>NC_133622.1:154680741-155342931 GCF_048593235.1 Sminthopsis crassicaudata
TACTATTACAAAATTCATAGTTGGATTCAAATGCGAAAGGACCTTAGACTTGGAGTGACTTGCACAGATGACTCAGTCAATATATGTCAAAAGAAGGACTGAGACTCCCCACCCGGACACATAGGCTGAGCTTCTTGCTGTCTTCACTATTCTACGCCCTCAAAGCACAGCAGTGCTAATCACCTCTGAGGCACTTCCAGGGAGGGGGTGGGGAACTCTCTCCCAGAGCTCTCTCTTAGCGCGGGCGCAGGGGCCGCTGCATCCATCCGGTCTGGGAGGAAGCTGGTAAAGAAGTAAATAATTTCCTACCCCAGGGACAGACCCCAAAACATTTTTTAAGTATGAGCAAAAAAGCTAGAAAAACTATAGATTCCTTCTATACAGAGAAAGAGCAGGTAACCAACCCCGAGGAAGTTAACAGCAAAGATTCAGAAGATAACAACCTAAAGGGGAACGATTCCTGCCCCCCATCACATAACTCTCTCCTAGAAGAAGCTCTTAAGAAATTGAGGGAGATCGAAGAAAAATGGGGCAAGGAAAGGGAAGTTATGATAGAGAATAACAACGTCCTGAAATTGGAGTTGGAAAAAATAAAGAATTCACAGGAGATGCAGGGAAACAAAATTAGTGAATTAGAAAAGGTTAAAAAAACACAGGAAAGTAGGATTTCTGAATTGGAAAAGATAAAAAAGTCTCAAGAAAATAGAATTTCTGAATTGGAAAAAGAAAATAATTCTCAAAAAAAAAAATTAGGGAAATGGAAAAATATTCAATAGAGCAAAATAATTCATTTAAAAACGAAATTGGGCATTTACAAAAAGAACTAAAAACTGTGAAAGAAGAAAATAACTCCTTAAAAGTCAGGATGGAACAAATAGAAATGAATGATTCACAGAGAACCCAAGAATCAGTCAAACAAAACAAAAAAAATGAGAAGCTGGAGAACAACGTCAAATACTTACTGGGAAAATCTATAGACCTGGAAAATAGATCTAGGAGAGATAATCTGCGGATTATTGGACTTCCAGAAAACTATGACCAAAAAAAGAGCCTAGATTCTATTTTACAGGAAATTATCAAAGAGAACTGTCCAGAGATAATAGAAACAGAAGGGAAAGTAGATGTGGAAAGAATTCATCGAACTCCTTCTGAAATAGACCCTAAAAAAAGAACACCACGGAATATTGTGGCTAAGCTGCAGAATTACCACACAAAGGAGAAAATCCTGCAAGCAGCTAGAAAAAAACAATTTAAATACCAAGGTGCCACAATAAGGGTCACCCAAGATCTGGCTGCCTCCACATTAAAAGATAGAAGGGCCTGGAACCTGATATTCCGTAAGGCAAAAGATCAAGGACTGCAACCAAGAATGAACTACCCAGCTAAGTTTAGCATCTTTTTCCACGGAAGAAGATGGTCATTCAATGAAACAGAGGAATTCTATATGTTTCTAAGAAAAAAACCAGACTTAAACAAAAAATTTGATCTACATCCACAAGACTGAAGAGAAACAGAAAAAGGTACACAGAACCCTTGAGAACTGTAACTCTGTTGTGGGTATATAAAAAATACTCAAGGATAATTTGATTTTACTGATATAAAAGAAAAAAAGGGGGGTGTAGTAAAGGGAAGGAGGTCGGTTCAGAAAAAGGGGAAGGAGTGATAAAAAGAGGGAAACTACATCCCAGGAAGAGACATAGAAAATACACCATATCTGAGGGAACTTAGTGAGGGGGAGAATCATTGTGTGAATCTTACTCTCATCAGAAGAGGCTCAAAGAGTAAATAATTAACATATTTGTTTTTCAGAGAATTTTCTCTCACCTCATTAAAAGGGGGGAGAGGAAAAGGGAAAAGGAAAAGGGGAATAAGTGAAGGGACTTGGAGGGAGGGGGGAGGGATCCTAATAAAAAAAAAAAAAAAAAAAAGAGGGAGGGTTGCGCGTCACAAGGAGGGTCTGTAAATTAAATATCGGGGAGGGGGATCAGGGGGGTCAAGGGAAAAAAGCATAATCTGGGGATAATACGATGGCAGGAAATACAGAATTAGTAATTTTAACTGTAAATGTAAATGGGATGAACGATCCCATCAAACGGAGACGGATAGTAGATTGGATCAAAAAGCAGAACCCTACAATATGTTGCCTACAGGAAACACACTTAAAGCAGGGAGATACATACAGAGTAAAGGTAAAAGGTTGGAACAGAGCCTATTATGCTTCAGGTAAAGCCAAAAAAGCAGGGGTAGCTATCCTTATCTCAGATCAAGCAAAAGCAGAAGTAGATCTCGTTAAAAAAGATAAGGAAGGAAACTATATCCTGCTGAAAGGTAGCATAAATAATGAAGCCATATCAATACTAAACATATATGCACCAAGTGGTATAGCATCTAACTTTCTAAAGGAAAAGTTAAGAGAACTGCAAGAAGAAATAGACAGTAAAACTATAATAGTGGGAGATCTCAACCTTGCACTCTCAGATTTAGACAAATCAAACCACAAAACAAACAAGAAAGAAATTAAAAAAGTAAATAGAACATTAGAAAAACTAGGTATGATAGACCTTTGGAGAAAACTGAATGGCAATAGGAAGGAATATACTTTCTTCTCAGCAGTTCATGGATCCTATACAAAAATTGACCATATACTAGGACATAAAGATCTCAAAATTAAATGTAGGAAGGCAGAAATAATAAATGCCTTCTTCTCAGATCACAATGCAATAAAAGCTACATTCAGTAAAAAGTTAGGGGTAAATAGACCAAAAAGTAATTGGAAACTGAATAATCTCATCTTAAAGAATGACTGGGTGAAAGAGCAAATTATAGAAACAATTAACAATTTCACCCAAGATAATGATAATGATGAGACATCATATCAAAATCTTTGGGATGCAGCTAAAGCGGTAATAAGGGGAAATTTTATATCTTTAGAGGCTTATTTGAAGAAAATTGAGAAAGAGAAGATTAACGAATTGGGCTTACAACTTAAAAGGCTAGAAAAAGACCAAATTATAAACCCCCAACCAAAAATTAAACTCGAAATACAAAAATTAAAAGGAGAAATCAATAAAATTGAAAGTAAAAAAACTATTGAATTAATAAATAAAACCAAGAGTTGGTTTTATGAAAAAGCCAATAAAATAGATAAACCTTTGGTAAATTTGATCAAAAAAAAGAAAGAGGAAAATCAAATTGATAGTCTTACAAATGAAAAGGGGGATCTTTCCACCAATGAAGAGGAAATTAGAGAAATAATAAGGAGTTACTTTGCCCAACTTTATGCCAATAAATTTGATAACTTAAGTGAAATGGATGACTTCCTCCAAAAATATAGGCTCCCTAGATTAACAGAGGAGGAGATAAATTGCTTAAATAGTCCCATTTCAGAAAAAGAAATAGAACAAGCTATTAATCAACTCCCCAGGAAAAAATCCCCAGGGCCAGATGGATTCACATGTGAATTCTACCAAACATTTAAAGAACAATTAGCCCCAATGTTATATAAATTATTTGAAAAAATAGGGGATGAAGGAGTCCTACCAAATTCCTTTTATGACACAGACATGGTACTGATACCTAAACCTGGTAGATCGAAAACTGAGAAAGAAAATTATAGACCAATCTCCTTAATGAATATTGATGCTAAAATCTTAAATAAGATATTAGCAAAAAGACTTCAGAAAATCATCTCCAAGATAATACACTATGATCAAGTAGGATTTATTCCAGGAATGCAGGGCTGGTTTAATATTAGGAAAACTATTAATATAATTGACCATATTAATAATCAAATTAATAAGAACCATATGATCATCTCAATAGATGCAGAAAAAGCATTTGACAAAATCCAACATCCATTCCTACTAAAAACTCTTGAGAGTATAGGAATAAATGGATTATTCCTTAGAATAATCAGGAGTATATATTTAAGACCGTCAGTAAGCATAATATGCAATAGAAATAAACTGCAACCTTTCCCAGTAAGATCAGGAGTGAAACAAGGTTGCCCACTATCACCATTACTATTCAATATAGTACTAGAAACGCTAGCCTCGGCAATAAGAGCCGAGAAAGAGATTCAAGGAATTAGAGTAGGAAATGAGGAAATTAAACTATCACTTTTTGCAGATGACATGATGGTATACTTAGAGAACCCCAAAGACTCTGCTAAAAAGCTACTAGAAATAATTCAAAATTTCAGCAAAGTGGCAGGATACAAAATAAATCCACATAAATCCTCGGCATTTTTATATATCACTAACAAAATGCAACAGCAAGAGATACAAAGAGAAATTCCATTCCAAACAAATGTTGATAGTATAAAATATTTGGGAATCCATCTACCAAAGAAAAGTCAGGAATTATATGAGAAAAATTACAAAACACTTGCCACAAAAATAAAATCAGATTTAAATAATTGGAAAGACATTCAGTGCTCTTGGATAGGCCGAGCGAATATAATAAAGATGACAATACTCCCCAAACTAATCTATTTATTTAGTGCTATACCAATCAGACTCCCAAGAAACTATTTTAATGACCTAGAAAAAATAACAACAAAATTCATATGGAAGAATAAAAGGTCAAGAATTGCAAGGGAACTAATGAAAAAAAACTCAGAGGAAGGTGGTCTAAGTGTACCTGATCTAAAGCTATATTATATAGCAGCAGTCACCAAAACCATTTGGTATTGGCTAAGAAATAGACCGGTAGATCAGTGGAACAGATTAGATACAAAGGACAAAAAAGGGTACATCTATAGCAATCTAATCTTTGACAAACCCAAAGATTCCAACATTAGGGATAAAAATTCATTATTCGGAAAAAACTGTTGGGAAAACTGGAAATTAGTATGGCAGAAATTAGATATGGATCCACACTTAACACCATATACCAAGATAAGATCAAAATGAATCCATGATTTAGGCATAAAGAGGGAGATAATAAATAGATTAGAGGAACAGAGGATAATCTACCTCTCAGACTTGTGGAGGAGGAAGGAATTTATGACCAGAGGAGAACTAGAGATCATTATTGATCACAAAATAGAAGATTTTGATTACATCAAACTAAAAAGTTTCTGTACAAATAATACTAATGCAAACAAGATTAGAAGGGAAGTAACAAATTGGGAAAATATTTTTAAAAACAAAGGTTCTGACAAAGGTCTCATTTCCAAAATATATAGAGAACTGACCATAATTTATAAGAAACCAAACCATTCTCCAATTGATAAATGGTCAAAGGATATGAACAGACAATTCTCAGAGGAAGAAATTGAAACTATATCCACTCACATGAAAGAGTGTTCCAAATCACTACTGATCAGAGAAATGCAAATTAAGACCACTCTGAGATACCACTACACACCTGTCAGATTGGCTAAGATGACAGGAACAAATAATGACAAATGTTGGAGGGGATGTGGGGAAACTGGGACACTAATACATTGCTGGTGGAGTTGTGAAAGAATCCAGCCATTCTGGAGAGCAATCTGGAATTATGCCCAAAAAGTTATCAAACTGTGCATACCCTTTGACCCAGCAGCGCTACTACTGGGATTATATCCCAAAGAAATACTAAAGAGCGGAAAGAGACATATATGTGCCAAAATGTTTGTGGCAGCTCTTTTTGTTGTAGCTAGAAACTGGAAGATGAATGGATGTCCATCAGTTGGAGAATGGTTGGGTAAATTGTGGTATATGAAAGTTATGGAATATTATTGCTCAGTAAGAAATGACCAGCAGGAGGAATACAGAGAGGGTTGGAGAGACTTAAATCAATTTATGCTGAGTGAAATGAGCAGAACCAGAAGATCACTGTATACTTCAACAACGATACTGTATGAGGATGTATTCTGATGGAAGTGGAAATCTTCAACATAAAGAAGATCCAACTCACTTCCAGTTGATCAATGATGGACAGAGGTAGATACACCCAGAGAAGAAACACTGGGAGGGGAATGTAAATTGTTAGCACTAATATCTGTCTGCCCAGGTTGCATGTACCTTCGGATTCTAATGTTTATTGTGCAACAAGAAAATGATATTCACACACATGTATTGTACTTAGACTATATTGTAACACATGTAAAATGTATGGTATTGCCTGTCGTCGGGGGGAGGGAATAAGGGAGGGGGGGTAATTTGGAAAAATGAATACAAGGGATAATATTATAAATTTTATATATATATATAATAAAAAAAAAAAAGAAGGACTGAATTTGCTTTTTTTACTCCAAATCTATCTCTCTATTCACTAGATCATCATATTTCCTCTCAAATATGACTTACTTTCAAGAAATTTTTAAAAAGCATCATCCAGAAAATGCTGGATCACAAAAGTCAAGCTAATAATTTAGTGAGAATAAAGGATAGGGAATGGACAAATAATTCTGCACTGCAGAATATTACAAAACCTAACAGGAAGACCTCTATCTTTCAATAATCCTCTATGAAAGGAATATTGAAAGACAATGAATAGAATAATATGAGATCAGGTAGCATAAATGTAATTCAATCTGCCATGTAAGGACTACATGCTTTGAGAAGAGTGCAGAAACTTTAAAAGTATTAAAGAAATGCCAAGAGAAGTAAAAATCTCTACTTTTCTACAAGGAGAGAAAAGAAAAGAAATTATCAGTAATCTGGTATCAGAAAAATAGAAACTATCTGCTTAAATAATATAGCTAATGATCTGTAACCTAGAAAAATGTGGTTTATGATTATTAAATTTGAGGGTGCATAATTTTTTTTAATTTGAAATTATTTAAAATCAATTTCATTTACATTTAAAACATTTTAAATGCTATTATGTTAATACTGTTTAGACCATGACAAATAGTATTCTTTAAAAATTCATATAAGCAAAGTACCAAAGTCTCGTTCTGCATGATCCCTTGATTGCCTATAAATGATAACACTCATTTTATGAGTCTAAATCTTTGCCTAGTGGTTTTTCTTAAAGCACAGCATATTTAATATTGATCCAAATTTGACTGGTAAAAAAAAAAAGCAGAGTTAAAAAAGACATTTATTTCTATCATGATTGCCAAAGAGATATGCTGATATTCATGAGCAGACTTATTAACTTTCATGTTAACTAATTAATATTCACAGATAATACTGTAAGCAGCCATATCTAATATGGGGAACAGCACCCTTAGAAAAAAAAAAGTATTATTTCAGTTCTCTTATCTCAAGGGAAGAGAGCAATTAATCAATCTACCAATATGTATTGAATATTAATTATCTGTGAAAGATAGGTTAGATTGAGAAAGGGTTAGACTCAGAGGAAGGATGCTCTGGATTTAAAATTTGCCTCTTTCATTTACTGACTCTATGACTCTGGGCACATAACTTAACTTTTTGATAATACAGGCAACTTTCTGTGAATATAAGTTGGCAGAAAAGGTACTAATCTACATTGATAGGGAAAGTTTCCTCACTGTAAGTTACATATATCAATGAAATCACAGATTCTTTGCCCATCTCTCAGAATGAGATATAATCGGAGATACAACAAAAAAAGTTCTTACTGTCAAGGAACTTATAATCTATCTCAGAACAGTCTAATTATGGTCTAGAGAGAAATAGCATTGAAAGAAAAGAAATACAGGTGACAATCTTTTCTCTGTTGCATATAAGGAAATATTTCAAATAATAGCAATTAATAAATACTTCCCTGCATAAGACAATATCACATGATAAATAGAGTGCTGAACTTAAAAATTAGGAAGACCTGGATTCCTTAGTTTTTTTTTTTCCCTTTGACTAGAGGGTTAGAAGGTGAAATGCCAAACTTCTCCCCATGCCTTCCTTTATAAAGGGCAGAAATTGGACTTTTGGACTCATTCCATTCTGCATCTGCTACTCTGCCTGATTTCAACTGCACTGAACAAGATACCCCCTAATGCTGGAGACCTCTAATGCCTCCCCCTCTCACTTTCCTGCCTCCTTTTGTGTGTTGTCTCCCCCATTAAATTGTAAGGTCTTTAAGGTCAGAGATTTTTTTTTATTTTTTAACTAATTATATCTGCAATGCTAAGCACAATGCCTAGTAAATAATAGGTGAAATTTTTTTTGAATATGCATTAAAATCTTATGTCTGACATTTATTTGTCTATGCTCCTATAAAGGACACATACTCTTGCTAAGTCACAGTTTTCTCATCTATAAAATGGTAAAAATCCACCAGTAATACCTATTGTACAGAGTTGTCATAAGGCTCAAATAAAATAGTGTATGTAAAGTATTCTGCTATGTAAATGGCAGTTATTATTTAAGAAATATAATTGGTGTGGATAAAGCACCAGCTCTGGAATCAGAAGGATCTGAATTCAAATCCAACTCAAATACTTAACACTTACTAGCTGTAAGTTACTTAACCACAATAGCCTTATAAAAAACAAAAAACCCATAAAATAATTTTGCACTTTTAAAACATAATAATCTTTGGAAATAAAGTTAATGGCGAACACATACTTTTTGTAGATTCTGAAATTTAAAAGTGAAGATAGTATATTGTCCTGAGTGGCATGCCAAGAATTGCAATACTACTAAGAGAGAAAATTTAACATTTCCCCAATGAGTATTTTTTTGAGTTTAATTTTAGTACTTCACCATACAACTCTCATAAAGCTTTTTAATGAAAATAAAATTAAATACTTGATTTTACTTTCTAGTGTTTAATTTCCTTATATAAAAGTTAAATTTAGGTGCTGTGTGATAGTGAATGATGGTTATAAGTTTTTTTAAAAAAGGAAGTATTCAATATTTTAAAAGATTTAATATAGGTGATTCAATATTAGTTCTGGGAATTATGAAAGTCAGCATAATTATTTTCAATCAAAGGATAATTTTGATTTGGGAAAATATATAGAAATAAGTAGAGAATCACAAACAGCTGGACAAACATCCAACAGATGCTTAGATCAAAATAAAATGCATCAATAACATTTTTACATTTTACATAAGACAGAAAAGAATACATATCAATTATGATAACATTTTATAATATATATTTTAAGAGATATTACTATATGTAATTGTTTCAAACTAGTAAGAGAACACTGTACAATAAAAATGCCATATTTGTAATAATTTGTGAGGTAAGAAAACAAGAGCTACATCTCCATTGAAGTCTCCAAAAGTACCCAGAGGAAAACCCAAAGTATAGCTGCAGTAGCAAGCACCACTTATTCAGCTGAACAAACAAAACCAAATATTGAATTATTTTCCCAGGAACTAGAAAAACAGTCACTTCCTTATTAGTGTCTCTCTAAAATAAAAAGTCCTGCATCTCCCTTTGTCATCAATTCAATATACTTCATTGTTTTTATAAGTTGTTTTTGCTATTTAAAACTATTTAAAATTGCTATGTAATTATACAATTTGACTAAGTTATGGAAAATGTAATGATACTAGTAACTGAAAAAAAAAAAGAAATGATAAAATTAGCCAATAAATCAACTTTTAATTTCTGCACAATTATCTCTCAATTGCTTGCAGATAGATTATCCATACTGTAGGTTATGCTCATTCTTTAAAAGTGCTTAACTGCCCGGTTAGAAACCAGCATTATGACTGACTTTTCATACTGCTTGGGTGGGCTTTCCTGTTTTGATCATGGTTTTTGTCATTTCTTTGCTCAAGTCTTACAAAGCCTTATTTGTTTATTTGTTTTATGTCTACTGAGGCTTTGGTCAGGAGGAAGTAAGTCAAGGTTAACGAGGTTAAAGGATAAAGTCTGATGTCCAGTTGAGGTAACTCAACGTGTGTGCTAAGGCATTAAACCACAAAAACAAATGAAGCAAAGTGGGAATATTAAACACATCAAGTAAAATCATAATCAATAAAGAACTTTTGAAGCAATCTTAAATGGAGACTAACAAAAATCCTAGACAATTGAGCAAATAAAAGATTTATTTTAATTTCATTAAAGAAAATGAGACAACATACCTAAAACATGATGTGCATCCAAAGCATTCCTGGCATAGAAGTGGGAAGTAGGAATAGAAAAATAATACTTCCAAGTGCTTTCATAAATAAAAGAGTAAGAATAAATTAAAGAATTTGACATGGAACTGTAATAGCAACAAATTTTTAAAAATCAAAATAAACTAAACAAATTGAAATTTGAAATTCAAAGAAGAGTTTTTAAATGTTTTTAAACTCCTCAACTGAAGTTGATGCTTTAAAAACTAATAAAACAATTTATTGATTAGATTTATGAGAGGAGATGCATTATCTTGATCAGGATATTATTCTAATCATTTGTATCATCAAAACCAAATTGAGTATTTCAGGGGTTTTTCCAAGCCTTCACAGCTACCATAGCAATCTTAGGGTATATAGCATGATCCTGACTTGCATTTCCTTACTTTTTCCAGCGTATCCTTTTCTTCCCCTCAACAAGCTTGATAGGCTACAAGTAATAATAATGAAGAAGGAATAATAATGATAACTATTTTTAATTGTATTAGGGTTATGTACATATACATATATGTGTGTATATACATGTACATGTACATATATATTACAAAATAAATCTCTACTTTGAATATAATATATATACATATATATACATATATATATTCATCACTTCATTCATCATACATATATATTTCATCACTTCTCAGGGAGAATTATCAAATGAAAAACATTTATGAAAGCAATTACTGTGTAACAGGCATTGTGTTTAGTTGAGACTACAAAGAAAGGCAAAAGATAGCTCCTCAAAGAACTTATCTAATGAGGAGAAAATATGCCAACAAATATATTTAAAACAATCCATTGCGCAGCAATCACCAAAAATCACCAAAATCACCTCATAGCTCCTTGCTTGGACCCTTTTAGCAGAATATCTGAAATTGTCATAACAGTTCTGGGATTTTTCACTTCCCATTATCATTCTCAGGCAGCTGGCATTGTGAAACTTTAGAATGAACTCTTGAAACAGCAACTTCATCTCCATGCTCCTAAATATTATTGTTGAGTGCCCCAACTTCCAAAAGCTATGTCTTTAACAAACCAATACTACCTCTAGAATGGAAAGTGATGTATAATCCAACAGTTTCTTGTTTGCAGACTTGAGAAAGATCTCTGTTTATAAATAAGAAATTTATGTAATTCCAGGTGAGCCACTCAAGGCCTTCTTTGTTCTATTCCCTACAACCTGGTCTCCTCAAAGAAGGATCTATACATCCTGGGGAAATAATTCAGGTCCTCCTCAACTGGCAGTTCTTTTTTCCCAAAAGATGAAGTTCTTCCCCATTGAGGATTTGAGGGACTATAAATTGAAATTGTTAAGATTTGGCTTGCTTTCTAATAATATGAAGAAGACAACATCTACCTCTGCAGAACCATGATGATTATGAATTTATTTACATGGAAAGAATACTTAGGCTATTTGGTATAAACCCTGAATCATCAGATAAAAGTAAAAGCCAGTCCTTACCCAACTCTGCAGTAAAGAGACAGAACTTCAGCAGAGGCTTCTAAAAAAGCAAATATTTGACTCCCAGGAAGGAAGAGGTTTTGGTGGGTAGGCCAGGAAATACTGAGGCAATTGCCAATTCAGGAATCGTCTATCTAATTGAATTTTAGGATAATTGCATGTAATAGCTTTATGACCACTTTACTATAGATAACCCTGAATGTATGGTGAAGAATTGTTGTTCTATCAGAATTATTGGATGCCTAAAATCATATAAGTTGCTACACCCTAATATCCATGAACTGGAGAGACATGTTTCTATAAATAATTGAAGGAGGCTATATCTATAAAAACTTAAGGTAAATGCCACTGTAATGTTCCTGCATATTCCAGCTCCTCTTTTTTTTTTTTTTTTTTTTTTTTTTTTACTGTCTTATTTCCTTCTCAAATTGAACCTGAAGAGGATTGTTGGTTTAGAGCTGCCTCTAATATTGGGCCATGCCAGTGTGACAAAAATAACTATACTACTAGAGTTAATTCACAGTTTTTATATTATACCAAATTATCAAAAAGATACTTTGTGGAACTCAATAAAATATTAAAATTCATCTAATATAGAAAAACAAGGAAAATAATGGAAAAAAGTTGAGATGAAGAGATGAATAGTACTTTTGGCCCCCAAATTACATTATAAAGCTGCAGTCACTAAAACCATTTTATATTCAATATACATATAAAACTGTTTTTCTATATAATTCATTTTTATTTATTTTTAATTTAAAGAATAAAACAACCATTTTAATATAGCATAATTTTAAATGCACATGAAACAGCAAATCTATTATTGGTATTTCTTTTAAAAATATAATAAAGTTGAAATATGTAATATAACAGCATAATATGATATAATAACAAAATAATATAATAAATCAAGTTATCACATAAATTTCTTTTTTCCCTTTCCTTTTCCCCCCTCCCACACTTTGGGGTGGCTACAATTTTATGTGTATATATGTGTGTGTGTGTGTATGTGTGTGTGTTTAATCATTCTATACATACTTCTATTTATAAGTTCCTTCTCTGGATGCAAACAGTATCTTCATAATTGTTTTGTTTAACTTGGGTATTTATAAAAGTCAAAATGGCTTAGTCATTCAAAGTTGTTTCTTTGACTATATACACTGTTCCCTTGTTCTGCTCATTTTGCTCTTCATTACTTCATACAAGTCTATCCATGGTTTTCTTAGATCATTGAGCTCATTTTTTGTAGTATTCTTTCACCCTCACATTCTATATATACTATCAGAATCATATATTATAATTTGTTCATTCCCCAAAATGACAGACATATCCACAATTTCCAGTTCTTTGCCATCATAGAGTTGTTATAAATATTTTAGAATATATAGGTTCTTTTCCTTTTTCCCTAATCATCTTTGGAAATATAACCTAGCAATAGAATTGCTGAGTCAAAGGGTATATACAGTTTAATAACTCTTTAGGCATAATTCTAGATTGTTGGAACCCTGGATAGCTTAGAATCAGCAGGAGTCAGGATAAGCAAAAGTCTTTATTTTTGGTCTTTTGCAGTTGGTCATGGTCAGGGGATTAGATCTAGCAATCTCCAGATCTCCTTCCTCTCTCTCCACCACCACGAGAATGAATCAATCTTCTCCTCCTACTCCACCCACTGATTTCACTTCCCTTTCTTTGTCCATACCCACCGATCCAGCCAGCACAGAATAGTTGGGGAGGGTCATCCTTCAAACATGTGGCAATAGAGAATTTTCCAATTGGTGATTAGCCTAACATGCTAGGTTACCTTGCCATCTGTTCAGTTCTAGCCCTCTACACCAGATTGCCCTCCAAAATGTTTGGATCAGTTCACAACTCAACCAACAATGATGTCCCAATTTTTCTACATCCCATCCAAAATTTGTTGCTTTCCCTTTCATTTTAGCCAATTTCATGATATTCCAATTGTTTTCATTTCCATTTCTTTAACCAATAATGATCTGGGCCATATTTTAATATGAATATAAACTGTTCTGATTTCTTTATTGAAAAACTGTTTGTTAATATCCTTTGAACACTTTTTAATTGGAAAATAACTCATACTCATAGATTTGACAAAGTTCTTTATATATTTGCAGTTTGAGACCTTTGGCTGTAAACTGCCTATAAACACTTTGCCCCATTTTTATGCTTTCCTTCTGACATTATCTACATGTGTTTGTACAAAACCTTTGTAATTTAATATAATTAAAATTATTCTTTTACACAAAAAATAAAAATATCCTTTTATTCACTGTACTTTATATCTCTTGTCTATTCATAAATTACTAACATATCTATAAGTCTGATAAGTAATATGTTTCCATGCTCTTCAAGTTTTTTTTTGTTATATATCCATTTTGAACTTATCTTGGCAAATGTTGTGAAATGTTGGTCTATGCCCAGTTTCTGCCATACCACTTTTTAATTTTCTCAATAATTTTTGTCAAATAATGTGTTTTATACTTGTCAAATATAAGTTTACTGTATTTATTTGTTGATATAAATTGTATGTCTACTCTGTTCTATTGATCTATCTTTTTATTTCTTACCCAATACTTTTGATAATTACTACTTTATAATGTAATTCAAGATCTGATGCTGTTAAACCTACTTTTTTTAAAAAGCAAGGAAATAGAAAATTAAATTAATTGAAGAAAATAACAATAGAAAAGGAATGGAACTCAATAATCCATTGTTCAATAAACTGAAAACATAAGTTACTTAAGAAATGACTCCCTGTTTGGTTAAAAAGTTATTGTAAAACCTTGATCATAGGAAGAAATTACTTTAGAAAAACATTTGCATAATATTACATAATATATTCTTAATAAATATGATCTTAATATAAAAGAGTATACCATAAATATTAGAAGATTGGAATACCTGTCACAACAACAGATAGGAAATATATTCTTAAACAAAAAATACAATCAATTACAAAAGCTAATATACATAACTTTAATTATAAGAGAATGAAAAATTCCACAAACAAAAATAATGCATCTAGCATAAAAGGAAAATTCATTGATTAATAAAAAAAAAAAATGCTTAAATTTACTCAATGAAGGTTTAACATCCAAGAGATACACACACACACAGATACACATGCACACACACACACACACACACACACACGCCATTATCCATTAAATAATTGATCCAAGAATATAGCACACTTCAAAAGTATAAGTGGAAAAAAAATATGAGCAATTCCATGGAACAATGCTCCAAATAATGCATAGTATGATAAATTCAAAATTAAAAGATTCTTGAGGTTTCATCTCACATCCAGCAAATTGACAAAAACAATCACAACTGGAATAATCAACACTAGAAAGGTTTGGGGGATATAAACACACTAATATGATGCTAGTGCATTAATACATGAGTTGCTGTTGTTGGTCCTTCATTCTTGAATTATGCAACTAAAGTGATTAAAAGGTCCATAATCTAGACCCAGAAATACCAATACTAAGAATATATCCAAAAGTGACTCTTGATAAAAAGATATATAATAGCTTCTCAGCTAAAGGTCTCATTTCAAATATATAAAGAACTTTGTCAACTCTATAATATGTCATTTCCCAATTAAAAAAAAAAAAAACAATGAAAACAAAGGTGATGCTCATTCATTGGTGCATGGTATGGCTTTAAAAAGTTGTAATACATTAAGGCAATGGAGTTTATTGTATACTAAGAAATTTTGAATATGATAAATACAGAAAATCATAGAAAGGCTTAGATGATATGTTGCAGAGTGAATTAAACAGTATGAAGAAGATAATATATACAATGATTAAAATAATTCAAATGGAAAAAAGCACAAAAATTACATTCTGTGTCGTAAAATTTCAAAGAAAAGTCATTGTTACAAAGCTGAATATGAGAAGACAATCCAATCCCACTTCTTTGAAGAGGTAGGAGGACTAGAAGGGTGAAAATTGCATTCAATTTAATTATATATATATATATATATATATATATATATATATATATATATATATATATATATATATATATATATATAATGATTGCTTTTGCAAACTTTTCCCCTTTCTCTTTTTTTGTTTTTCTTTTAAAATAGTTTTGCTATAGAATAACATTTTTGAAGATTGAGGGAAAATAATACTGGAAGAAATTCTAATAATTTATTCAACAAAGGATATCAAAATGTATTTAAAAAACAAAAGGATTATAACTACGTGTTTTTTTTAACTTTTTTTGCAATCACATCTTTTATTATGCAAATTGTTCATAATATCTGTACCAATGATCAAAAAAAAAAAAAAAACCTCCTAATAAAACCTCATGATTGCCTTTATCTTTTAGCCATTATTTGCATGTGTTCTGGTCTTTTGAAAGTCCATCATAGTCTCAGAAGTGAAACTGATGATAATAAGAAATTGATTTAAGATCTCAACTAAAGTAAAATAATGATTAATTGACATATGTAGCATGTTAATGTAAGTGTTCTGGAAATGATTATTATCCTTAATGATTAACTTACTAATTGATTATTGATAAATGAGAAGACTCTAGAAGTCAGGAATCATCTTACCTCAGCTCATCACCTGAAGAGGAATGATGTTCTAACTCTTTTTATGACCATTAAGTGGTAAATAAAGAAGTTGAAATGCTTTATAATTTACATATTAAGTATCTTTGTTCATTTAACCATTACTTCCCTGATAGTAATAGGACACTAGGTATGGCTAACACACATAAAGACAACTCAATATCTATTTTGCTATGTTCAATTTTTTTTATTCTAAAAGAAAAAATTCTTCCTAAAATTCCCAAAAAGAAGGAAAAAACTATTGATAAAGAAAAACAACCCTTCCTGATTTCAAACATCACCAGTTTATAATCAAGACAAACAAATCCCTTCACTGGTCATGTCTAAATATAGTGTGTGTATGTATATGCATACATATATATATATATGTATGCATATACATACATACATATACACATAGCAAAAGCTTCATATTTAAGTATATTTATACAAACATTATACATATGTGTGTATTATATATAGTGTTTATATTGAAGGTGTGTGTGTATACTTTTATTGTCTATTACCTCTCAGTGTCATCATATTGATTAAAGCTCTAAGGTCTTTTTAAGTTCTTTATATTTATAAAATTATTATTATTTATATTTTTTCTTCCTAGTTCTACCTATTTCACTCTGCATCAGTTCACACAAATCTTCCCAGACTCCTTTGAAACCAACCTTTTATCATCTCTTTTAGCATAGTAATATATTCTATCACATTCATATGCCATAATTTGATTAGCCATTTTCCAGCTAATGGACATCTCCTTAGTTAACTTGGTTTTGGCTGTAGCAAAAAGAACTCTCTATCTACCTATCTACCTATAGTTAGAATTTTCTCTTTGATTTATAATTAATTGCTCCCTTTTTCTACCTTCTCTCTCTTATTATATCTTTTCCTTTTTGCTCTTGTTTTCATAATCAGCAAAATAATATTTCTTATTGTCTCCTGAAATCATTATTTTCTATTTGAACCAGTCTAATTTTCAGGACAATTTATACCTCTTGAGCCAACCTGTTAATTTTCTTTTCAATTCTTTCTTCCACTGTTCCCATTTTTTCTCCCATATTTTTCCTAATGTTCTCATTTCTTTAAGAAAAAAATTACCTTTTAATTTTTCCTTTATTATTCTTGTCTAACTTATGTTAAATCTATATTTCTCTTTGAGACCTTGTTGTTGCATATTTTGGAGAAATTCTCTTCTAGATATGCATTCCTGTCATCATTATTTTATTTGGGATTCTTTAGGGTTTTTTTGCTCATTCTTATAACCTGATTTCTTACTTTAGATTTTATATTATGTATATTATGACTCTATTTCTGGAGGCAATATCTGGGCTGAGCTCATATATTCCAAGGAATTGACTTTGCTTTCTTTGTGTTATTGAGTATTATATTATTTCAGGATCTCAGGGAGAGCTCAGGTTAAGGATATCATAGTTTCAATTCTCCCCATAATGGTCTGATCCAGATATATGTCCCTTCACTGATTCATGTTCTGAATAAGTTTCAGGTCTTTGCTTCTGAGAAACATACCTGTGGGCTTGCTTGAGGAAGGAATACCAGTAAACTGCTATTAAACTTATCCGTTCTGAACAAACTACAAAAGCCTTCTGACTCAGAGGGACAAAACTGTTGGCCTGCTTTGGTCTGAGATACTTGTCCTCATAATTCAATGTTTTATTTATGAATTGTCTCATTTTTAAAATTATTGCATTATTAAATAACAAAACATAAACAGATGGTAGAGGAAAATTGCAAAGTAAACTAAATCCCCCATTATCTTCCAGCTTTTCTTTCTGCCTTCATTCTATTTCTGTTTCTCCTATACTTCACATCCTGACAGAATGCTTTATTCACTAAGTGTCCAACAAACTTTTTTATCCCATCTTTGCCTACACCCTATTTAGCTAAACATAAAATATAATAAATTATAAAGTTTTGCATAAAATTATGTGCCATGAGGTCAACTATTTTAATTCATCATTATTATTAATTGCAATGTCTCCGTATTGATGATATAATAATGCAGGTGGTAGATGACCAGGTTTGTTAAGTTTTACGCTCTCTTTACTTTCCCGAGTTGCTGGGTCAGGCTGTTTCAATGATATGACAATTTTGATATACATATAATATAATATATACAGAGATATATTGTGTCACTATTTTTGAAAATCGTCATCTCTAATTCTCTTCTTTTTAAAGAGTGTAAGGGGGGAGTATGAGTACAAGATAGAGGGAATTGTAAAATTAATGATCATAATTGTGAAACACAATGGAATGAATGCAACCATAAATTGGGAGAGGGTGGCAAAAAAAAAAAAAAAAAAAAAAAAAAAAAAAACAAAATAGTATGTTGTGTTTGCTTTTTTATTTAGCTTTTCCAGAAAAGCACTAGGAAAAACAATAAAATAACCTGGATTTAAAAAAAAAAATCTTAAAATACATATATATAAATATATATCGTGCCTCAAGTTTCCTATAACTTAAAAAAAAATCAGTGGAAGGAAAGAATGTTTTCAGACAAGAAAACAGAAGATAGATTTGACTAAAAAGAGATAAACAGGGAAACTAATTTGTGATGTAATGTATCACCACCTCACACTGAGATTGGTTAAAATAACAGGAAAATTGGAGGGGATATGGGAAACTAGTACACTAATACATTGTAGATGGAGTTGTGAAACAATCCAACCATTCTGGAGAGTAATCTGAAACCATGCCGAAAGGACTATAAAACTGTGTATACCCTTTGACCCAGCAAGGTTTGTGTACCAAGGAAATCATAAAGGAGAGAAAAGGACCCACATATGCAAAAATGTTTGTAGCAGCTCTTTTTGTGGTAGCAAAAATTGGAAAAGGAGTGGGTATCTATCACCTGGGGAATGACTAAACAAGTTGTAGTACATGAAGGCAATGGAATATTATTTTTCTATAAAAAAATGATGAACAAGCTGATTATAGGAAGGCCTGGAAAGATGTACGTGAACTGATGCTAAGTGAAAAGAGCAAAACCAGGAATACATTTCACACAATAACAGGAAGAATGTGTGGTGATCAACTATGAAAGGCGTGGTTCTTATTATCAGTTCAGTGATCCAAAGCAATCTCAACAGATTTTGGACAGAAAATTCTATCTGCATCCAGGAAAAAGATCTAAGGACACTGAATGTAAATCCACACATGCTCTGTTCACTTCTTTTATTCTGGTTTTTTTTTTAATCTCTCCTATGATTTTTCCCTTTTGCTCTGATTTTTCTCTCCCAACATGATTCATAAAGCAATATGTATTAAAAATAAACTTACTACAATAAAAAAGAAAATTTTCCGTAAAACTTAGAATTGGGAAAATAAACATGAATGACTCCATATATATAATAAAGAATACAACAAAATAAACATGAAAAAATTGAAGAAAATGTGAAATATCTCATTGAAAAAAAAATTTCCCCGGAAAATAAATAGAAGAGAGTCAGTTAAGAATTAAACTACCAGAAAGCTATCATCAAAAAAAGAGTTTAGATATTATCTTTCAAGAAATTATCAAGATATTCTAGTACCATTGGGTAAAATAGAAATTGAAAGCATCCACTAATAACCTCTTTAAAGTGATCTCAAATGAAAATTCCTAGGAATACTATTGTCATAATCCAGAACTCCCAAGTCAAGGAGAAATTTTTTTCAAGCAGCCAGAAAGAAACAATGCAAATATTGTAGAATCACAGAAAGGATAGCACAAGATTTAGCAGCTGCTATATTAAAGGATCAGAGGAATTGGAATTTGATATTCTAGAGGGCAATGGAACTAGCTTTATAACCAAGAATCAATTACCCAGCAAAACTGAATATAATACTTTGGGAGGGGGTGGGGGGAATGGACATTCAGTGAATTTCAGACATTCTTGATGAAAAAGACCAGATATGAATAAAAAAAATCTAATTTTCAAATACAAGACTCAAGAGAAGTATAAAAAGATAAACAGGAAAGGAAAATCCTAAGAGATTCAATAAGATTAAACTATTTACATTCCTAAATAGGAAGATGATACTTGTAATTCCTAAGAACTTTCTCATTATTTAGGTAGTTAGTAAGAGTATTCATAGAGGGCACAGATATGAATTAAATATAATAGAATGATTGTTTAAAAAAAATTAAGGGATGAGAAAGAGGTATACAATGAAAGAAGGGAAGGGAAAATTAGAATGAGGTAAAATATCTCACACAAAAGAGATGCAAAAAATCTTTTACAGAGGAAAGGAAATGGGGAAGGGGAAAGTGGACAGCACTTGAACTTTACTCCCATCAGAATTTTCTCAAAGAGGGAATAGCATACATACTTGGTTATAGAAATCTATGTTACCCTACAGGAAAGTAGTTGGGGAGGAAGATAAGAGAAGGAGGAAGACTAATAGGAAGGAAGTTGGGTTGGGGGAAATATTATTCTAAAGCAAAACACTTTTGAGATGGACAAAGAGAAAGGAGAGATAAAAGAAGAAACTTGCACCCAAAAAAATGGAGGGAAATATGTAGTAATCACAACTGTGAAAAATATTACAGAAAATGTATCTGGTAAAGGCCTAATTTCTCAAATATATAGATATTGGAATACACGAGAGAACTGTTGGAATATACAGGAGCCACCTGACAGTGGCTGCTGGAGATCCAAGCCAGAATGGATCTCCCCTTGTAAGAGGATGATACAAGGAGACTGAGAGGCAGTTGCTGTTCTCATACCTCTCTGATTGAGAGGCCATTGCATTGTCTGACCTCTCTCCTCGTCCCTCTGCCTCCCGTTTATCTCATTCCCAGTCTACAGCACCTGTATCAGCAAAGATGGCCTTGCAACTCCTTCAGAGGCTATGATCCACAGCTGCACAGTATCTTGGAGAATTGATCTTCCCCTTAATATATAAAGAACTGATTCAAATTCATAAAAAAATAACAGCCATTGCCTAATTGATAAAGGTCAAAGAATATGAACAAGAAGTTTTTTTAGACAATGACATCAAATCTATCTATAATCTTATTAAAATATTCTAAATCAATATTGATTAAAGGAATGCAAATTAAACAACATTGAACTATGGATGGCCCCACATGTATCCTGACCAGCTTATATAATATAAAGGATGGAAGGGATGTGAGAAAATTGAGACACTAATGCTCTGTTGGTGAAGTTGTGAACAAATCTAACCATTCTAGAGAACAATTGGGAACTATGCCTAAATGGTATAAAATCATACATATGTATCCTTTGGCCCAGCAATAACACTATTAAGTCTGTATTCTGGAATGGGGGCAGAGCCAAGATGGTGGAGAAGGTACACACTCTTTAAGCTCCTCTCATGCTCTCACTACCAATCTTTGAATTTAGCCTCAAAAATAGTGCTTGACTGGTGAAATTCATAAAGATTAAAGGTGTAACGATTTACCAGCCAAAGATAATGTGGAAGACTGCCAGAGCAGGTTTGCCCTGCAGGGCTGGAACAGACCAGCAGCAGGCAGGGGGATAGGAAAGTCTGGCATCCTGAGCAGAGCAGGGATGGAGGTAGCCTCTGTGGCTAGAAGAGCAGTGGAAATGACCCTGCCATAGGCTGACTGCTTTGCCTTGATTATAAAGCAGGGGACCAGCACAGAGATTAGAGCCAGTACAAGGTACTCTAAAAACACCAAAACTGTAACCCTCCCCCAAACCGGAAGTGACTCAGCATAGACCAGCACAATTGTCGCTACATATCTACATGTCAGAGGGGTGCTGCCCAGGACAGCCTCTAATCTGCTCAGCCTGGGGCAACAGAACTTCCATAACACAACTGTGCTTCCAGGGCAGAGACACTTCCAGTCTGAGGAGGGCTATTTAGCTGGTCAGCTGCTAATATCCACAGCCCCACAGCAGGCTTTGGATTGGGGCAGTGATACTTTCACTGCTCAGACTCTTGCCTCAGGGCAATTATTAATCTGAACAGTGAGGTTCTTAGCAGGGCATCCCCCAAAGCAGGGCCATGCAGAATTGAGTCACTTCCATTGGGGAACTATTTCCAAGTGCACTCCCGTACCTGGCCACTCTTTGTAACCAGTTGACAGGACATCCATACACTTATCCCTGTTCTGCAGAGGAAGCTGGTAACCTCCTGGCCCTGAAGGCAGATCCTACAGGCTTTAAAAAATGAGTAAAAAAATCAAAAGGACAATTGATAGCTTCTATACAGAAAGAGAGCAGGTTTTTTACCCCGAGGAGACTAATAGCAGACAGTCTCCAGACAATTGTTGGTCCCCAATACAAAAGGCTCTCATAGAAGAGCCTATTAAAAATCTTAAAAGAGAGCTAGAAGAAAAATGGAGAAAGGAAAGAGAAGTTATGCAAGAGAGTAACAACTTACTGAAAGATGAACTGGAAAAGGTAAAAAACTCCCAGGAAGTGCAGGGAAACAGAATTTGTGAATTGGAAAAGGTAAAGAATTCCCAGGAAAGTAGGATTTGTGAATTAAAAAAGAAAATAACTAACTAAAAAAAAGAAAATTCCATAGAGCAAAACAACTCATTTAAAAACTCAATTGGACATATACAAAAAGAAATTTAAAAAGCTAATGAAGAAAATAACTCATTAAAAATCAGGACTGAACAAATAGAAACGAATGATTCCCTGAGACATTCAAGCAAATCACATCAGTCAAGCAAAACCAAAAAAATGAAAAAATAGAAAGAAATATTACATATCTACTTGGAAAAACAACAGCCCTGGAAAATAGAAAATAGATCTAGGAGAGATACTCTGAGGATTATTGGACTTCCAGAAAATTATGATGAAAAAAGAGTCTAGATACTATCTTACAGTAAATCATCAAAGAGAACTGCCCAGAGGTAACAGAACCAGAAGGAAAAATAGGCATTGAAAGAATTCATTGAACACCTTCTGAAAAAGGCCCTAAAAAAAAAAAAAAAAAAAACTCCATGGAATATTATGGCCAAATTTCAGAACTATCAGACTAAGGAAAAAATATTACAAGCCAGGAAAAAACAATTCAAATATCAAGGTGCTACAATAAGGGTCACTCAAGATCTGGCTGCATCCACATTAAAGGATCAAAGGACCTGGCATCTGATATTTCAAAAGGCAAAAGAACTTGGAATGCAATCAACAATAAACTACCCAGCTAAGCTGAGCATTTTCTTCCATGGAAGAAGATGGACATTTAATGAAACAGATGAATTTCATGTGTTTCTAAGAAAAAAGCTAGATCTAAACAAAAAGTTTGATCTCCAACCAAGAGAAGCAGAAAAGGTAAAAGGAAATCTTGAGAACTGTATTTCTGTTGTGGCTATATATAAAGTCCACATGTATAATTTGATTTTGCTGATATAACATAAAAAAGGGAAATAGAAATGGAAAGAGGATAGTATCAGAAAAGGGGAGATAAAAAGAGGGAAACTACATCCTACAAAGAGGCAAAGAAAACCTATCACATCTGAGGGAAGTTAGAGAGGGGGAGGAACACTGTGTGAATCTTACTCTCATCAGAGTTGGCTCAAAGATAAAATAATTGATACATTTGTTTTACAGAGAATTTTCTCTCATCTCATTAAAAAGTGGGAGAGAAAAAGGGAAAAGGAAAAGAGTAATAAGGGAAGGGTACCAAAAAAAGGGGGGGAAGGGATTTAAAGGGAGGAGGAGAGATACTAAAGAGGGAGAGCTATGTGATGCAAGTAGGGTCCATAAGTTTAATACTGGGGAAGGAGTACACGGTGGGGGCAAGGAAAAAAAAACATAATCTGGAGATATTATGATGGCAGGAAGTACAGAATTAGTCATTTTAACTGTAAATGTGAATGAGATGAACTCTCCCATTAAGCGGAGGCAGATAACAGACTGGATCAAAAGTCAGACCCCTACAATATATTGTTTACAGGAAACACATTTAAAGCAGGGAGATACATACAGAGTAAAGGTAAAAGGCTGGAGCAGAATCTATTATGCTTCAGGTAAAGTAAAAAAAAGCAGGGGTAGCCATCCTGATCTCAGGTCAAGCAAAAGCAAAAATTGATCTAATTAAAAGAGTTAAGGAAGGAAACTATATCCTGCTAAAGGGTAGCATAGACAATGAAGCAATATCAATACTAAATATATATGCACCAAATGGTAAAGCATCTAACTTCATAAAGGAGAAATTAAGAGAGTTGCAAGAAGAAATAGACAGCAAAACTATAATAGTGGGAGATCTCAACCTTGCACTCTCATAATTAGATAAATCAAATCACAAAACAAATAAGAAAGAAATTAAAGAGGTAAATAGGATATTAGAAAAATTAGGTATGATAGATCTTTGAAGAAAACTGAATGGTGATAGAAAGGAGCATACTTTCATCTCAGCAGTTCATGGAACCTTTACAAAAATTGACCATATATTAGGACATAAAGATCTCAAAATTAAATATAGGAAAGCAAAAATGATAAATGCTTTCTTTTCAGATCATGATGCAATAAAAATTACATTTAACAAAAAGTTAGGAGTAAATAGACCAAAAAGTAATTGGAAACTAAATAATTTCATCTTAAAGAATGATTGGGTGAAACAGCAAATTATAGACACAATTAATAATTTCACTCAAGATAATGATAATGATGAGACATCATACCAAAATTTGTGAGATGCATCTAAAGTGGTAATAAGGGGAAATTTTATATATTTAGAAGCTTACTTGAATAAAATAGAGAAAGAGAAGATCAGTGAACTGGGCTTGCTACTTAAAAAGCTAGAAAAAGACCAAATTTAAAACCCCCAATCAAATACTAAACTTGAAATTCTAAAATTAAAAGGAGAAATTAATAATATTGAAAGTAAAAAAAACTATTGAATTAATAAATAAAACTAAGAGTCGGTTCTATGAAAAAACCAATAAAATAGATAAACCTTTGGTAAATCTGACCAGAAAAAGGAAAGAGGAAAATCAAATTGTTAGTCTTAAAAATGAAAAGTGGGAATTGGAGCAATGAAGAGGAAATTAGAGCAATAATAAGAAGTTACTTTGCCCAACTGTATGTCAATAAATTTGATAACCTAAGTGAAATGGATGACTACCTCCAAAAATATAGGCTTCCCAGATTAACAGAGGAGAAAGTAAATTGCTTTAATAGTCCCATTTCAGAAAAAGAAATAGAACATGCTATTAATCAACTCCCTAAGAAAAAATCCCCAAGGCCAGATGGATTTACATGTGAATTCTACCAAACATTTAAAGAACAATTAGCCCCATTTGAAAAAATAGGGAATGAAGGAGTCCTACCAAATTCCTTTTATGACACAGACATGGTACTGATACCTAAACCAGGTTGGTTGAAAACTGAGAAAGAAAACTATAGACCAATCTCCTAAATGAATATTGATGCTAAAATCTTAAATAAAATATTAGCAAAAGAACTACAGAAAATCATCCCCAGGATAATACATCATGATCAAGTAGGATTTATACCAGGAATGCAGGGCTGGTTTAATATTAGGAAAACTATTAGTATAATTGACCATATTAATAATCAAATTAACAAGAACCATATGATCATCTCAATAGATGCAGAAAAAAGCATTTGATAAAATCCAACATCCATTCTTACTAAAAACACTTAAGAGTATAGGAATAAATGGACTATTTCTTAAAATAGTCAGGAGCATATATTTAAAACTGTCAGTAAGTATCATATGTAATGGGGATAAAATGGAACCTTTTCCTGCAAGATAAGGAGTGAAACAAGGTTGCCCACAATCACCATTACTGTTCAATATTGTATTAGAAATGCTAGCCTCAGCAATAAAAGTTGATAAAGAGATTAAAGGAATTAGAGTAGATAATGAGGAAGCCAAACTATCACTCTTTGCAGATGATATGATAGTATACTTAGAGAACTCCAGAGATTCTAATAAAATGTTATTAGAAATAATTCACAACTTTAGCAAAGTTGCTGGATACAAAATAAATCGGCATAAATCTTCAGCATTTTTATACATCACCAACAAAATGCAACAGCAAGAGATACAAAGAGAAATTCCATTCAAAATAAACTGTCAATAGTATAAAATATTTGGGAATCTATCTGCCAAAGGAAAGTCAGGAATTATATGAGCAAAATTACAAAACACTTGCCACAAAAATAAAGTCAGATTTAAATAATTGGAAAGACATTAAGTGCTCTTGGATAGGCCGAGCGAATATAATAATGACAATACTCCCTAAACTAATCTATTTATTTAGTGCTATACCAATCAGACTTCCAAGAAACTCTTTTAATGACCTAGAAAAAATAACAACAAAATTCAAATGGAAGAACAAAAGGTCAAGAATTTCAAAGGAATTAATGAAAAAACAAATCAAATGAAGGTGGTCTAGTACCTGATCTAAAACTATATTATAAAGCAGCAGTCACCAAAACCATTTGGTATTGGCTAAGAAATAGACTAGTTGATTAGTGGAATAGGTTAGGTTCACAGGACAAAATAGTAAATAACTGTAGCAATCTAGTGTTTGACAAACCCAAAGATCCCAACTTTTGGGATAAGAATTCATTATTTGACAAAAACTACTAGGAAAATTGGAAATTAGTATGGCAGAAATTAAGCATGGACTCACACTTAACACCACATACCAAGATAAGATCAAAATGGTTCCATGAGGCAAAAAGAAAAAGAATAAATTAGAGGAACATAGGATAGTTTACCTCTCAGACTTGTGGAGGAGGAAGGAATTTGTGACCAAAGGAGAACTAGAGATCATTATTGAAAATTTTGATTACATCAAAATAAAAAGCTTTTGTACAAACAAAACTAATGCAAACAAGATTAGAAGGGAAGTAACAAATTGGGAAAATATTTTTACAATTAAAGGTTCTGGCGAAGGCTTCATTTCCAAAATACATAGAGAACTGACTCTAATTTATAAGAAATCAAACCATTCTCCATTTGATAAATG
Source organism: Sminthopsis crassicaudata (assembly GCF_048593235.1). Lineage (NCBI taxonomy): Eukaryota > Metazoa > Chordata > Mammalia > Dasyuromorphia > Dasyuridae > Sminthopsis > Sminthopsis crassicaudata. Next base: position 154,707,750 of record NC_133622.1, read on the forward strand.
GTCAAAGGATATGAACAGACAATTCTCAGATGATGAAATTGAAACTATTTCCACTTATATGAAAGAGTGTTCCAAATCACTATTGATCAGAGAAATGCAAATTAAAACAACTCTGAGATATCACTATGCACCTGTCAGATTGGCTAAGATGACAGGAACAAATAATGATGAAAGTTGGAGGGGATGTGGGAAAACTGGGACACTGATGCATTATTGGTGGAGTTGTGAAAGAATCCAACCATTCTGGAGAGCAATCTGGAATTATTTCCAAAAAGTTATCAAACTGTGCATACCCTTTGATCCATCAGTGCTACTACTGGGCTTATATCCCAAAGAAATACTAAAGAAGGGAAAGGGACCTGTATGTGCCCAAATGTTTGTGGCATCTCTTTTTATAGTGGCTAGAAACTGGAAAATGAATGGATATCCATCAATTGGAGAATGGCTGGGTAAATTATGGTATATGAATGTTATGGAATATTATTGTTCTATAAGAAATGACCAGCAGGATGAATACAGAGACGATTGGAGATACTTACATGAACTGATGCTGAGTGAAATGAGCAGAACCAGGAGATCATTATATACTTCAACAACGATACTATATGAGGATGTATTCTGATGGATGTGGATATCTTCAACAAAGAGAAGATCTAATTCAGTTCCAGTTGATGGACAGAATCAGCTACACCCAGAGAAGGAACACTGGGAAATGAGTGTAAACTGTTTGCATTTTTGTTTTTCTTCCCACGTTATTTTTACCTTCTGAATCCAATTCTTCCTGTGCAACAAGAAATTCGGTTCTGCACACATATATTGTATGTAGGATATACTATAACCTCTTTAATATGTATGGGACTGCCTGCCATTTAGGGTAGGGGGTGGAGGGAAGGAGGGAAAATTCAGAATAGAAGTGAGTGCAAGGGAAAATGTTGTAAAAAAAATTACCCATGCATATGTACTGTCAAAAAAAAGTTATAATTATAAAATTAATTTTTAAAAAGTCTGTATTCTAAAGAAATTTGAAAAAGGAGGCAGGACCCATTTAGACATAAATATTTATAGCAGTAATTGTGGTGCTGGAAAAGAATTGGGAAGTGAGAGGATCCCAATTAATTTGGGAATAACTAAACAAATTATGGCATATGATTGTGATAAAATACTACTGAAGAAAGAAGAAACAATGAGCAGAATGCTCTCAGAAAAATCTGAACTTACATGAATGAATGCAAAGTGAAATTAATAGAACCAGAATATTATACACAATGATAGCAGTATTATATGATAGTCAAATGCAAATTATTTAGCTGTTCTCAGCAATACAGTGATCCAAAATAATGCCAAAGGATTCATGATGAAAATGCCATCCATCTCAGAAAAACTGATGAAATCTAAATGTAAATTGAAGCATATTTTAAAATTAATTTTTCTTATATGTTTTTTTTCCTTTGGTGTATTTTTTCTTTCAGAACATGATTAATATGAAAATAAGATTTGGGTGACTGAATATGTGCAACATTTCAAATTGTTTGCCTTTGAAAAGTAAGGAGAGGAAGAGAAGAAGAAAATTTGAAACTCAATTTTTTAAAAAGAATGTTAAAATTATTTTTACACGTAATTGGGGATATTAAATAAAAATATTAGAAGGGAAATAGTTAAATGAAGAAAAAAATTGAACTAGTTACTTTAATAAAATGCTAGCATAAATCCAATAATGATTATGGCATTTATAACAAGTATAATGAAAAGAAACCATAGTATAAAATCTATTTATAGTTGTGCCATGTCAATATAACAGAAATGACAATAATATCTAAATCAGTTTACTTATTCAGTGCTATAACAATAAAATGACTGAACTGGAAAAAAAGAACAAAAAAAATTAAGTATTCCAAGGGAAATTATGAAAAAAAGAAAAAGTTGTCCTAAACTATACCAATAATCTCTTATTTCCACTACTGTTGACTAAGTCTGGATCTTCATTATCATCTGTAGTTTTCTAAGAGGATTTCTTATTTTTCTCTCCTCTTGTCAAAGCTTCCTTCAAACTATTACATGCTTAAATTTCTTTGTTTATATATAGATATGGCCATTTCATTATTGTACTTTAAAAAAAAAAACTTTAATGATTCAATTGAAGAAGAAGCATCTACCTGGATTCCCACCATGTAAACTGGGTTAGTTTCCCTATCCACTTCTCATACTAGAAAGAAGTCATTCTTAAGGTTTGATTCATACAGGAGATTGAAGCTTTAGCTGCTGATCTGTCTTTAGGTTCCTCTTAGGTGCACCAAAGAATTGAATTCATGAGGAATTAGGGTCCCTCAGACTTGGAGTATATCCCACAGTTGTGCAATTCACTTCACCCTGCTCTTCTGAATAAATGAATGTATAATGTATTTTGTATAGAAAGGAGGAAAGCTATATATCATATTAATACTTTGGCTAAGCACTCTTTTGGAACTGTTAGAACCTTTTCAGAGTTGTTAGAGTGAGTATTTCATTTTATTCCAATATGGAACTTGAAGGACAGACTGAGTCAGGTCTGGACCAAACTGAGTTACTTAGGGTCTAATATATACACTGGCTACTGGCATTTCCAATGTGGAATTCAAGGGCTTTTTTCATCTTGTACCATTGTGGCAGTAGCTAGAATGCTACTTTTTATTAATTCCAAAAACATTAATTATGGCCACCATATACTGTCTTAAATTTTAGGCAAAAAAAAAAAGATTTAAAACAATAAGTTTAAAATAGGGGATATTTGACATGTAAGCTTTTATATTATGATGATAATATTAAGATAGGTATTCTATACTGAATAAAACACTTAACCAAATCTCATCGTACATTGTGTTTAACTATTTCTTCCTAGAAATCTACCATGAACAGAGCTTTCTAGAGCACAAGAATTTTTTCTCTAATTTGCTAAGAATCATGTTCATGGTACTCCACTAAGTTTGTGCATCTGTTATCACTTGTATCACTATTACAATAATTAGATTATTTTAAGGAAGAATATAAATGGTTTTTAAGGCCCATGTGGTTCCCTCTTCTTCAGCATTAGAGAGTTTATTTTAGAAGAAATGTTATGAGTTCTGTCACAATCATTCTTAACTGCCAGTAAGGAAGATTTCTTACACTTTGTCAAGAATTGGGCTGTATGCCTAACTTTACATTTATGTCTATCTCTAGTTAATCCCTAGATGCTTTGTGGTTGAAGCAAAATTCAGTTTACTGAAAATGTTTGAGCAATGAAATAGCAGATTACATTATACTGAAGATAACAGGGACTGAGGGAAGAAATTAAAGAAAACCAATCTTTTCTTGAGATTTCTTTCATCCCTACACTTCTGCTCCACAATGCCTACAAAGCTAAAAATGCTCCTCAATCTCTTCCTTCTCTGCCAAAATTTAGTAAAACCTTTATTCCTCAAAGATGTGCTGGAACTCTGCTCTTAAATTAACTTCCTTGATTCCAGAACCTTGGAATTTCTAGTTTGAGATACATCTCCTTATACAAATAGATATTTTTAAAGAGTGAGTAAATCTCTTTACAATGATTCTGATTGATTTAAGAAGATATACAAAACTGTTCATACTTTATTTTGCTTGATTAGTTCAATCAAGAAGTGTTCTTATCTAACAAAAATAAATCTTGTAAGTTTATAGGACAATCAGTGGAACTCCTCTTCATACTTCACTTGTGCTATACAATGAGATTACTAAAATTTTCAATAAGCCTTTTATGATCTATTTTTATAAAATTATATATATATATTAATCAACAAAAATTCTCCTCTAATTTCCATCCTCTTTTCAATTAAAAAATGAAAGAAACACAAAATTCCTGTTACAAACATTTAGAATTTCTGCATTTATATTACATATATTATATGTGTGTGTGTGTGTGTGTGTGTGTGTGAACATATGCGTATATGTAAGAATAGATATATAGTTTCTCCATGTCTCCAGTCTTTTCATCAAGAATACTGGAAGTTTTCTATTTTATTAAACATCTTCCTCTTCCCCATCATAGAATTATATTCTTTTTTTCTGGATAAGTTATTCTCATCTAAGCCAATATTCTTTTCCTTTTGGATATCATATTCCAATTTCTCCACTACTTTGTAGAGGCTGCTACTAAATCATGTGGGATCCAAACTATGGATCCTTGATACTTGAATTTTTATTTACTGGATGCTTGAAATATTTTCTCTGACCTGGAAGCCCAGAATTTTGGTTATTATGCTTCTGAAAGTTTTCATTCAAATATTTCTTTCAAAAAGGAACTAGCAGATTGGACATTTGTTTCTAAAAGATCTTGGAAGGGGTAATTTTTGTTGTTTTTTGAAGCTTTCTTGAAATTAAATATCTAAACTCTAGATTTATTCATGGATTTTGGGTAGTCCAATGATACTTAATTTTTTTTTCTCCTTTTTTCAGGTTAGTTGTCTTTTGCTATAAGATACCTTTTACTTCCTTCCTTTGTTACAATCTTTGCCTTTGTTTTAATATTGCTTATTGTCTTGTAGAATTATTGGCTTCTATTTAGTTCATTCTCAGTTTCAGATATTTTGTTGTTTGGTTATGGCTTTGTACCTCTTGAGCAAAGCTATTGATTCCCTTTCCAATTCTTTATCTCTTACTTCTCTTTTCTTTTCATTTTTTACATTCTAAGATTCTTGTTTCCTGGGCATAAACTTATCTTTGCTTCATTTTTGTTTAAACACTTGCTTCATCTCTTCCAGGAGTTATATTTAAATTATGTCCAGAGTATGTTTTTCTTTAAGCATTTTTTTTTCAAAAAAATAGATGCTTCGGATTCGTTTTCTTCTGCTGTTTTTGTATCTTGAGCATCCTTATCAATATAGCAGCTTATTTATTGTGGGATTCTTTTTTGTGTTTGTTTTTTCATTCTTCCATACTATTTTTTTGACTTTAACATAATAATAGAGCCAGTCTCTGTATACTTCTAGTAAGGAAAAAAAAAAAAAAAAGGTCTGTGCTAGTTTGCTGCTGCTTTTGTAGGATATTGAGTGTTGTGTTGTTCCAAGATTTCAATTCCAAATCAGCTTGGAGAATTACAAGCTTTCAGTACTTCAAAAGTATTCTGATCCAGGAGAAAGACCGATATTCTTTCCCAGCCTGAACTCTGAAAGTTCTGATTTGGTTTTGAATTTAAGTAATACTAGGCTAGTTCTGGTTTCTACAGCCAGACTTGGAAGTTCTCCAGATTTAAAAGATCACAACTACAGGTTCTCTTTGGTCTAGGATTCCTACCCTAGTTATTATTCTGTATTCCATTTCAGATGAGGCTACAAACCAGAAGTAAGTTCAAGTTCTGCCCCTGCTGCTGCAGGATTATGAACCTGATCCTTCCTTAATATACTGGGCCAGGCAGACTTTGGGGAGGAGAGAAGATTTCACCTTTTCATGTCATTTCCTCAGTTCACCTTGGATCTATGACCTGAAGAATGTAGAGGGCTATAAAGCTACCAATTTGATATCTAATCCAGGTGAGACACATATAGGTCTGAAACTTCCTCTTGCCCTGATGCACAGCCTCTCCCTGACCTTTGGAGTATTCCCCGTGTAGCACATCTTTGCTCTATTTTCAGTGTCCAAAGGCCTCTCTATCTCTCTCTGTTTCCACTTGGGCTGGAAAAATGACTCAAGGTGGGTGTTTTCTTGGATTTATCTATCAGGATTACCCTTTCTAGGTCTATTTGGAGGAACTGTGGGAAAGGGATGAGCTCATTGTACTACTCCCTGCTATTCTGCCATCTTATTTTCACTTCCTTATGATATCTAACTTTTAGCATTCTAATCCTCTTCAGAAATGTGCTGCAGCTTATTTCCATGTCAGCCACACAACCTATTTGGGTCCTCTGCTATTGCAAATTATTTTCTGAAGTTGTGTACCATGCTAACCAGGTATCATCATCATCATCATTATATTACAATACAATACAACACAACCAAAATTTGTCTAGCTCTTATTGTGTGATAAATTCAGATGTATTCAAATGATACAGATGTTATTTATGATACAATCTTGTTCTCAAGAAACTTTTACTCTAATAGGGAAATGAAAAACAAACTGCAAGTAAATTGATACTTGTTTATTCTACTCAGTCTTGTGTTACAAAGTTCTCAAGTCTTATTTTTCCTAATAATAAATAACATAATTGCTAATATTAGAAATTCCAGATTTTTAATTTAAATATTTGAAAATTATAAGCAATGTGAGTTTTCTTGGACTTCTCTATCAAGATTACATTTGCAAATTTTTCTAAATGTGTTTGGAAGAATTTGGGAAGAGAACTCACTGTACGGCTTCCTACTTCTCTGACATTTTGGTTCCAACTCTCCTAAAGAGGTCTTTATTTCACCTCCACCAAGGGTGCTATTATTTTTATATCCCTGAGGTCTTGCATGACTCTGACCACTGCCATGGAGCCAGAACTCCTGCACTTAGGGAGAACCACTGATAATAAAATAAGGCCAAGGTCAGCTGCATTCCTGACAGCACTCTCACTAATCCTGTCCACCAACCAAAGAGCATGCTTATGACAGGGTCAAAGAACCTTAGTCACTGAGAGTTCAGAGACCATATTCAATTTAATGTAATCTTTTCATTTTTAACCACTTATTTTGGTGCCAGGCATTTAATACAGCCTGAGTCTGCACATTAAAATATCCTCACTTATCCAGAGGTCAGAATTCTGGCAACATCAATCATCCAGAACACAGTTTTAAAATGCATGTAAATAGAAACTGTCTTAAGAGCCCCAAGAGAAAAATGACTATCACAAACAATGGAGTCCTTCACTCAGAAGGGTAGGTGTGAAGTCACCCTCAGTTCAGAGACAGTGACTTAGTATTGTGTGTAAAATTAATTTAGCTAGCTTGACAACCTGACAACCTCAGTTCTGAAGAAGTTATAAGGGACAAGAGATTTGAAGAAGCAATAGGACACAAGAACGATAACAGAGAAGTGACAACTCACAGCAAAGGGAGAGGAGAGGGCAAAAAGACCACTAACTAACAAAGCACACTAGTCTGTAGGTCATTTGGTGTCTCTATAACCAATCTTACACATACTTTACATGTCCTGAAGTCATCATAATTGGATTCAACATGGCACAATAATTTTTGGATTTAATAATGTCATTAAAATAGAATTAAAAGAAGATTCAGTTTGGAATCAGAGGGCCTGGGTTTAAGTCTAGTCCTTAACGCTTATTTCCTACATATATATATATATATATATATATATATATATATCTTTTTTATCTCTTCAGGTCTCAAAGAGTTTGGTCTGGATGGATCTCAGTTCCTTTCCATCTTCTAAATGTGTGATAGTATAATCCTATGACATGATTTGAAATAACCAAAAAGAAGTTATATGTAAAGACAGATACACCAATACACCATCTATGGAGATGTAAATTGGTCTAATCATTTTGTAATGTATATTTATGTCTTTAGCCAAAATCACTGATTTATGCATTCTCTCTGACATTTTGACTGGTTAACTCAAAGATGGAGAGAAAGGATATCTGTGTTAAACACATACACACATAATATATATATATATATATTGTTATGTTAAATATATATATGTGTGTATATATATATATATATATATATATATATATATATATATATATATATATATATATATATATAATCTGTGCATGTATGTATGTAAAGGGCTAGAACTGAGCAAATGCACTTGGATAATGGAGCACGTGAGACTAATTGCCAATTGGACAATTCTCTATTAACATGTTTGAAGGATGACCCTCCCCAACTATTCTGTGCTGGCTGGATCGGTGGGTGTGGACAAAGAAGAGGAAGTGACATGACTGGGTAGAGTAGGAGGAGGACATTGAGGCATTCTCCTGTCTCCTGTCGGTGGAGAGAGAGGAAGGAGGTGTGGAGATTGCTAGATCAAATCCCCTAACCATGACCGCAAAAGACCAAGAATAAAGACTTTTAATTATCCTGACTCTGGCTGATTCTAAGAGTCCAGGTCCCAACATATGTATAGTCATTAATTCGCTACACCAAAGAATTAGAAACAAAGTGAATTCCTATCAGTTGGATAATAGCTAATTTTTTTTTTTTTGTTTTTTGAACAGCTACTTTGTTTTTTTTTTTTTTTTTTTTTTTTTTGCTATAAATCAGGGCTTGATTTATTATTTTGCAAAATGTCTAGATTTTTTTTTTTTAATTTTTAATTTTATTTTATAATTATAACATTTTTTGATAGTACATATGCATGGGTAATTTTTTACAACATTATCCCTTGCACTTACTTCTATTCAGATTTTTTCCCTTCCTCCCCCAACCCCCTCCCCCAGATGGCAAGCAGTCTTATATATGTTAAATATATTACAGTATAATTTAGATACAATATATGTGTGTAGAACCGAATTTTTTGTTGCACAGGAGGAATTGGATTCAGATGGTAAAAATAACAGTTTACACTCATTTCCCTGTGTTCCTTTTCTGGATGTAGCTGATTCTGTCCATCATTAATCAATTGGAATTGGATTAGCTCTTCTCTATGTTGAAGAAATCCACTTCCATCAGCATACATCCTCGTACAGTATCATTGTTGAAGTGTATAATGATCTTCTGGTTCTGCTCGTTTCACTCAGCATCAGTTGATGTAAGTCTCTCCAAGCCTCTCTGTATTTCTCCTGTTGGTCATTTCTTATAGAACAATAATATTCCATAACATTCATATACCATAGTTTACCCAACCATTCTCCAATTGATGGACATCCATTCATCTTCCAGCTTCTAGCCACTATGAAAAGGGCTGCCACAAACATTTTGGCACATACAGGACCCTTTCCCTTCTCTAGTAGTTCCTTGGGGTATAAGCCCAGTAGTAGTATGGCTGGGTCAAAGGGTATGCACATTTTGATAACTTTTTGGGCATAATTCCAGATTGCTCTCCAGAATGGTTGGATTCTTTCACAACTCCACCAACAATGCATCAGTGTCCCAGTTTTCCCACAGCCCCTCCAACATTCATCGTTATTTGTTCCTGTCATCTTAGCCAATCTGACAGGTGTGTAATGATACCTCAGAGTTGTCTTAATTTGCATTTCTCTGATCAATAGTGATTTGGAACACTCTTTCATATGAGCGGAAATAGTTTTAATTTCATCATCTGAAAATTGTCTGTTCATATCCTTTGACCATTTATCAATTGGAGAATGGCTTGATTTCTTATAAATTAAAGTCAATTCTCTGTATATTTTGGAGATGAGGCCTTTATCAGAACCTTTAACTGTAAAAATTTTTTCCCAATTTGTTACTTCCCTTCTAATCTTGTTTGCATTAGTTTTGTTTGTGCAGAAACTTTTTAATTTGGTGTAATCAAAATGTTCTATTTTGTGATCAATAATGGTCTCTAGTTCTCCCTTGGACACAAACTCCTTCCTCCTCCACAAGTCTGAGAGGTAAACCATCCCCTGTTCCTCCAATTTATTTATGATTTCGTTCTTTATGTCTAAATCTTGGACCCATTTTGATCTAATCTTAGTATGTGGTGTTAAATGTGGGTCCATGCCTAGTTTCTGCCATATTAATTTCCAGTTTTCCCAGCAGTTTTTGTCAAATAATGAATTCTTATCCCAAAATTTGGGATCTTTGGGTTTGTCAAAGATTAGATTGCTATTTTTATTCACTATCTTGTCCTGTGAACCTAACCTATGCCACTGATCAACTAGTCTATTTCTTAGCCAATACCAAATGGTTTTGGTGACTGCTGCTATATAATATAGCTTTAGATCAGGTACACTTAGACCACCTTCCTCTGACTTTTTTTTCATTAGTTCCCTTGCAATTCTCGACCTTTTATTCTTCCATATGAATTTTGTTGTTATTTTTTCTAGGTCATTAAAATAGTTTCTTGGGAGTCTGATTGGTATAGCACTAAATAAATAGATTAGTTTGGGGAGTATTGTCATCTTTATTATATTCGCTCGGCCTATCCAAGAACATTGAATGTCTTTCCAATTATTTAAATCTGACTTTATTTTTGTGGCAAGTGTTTTGTAATTTTGCTCATATAATTCTTGACTCTCCTTTGGTAGATATATTCCCAAATATTTGATACTATCGACTGTTATTTTGAATGGAATTTCTCTTTGTATTTCTTGCTGTTGGATTGTGTTGTTAATGTATAAAAATGCTGAGGATTTATGTGGATTTATTTTGTATCCTGCGACTTTGCTAAAATTCTGAATTATTTCTAATAGCTTTTTAGCAGAGTCTTTGGGGTTCTCTAAGTATACCATCATGTCATCTGCGAAAAGTGACAATTTGATTTCTTCATTTCCTACTCTAATTCCTTGGATCTCTTTCTCGGCTCTTATTGCCAAGGCTAGAGTTTCTAGTACTATATTGAATAGTAATGGTGATAGTGGGCAACCTTGTTTCACTCCTGATCTTACAGGGAAAGGTTCTAGTTTATCACCATTACATATGATGTTTACTGAAGGTTTTAAATATATGCTCATTATTATTTTAAGGAATAGTCCATTTATTCCTATACTCTCAAGCGTTTTTAGTAGGAATGGATGTTGGATTTTATCAAATGCCTTTTCTGCATCTATTGAGATGATCATATGGTTTTTATTAATTTGATTATTAATATGGTCAATTATACTAATAGTTTTCCTAATATTAAACCAGCCCTGCATTCCTGGTATAAATCCCACTTGGTCATAGTGTATTATCCTGGGGATGATTTTCTGAAGTCTATTTGCTAATATCTTATTTAAGATTTTAGCATCAATATTCATTAAGGAAATTGGTCTATAGTTTTCTTTCTCAGTTTTCAGTCTACCTGGTTTAGGTATCAGTACCATGTCTGTGTCATAGAAGGAATTTGGTAGGACTCCTTCAATCCCTATTTTTTCAAATAGTTTACATAGCATTGGAGTTAGTTGTTCTTTAAATGTTTGGTAGAATTCACCTGTAAATCCATCTGGTCCTGGGGATTTTTTCTTAGGAAGTTGGTTAATAGCTTGGTCTATTTCTTTTTCTGAGATGGGACTATTTAAACTACTTACTTCTTCCTCTGTTAATCTGGGCAAGCTATATTTTTGAAGGTATTCTTCCATTTCATTTAAGTTATCGAATTTATTGGCATAAAGTTGAGCAAAGTAGCTCCTAACTATTGTTCTAATTTCCTCTTCATTAGTGGTGAGTTCACCCTTTTCATTTTCAAGACTATCAATTTGCTTTTTCTCTTTCCTTTTTTTAATCAGGTTTACTAAGGGTTTGTCTATTTTGTTGGTTTTTTCATAAAACCAACTCTTAGTTTTATTAATTAATTCAATAGTTTTTTTACTTTCAATTTTATTAATCTCACCTTTTATTTTTTGAATTTCAAGTTTTGTGTTTGTCTGGGGGTTTTTAATTTGTTCCTTTTCTAGCAATTTTAGTTGTAAACCCAATTCGTTGGCCCTCTCTTTCTCTATTTTATGCAGGTAGGCCTGTAGAGATATAAAACTTCCCCTAATTACTGCTTTGGCTGTATCCCACACATTTTGGTATGATGTCTCATTATTGTCATTTTCTTGGGTGAAGTTATTAATTATGTCTATGATTTGCTGTTTTACCCAATCATTCTTTAGTATAAGATTATTTAGTTTCCAATTATTTTTTGGTCTATTTTCCCCTGGCTTTTTATTAAATGTTATTTTGATTGCATTATGGTCTGAAAAGGATGCACTTACTATTTCTGCCTTACTGCATTTGATTTTGAGGTTTTTATGCCCTAGTATATGATCAATTTTTGTATAGGTTCCATGAACTGCTGAGAAGAAAGTATATTCCTTTCTGTCTCCATTTAGCTTTCGCCAAAGATCTATCATATCAAACTTTTCTAGTATTCTATTTACCTCTTTGACTTCTTTCTTATTTATTTTGTGGTTTGATTTATCTAATTCTGAGAGTGCAAGGTTGAGATCTCCCGCTATTATAGTTTTGCTATCTATTTCCTCTTGCAGCTCTCTTAATTTCTCTTTTAAGAATTTAGATGCTGCACCACTTGGTGCATACATGTTTAATATTGATACTGCTTCACTATTGATGCTTCCCTTTAGCAGGATATAATGCCCTTCCTTATCTCTTTTAATTAGATCAATTTTTGTTTTTGCTTGATCTGAGATGAGGATGGCTACTCCTGCTTTTTTGGTTTTGCCTGAAGCATAATAGATTCTGCTCCACCCTTTTACTTTTAGTTTGAATGTCTCATCCTGTTTCAGGTGTGTTTCCTGTAAACAACATATAGTAGGATTCTGACTTTTAATCCAGTCTGCTAACTGCTTCCTCTTTATGAGGCAGTTTGCCCCATTCACATTTATGGTTAGAAGGACTAATTCTATTTTGCTTGCCATCCTATTAACCCCTGCTTATGCTTTTCCCCTTTCCTTCCCTTTTACCCTCCTATCCAGTATTAAACTGGTAAACACCACTTGCTTTTCACAGCCCTCCCTTTTTAGGATCCCTCCCCCACCTTAAAGATCCTCCCCTTATTTTACCCCTTTTCCTCGAAATTACTGTATTCCCTTCCCCTTAGCTTACTCCTTCCCTTTCACTTTTCAATGAAGTGGAAGAAGTTTCACCATAAATCGAATATGTCTATTGATACACGCTATGTTCATCTCCCTCCTTTCTTTCTCTCAGATATAATAGGTTACCTTTGCCTCTTCATGAGATGTAGTACCACCACTTTATACTTTTTTATGATATAATCTCCTTTCCACCTCTAGTTTCTAAGACAAATTGTACATATGTTCTTTACATATTTTTTTGACAGAAGTATAGTTCTCAAGATTTCTTTTTACCTTTTTTAGAAGTCTCTTGAGTTCTGTATTTGAAGATCAAACCTCTTATGTAGGTCTGGTTTTTTCATCAAAAATAGATGGAATTCATTTATTTCGTTAAATGTCCATCTTCTTCCCTGGAAAACGATGCTCATTCTTGCTGGGTAAGTTATTCTTGGCTGCATACCAAGTTCCTTAGCCTTTCGGAATATCATGTTCCAGGCCCTGCGTTCTTTTAATGTGGACGCTGCTAGATCCTGTGTTATCCTTATTGTGGATCCTCCATATCTGAATTGTTTTTTTCTAGCAGCTTCCAATATCTTTTCCTTTGTCTGATGGTTCTTGAACTTGGCCACTATATTTCTTGGCGTTTTGATTTTAGGGTCCCTTTCAGTAGGTGATCGATGAATTTTCTCAATGTCTATTTTACCCTCTGTTTCCAAAACGTCTGGGCAGTTCTCTTTGATAATTTCCTCGAAAATGGTGTCCAAGCTCTTTTTTTCCTCCCATTTTTCAGGGAGTCCGATTATTCTCAAATTGTCTCTCCTGGATCTGTTTTCCAGGTCTGTTGTCTTTCTGGTAAGGTACTTGACAGTCTTTTCAATTGTTTCATTTCTCTGGTTTTGCTTGACTCCCTCTTGGTTTCTCCTTGAGTCATTCATTTCTACTTGTTCCAGTCTAATTTTCAATGATGTATTTTCTTCACTCACTTTTTTAATATCTCTTTGTAATTGTCCAATTGAGTTTTTATCTTCTATGGAATTTTTTTCCATTTTATCCATTTTATTTTTTAGAGAGCTGATTTCTTTTTCCAGCTCTCTAATCCTGTTTTCCTTGGAGTTGTTTACCTTTTCCAGCTCACTAATCCTGTTTTCCTTGGAGTTGTTTACCTTTTCCAGCTCACTAATCTTGTTTCTCAATGATTTGATTTCTTTATCCATTCTGTCTTTGAATGCATGTGATGACTTCTCCAGGCTCTCTTGCCAAGCTTCCCTTTCCTTTTCCCATTTCTCTTCCAGCTCTCTTGTGAGAGCCTTTTTGATTTCCTCTATGAGGTTCTTTTGTATTGAGGAGCAGCTTATATCCCTCCCAGGGGATACATCTGGGGACATTCTGTTCCTAGTCTCCTCAGCATTTGAAGTCTGCTCCCTCTCCACACAGAAGCTGTCAATGGTTAGAGCCCTTTTGAATTTTTTGTTCATTTTGTCAGAGTAGGAATCAAAGAAAACAAACTGACAAGAGAAACAATTGGTCTGTTTTGCGGGGGATGGGGTTCGATGGTATTAATGGGCTTCCTCTACAGACTGGGGGTAGGGCAGCAGAGAGCCACTAACAGAACAGCAATGACTGTACTGAGTCTGAGCTCTGAGGCTCTGAGAACGCACCAAGTCAGTCCAGGTGGGAGTTGGGGGTGGCCGGGCTCTGAGAGACGCTGGCTTTCTGGGGTTTTAATCTTCACCTCCGGTGTTTACACCCTCTCTGCTGCTCCTGGCTTGCTGCCAAGACGGAGCATCCACACTGGGGCAAAAGCCCTTTCGCAGAAACTGCAGAGATCACACCCCTCCCCCTCCGGTCTGAGCTGTGTAAGCTGCCTGTCTTGCTCTAGCTGTCTGCCCTCAGTCTGCGCCCAGTCTGATTGACCCTCCCCCGAACAAACACAGACCTTTTCTGGCGACTTTCAAGGATGTCTTCTCTTGGTGATAATTTGTGGATTTCTTTCTGGGTCAAGCATTAAGTCAGAGGCTTGTCATGAAGTAAGTTCTGAGAGAAAACGAGGAGCTCAAGCATCTGTCTGCCTCCACGCCGCCATCTTGGCCGGAAGTCGCAAAATGTCAGCTACTTTGTTAATATAATGGAATGTTATTGTCCAAAATTTTTTGAAAGGGATAGATTCAATGAAACCTGATAAGGATGAATTGATGAAGAGAGAAACAATTTATATAATGCCTACTACATTGAAAAGAAAAAAATTTTACTTGGAAAGAGTATGGAACTGATCAATATAGTGACCACTCGTGACTAGAAAAGAATGATGTTGCATCTTAGCATTCATGGCAGGGTGGTGATAGAATAATGCAAAATGCATTTTCAAAAAAGACTAATATGTAGATAAATTTGCTTTAATAAAATATATGATATACAGGAAAATATTTTAAGAGGGGTTGATATTTGGTAGGAAATGTTAGGAGGTGATAGTGAAATGATTTTTAAAAACCTTCATTTAAAATACATATACATATACACACATACACAAAAGGGAGCTGAAGAAAGTTCAGATACAAGCCAGTGTTGACACTACATAGTTAAATATACACTATTTTTTAAAGGAAGGAAAGGAAAGAGGGAAGGAGAGAGGGAGGGAAAAAGAAGGAAGGAAAGAAGGCATGGCGAGGGAGGGAGGGAAGGAAGGAAGAATAATGAGATAAATATCTACTAGTAGATAGGCTAAGGTAGTTTTTTTTTAATTATTTAAAATTATCTTTAAGACTTAAATCAGGAAACTAAAGGCTTGAATCATTGCCTATTTTTTTTTGGTTGCCACAGTTCAAAAGGACCAGTGCACAAGAGCTCCAGCTCCTTTCACAGTTTCTGACCACCATACCAATTGCATGATGGGCACAAGAAAGTTTCAATCATCTAAATTAATGTTGTATCCTAGCAGAATATTTTTTTGCTTGTTGTCCAGTCTTTTCAGACATGTCCAAGTTTTCATGACCCTATTTGAGTTTTCTCTACAAAGAAATTAGAGTAGTTTACCAATTCTTTCTTCAGCTCATTTTACAGATTAGGAAACTGAGGCTGTAACTGACTAACCTAGAGTCACACAAGTCTGACACAAGTAACAGATACAAGTAAGTATCTGTGACAAGATTTGAACTTGGGTCTTCCTAACTCCTAGCCAAGCACTCTATCCACTATGCCACCTAGCTTTCCATTATTTTGCCACCCTGGGTAATTTTGTTAGTTTTTTTTGTTAATCATTATGCAATTCTATCTGATTTGACCAGAATTGTTGTTTTTCTTTTTAAATTTTTAAATATATATTTTCTCTTCCTGTCACTAAATGGAGAAGAAAAAGAAAATGAAATCCATGCAACAAATACACATAATCAAACAGAGAAAATTTCATTTTTAACTATTCCAAAAAAGGTTCCTTCTGCATTTTGAACCCATCACCTGTATGCCAATCACAATTTTCATCACTGATCTTCTGAAATGATTTCTGGTTTGCATTGCTCAAACTTGACATGACAGGAAAGGAAAATGTTAAAATCTGAAGGGGATGTGGGAAAATAGGGACAATAATATACTCCTAATGAAGTTGGGAACTGGTCCACCCATTCTGGAGATCAATTTGGAACTAGATACATACACACACACATACACACATAAATACACATACATATATATCCAATATACATATTACATATATATATATATATATTTATATATATAATATTCTCATGAGGAAAATCTGAGAGAAGAAAACACTGGAAAGAAAAGAAGGAAGAACATAAACATTCATATAATGTCTACTGTGACTACTAATGCACTCCACCTATGATATTTACAAATATACCTTGATTTTTCTACATAATAACCTAATAATAATAATAATATTATCCATTTTACAAACTGAAGAAACCACGGCAGATAGTAATTATGTGACTTGGCCAGAGTTACAATACTAGTGAATGTTTAAAGCATTCTATCCAGTGTAACAACTAATTATTTTTTTGTCTTCAGAGACCTAAAAATGGGATGGAGGATAGAAAAAAGTACTTTTGGGGAGGCAACCAGAAGAATAAAACATGATACACCTGGACCTGTGCTAGAAAAGAAAACCCCAGAAGAAACTCACTATTAGTAAAAGGAGGTTGGCAAAATGGAGGGATATTCAAGGGCAGGAAGATTCTAGAGAATGAGAAAATTTCCAAATTGAGAAAATGACTGAAACCAGGAGAATCAGAACACAGTCAGGAAGAAAATGATAATAATAGAGGTATAAGTGATGAGCTAACTGTGTGGCTCAACAGATAGAGAGTGGAGCCTGGATTCAGGTAGTCCTGAAGTCAAATCTGACCTCAGGCACTCACTAGCTGTGTGACCCTTGAAAAATCATATAATCATTGTTTGTCTTAATACACTGGAGAAGCTCATGGCAAGCCACCCCAGTATCCTTGCCAGGAAAATCCTTTGATTGGGATTCTGTGATCCATTGGGTCATGAAGTATTGGACATACTGAATAGCAATAAGGTGATGTGGGCTTGTATCTTTTAGATATAAGTTGGCTTAGCTGAGTTTCATTCCAGTTTTCTATAAACTTGCCTTTTATTATACTACTTCTCCCTATTTTGTGGAATGATACAATTTATTATTTTCTATAGTTCTTCTTCAAGAAATCCTATGAGTGCATTTACTCTAATAGATGTTCCCTCAAATTAAGTTTACTATCTGAGTTGGTTTTTGAGATCTTTTACTCTCTTTATAGTGGATGTTTACATCAGTTTTACTTCATTTTTTAGAAAAAAAAATGTTTCATTATATATTTGTCAATCCCATTTTTAAATGTTCTAACATTTATTTTTAAAAGTTTTTAAATTCCAATTTCTCTCCTTCTCTCCTGTTCTTTCTCTACTCACTGAGAAGGTAAGCAATATTATACAAATGAAGTCATAAAACATATTTACATATTAGCCATGTTACAAAGGAAAACACACACATACAAGCAGCAAATAAATAAAGTGGGGGAGGGGGAAAGGATGCTTCAATTTGTACTCATATCTGAAGGTGGATGCATTTTTTTTTATCAAGACTCCTTTGAAATTATCTTGGATCATTGCATTAATAAGAATAGCCAAAAATTTCACAGTTGATCATTATTACAACATTGCTGTTATTGTGTACAATGTTTTCCTGGTTTTGCTCATTTTACTTTGCATCACTTCATATAAGTCATCCTAAAATCATTCTATTTGAATGTATTACAACAATAGTTATGTTATTTATTTATATTATAGATAATAGTTATATTATTATGACATTATATATAACTGTTATATTATATATAACTGTTATATTATGTATGATATTATATATAATAACTGTTATATATAATAATATAACAATAATATGCCACAACTTTTCAAAGAGCTGCTTTAACTGTTTTTATCAAATAGCTTTCCCCTTTTCTTTGATCCCCTTGGAATACAGATCTACTAATAGTATTGCTGGATCAAAGAGTATGCAAAAGGTTTTATAGCCATTTGAGTATAGTTCCAAATTATTCTCTAGAAATAATTGGACTATTTCACAACTTCCCTAACAATGCATTAGTTTCCCTATTTTCCCACATGCCACACCACATAGCATTTATCATTTTTCTTTTCTATCATATTAACCAATTTAATAGATGTGCAATAGTATCCCAGAATTGTTTCAACTTGTATTTCTCTAATCAGTAGTGATTTAGAATATTTTTCATGTAAGTACTGATAGCTTTGATTTTAAATAGATAGATAGATAGATAGATAGATTATAGATAGATAATGTCACCCTAGGCAAGTCATGCAACTCTAATTGCCTCCAAAAATCTATGTTTTATCTGTTTACTATTTTTCAATATCAACAGTTTTATCTCAATAATAACCAAATATTTTTCTAATTTTTGTCATTCTAATTTGGCCTTGAATTCTGTCTTTTTTTTCTTTTTATATACCACATAACATGAAGAGTTATTTCAGAAATGACAGAAATGACACGGACAATTTGCTATTTCCTGCCTGTTAAAATATGATAAGTTTTATTTTTATAATATTTTATGCCTGCCATATTTAATGTTTCTTATTCTATTCTTGAAAGCTTTCATAACATGTAAACATGGGAGTTTTATATTGACTACAGGTCTTTGCTTCTCTCATTCTTTATTCTAAAGCCTGTTTTGCAATTTATTTTTCTTTTCTTATTCCTGAAATATATTTTCTAAAATATTTTTCACCATCTTTCATTATACTCATTTTTCTTCTGAAGTCATTTAGTATTAAAATATATATGATTTAAAATGATGATTTAATTTATGATAAAATTTTTCTATCTTCTTATTTTTGGAGCAAAATATTGGTGCATTAGCTAAAATTTTTTGTCATAGTCTTTCAGTAAAGGTAAAACAAAATAACTACATATTTCATAAAAGGTATTTCTTCTCATTCTTGAATGTGCAATAATATAAATTACACCAATTTCTTTATTTGGCTCTCAAAAGAGAACATCTTAGTTACCCTCACATCATTATATAGCTTTTATTTATTTCTACTTCTATTTATGTTACACATATTAATATCAATATCATTAATTCTCATATTATTATGTTTATTTGCTAATGAACTATATTCACTTCAAAACTATATACTGAATATTTCTTTAACCTTGTTTCAAACCTGGATAAATTGTACAATTATTTTTCCTTTCATGTTATTTATCTCCTATAAATAAAATATTTAAAATGGTTCAAACCTAATACATTGATGAGCATTTGGTTTTCTTAGGACTTTTCTTAAGGGCTTAAATACTTTGGCTAATTAGAGGTCATTTGACTGGAAAATTGGTAGGAAAAAAATACTTGAAGATTAATATGGAAATTCCCAATTTAATGAGCAAAATGGTGCATCCAAACATTCTGATTGTCTATAAACTGCCATACCTAGTACAATTATTTCTAGGCCTTTTGGAGCTATAATCTCCTTGTAATCGAAATATATTTTAAAACATTCTATGATCTTTTTAAAAAATTCAATGTTATGATAATCTGTGCAATCACTATTTAAAGGATAAATATGATACAAGTGGAATTGGACTTCTTTGTATATTTTCCTATTTTCTAAGATAATTATGTACCCCAATTCTACCATTCAAATTCCCTCAATATCATTCCCCATTTTATTCATTTTTGCTCTAGTCTCTGAAGAATGCTTCTTTACAAAGCTACTCTCTTTACTTGCATCTTTAATCCATCCCTTTTGGTACTTGGAAATTTCAATTTTCTACACCCCCACCCATCTTTAATTTCTTTATAAACTTTATCTTTCCTGCTATTTACAAGCATGTCTAGATTTTCCCCCCAGCCTGAAGAACCCAAAACAAATAAAATACTCTATTTGACCCTGCTATTCTTTGAGTCATCCTATATTTTTCCTCCTATTCACAATCTCTATTTCATCACTCATTCTCTTCTCAGCTCCTTAAAGTATGTATTCTGATTCAATCAATCAACTAAAGTGAATCTCTTCAAGGTTGCCAACAAAAATTTTAATTGCCAAGTTCTCATCTCAAGTCTTACCTTTCTTGCTGCTTTTCTGCAGCATCTGAAATTGGCCATGTTCTCCTTCTGGCTACTTTCACTTCCCTTGGTTTTTCATGACTGTTCTCTTAAAGTTCTCTTCCTACTTGTCTAATCACACCTCTTCTTTTCCTATCTATGTCCTATCCTTTATACATAGCCATTCAAATATGATTATCTCTGAAATTCCATCTATTTTTAAAATAAACTGACCAGATTATCTTTTCCTTCTACCTTTACAGCTACTTTTCTTGTGCCTTACTCCTGAACACATACATTGTTTCAGTGATTGTGACTTCCTACCTGTTGCACAAACAAGATGCTCTATCTTTGTTCCAGGCATTTTCTCTGGCTGACTCTCATGTTTGAAACACTCTCCCACTTCTACTAAAATTATTGCCCTTCCTGGCCTTACTTTAAATCACAGATAAAAGCTTGTCTTCTCCAGGAAGTCTTGACCAATCTTTTTTTTATTTCTAGTGTTTTCCCTCTGTTAACTACATACTATTTATTCTCTATATAGCTTGCT
This sequence comes from Sminthopsis crassicaudata, assembly GCF_048593235.1. Lineage (NCBI taxonomy): Eukaryota > Metazoa > Chordata > Mammalia > Dasyuromorphia > Dasyuridae > Sminthopsis > Sminthopsis crassicaudata. The sequence continues at coordinate 154,728,479 of NC_133622.1, forward strand.
TTGTCTATATATTTTACTCCCCATTAGACTGTAAGCTCTTTGAGTGCAGGGAATGTCTTTTGTTTCTTTTTACATTCCTAGTGCTTAGCACATTGCCTGACACATAGCAGGAACTTAATAAACATTTACTGATTTATTGATCAATTATTTTCCTGGAAAGTAAGAGTATACAATAGCAGTCCAGTGTGCTAAAACTCTCATGTCCAGATCTCCATCCTAGTCCTTCTTGCTTTACATTCTCCCATTGGTTCCATGATCATCTTTACATAGATGACTCCCAAATTGACACATCTAGTCCTCATTGTTTTGTTTTATTACATCTTCATGGTAGCATACCCAAGTAAATAGATATTTCTAACAACACATTTCAAAAATAAACTCATTATCTTTGTCTCTAAACATGCCCCTTTTCATAAATTTCCTGCTTCTATGGTGGGTGCCACAATTATTCTGATCACCCATAATTACAATTTCATAACCATCTTCTACTCTTCGTTCTCCATAATTCCCCAGATCCAATCAATTTTTGTGTCTTTTCACTCTTAGCTTTACAATAAACACCCTGGGGAAGCTTTCATAACTTCTCACTTGAACTACTGAAATAGCTTCTTAATCTGTCTGCCTGTATCCTTTCTAGCAGCAGTCCAGTACTTTTCTTAAACAGCTCTCAAAGTGATATTCTTAAAGTGTGGTTCTGGCCATGCTATACCCCTTCTCAAGAAATTTCAGGGTCTTCATACTGCTTCTAAGGAAAAATACAAACATTTTTATTTGAAATTTAAAGTCCTACAGATTTTTGCTCCAAAAATTTTCATATTCATTTCACATTACTCTTGCTTCATAGAGTCTACATTCCATCCAAGCTGGTTTAATTCCTATTTTCCTATATATAGCATTCCATCTCCCACACCTCCATGGTTTTGCACAGGCTCTACTCTACATTTAAAATTATATTCCTGTTCAACTTTACTTCTTAGAGTCCTAAGACTTCTTCAAACTTCTGTTCAAGTGTTACATCTTATAAGAATCATCTGATTTTTCCTTCCTTCCAATTGTTTCCCCCCCAAAAAATAACTTCATAGTTACTTACCTGTGTACCTGTCATTTCTGTCAAGTAAAATATAACTTCCTTGAAGCCTGGGACTGTTGCATTTTTGTCTTCATATTCCAGGTGCCTGGTGTAAAGCTTACTATTGAGTAATCATTTAATAACTGCTAACTGAAGAACAAAAGTGACCTGAATGTGTATTTAAAAATCAGGGGCAACTCAGTTATAGATTTCCTTTGTCACAATTCATACAAAGTCCATATCCACACACCAACTTTAGAAACCAGTGGAGATCAAGTTAAGCTGATTTCCTGGCATGGTTCAGGACTGATGCTCCTATTCATATATCACATTGAAAGCTTTTCTGAGAATCTGCAAGCAACATCTGTTTCAGGGGGATGGTTTCTGTTGAGCAAAGCAAATGAAGGTTAATTAGGCCAAATGAGCTGATGTACACAAAGAGACAGAGGCAGGGTCATAAGAATTGTGAGACAAAGTCCATCAAGACATCATGTCAACAGATGCCCTCTCTGCTTGTTCATTATTTGCTAAGGGGGTTGGTCACCTAATCATATAGAAATTTATTTACTTCTTTTGTTGTGACAGGCATTATGTTGTGACAGTAGTTATGGGTCTTAACTCACCAGATAGCTCTGGTAAGAACTCCTATGCTACAGAAAGGAAGGAAAGCAAGTCAAAGAATTGGCTTATCTGTTTCTAATTTCACACAGCAGACGGGGCATTTGTCTATAATTCAGCACATTGTAGATAAGAAGACACTTCCTTGAAGGAGACAATGAAATAAAACATATTAATTTATTCATTTGTTCAATAACCTTTATCAGGAAGCTTCTACTTAAAAATATCTTATTATAAAATAAGAATACAAAGAAGCAACTGACATAGTCCTGGTCCAAGTACCAAAGACAAGGCAAATATAGAAATAACTATGATAGGAGAGAAAATGGGATAGATGCGAAAAGAATACAGACAAATTATGAAATCATATTTGAAAAGGAAAATATGGAGTGAGGACATGTAACCAAACAAGATTGTGGCTGATTAGAAAGAAGAGAAAAATCCTGAGTGATTGGACAGGAAGGTGAAATTGACAGGACTGGTTTCCTGCGTTTTGGAAAGGTACTTACTATGTATGTCTGAGAGGCCCAAATCATCCTCTAGATTTTCTCTGGAACATGACTTTGCCTGTTCTTATGGTGGTGGTAACTTGTGCGTGAGAGTGTTCATGGGCATCACTGGATATGTATTTTGGTAGTGAGGTTGTCAAAATCAATCTTTAAATACTTTAATTTCTCCTTGCATTATACCTTTATTAGCGACCTTTGTGTCCAGTCTTGTGCTAAGTACTATGAGAGACATAGAAGATGATAATATCAGTCTCTTAACTCTAGGATAGGGGCAAGAGAGAGGAAAGAAAAAAAGGGGAGGCTGGGAAGTTCCATGATAGCTTTATTATATATTTAAGAGAAATGCAAGTTGTACTAATAGATTTGTAATTTCATGTGCAATCATTTGTTTCTATTCTACTATGTTATGGAAATAGTTGTTTTATTTCTTAAGTTTAGAATAAAAATAAAAATAAGCATATAAAACACAGCTACTTGGGAAATTAAGTGTCCATTCATAACTTCCTCTCTAGTCCATAAGAGAATGAGCCAAACTATTTTATAATTAGGATTATAAAGTTCTTAATCCAATGTCTAGCCCCTAGGTACATTAATAAATGTTTGTTGCAAAGATAGAAATGATTACTCAAATTATATGTGAGAAATAGAAATTGATTTTAAATTACTTGCAAAATAATTGCATTAAGACATATAAAAACCTTTTTTTACTCTTGCTTCTTTATCTTCAAAAATAAAAATTGTCCCTTTCTCCAGTCCTTATAGTAAAAGACCAACTTAATAGACTTAATAGTTATTGAAATTACAAGCTGGTTTGCAATCAAACACATAGACTTACTTATCCTAGATAAGAAAAAATAGGTAATAAGAATGGACCACTTCTATGCAAAATAGATGAATAATAACTTTGATGGCCTTTAACATTGTAGTTAGAGGACTTAACTGCTACTGTCTAGTTTAAAAATTCTCTCATTCCATGATTCTGTGACACAGTATCTAAACTGCTTGAATCAATTACTGTTGTGCTTACTATAGCGGGAAATGCATACTCAAAGAGAATCACTTCATTTGTTTCTGGAAAAAAGACATGGTCCTCTGATTGTTGACACTACAGAAATAAGATGAGATGAAGTTTTCAGTTGAAGGACTAAAATTAAAAGTCATTTGAGATATGATGGAATTCTAAACTATAGACTCAACAGGGACTTTAAAGGTCTTTTATCCCAATACTGTTGATTAAATGATACAGATAATAAATGGCAAAAGGAAGGACTTCTGACTCCCAATCAAGCACTCTTTCCATTTTTTCTTATTATGAGGATTCTTCTAAACCTTTTAGTTCTTCTTCACACCTCTCATAGTTTCCCTTCCTTCAGTCTTCTCAGCTGAGAACCTAACCTAGTTTCATTGAAAAAAAAATTTGAAGCCATTTACAGAGATCTTCACCTTCCCTCATCCTTCTTACTAAGATAACTTCTTCAATTAAATCTACTTCACAACAATCTCCTTTCACACAATGGTAGCCCTTTTCCTTGCCAAGGAAAATCTCTACATATATAAGTGATCTCATTCCATTCCATTTTCTCTAGCAGATTTCTTTCTTTATCAGTTCTACTCCCTCACTTACCTTCTTGCCTGTCAATCATTCTCTTCTCTTTAATATTCTCTTTTCCCTAAGTTTCAATGATTTTACTCTACATGGTTTTCCTCATATGTCTCTGGACACTACTCCTCAATCTCCTTTGCTAGACCTTCTTCATAATTTCCAATAGTTGGTATCCCCCGGAGCTCTGTCCTAGGTCATCTTCTCTTCTCCCTATATTATATTTTACCTGGTAATATCCTCAGCAATAAGATTCAATATTCATCTTCATGCTGATGATTCCCAAATCTATTTGTCTACCTATAACCTCTCAGCTGACATCTAGATTCACATATCCAATCACCTACTGGATATTTCAAACTAGATATTGACATAGACATCATAAACTTTACATATCCAAAAATTACCACTACAATATTTTCCTCTCCCTAACTTCTCTATTACTAATGAGGGAAACATTATCCTCCTACTTCCCCAGGTTTGTGACCTCAGTTTCTCATTCCCTACATCCAATCTGTTGTCAAGGTCAGTCAATTTCCTCTTTGTAATATCTCTCTAATATATCCTTTCCTCTCCTCTGATTCTTCTACCACCTTGACACAAGCCCTCATCACCTCATGTCTGGATTGTTGAAAAAGCCTACAGATTACTCTGTCTTCTTTAAGTCTCACTGCACTCAAGTACATGCTTCATTTGTCATCCTTCTATTCAATAAACTCCAGTGATACCTATTTACCTTCCAAATCAAATATAAAATATTCTTTTTTGTTTCAAAGATCTTCATAACCTAGCTTCCATTCCTTTCCAGTCTTCTTACATCTTACACTCTCCCTCAGTGATCATATTCTGATACAGTGATACTGGCCTTTTTGCAAAAGATGCTTCATCTTCTGTCTCAGAGCATTTTCACTGGGTATTCTTCATGGCTAGGATTTTCTCTTCTCATCTCTGCTACCTGGATCCCTTAGATAACAAATTCTCAGCTAAAGCCCCATTTTCTTCAAGAACCCTATCTCTTTCCTGCTTAATCAGTTATACACTAATAAATATTTAGCAACCAGTTTTCTGGAAACAATTAATACACTTATAAATTTAATCTGCATTATCAACATATCATCACTTTCTTAAGTGGAGACAATCAATAATCTATTAAATTAAGTCTTGATTTGTAGTATTTGACAATCTCAGAGGTATAAATGTTCATATTCCTTCATACTAGTGACTTCCCTCTATTGAAGATTTCTAATTTATCCAGTATTTTTTGTGTGCATAGTTGTTTGCATGTTGTTCCCCATTGGACTGTGACCTCCTTGAGGTCTCGGACTTTTTCATTTTGTTTCCACACCTATTACCACAGTGCCTAGCACATAGTAGGTGCTTAATGAGTCCTAATTGACTGACCATCACATGCACATTATGAGTTTTTGTAATGTTTGAGTACTACAGACTATTTTGGTTTAAGTACTATGAGTAAATTGAACAATAAAACATGATGAAGCATGAATTACAAGATTGGAATTCATTTCTCCACCTACTGAGTTTGTGGGCAGGAGGATAAAAGCAATTAGGGATGAGTTATTGCACCATCTTCCATGCTCTGGACAGTTTTATGGTGATTATAAAATTTTATTATTAATGGCTAGGTGTTTTTTGGAGAAGTTGTTAATTACACACATATACATACATATATACATATATATTTATAGTTAATTAATAAAAATACCAGAACTAGTTTGGTAAAGTCTTTTCAGGAAGGAAAAGCAGGGGCAAGTAATAAACTTGGCTGGCAATAGGTTATGTGAATTGAACTCATAGGTCCATGAGAAATCTGTAGGTAATTCATCAGAGAACCTTTGAGCTATTTTTTAAAGATTATCTAGAATAACTATCTTATTCTATAGAAAAACTGAGATAAAGAGAAGTTAAGTGATTTAGCAAAAGCCTCACATGGAATTTATGTCAAAACCAGTAGGATAATTCAGTGTTCTTCCTAATGACTGGGCTAACAGCCTGATCCCTTGAAGGTGGAGAGGAGGTGAAAGAAGTAAGGTTTGGGGCAAAAAGTAATTAGTTAACATAGTTCAAAAATAGGTTTAAAAGCTAGTTTGGAGGGCAATTAGATGTCACAATGGATTGAATACTGAGCCTGAAGTGAGGAAGACCTTAATTCAAATGCAGTCTCAGACACTGTATGACTCTAGACAAGTCACTTAACTGCAACTGCCTTAGCAAAAAAAAAAAAAAAAAAAAAAAATCAACAAAAACAAAAGCTAATTTGGACTAAATTGACACAATGCTTAGTCAAAATAGTCAAATTTGTTATTTTTCCTTCAGATTTGAAGTATCAGTAAATGAGAGTTTAGAAAGAGTCATTAGAGACTAGTTAATTAATAAAAAGTTATTTGATGATGTATCCCAAAGATTGGTAGAGGAGGTAAAAGCAACAGCTGTAATTTATATAAGAATATAATATTAAATATAACATTTAAAAAGCACTTAATGTACATGAAGTCATGCAATACTAATCTCAAGTTTCCTCATTTTTTTTAAATGAGAGAACTAAATATTAAGGATGAGATTTAAAACCAGACCTCACCTGATTCCAGGTCTCATAATTTACTATGTCCCATGAACTTATGAAGGTAATGGAATACTATTGTTCTATAAGAAATTATAAAAAGGATAGTTTTAAACTTGGAAAAACTCTTAACTAATACCAGATAAAATGGGTAGAAGCAGAAAAATAATTTACAATAAAAACATTGTAAAGACATCTTCCAAAACTTGAGAACTCTGATCAATATAAGGACTAGCCACAGATCAGAGGATAAATGATGAAGCATGCTCCTCACTTCCTGATAGAGTTTCATGAAGAGATTATGTTAAAGGCTTTAGAAGAATTGTCACTGCTGAAAGGAACTTTCTGACCCAAACTGTCTATTGCCCTAGTGAAAGCATGGTGATGGGGAAGGTGGCAGCCAGATGGTACAGTGGATATAATATAGAATGTGGAGTTAGGAAACTTTGGATTAAAATCTGAAATCAGTCCCTCCTTAGCAGTGTGACTTTGAGAACTTCAGCTAACCTATGTCTGCATTCCTTTCCTCATGTAAAATGGAGATAATACCATCTACCATCCAGGTTGTTTGGAGAGTATAAAATAAAATAAAATTTTATAGCATGTAAATATATAAAATGTAGTATGTAAGTGCTATTATGATGATAGCATTTTGTCCAATTTGCATCCTTTTAAATCTTAAAATTATTGTATTTCATTTTTATGGTCCATGACTGTTCATGATCCCACGTCTGAATTACTGACCTGGTCTGAGATATTCCAGGCCTAGAATAAAATGATCTCACTTTATGCTATGTAAATTTTTGTGTTTCAAATGTATTTTATTGTCTATTTTGCTTTCTAAACTGTTCTGCTACCATATTTAATTTTATGGAAGAATTTATCCCATTCAAATTCACTGATATGATTTTTAATTGTGTATTTTCCACCATTATAATCTCCTATACTTTTTCTATTTTCCTTTTATCCTAATTTTCTCCCCAGGAAGAAAGTGTGTGGAGAAAAATATATCTGATCACCAATAATAATAATGGATTGAGGTATGTAGTTTATCCACTGCTGCTCCCCTCTTCAATTGATTTCTGTTTCTCTCATTCTTTTTTCTTTTTTTTGAATCCTTTTTTTATGATCAAGTCCCAGAAGCTGTTTTTTAGTGACTGTTCTTTTCCTGAGCGTATTGCTCCCTACTATCTTTTCTCTACTCACAGCCATATAAGTGTTAAGTATAATTAATTTCTACACTAATCTTCATATGTCTGTGTGGTCAACCTTCCTTTTTCTTATTAGAAACAACTGCATTCATGAGATGTCCTTTTCCTTCCCTCCTTCCTCCATGACTTTATAATTTCCTTATTTATCTCTGATTATGAAAAATAGCAAAATTCTCCTGTTCTCATTACTTCTCTGGTATATTCTCTTGCGCAACTTTTTTTTTTCCTCTCTTAAAACCAACAAAACTGAACAGAACTACATCCTGACTTTGTTTGTCAAACTTAACTCCCTTTGTGACCCTTAAATATATTAGGATTCTAAGGGGACATTTTTCTTTTTTTCTCCTATACAAAAGATCTCATCATCATTTAATCCCTTCTTTCAATTATTCAACCTTATACATATGTATATATCTACACATACAGAAAAGGGAAGGTGAGCATGTGTATTGTGCTTAGCTGATGTGATCTCCACATGGAAGAGGCTTGGGAGCCTCTTTGCAGAAAAGATGTGATGATGTTTAATGGAACATTCTGTTCCCCAATATTTAGTATTTTAGTATTTGCATTGAAACTGTGTGACTGATCAGCTAACCACATGAAGATATGAGGTGCTGATTGGTTCTGGTGCCAGAAGTGGGGTATATTCAAATGACACTAACCAAGCAAAGGGAGTCTCTTCTTTCCTGTTGACTGCTGTTTGAGTGACAGAAAAACAAACCAAATATCTGTATATGGGAATAGGCTTCAAACACCCCGCAATAGATGTCTCCTTGTGTTTGCTAACTCAGACCAGTCCAGTGATTCTGGCTCTGAATTAGAATGTAATGAGCCACTCATAGACAATAAAAAAGCAATAAAATTTTTACTTAAGGCAAGATTAAAAAGGATACAATTCAGATAAAATGCTACTTCCCTCCACCTCCTCATTAATCATAGCAACGGGCCACTCTAGGTCAGGAAGACACAGGGCAGTGAGAATTACTCTAAAACACCAGCCATAGACTGGGACTTTTATATAATTGGTGGTAAGGAAACTGAACAATGATTATCCAAAACTCAGCCTCCTCAAGTCTTTTCAGGGTTTTGAACCTCACTTATATAACACAAGAGCTTAAAGAAGGTTTTTTATGTTTTAAGTGAATTTCAAGATTGCAATTGTGATCTTAAGATAATATTTACATAGTACTTTATAAACATTAAAGTACTATATAAATGCTATCTGTGATTATTAACTAGTTACTATTATTATATTCAGTATTACTATTGCTACTACTACTACTATTACTATTATTAGCTGAGGACAAAAATAAAATAGATGTGCTTAAATGAGATAAATAGGGAAACTATAATATATTTAAAGGTATCATAAATAATGAAATAATATCAGCACTCAATATAAAGGTGTTGAATGATATAGCACCCAGTTATTTAATGAAAGGGTTGATTTGAAATATGCAGAGAAAAAAGGCAGAAAATTATAACAAGTGGGGAGACCCTCAATGTAGGGGAGACCCTCCTTTCTGGCCTAAAAAAATTTAATGGAAAGATAACCAAGGGGCAATTAGGGCAGAGGATAGATAGCTCTGGAGTCAAGAGACTGAGTAAAAAAAAAAAAAAAAAAAGATAAACAAGAAAGAGGTTAAGAACCTACATAAAATTTTAGAACTGCTTTCTAGTACAGATGCCCATATTTGTTCTTATTGTTAATAATAATACATACCATATATATAGAACTTTTATATCTTCAATGCACTTTACAAATATTCTCTCATTTGTTCCTTCAACTGCCATGAGAAGTACAGGCTATTATCATCCCATTTTACAGAAGAAACTAAGCCTAACAGAGCTTAAGTGATATAAACTATTTGCTTATGATAACATAGCAAGTAGAATCAGAACAACTTTACCCATCAGAGTTCTGTTATATCTTGGGTCAGCATAAGAAATTTAATGGAAATTTGGGGGGAGTTTTATAAAAATAATGGGATACACAAAAGCCAGCAGATGACAGAGTTTAGAAATTCAGAAGTACATCAAATCAACATATAGGAACACATTATATCAACATATTTCATCTTTCAATGCCATAAAAATCGAAACTTCTCGGGCACAAAAGGAAAACAAAAAAATTTTATGTGCATTTTCAAGATCACAGGAACATCACAGCCAAATGAATCAATGTTATATCACTACTAAATACATTTTCCATGCTCTAAATCCCCTTTCCCAGATATGCAGTATTAATTTAATACTTGAAAAAAGGCTATAAATATAATAGACTATAACAAAACAAAAAAAATCACACAATTATATAAACTGAAAAAATCTCTGACAAAAAAAAATGCTTTATGTTTTAAAGATCAAAAATCTTAGGAATAAATGAACTGATCTCTGACCTGGTCAAAATTATCTATCTGAATCCAAGAATTAATAGTATCACTAATAGATAAATGCTAGATGCCTCTTGAATAAGATCCAGGGCAAAGCAAAGATGCCTGTTTTCACAATTATTATTTCATAACATTGCAGAAATGTTATAAGGCAAGAAAAAGAAATTGAAATTATAGATAAAGAAAAAATTCTGTTATTAATAACATATTTATTTATAAAATAATTGAACCAATAGATTCAGCAAAGTAGCCTGATAGAAAACAACCCCTCAACTGTCTTTATCACAAACAAAACTCAAAGGAAGAGATCAAAGAAAGAAATTTCATCCAAAATAACTATGACACACATACAGATATATGTATGTGAATGCAATTACAAACTATTTTAGAAAAATAAAGATGACACAAATAAATGGAGAGATATGATTATTTGATCATGTTAATATGATAAAAAGCATAGTATTATCTAAATTAATCTACAGATTCAGTGTTAAGCCTTTTGAGCTAGAAATAGGTTACTTTGTAGAACCAGAAAAGAATAACTTGAATGTTCATTTAGAAGAATAAAACTCAAAAACTTCAAAGGAAATAGTTAAAAGGAGTAAAGGAAAGTAGATGTAGCAGTACTAGATCACATGTTCTACTGTAAAATAGTGACCATTGATGAGAGGACTTATCAATTGTTGCAAAAAAAAAATTGTTGTAAGTTAAAACAAGAAGAAAAGTTAAATAATGAGTACAACATTGTAAATGAATGATTTAAGAATAATGATATTAAAAATAACTTATCAATTACTCCAGAAGATTAATCAATTGGATTTCCCATATCTTTCTATATAGGCAATATAACTATGGAAAATGGGATGTATGTTTTCAAGAACAGCCAGTGTGGCTTTGTTACACGTGACTAAGCTTTCTTGTTTAAAATAAAGGTTTTTGAAGGGGGAAAGGATAGGGATGTTTGTGAAGACTGCGTATTAATAATGTTTCCCAAAATAAGAATAACATCAAGGAGCTTTACAGATGCAAGTCACTTTATTGCCTTTTGCCTCAATTTCCTCAACTATAAAATGGGGTTAATAATAGCACCTATCTCAAATATTATTTGTAAAGCATTTTGCAAATCTCAAAGTGCTATATAAATGCTATTATTATTATTACAACAACAATATAATGCTTGAAAAGAGAGTGAAGGACTATATAAGGTAGAGAAAAGGAGAAAATTAATTCCAGGAATGCAAAATGGACAAAACAAAGGCATGAAGACCAGAGATGGAGTATAATGAATTAGGAATAGAGAGGGGAGGATGCTTTTTGTATTTTTTTTTTCTGAGAAGGAAAAATATACAATGACTCGTGAAAGATAGGTTGGGGCTAATTTGAATGGGACTTTAAAAGATTATATAAAAGGTCAAATAGAAGTTATGTTTAATTTTTGAGAGAATAGATAACCACTGAAGTTGATTGAATAGAGAGATCATATGATCAGATTTGTCCTTAAGGAAAATTAAGTTCATAAGAGTATGTTGGATGAACTACAATGATGAAAGTTGAAGTAAGAAGGCTAAATAGGAGGCTGTTGCAATAATCAAGGTGGGAAGAGCTGAAGAATTAAATTAAGATGGTAGCTTAAGATTTAGCAACTGATTAGTTATGAGAGAAAAGAGAAAGTGAGGGGGTCAACCTACTACAAAGAGGACCTAGGGATACTGAACAGAAAGAGTAAAGTTTGGAACAAGTAAATGGTTAAGGGCAAAAGTAATGAGTTAAATTTTAGACCTGTTGAGTTTAATGTGTCTTTGGGATATCCAGGTTGAAATGTTCAATGGAGACTGAAGCTTGATGCCATTTAGATCCAAAAGTCTTCTTCACAGAGATGATAGTTAAGCCCAAAGAAACTGAAGAGGTTACCAAGAGAGTAGGAATAGAGGGAGTTGAGAAAAGAGCACATGGCAGAACCTTGAAGAACGTCAACAACTAGGGACATGGCACGGATGATGAACCAGCAAAGGAAATTTAAGTATAAGAGTGGTAGGTTAACCAAGAGAGAATAGTGTCACAAAAAGGTAGAGAGGAGAGATTATTCATGAGAGAAGAGTATTCACCAATGTCAAATGTAATAGATAGATGGAGGTGGATAAGGACTGAGAAAAGATCAGATTTGGTAATGAAAGGGTGACTAACACTGGAGATAGAAGTTTCAGTTGAATGATGAGATTGAAATTCACACAGTAAAGAAGAGAGGATATTGAAATAGTGAATATAAATAACTTTCTGTGGAGTTTGGTTGAGAAAAGAGATTTAGGGGAATAGCTGGAGGGGATGTTAGGTTTTAGTGAAATTTCTTTAAAAATGACAAATATTTCAGGTTTAAAGACTGTAAGAAACTGTTGATAAGGAGAGATTGGGTGTGGTGATTATGGTTCAATCTGTTGAAAAAGATAGGATAAGGGACAGCTAAGTGAATAGAGCAACCAGTCCTGAAGCCAGGAAGACCTGAGTTCAAATCTGGTCTCAGACACTTAACACTTCCCAACTGTGTTACTCTGGACAAGTCATTTAACCCAATTGCCTCAGGGAGAAAAAAGAAAAGAAAAGAAAAGAAAAAGATAGGATAAGATTATTTAGGGAGGAATAAAAGGATAAGAAAAGGATTTCCTAATTCATAGGTAGGAAGAGATATGTCTCTATAATCTGGGGTCCAATAACAAAAATAACTCGAGGGAAAGATCAACTTCAGAAATGAAATTCTGATGAAACAATTTTCCATGATTCCTCCAGGAAAGAAAAAGTCACATGAGATGATAATATTATAGTACACAGTTGTGATATGGACAAAAGAAATGATAGGACCATTGTTTAGGGCTAATATGTTATTAACAGTGATCATGTTATAGATGACATGTTTTTTCCTCAGCACCAAGGGGAATGAAGGGAAAAGAGAAGCCAAAAATAATTAGCAGGAAGTAGAAGATAAATAAAGAGGTGCTACAAAAGCATCTCAATTCAAATTTCCAAACCACTCAAACAATGCAAACAAACTATTCACATAAATATAGATGTCTAGAGCCAAAGACTAGAAGACATGATTGATAAATTAATGGATTTAATCACCAACTAGCTTTAAAGGACAGAGGTGGTCAAACTATTTTCATTAAACTCCTTTAATTTTCTAATATATGTACTTTGGACAGAATATTAGCTTTATCTAAAAATATTGGTCTGCACCTTCTAAAAATGATATAACCAACATGTAAAGGTATTTAAACTTATTGGAAACAGCAGTTAAGTATAGTTACATTCCAGAAATTTAGAAAATTTTGTAGTCAGCCCACTGACTCTTTATACATGTTGAAAAGTCTATCTCCTTACATAAGCCCTAAAGAATTACAGAGACTATTTGGGTAGTAAGACCAAAGTGATTTATGGGACAGAACTCTTTCTATAAGAATTACCACACTACACTAGCCCTTAGCTTAGATGTATCACTCTTACTAATTAGTGATTTTGAGTTCATAGGCTTTTTAAGTCTTAACACTATCTTAATGGTGTGATAACAACTACAGTATTTCACAGCCACTATTTATTCACATCTTTTTTTTTTATTAATTTTTTTCACTGAAGCAAAATCTTATAATTTCCTATTCCCCTAATACATACAGTATACAATATAGTCAGAGAGAAAAAGCTTCTACTGGTAATGATACTCATTTTCAAAAGATCTGTTAACTGTGACGGTTAAGACAGTGATCATTTCAGTTTTAAAATGACTGAGACTAAAATCAATAGATCTTTTTCACCTCTGAAAAACCAAGTCCAGATCTGTATTTGCTCTCTAGTGAAATCGATTTGGTGGCCTCTCAACCCAGCATCTAGGAACCATTGGTCCCCTTCATGCAATTGCCCTATTGCTTTTATTAGGACTAGTAGCCTTTGCTCTAAAGAGACCCTTAGTCGGCAACTAGAGATTAATTGGATAAAATGGGGGGAGACTTCAGAAGGAGTCTGAAATTGGGAGTTACCTTGGAAGAAGTTTACCAAACCCTCCTAAGATGAAATCAGGACTTAAATGTATGCTCTTGGTTTGTCACTAATGACATGAAGCATGAAAAGAAGCAGTCCCGGAAGAATATGCCAATTAGTTTTGAGTTGGTTGGAAAGCAAATTCAAGTACAGGAGAAAGGATCATACAGTGAAATGAATGCACTGGGAAGCCTAAATTTGGATTCATAGAACTCATCTACCTGAGTCACTTAAGGTTGATGGGCCTCAGTTTTCTCAACCAAAAATAAAGGGATTGAATTAAATAACCTCTGAAGTCCCTTCCAGCTACAATCATCTTATCACAAATGTTAAGTAATACCATTTCCTTTTATAATGCCTCAAACATATCTACTATCATTTTTATTATAATTGCTTAGAATTAGAGTGGGAAATGATGACAATATCATCCAAGTGTTAATATTTTCCATAGCAAATGCTCAGTAATGTGAACATCTCTTGATTAATATTTGCAGAGAGTCTGAGACGGGTGCTAGGAGCTCAAAGAGTAAACAGAAACTTTATATCCCATAAGTAATTAAAAATCTTCAGTTATCAGTCAGCTATTCTGAATTTATATCTTAATCTATGGATCCTTCAATCCAAAATCTCTATTTTTATAATTATTTTTTCTTTTGTGTTTTTTCCCCCCAGAAGATGGTTAATTCTTGATGCAAAGAAACTGTTCTGCCACTACTCCTCTTCCGAAATCTCCTAGCATCCAGTTGAACCAGAGCCCTAAGAATATTATTTTAAAGTATGGAAACTTGACTCAAAGCAGTCCCTTACTTTTTATTATCAAACCATTAGCATAAAACGTAGAAGATAAATTGTACTTTGAGACTAGATTCATTATGAAATAGTGTCGTCTAGAGGAGGACAACAAATTTCATGAAGTATGATGATTCTGAAAGAAAATAAATTGTTCCTTGATTTTTCTTTTACTGTATATAGAACTTAGTGATTACCTTCAAATTTCAGTGCCAGCAGATAAGATCAGTTTTCATAAAATAACAATGAATTTTCCAAAGACAGTGTAGTGTCATGGAAACAATGCTGGTTTTACCTACCACTGCTGTAACCTTAAAAAAGCCCTTTGAGCTTCAGTCTCATCAATAAAAGAAGGGGATTGGAAGATGAACTTTAAAATTCTTCCCAACTCTAAATCTATGATCCTATAATCTTAAGAAAGTTGGGTATATATCGCTTAACTCCACTGAAACACCAAGTGGGGATCTCTTGGGTCTAGCTGGGTATGATTGGAGCCTCAGTAAAATACTTCACCTCCCTGACTTTTTGTAGAATCCAGTCTGAGTCTGGGATGACTGAGTTGATTAGGAATACTAGGCCCAGCTGTGATGCTGAGATGCTGCCTTGAATGAGAAGGAACCAGCACCTGGTGAGTGCAAAAGCATCAGGGTAGGGATGCTGCTGGCTGCAGGCCTTTGCAGGAAGTAGAGCTCTTGATTTGAGGTTCCTAGTTAAAGAGGAAAACTGAAGGGAAACTTGTAGTACCATAACCTCACACCCCACAATTAGAGGTGCTTACATTAATACCTTTTATTTAAAAAAAAAAAAATAGCCAGCATAGAAGACTTCAACCATAGAAAATTACTATGGCAATAGAGAAGACTAGGTTCATCTTCAGAGAAGGACACTGAAGTTAAAAAAAAAAAAAAAAAAAAAAAAAACTTCTCCTATAGCAAAGAGCAACATTAAATGGCTCCTGTCCAGAGAGAATTTGCAGAAAAACTCAAAAACAGAATTTAAAAATCAAATGAGAGATATTGAGGAAAAACAAAAAAAAAAAAATCCAAGAAAAACAAATTATGAAAAAATTAGCCAATTAAAAAAGGAAATACAGAGTCTTGAAGATGAAAATAACTCTTTGAAAATTATAATTGGGCAGGGGGAAACCAGTGAAGCTGAAAGAGACCAAGAAATGACAAAGCAATATAAATGTACAACCATTGGAAAGCATAGACAGGAAAGCTCTATAATTAAGACTGAGCTAGGTCTTGGTGATGGAAGAAGACGGAGGGAGTAAAAAAGGAAAATATTTCAGATTCACGTTGAAGGAAGAGTACAGCTCAAAGAGAAAAAATGACTTTTCCAAAGCCATCTAGTTAGTAAAATCAGGACTAAAGTCTTTCTAACTCCAACATCACAGATTTTTCACTATACCAGATATACCAGACTAGTGGTGCTATTAGAATCACTAGAAATCAACTGTGGTTAATCAATCAGTCAATCAATTTGTGCCAGACACTGAGTTAGGCATTTGGAATACAAGAACAAAAATGAAATGAATCCTTCCCTCAAGTTTTTGTTTGTTTGTTTGTTTGTTCTTTTTTTTTTTTACAAACAGAATTATTATTCTCTAGGATTTAGCTTAATCTGCTCTTCTGTAGAAAGGCTAATATAGTTAGGGTCTGCTATCATAAGTATCAAATGGAACTGTTTTGTCAGAATTCTACCATTGATCACATAGACAGGATATTGAAATGAAATGCTTTAGCATATACAATTTAGTCTACAAATACTGCCCTAGAATTAATTAATATGAATAAATTGTCAAAAATCAAAAGGAATTTACTTATCAGTTATTATGTGCCAGACACTATATGAGGCTCCACACTACAGAGATTAAAATTAAAGAGCCCTAGCCTTCCAAGAAAATTACATAGGTTATAAACAAAAAAGTGAAAATGGATTTAAAATAGTTGTCAATATTATAACTAATACTTCCTACTAAGTGTAAAAGATGAAAATGTTTGATTAAAATCAATCTTCTTTCCCCAGAAAAAGTTTCTTACTATATTAATAATATACTATTTTTCTAAATTTTTGTGCTCAAATTTTATTTTTGTCATATAAAAGTGATGGAGACCAGGCAATAGTAATGTCTCCAGCTTTTGCAACAGTGGAATTGACAAGTGCTTTACCTTCTCTACAGAGGATGATTCAACCAATTGTTTATTGTAACTCTATAATTTTGTTCTTTGTGGAGGAGAATGGCCTATATCATGATGGTAGTTAATTCATGAAAAAAGTTTATTGCAAAATTCTTCTTGTATATTCAATTCTTCTTCAGAATAAATCTTATGACGAATTCCACACCGTAGTGAATGGTATCACAGCAAGAGTGCAATTTTAGAAGACTCAAATTTTAGGAAACATCCTTGTCTTTATGTGATTTTGGATAAGTAAAGGGCCAGAGAATAAGGAAAGAGAACATGCATTGCTTAATAACCTATATGGAAATATAATCATTTTCTATGAGAAGAGAAAGGGAACATTAGGTTCAGTATTAATTGCATCAGAGGCCCAAGAAATGCATCAGGGAAGAAAATTCACATTACTGATTACACACGGTTACTTGACCAATTGAAATGAGATAATAAGAAGATATTGACTTCTCTTGAGGTCAACATTAAGATCTGAGAAGTAAATATTGACCAAGTTGAAGTCAAGGTCAATATTAGCCTCAAAGGAAATCTTACTGTTGTCCAAAATATAAAGGTTACATATGAAATTTGTATATTCTTCAGCATATAACCTGATAAATTTGATACATTTTCTCAAAAATTACAAAAGAGAATATTCTCATTCAAAATGGTTATTAATATAGCAAGTTTATATTAAAGAATGTTAACATTAAGAACTGAGAATTCTTATTCACTTCCCCTTTCTGATTTTTAATGAGCCATCAGTTAATAGGTATTTGAATACTATATGAGATTAGCTTTTAGATTAGAGAATTTTTCTCCTTTCTCCTTTTCTCTTCCTTTTATTCCTTTTTTCATCTCCTCCTTCCTTGTCTTTCTTCTTCCTTTTCTTTTACCTTCTCATTTTATTTATGTTTTATTAATAACAATATATACTCATATTAGAAATTATTAGACATGTCCCTTGAAGATAGAACCATCAAAATCATCCTCTGAAGGAGCCTTCTCAGAAACTATCTAGTCTTCCTCAAAAAGAGACTTATAAGTTTCTTCAAGGGAATATGCCAAAAATGACACTGGATAGTTTAAATTTGTTCACATATAGTGTTAAGATTATGCTTAAATGAAAACAATGAAGAAAAAAAGGAATTGAAAATAAGAAAAGAGACCTCCTGCTCTCTTCTTTTCTGAAGAAAACAGTCTGAGCTATAGCTAATACTGGAAATAGAAGGGGGATTGTGAACCTTATGGTCCTGGGGCGCCATAACTAGTATTACCATTCTCAAACCACTTAATTTCTATGCATAAACAATTCTCTTGGAACCGTAATTCTAGTAAATTGTAGCTAAGGCTTCCAGTGAAGGTGGATTTAGTTTAGATTCACTTTAAGAGAACTTGAAAAAATATCTCATACAACTTCTCTTATTTGAAAGCTTTAGTGTCTTTATGCTAAAGAAATGAACAACTCACTTGCCAGATTATGAAACATAATTAAAGATTAAAGGTTGGTAAGAAAATAATGTTGATGCCTTCATTAGATAAGGCTTAGTGTTTTAGCTCATTTTAACTTCTGATAAACTCCTCCAGATGATTATAATAATAGCTAGCATCTTTGTTGGTCTTTAAGGTTTTTAACAAATGTCATTTTTATTTGATTCTCACAACTCTCAGATATGTTATTATTTTCTCCCCTTTGGCATGTGAGGAAAGTGAGTTAAGGAGAGATTAAGTAACTTACCTAACATGACGCAGGATTTGAACTCTCAGGAGTTCTGACTCCAAACCCAATGCTCTAACTAATGTGCCACCTAGATGCCATGCTGAGAGAAGGGGATATAATTTATTCATCCTTCTCTTCTTACCTACTATAATGCCTTGAATATAGTAGAAGTAAACACTCAAGTATTTATTGATGTTGATGTATTTTGTCACATCACATTGGTTTCATGTTTTGTGTTTAGGTGTTTTAAAATGGTAATGGAACAAATGCTCACTAAGTGGTCAGTGACTGCTGCCATATTTTCCTTATTTTTAGGTGCCCTGAAGTACCATCTAAGCCAATATTCAATGAGGCTGTGATTAACAAAATTTATCCAGTACAAAGAGTTTAAAAAGCAAACCCACTTCCTCTCTCTTCATACTAGGCTATAATATATTCATTGCCTGATTTTCATACATGCTGATTGCACAGCGATTTATTCCACAAGTGCTAGGGAGAAGAGTCACCTCTGGACTAAATGTACAATCTTTATTCTCACCAATGTCTAAAGCATTGTTTTCTTGAGGTGGAGATCATGTGGCACAGATTATTAATAGCTCCGGTCTCTACACCACTTGACACAGCGCTCCAGCTGTCATTCTGTTCTCTGGCTCATATGATTCTTGCACTGGTGAAGTGCCAGGCCTGGGCCTAGCCCATCAGTCACTGTCACCCACCAACCAGTGATGAATAGCCTGGCTGTCGCCATGGCGAGGCCTGGGCTCTGATTCACACACGCCTGACTTTTACCAACTTCAACATACCAGCTGAGGCCTATCCCAGATGAGGAAGGCTGCAGTGACCTGGAAATGGCACCACCCCCAAGCTCCCCCATTCTCCCTCCTGTACCCAACCCCCCCATTAGTTAAAAATGAAACAAATCCTAATGTGATCATGTCACTAATTATGCATTTAATTCAGTTATAAGGAGCTAATGGCTCCCTCAGTGACAGCTTTTATTGCTAAAAGGCAATTCATTTCTAAAACAGAGAAATCTAATTACACAAAATGCTTCATCCTAATCCTTTCAAAGAATAATCTTATTTGTAGACATTAACATCCCAGATGCTGCTGCTGTTTGTCCATTATGACAGTGTTTGTCCTGAATAATGTATAAATAGCTCTTTCTGGACAGTTGCATGTCACTAAATCAATACAATTTGCTGCCTTCTGTTACATTAAGTCCGTCTGGGCAGGCTGGAGAAAATTAACCTTTTGTTCCCCTCCCCCCCCTTTCTCAAAGGGCCTTCAGAATTAGAAATGAGAAAGAGAGCAAAGGCGATGTTGGGGGGGGGGGGGGGTTGCTGATGAAGGAAGAGTGGAGAAGGATATAAAGGCATGGGTAGGTAGCAAAGAGTCTGAAAACAGCTGACAGAGGAGTTATGGGGGTTGCAAATTTTATAACATGAAATACAAACAATTGGTAGAACATGAAATAAGTCTATGGAAATAATAATGAAATTACACTAGTCACAGAGCTCAGCAGGAACATATCTTGTGTTGATCCTTTGGTCCCAGATTTACTCATTTTAAAGCATTCCTTTTTTGTAATGGCGGTTTGATATAATGTAATGAACTTACATTATATTGGGGATAGATGTCAAAAAGACATAATGTTTGCCCTAACTGGTCTTTTGTAATGTTCTAACTTCGAACTTCATTTGTTTTGAAAACATTCACTGCTTGCTTTCACTGCATTTGACATGCCTTTTTTAGAAATGTCTACTTACATATCAAAACACACATGCACACAGGTTATGTTCATTCATTTATCAATTTATTCATTGATTCACTCAATATTTGTTGAATATGATTTGAGAATTGCCCCTGGAATAGCAATATTTTAACATGGAAGTCTTATAAAGGCAAAGTGTATGAGGCACACAAATTTCAAAATTCAATGAGTTCACATACATTCCCAAAAGTCATTCCTCTTGATAATGCATAGGCTTTAACCACTTTCAGAATCATAGAATGCAGCTCATAGATTTAGATGTGGAAATGATCTCAGCGGCCATCTATTTCAACCTTCTCATTTGGCAGATGAGGAAACTGAGGACCAGGGAAGCTAAATGACTTACCCAGATTGCACATGAAAGTCAAAATCAGAATCAAATTCTAAAATCCAAAGTTAATAAATTCTTTCCATTGTACTATTTTATTTTACTGTTTACTAGTAACAATTATTTACCTATTTTATTTTTATTAGTACCGATTTACTATTATTATTTATTCTTATTCTCAACTGGATTCACTCTCTTTTATTCTTCTTTTATTACCACTTATCTTCTATTGTTTCCTTTATTGTGCACATAAAGCATCTATTTACCAAGCAAACATATCAGAAAGCTTCACAAATCCAGGTGTACAGGTTTCTATGAAATGTAAGCAAACGGGAGCCAGAATATAGAGGGAACATGTTAATACATTTTTCACAAGCCAGCTACCTGATTTCCATATGGCTTACTCAATTTTTATTTTTATTTTGTCTTATTTTTTGGCTAAGATATTTATTGAGAAAGTGATCAATTCATTTGGAAACCCAATGCAACCCTGATATCATACTTTTCACTCTAAAGTAGAATTCTATTTCAGACAGCTCTGTTTGTCAAGAAGAACCTCATTATAATGCAGTTTCATCTCTAAGGTAGTCCCAAAGGACACTAGTGAAGCATCAGAGTAGAAAAGAAATGTAGGCATGAAAATAGACCAAGAGTGAGATAAAATTAAACACACAAATTTAAAGGTATGTATGTGTCCCCCTTTTTCTCTGCACTGGCAGGGCACTGATTAGGAACAGTATTCATACCCAAATATATTTACTAAAACCAGACTACAAATACAGAAAGATGTAGTCTCATTTGAGATCAAAATATACACTAAACTCCCATCTTGTGTTACTGTCTGTGAAAAGAGGTTTATGACAAGGGCTACCTTGTGTACTGTACTTCTGTCAACAAGTGAAAAAAAATGTTCAAAACTAATCTTGAGAGCAGAAATCGAATAAGAGTCTATTTGCTCAGAGAAATGACAGTATAATAAAGCATTCAAGCCATCCGTCCTGTTAGAGGATAAATGAGGGCACCCTTGCAGGGTATACATCAGTTGCATGGAATTAGAGATTCTTCGGGATAATTTTTAAATCCTTTTCTCCATTTTCCTGTGCCTCATTTGTACATGTCCCAGAGGTGCTTTTCTAAAGTTGTACTTGCTATTCTCTAACCTCATTTCCATAACACACAAAGACATACATGATAGATTGATCAATAGATAGATAAATATAAATAGCTATAGGTTGTTTATCTATAGATATACATCTAGCTTATACTGCTACAAATATGGATTTAGATTATATCTAGAAGATAAAGAGGAGAGAAAGAAATGATACAGTTATGGATATAGATATAGATGGCATAGATAACAGATATATATTTAAATATAGCTATAAAGAGATGATAAATAGAAATTGAAATTAGATATATAAACAGATATAGATAAAAATGATACAGATATAATATAGAGATTATAGAACTTAGAGGTATATAGATTACATATAGCTGCAGGTGTATAGTTACAGATATAGATATTGATACAAATAGATATAGATAAAGGGAGAGAGAGGGTTATAGATGTAGGTATAGGTATAAATACATGTATAGCTACAGACAGATATAAAAGAGGTACAGAGAGATTATAGGGATAGATAGCAAATATAGATTATATTAAGATATAGATACAGATATAAATTATATAGATATAACAGTTATAAAAACATAGGTAGGTATAAAGGGAGAGACATTATGGAGACAGATTATATATAAATATAGATAAAGGTATAAATATAGATATAGATATGGATATAGGTATAGATATAGGTATTGATACACATAGACATACATATAAAGGTATATAGATATATAGATAAAATATAGATATAGATATCAGTATATATTCTAGCATACCTACAGATAGATACAGAGACACTTATGGAGATAGAAAAGTTATAAAGAGATTAGATATCAATATGAATATCTATCCATGTATCTATTTCTCATTTAACTTTGTTATTTATTGGTATAAGAATCCCTGATGCAGAAATGGCGAGTAGATCTCTACTACTGAAGATCAACAACCAATCTACAATTTATCAACTTAAAAGAGTTGGATGAAGCCTTAGGGGGTTAAATGATTTGTCCAAGGTCACACGGCTATTATTTGTCAGAGACAGGACTTAAAAACAAGTGTTCCAGTTTTAAGGTCAGTTCTTTATCTACTGTGCAACATCTGCTATATTGACATGAAAAAAGAAAAAAAAAGTGTTAATAAGGGGGTTTTTGTTGTTTTCAAGTTAGTGGAAAGGGAGACATGATTTCCACTTTACCCTTCCCATCCCTTTTCAGGTAAGTAGCTTGTCGTGTATTATAAACACTGACCATGAGGTATTGACTTTGTGATAAATGTTAAAACCCAGAAGTTTCTAGGTTTTAATCCTGCCATGCCCAAAGACCATGCCCAAAAGAAAATACACAATCCAGGAATTAGAGAGTAGATACAAGAAAGTTCAAGGCTGGATTGGGGGAGCAGAGACATTTTATTGGCTGACAGAGATGCAGAAAAAGAGTTGTTACCATAGGAAAAAAATGGTGGCAAATTTAAATAGAAACACTGTAAAGTTACATATTGACTTGGAAAAATACAAATTAACATTTTCTATGTTATATTATATTTTGATTAATTTTGTTAAATATTTCCTAATTTTTTAAGCTTCACTTAAAAGTTTTGTAGATTGCATGAGGTCCAAGAGCTTGAGAATTTTGCTCTATAACAAAAGCAGCTCCAAGAAGTATGACCTATGACAATAAAAGAGAGAACTTTACAATTTTACACAGATGAAACTACATAAGCAAAATTACCAAGGGAAAAAAAACATGTTTTATGAAAATAAAATTGAATTTAAATGATTAGAGAAACATTAATTGTTCATGGGTAGGTAGGGCTAGTATAATAAAAATGACAGTTTTTACCTAAATTAATTTATATATTCAATGACAACCCAATTGAATTGCCAAAATATTATTTTACTGAAAAAAATAACAAAATTAATTTGGAAAAACAAAGTTAAGAATATCAAATAAACTAATAAAAAACATAAAAAAAAGAGTTTTAACAGTACCAGATCTTAAATTACATAATAAGATAGTAATTATCAAATGTACTAGCTAAGAAATAGACAGATAAATGTAACAGAGTAGACATGATTTACAGCAGCAAATAAATATAGTAATCTTGTATTTGTAATGTAAATGTAAATTTACATTACAATTACATGTAAAAATGTAAAGATGGTAAGATTTAAAATAAGACTTCATCATTTGACAAAAATTGTTGGGAAAACTGGAAAGCAGAATGGCAGAATCTGGACATAGACCAATATTTTACACCATTTAGCAAGATAAGGTCAAAATTGATACATGACCTAGTTATAAAAGAGAGTTATTACAAGAAAAATTGAAGAATATATTACTTGTGAGATTTATGGAAAGGTGAACAATTTGTGAATAAACTAGAGATAGAGAACAGAGAATAGAGATGTAAAACAGATAACTTGGATTACATTAAATTTAAAAAGATTTTATACAAATAAAACAAATGTAGCCAAGATCAGAAAGAAAGCAGAAAATGGGGGGGGGGGAGAGATTTTTATAGTTCTTGGATAAAGGTTTCATTTCTCAAATATATAAAGAATCTTTTCATATCTATGAGAATATACCTCATTTCCCAGTTGATAAATTATCAAAGGATAAAAGGCAGTTTTCCAATGAACAAATAAAAACAATTTATAGTCTTATGAAAAAATGCTCTAAATCATTATTGATTAGAGAAATGCAGAATAAAACAACATTGAAATTTCATTTTATATCTCTCAAATTGGCTTAAAATGATTGAAGGGGAACAACAAATGTTGGAGGGATGTGGGAAAATTGGGACTAATTCATTATTAGTAAAACTGATCTAACCATTTTGGAGAGCAATATGGATTTATTCCCAAAGAGTGAGAGGATATAAATAAATGTTAACCTATGTGTCTGTTTTCATATGGTAAAATTTTTCATGAGAATAACCTATACATACATAAAGGACATCATTGAAGAGAACATATGGGGAATTTATGGGAGAATAAGTATAGGATAATCAGGTCTAGATGAGTTGCAATCTGTACCATGAGCTGATATCGCCACATTACTAAAATCACAGATCCATAGGAATATCTCCATGCCTATTAGAATTTGTAGCACATTGTAGGAGATTAATGGATATTTGCTGAATTTAACTGAATTTTCACAATTCTATAAGGTAGGTTTTGAGAATATAAGTGATTTGCCTAGGCTACATACTAAATAAGTGGAAGAATGAGGGCTTGAAACCAGATCTTCTGACTCTAAGTATTGAGCTATTTCTACTTTTGTACCCTGTCTTCCTGCTTTGGTACTATGATCCCCTCAGATGTCAAGAAAAGACAATCATCACATTCATAGATTGGCTGCTTACAATCTGACAGGTCTCTTAAAGTGACAAGCAACAGCTGACTGTAAATAAGTGTCATTCTACTTCCATGTGAAGGGAAAGCAAAATAGATTCACTAATCTACATAAAAGTAAATGATAAATAAAAGTAAAGTAAATCTTTACTTTGAAGCTAATATTTACATCAAATAAACTGTGTCCTTTATATTAATTGTGAGTTTTCCTCCAATGATAAGTAAACAGTACTGTGTGCTTTAGAGGAAGAATCACAAAGTGAAACATACAGCAAAAAAGTATTATTTTTCAAAAGTAATTTATTTGGGGGTACACCTTTAAATCCCTGGGGGCCAATGTCCCAGAAGAAGGTTCAGATTAGTGGATCTATTTTAATGTGCTTTAATCCATCACTGCTCAAGGCTCCTCAAATGTGTTATCACTAGGGATTTGTCTGGCTACATATGATTTCACACATCTGTCATCTAAATCACAGATCCAAATGCAAAGTCCTATACTCAGAAACGTCACAGACATTTGTGAAAATCCTTGGAGAAACTTGGGATCATCAATCAATGAATAGATTCCAATTCAATAGTACAACCTTCCTTTTCATAATGAAATAATATTGTTCACATGAATGCTTAGGTGTTATGGTGATGGAGACTTAAAAGTTGTATTTTAAAGGATTTTTTGTTGTCTTAGAATAAGCTAAATGATAGCTCTATGGATTTTTAAGCTTTACTAATAATATTAACGTGAGAGAAAACTCACTTAGCTCCAACTAGATCAAACAAGAACAATGGTTGGTTTGATTTCAGTATGAATTGTTCTATTAGAATAAAAAAAATTATCTAAGATTCAAATAAGTGGAACACACATCATAGTATGTTCCATAAATCTTAAAAAATCTTATAATTCATCTAGTCCAACTCTTTCATTTTAAAAATGAAGAAAATTAACTATAGAGAAATTCAATGACTTATACAGCATCACAAAGCTAGTCCATCTACAGGTCAATATTTCTATATGGTTCATCTCGACTCTAAGTCCAGTGTTCTGTCACCACACCCCAATGACTCTTCAAGTCCAAGAATTTCTCTTTGACTTGGATTCTGATGTAATTTTCCTCTGTATTAGCAGCATACACATTTTCTGAGCTTCTTTCTCCCTCTTTATGCCTCATTTGATATTAATAGAAGATTTTTCAAGAATAATCTCTTTTTAGGGATTTTGTACACTTTTAAAATATGCACAAAAATCACTTTGTTGGAAGAGGCTTCAAGATGGTAACCTGCTCACCTAAATCAAATGATTTGTTATAGAATGTAAATAATAAATACAAGTAGATCAAATATTCCCCATAAATTGAATCAATAGTATGATAGTGAACATGGTAGTTACTAGCTGTGTGACCTTGAACAAGTCAGGTAAACTTGTAGTAGCTATTTCCTCATTGTCTTAATCCCTCATTGATGAATCAATTGATAAACTACCTAAAGTAGTTTTTATTGTTGATGTTGTTGTTATTTATAAAGTGATAGTTACTAAAGTTGTGTAATAAGGGCAATTGAAACAAAATATCCACTCAAAAGTCTGTGACATCCCAAAGACATTAAAAAAGGGAAAATGACTTATTTATATAAAATATTTATAGATCTTTTGTGGTAGCAAAAATGAAAATTATGGGGATGTCCGTCAATTGGATAATGGCTGAACAAGTTCTGGTATGTGATTACAATGGGATACTACTATGCTATAAAAAATGATAAGCAGGATGATTTCAGAAAAATCTGGAAAGATATACATGAACTGATGCATAGTGAAGTAAACAGAACCAGGAGAACTTTGTATACAGTAACAACAATATTATTCGATGAAGAACTATAAATGAAGAATTGTAAATGATACAACAATATAATAAGTCAAGACAATCTCAAAGGACTAATGATGAGACATACCATCTACCTCCAGAAAAAGAACTCATATAGAGTGAATACATATTGAAGCACACAAGTTTTCATTTTCTTTCTTTCATTCTTTTTTCTTGTACTCCAGTTTTCCTATACAAAATGGCTAATGTAAAATTGCTTTACATAATTACACATGTGTAACATCTAATTGCTTACTATCTCAAAGAAGAATGAGGGGAGGGAGGAAAGAAGGGAGAAAATTTGGAACTCAAAATTTAAAATAAAGATGTTAAAAAATGGGAGAGGGTTTATCTATGATATACTCTCTCACAAATACATGTAATATACAGGGCAAAGTGGGCTCAAACTTAAAAATTATATGTTGCAAAGAATAATTCAAAATTCCTGGTTGTCAGAATTTCTTTTTATCCAATTTATGAGATGCTTTAAAAGTTCCTTTTATGTATAGTACATTATCTTTACTGCATTTTTTGTAGAACCATGATAATTTATGGATATCCTCTGGGACATAGTCAAATTTTTTTGTCTTATCTGAACATTTTTTGGAAAGACAGTTTTGTGCCTAATAAAAGTTCTCAAGCTGAGGGTAGATTTTCAGGTGGATTCAGGTGGAAAAGAAGGGGGGGAAATCCTTTCTTTAGTATTTCCTTCAAGTATGAATTTTAAAAATAAAACATTTTGAGAAATGGTCTGTAATAATATCAAATGCCAAAAGTGTTTATGATACAAAAAAGTGAGAACCCCTGATTGCTTGTGATATTTTCTCCTTTAGCCAAGGTATAAGAGGAAAATCAGGTCAAAATGATCTCACTCTTATTCCTAAAAGAGAGAAAGAAAACAAAAACAAGCATAAAAATCTCACAAAGTTAAAAGTTCTCTAGACCAGTAGATTACTTGTACTCAGTCTACCAGGTACAAACTGTAGTTCTTTCTGACAGCCTAGGAGCAAATATTTAAGGTTTGAATTTTGCAGACATTCCAAAGAGGTTCCAAAGAGAGTTCTTGACTGATCACTATTGATTTTGGGGGTTTTTTTACTGTTGTTATTTTTAAAGAAAGATATTATTTTGGGTTTTTTAAATTATTTCCACCCAGTTACATGTAAAGCAATTTTTTACAATTGTTTTTGAAACTTTTGAGTTTCAGATTCTTTCCATTCCCAGCTCCTATAAGCCCCCATTAAAAAAGTTATTTAAAAATTTCCACAAAAATCATATTGTGAAAGAAAGCATAGATTTCTCCCTCCAAAAACTAAAAAACCCTCAAGAAAAAAGTTTAAAAGAGAAAGAATATGTTTCAATCTATATTCAGACACAATTAGTTCTTCCTTAGTATAGTTATGAATCATTTGATTGCTGAGAATAGCAACATCATTCACAACTGATCATCCTACAACATTGTTATTACTTTGGATACAGAACATTTCACTTTGCTTGTGATCATGGAGAACTTTCCAAGTTTTTTCTGAGAGCAATCTGTTCATATTTTCGATAGAACAATAATATTCTATCATAATTAATTACCAATTGATGGGAATCCCCTCAATTTCAATTTTTTTTGCCCTAAAAAGAGAGCTGCCATAAATATTTTTGGACATATAGGTCTTTTTCCTTTTTAAAAAAAAAACTCTTTTGGGATTCATGCCCAGTAGTTTTATTTAAGTCAAAAGATATACATAATTTACATATCACTTATCAATTGGGGTATGGCTTTTATTTTTTATAAATTTGATTCTGATCTCTGTATGTTTGAGAAATGAGGTTTTATTAAAAAAATTTACTTCAAAATTATTTTTACAATTACTATTGCTAACCATATTTTCCCCCAATAATTATATTCTCTCTCTCTCCTTTCACCCCATTTTCCTCAAAAGTGTTTTGCTACTGACCCTTCCATTCCCCAATATGCTTTAGCTTATATCACCTTCCTCCCTTCCTATATTTCTTCCTCTCCCTTACTACCTTCCTGTAGGGTAAGATAGATTTCTATACCCATATTGAGTATGTATGTTATTTCCCCTTTGAGCCAATGCTGATAAAAATAAGGTTCCCCTACTATTCCCTCTCTTCCCTTCCAATGCAAAAATTTTTTCTTGCCTGTTTTGTGGCAGAGAATTTATACTATTCCACTTGTTTCCTTCCCTTTCACCCAGTACATTACTCTCTCACCCCTTAATTTTATCATTTTTAAAAAGATATTTTTTCATATTCAACTCACATCTGTGATCTCTGTCTATATATATTCCTTCCAACTGCCATAATAATAATAAGAAAGTTCTAATAAGTTACAAATATCATCCTCCCATGGAGGAATGTAAACAGATAAACTTTAATTAAGTCCTTTATGCTATTTTTTCCTGATTTCCTCCTTATGCTTCTTCAGAGTCCTATATTTGAAAATCAAATTTTCCATTCAAGTCTGGTCTTTTCATCATGAATTCTTGAAAATCCCCTATTTCATTTAATGTTTTCTCCTGAAGGATTATGCTCAGTTTTGTTGATTTATGTGATTCTTGGTTTAATCCTAGTTCCATTGCTCTCTGAAATATCATATTCCAAGTTCTCTGATCCTTTAATGTAGAAGCTGCTAAATTTTGTGTTATTCTGACTCTGGCTACTCTATACTTCAATAGTTTCTTTCTGGATGCTTGCAACATTTTCTCCTTGACATGGGAGTTCTGGAATTTGTCTGTAATATTCCTGGGAGTTTAATTTTGGGATCTCTTTTAGGATGTGATTGGTGGGTTATTTCAATTTCTATTTTACCTTCTGGTTCTAGAATATCAGCAGTTTTCTCATAGAGTCATTGGCTTCCATTTGCTCAATTTTAATTTTTAAGGAATTATTTTCTTCAGTGACCTTTTGACATTCCTTTTCCATTTGGCCAATTTTGCTTTTTAAGGCAAATTTTATATTTCCTTTTGCACTGTTCTCTATTCTCTTCTTAATTTTTCATCTATCTGTCTTACTTTAGTTTTCTTTTTTTTTAAGTATAAATTTTTTAATTAATTTTTATAATTATAACATTTTCTTTGGCAGTACATATGCATAGGTAATTTTTTTTACAACATTATCCGTTGCACTCCCTTCTGTTCCGAGTTTTTTCCCTCCTTCCTTCCACCCCCTCCCCTGGATGGCGAGCATTCCCATACATATTAAGTATCTTATAGTATATCTTAAGTACAATATATATGTGTAGAACCGAATTTTGTTGTTGTTGTTGTTGTTGCAAAGGAAGGATTGTATTCACAAGGTAAAAATAATCTGGGAAGAGAAACAAAACAAAACAAAACCAAAAAACAAAAAAAAACAATGCTCACAGTTTACACTCATTTCCCAGTGTTCCTTTTCTGGATGTAGCTGATTGTGTCCATCATTGATCAATTGGAATTCGATTAGCTCTTCTCTATGTTGAAGATATACACTTCCATCAAAATACATCCTCATTCAGTATCATTGTTGAAGTGTATAATGATCCCCTAGTTCTGCTCATTTCACTCAACATCAGTTGATGTAAATTTCTCTAAGCCTCTCTGATTCCTCCTGTTGGTCATTTCTTACAGAACAATAATATTCCATAACATTCATATACCATAATTTACCCAACCATTCTCCAATTGATGGACATCCATTCATTTTCCAGCTTCTAGCCACTATGAAAAGGGGTGCCACAAACATTTTGGCACATACAGGTCCCTTTCCCTTCTTTAGTATTTCCTTGGGATATAAGCCCAGTGATAGTATGGCTGGGTCAAAGGGTATGTGTAATCAAAATTTTCTATTTTGTGATCAATAATGGTCTCTAGTTCTCCCTTGGACACAAACTCCTTCCTCCTCCACAAGTCCAAGAGGTAAAGCATCCCATGTTCCTCCAATTTATTTATGATTTCATTCTTTATGCCTAAATCTTGGACCCATTTTGATATAATCTTAGTATGTAGTGTTAAATGTGAGTCCCTTACTTTAGTTTTCAAAATCCTTTTTGAGTTCTCCTATGGTCTGAAGATAATGTTTATTTTTCTTGGAGACTTTTGACATAAAAGCCTTGATTTTGTTACCTTCTTCTG
The DNA here is from genome assembly GCF_048593235.1 of Sminthopsis crassicaudata. Taxonomy (NCBI): domain Eukaryota; kingdom Metazoa; phylum Chordata; class Mammalia; order Dasyuromorphia; family Dasyuridae; genus Sminthopsis; species Sminthopsis crassicaudata. Next base: position 154,759,723 of record NC_133622.1, read on the forward strand.
ATTGTGTATTTTGAGTTTCCTTGTCACCATAGTAACTCTGTGGTCACAATCTTTTTCTGTTGTCTGCTCATTTTTCTAGTTGGTTATTTGATTTTTAATTTTTTTTCTAAAATAGACTGTTTAGAAGTTTAGAAACTGCTACTGATTCAGAGGTTCTGAGGCCTGTTCTTGCTTTGCTGCTGCTAGGGCTGAGGCTGGGGCCAGGATTGGGGTTTAGGCTATGCTGGCACAGCCTGTACTGTGATCACATGCTGGACTCCCATCCTGATGCCATAGACCTTTCCTTCTATTGTATTTAGCTGGAATATTGTTCCACTATGTCTTGTTGTTTGTTCTGATGCTCTAAAATTTGTTTAGAGTCATTATTTAAAGCAATTTGGGGAATTTTGGGAGAGAGAAGGGTACCTTTACCATCTTGGTTCTACCTCCTAACTAATCACTATATTGATTCAAATTCTAATGTATATCAAGTTTTAGTTGGGAATTAAAAAAATCAATCATTAGAAGCTTGACACAAGGGAGGAAAGTATTCCAGATATGAGGAACAGCCAAAGAGAATTTCTTAAAATGCAGGTCTGAACTTGATATACCTCTCCCCCCTTAAACAACAATCTATAGTAGCTCTCTATCACTTTTAGAATAAAATAAAAATTTCTCTGCTTGGCATTTAAGGCCTTTTATAACCTTGCCAGTCCAAAATCTTTTATCTCCCCCATCATTTACTCTTTGATCCAGAGACACTTGCCTCTTTTACCACCTCCCTCTTCAATTTATTTTACAGATGAGGAAACTGAGACAAACAAGGTAAAATAATTTGCCTAATGATGTCTTTTGTCAATAAGTATCTGACACTAGATTTAAAAACTCAGAAAGATAAGTCTTCCTGACTCCAGGTCTGATACTTCATCCATTGCAGGAGTTAACTGCCCACAAATATACCATATTATATATCTATTTGCCCACTGTCTCTCTAATATTTATCATTTTCCAAATAGGAAAAAATCCATCAGTTATCTGCTGACAAAATCTATCAAATCAATACTTACAGAATAATTGTTGCCAGAATCCAGAACTTATAGATCAAATTAAAAATACTCTCTGTCTCTCTATCTTTGTGTGTGTCTCTCTAAGTCTCACTGAGTCTCACTATTTCTCTCTCTCTCTCTCTCTCTCTCTCTCTCTCTCTCTCTCTCTCTCTCTCTCTCTCTCTCTCTCTCTCTCTCTCAATATACTATTAGCTTTCCTCAACTCACCTCCAACATTTGAAAACAGTCACAAAATCGTATAACCTAATCAAGTACAACCCAAAACGAAATACAGCAAAACAAAAATTCTTCACACTGACCATATCTTAAAATGTTCATTTAGTACCTTAAGGTCAATCTAAAGCTTCACTTCAATCCTAGAATTATCAATCTGTTATTCTGAAACCTCATTCTAACTTTGGAATTACTGCATTGAAAATTCCCTCTGCCTTTTGGTCTTTACTTCTGATTAAATGATTCTTTGTAGGATTTCCATTTAGAAGGTACCTAACAAGAAAGATTGCACTCCAAACTTCCTTTACCATGCTACCATAATTTATCTATGGTATAACCTTCCTTCTTTTTTCCATTTCTTTTTTATGTATTATATTGCTCCTATTAGAATATAACCTCCCTGAAGGCAAAGATTATTTCTTTCCTCAGAACTTATCAAACTGTATCTGCATGACCCAAACATAATCTGCTATACTAGTTAACTTTTCTATCTTTGTTTTAAATCATCTGCAAGCCTTGACTAATGCTCCTTTGTGCATCATTTAAGAACTTATATTGCTTAGTCCCTTTCAGTTTCAATTTCCCACCCCACTCACTCCTAACACACTATTTCTCTTGAGATTTTTGAACTTTGTCTTTCAAGAATTATTTGATCATTACTTTATTTTATCCCTATGAAATAATGCTCTGGTATTTTTTTATTGTAATGACATGGAATAAGAAAATTAATTTACAACATATTATCATTTTTATGTTTTTGGCTCAGCCTATGAATAAGTAATTAATAGTTCTCTAATTAGTTAGGTCAGTTTTCATTCTGTGTAAAGAGCACTTTGCAGTTGTATAATATAGTTCTTGTGTGTATTTTGGTTAGTAGACTTCCAAATATTTTATTCAATTTGTAGGATTTAAATTTAATTTTTTTCTATCTCTCTTGAGTTTGTTGATAGTATGCAGAAAAGCTCATGACTCATGGGGATAGCTTTTGTATCCTGATATTTTGCTGAAATTGTTTGTTGTTTCAATTGATTTTTATGTTGAGTCATTAAGCTTCCCTAAACATATGTTCTCATATTTGAAAAGTGATCCTTTTTGTTTCCTCTTGTGTATTCCCTTTATTTATTTTTTCTTTTCTTATTGTGGTTAGCATTAATTAATAGCATTACATTTCATTATAATGATGTTCATTGAAATTCTTGTGTTATCATATGCTTGTAATAAAGGTGAAGAGCATTGTTTTATTATATATAAAATGTTGATGCGGAGGGGGGGTTGTATAAATTTGTTGAAATCATAGCTTTAATTTCTATTTTCACTGTAAGGGGTACTATAAATATCTCTAATCATATACAAAAAAATGAATAATTTGGTTTCATGTTTACCTGTGCTTATTGCCTCCATTTAATTATCTTCTTACCATTTCTAATATTAATAATATTTACATAGAAATTTTTTCCTAAGTATTGCTTTGGTCAAATCCTGAAAAAAATTGTTGTTGTCATTATCTTTAATTAAATTATATTTTTGTTGAGTCCCTGGATCTCTTAGAATCAGCAGCAGTCAGGATAAGCAAAAGTCTTTATTCTTGGTTTTTTCCGGTCACAGTCAGGAGATTGGATCCAGCAATCCCCACACCTCCTTCCTCTTCTCCATCACCAGGAGAATGAATCAATCTCCTCCTCCTATTCCACCCACTGATCTCACTTCCCCTTCTTTGTCCACCCTCACCAATCGAGCCATCACAGAATAGTTAAGCCATCACAGAATTGTCCAATTGGTGATTAGCCTCACATGCTAGGTTACCTTGCATCTGCTCAGTTCTAGCCCTCTACAATTTTTATGATTGTTCTTTGACCTAATAATTAAAAATGTATAACTACATATTAAATGCAATTTGTATTTTGGTACATTAATTAAGTATATAATATGTCTGCCCTTATACCTTAATATATGGTCAGTTTTTGTAGATATGCCACAAACATGTGAGAAATATTCATACTCCTTTCCATTTCCATCCAATACCCCCTAGAGATATGTCATATATAATTTTTCTAAAATTCTATTCAGATCCTTGACTTCCTTCTTAATTATTTTTAGTTAGGTTTGAGTAAGTCTGAAATGGATATAGTAGTATCCACCACTACTATAGTTTTAATATAACTCATTTAGATATTTTAACTCCTTGATCCAATAATACCATTTCTAGGTCTGAAACCAGAAAAAAATCAATAAAGAAGAAAGGGATTTATATATACATATATGCATGTATACATATACATATATTTTTCCTAGTTCTTTTAGTGGTGCAAAGAATTGGAAATTAAGGCAATGCCCATCAGTGCTGTACAAGTTATAGTATATGTCATGGTATTTGAATGTATTATAAGAAAACTACGTGGCAGGGGATAGAATGCTGGACCTGGATTCAGGAAAACTCATTTTCATGAGTTCAGATCCAGTCTCTTATACTTATCAGTCCTGGGCAAGTCATTTAATCATGTTTGCCTCAGTTCCTCATCATAAAATAATCTAGAGAAACAAAGGGCAAACCACTTATCTTTGCCAAGAAAATCCCAAATGTAGTCACAAAGAGTTGAAGATAAATGAAAGGACCAAATGGCATCAAATAAGAAATAGTGAAGGAAATAATTCAGAAAAACCTAGGAAGATTTTTATGAACTGATTACAAGTGAAGAGAATAGACCCAGGAGTACAATTTATATATTATCAATAATATTGTAAAAAAACAAACAAACAAAAAAAAAACCCTCAGGAATCCTTATCAACACAATGACCAATATGGTTGTTATGGCCAGAACTCTGAACTTGAAACAAGGATACTTACAAGGTACTAACTAAGTAGAATTGATGAGACAATGGCTATGTAATTTAGCATGGTACTTAATAGTTCTCTAAGTTCAGTATGATTGATTTAATCTTACAACAAATAATGGTTTCCTAGTGATATAATGATTGGTTTATACTCAGTGTAGAACATATAAGCTAGGAGCTTCAGCTAGGTAGATTCAGATTCAGAGGCAGAGAATACAAAGGACTGGGGGCAGGAGCTCAAGCTCTCAGAACCAAGGAGAGAGAGAGAGAGAGAGAGAGGGGAGAGAGAGAGAGAGAGAGAGAGAGAGAGAGAGAGAGAGAGAGAGAGAGAGAGAGAGAGAGAGAGAGATTCATGTGACAATCTTCAGTCAGGCTCCTGGGGAACCAAGAGGCTCAGAGAGAGACTTAGAGAAGACAAGCAGACTGGAGTCTGAAGCACAAGCCCTGGGACTCAGAGTAATCCCATCTCACATCACCTTGGTGGCAGGCTCTCCTCCTTAGTTTCTCCACTGAAACCAAGACTCCAGAAGGCCTTTAAAAGAAACCTAACTGTGCCTCAGGAAAGGAGACAAGACTTTGAAGGAGATAATAAATAAAGGATTTGGAATTTAACCCCTGGTTACTCTTGTGGTAATTACTGAACTGAAAGGAAGGCTGCTTCCAAAGACCCCCAAGGAAACCAAACCAGAGAACATTATTTATGATGAAACATTCTATTCACTTTCAGATGAATAAGTGATTTACTCACAATATGGATCAAAGTTTTTTGGGGTTTTTTTCCCATTCTTTCTTTTTCTTTTCCTTTTTTTTTTTTGGTGAGGGGAAGAACTATAGGAGACACAGAATTTGTTTTATATAACTATGAATATTTGTAATGTACTGTGTTTTCCCTCACATTTTCAAGGATTAGGGAAGGAGTAGAAGGAAAGAATTTGGTTGAACACAGCAAGGTGGGGCCACCCATGGTGAGTGCACCTCCACAGAAGATGGGACATGAGGCTAAACTGATTCTTATCAGTGTCACTGTCCAGGGAGCAATTCCATCAATGCTTTATTCTTTCTCTGCCAGAAGCATCCAGGAGCTAGGTTTTGAGGCCAAATGTATGTATAATGTGTGTGTATATTTGTATGTATGCATACATAAACACATACAGATATATCCCTCAGTCTCCACAATATATTTATGTGTATAAATGTCTCCACAATGGTGTTGTCTCTAGCATAGTTTCCCTCTATAAATTCTTGCTTCATTTTAGCCGCTTTTCCTGTCTTAATTATCTTTAATAACATTTCTACCATCCCAGTGTGTTATATAAGTTTTGTTTTGTTTTTGTTTTTGTTTTACCAATTTTTCCATTTTTCTCCTGTTTTTGTCCTTCTTTAAGGCATCTTAAATGCTACTGGGATGGTTTTGCTTAATTGATTGAACTTCTAAGTTGACTTTAAATTGGTTTTATTCTTCACTGTTTCTTTGCCTTATGAGAAGATTTATTCCTCATAATTATCTACCATCCTTCTTTGTCAAATTTTACATGTGAGTGTGTAATTCTAATTCCACGTTACCTTTGGCAACCTTTACTGTGACAAATAAATCCAATGTTCAGAGACTAAGCTATTTTCTGATTTTTTTTGTCTTTTTGTTATGTAATTAATTTGCATTGGTTCAATTTCTTTATATAACTATTATAGTTGGTGTTGATGATATTTCTGTTGCCCATTTCCCACTTTCATGTTTAATTAGTTATTTTAATTACTCCAAATTGAATTAAGTATAGGCCATATGGTTTTTTTCTTATTTTTATTCTTTTTTCTTGCTTCTTACTAGTTTTGATATTTTCTCTGACATGTTGATGGACACAGACAGCTGCTTCAGTAATAATTCCCACAACACTAACAAGCCTCGTTCTTTCCATTAAACATAATGGAAATATTTTTGTAGAGTTACTTTATAGCGTTACCATGTCTGGTGCCTGCCAGCTCTTTTCTCAAAGTGCTCATGATATAGCAGGACTTCAAAGGATCTCCACTATAATTTATGTCTTTCCCTCTTCTCCATATCTTTTTTTTTTAATTTATATTTGTATCTTTGAACTGAAATCACCAAATCATCAGAAAAAATATTGGTCTGAAGATCAGGAATTGCAGAATTGAATCCTGACTCTAAGTCAACTGAGCAAGCCTCACTGTGTCTCAGCTTCCTCATATGCATAATAATACTTGCATTACTTATCCCATTGGATTAGAAAGTGCTAGAAAATTTTTTAAGAGCAGAACTGTTAATTATAAAATGTTTATTGAAATCCATTCTCCAATTGATAAATGGTCAAAGGATATGAACAGACAATTTTCAGAAGAAATTGAAACTATTCCTAGCCATATGAAAATATGCTTGAAGTCATTATTCATCAGAAAAATGCAAATTAAGACAACTCTGAGATACCACATATCTCACATTGTCTAGGATGACAGGAAAAGGTAATGCTGAATGTTGGACAGGATGTGGGAAAACTGGGACACTGATACATTGTTGGTAAAATTGTGAATACATCCAGCCATTCTGGAGAACAATGTGGAACTATGCTCAAAAAGTTATCAAACTGTGCATATCTTTTGATCCAGTAGTGATACTATTGGGCTTATAGCCCAAAGAGATCTTAAAGAAGAGAAAGGGACCTGTATGTGCAAGAATGTTTGTGGCAGCCTTTTTTGTAGTGGCCAGAAACTGGAAACTGAGTGGATGCCCATCAATTAGAGAATGGCTGAAGAAACTGTGGTATATGAATGTAATGGAATATTATTGTTCTGTAAGAAATGACCAGCAGGATGATTTCAGAGAGGCCTGCAAAGACTTACATGAACTGATGCTGAGTGAAATGAGCAGGACCAAGACAGCATCATATACCTTAACAACAATAATATATGATGATCGATTCTGATGGACAAGGCCCTCTTCAACAATGGGATGAACCAAATCAGCTCCATTTGTTCAATAACGAATAAAACCAGTTATACCCAGCAAAAGAACTCTGGGAAATGAGTGTGAACCATTACATAGCATTTCCAATTCTTCTATTTTTGTCCACCTGCATTTTTTATTTCCTTCACAGGTTAATTGTACATTATTTCAAAGTCTGATTCTTCTTGTGCAGCAAAATGACTATATGGATATGTATTCCTATATTGTATTTAACTTATATTTTAACATATTTAACATGTCTTGATCTACCTGCCATCTGGGCAAGGGGTGGAAGGAAGGAGGGGAAAAATTGGAACAAAAGGTTTTGCAATTATCAGTGCTAAAAATTTACCCATGCATATATCTTGTAAATAAAAAGCTATAATAAAAATAAATAAATAAATAAATGTTTATTGAATTGAATTTGACTAGAACTTTCCTGGATCATTGTTATATTTTTGCCCTGAGATGAAAGCAAAAATCTTTGAATAAGAACTTTCAATGACTTTCTTACTTATTCATTGGGATTTAAAATGCCTTTTTTCCAGAAAGTTCAAATTTCCATACCTCATTACATTACAATAAAGAAGAAATATATGGAAATTTGAATAAAATAATATAACCATATATTGTGAAATTTTAGAAAGATTTTGAAGATAGACACTAAATTTTTATAATAGCTAACAAGATATGAACGGTTAGAGCTATGACAGTATGACACCAAATTATCAATGTCAACTCAAAGAAATGATTTTCATGCTTGTCATTTGCTAACAAGTAGAAACAATGGTGAATTGGTCAACTGAGTGAAATGTACATTTTCAATTTTCAACTTCTCATTGTGGCCCAAAGTAAACACATTTGAATGATTAGACTAAGTCCATTCATCAGGTCACAACCCTGAGCAACCTACTATATTAGAAATAACTAACAATTTAAATCATGCAAGATTTATTTCAGGTATCTTAGGAGATATCTGAACTAAGTTATTAAGGAACTTAAAAGATTCCCCAAGCTGGTCATAATAAGCAAGTACAATAAAAACATGACTGTCTGTGCAGAAATGTTCAAAAGGATAAGAACTGGAAAAAAAAATAAGTCTATCAGACTTAAGAACTGAGAAATCTTTACTAACAATGATCAGAAAAGAAATTGTCTAAAGGAATCCAAACTAAGGCCCTTACTTTTCATCTATTTCTATATAATGCTAACTCAATTGACCAAAGTTGAAAAATTCAAATTAATTTTTTTTTAAGTTTAGAGAATGGGAAAGCATGGGATATATATATATATATATATATATATATATATATATATATATATATATATATTATATTCTTGTTTCCTTTCCCTGTTTTCTATGTATCAGTATATCTTACTGGCCTAGGGGATCTGGAATGCCTTTTCCCACAAAACTCTGGGTTCATCTGAGGAAATATTGAACTTGAACTCTAGAGGAGTAAGGTTCTTTCTCATTTTTTTTTTACTCTTTATGCCCTAATTTCACACCCTCCCTTCAAATCCAGAAGAAAATTTACTTAAATGTAGGTAAGTGAACTTAACCACAACATTCAAAACTTCTCCATTTGTTGGACCAACATATGGTTTCCATCTATGGATGATATTGTACTGGCTGATGAAATACCTGTCTTTTCTTGTTAATCGTTAGGCCAAAAATAGCCCAAGCAGCAGAGAATCGATCCATTCTTGTAATATTCTCTTTTTGGGGTTTTCTTGGGGTCTCTGGAAGGAAGCAGCCTTCCTTTCAGTTCAGTAATCACCATAAGTGCAGTCAGGGTTTAAAGTCCAAATCCTTTATTGTCTCTTTCCAAGTCTTGTCTCCTTCACTTGGGACTTGGCTAGTTTTTCTGGAAGCCTACTGGATCTTGGTTTCAGTGGAGAAGTGAAGCAGGACAGATTGCCACCACTTCTCTGGTCTTCCCTCATTCTGCTTCTGGCTGAGTTTGTCGGAGCTTATGTGGTCTCTTATCAAAGATGTGAATCTTGTAAAACTATAGTAAGTACTAAGTACATGCACTGAACTAGAGAATTATTAAGCACCATGCTAAATTAGATAACTATTGTCTCAATCAATTCCACTGACTTAATACCTTGTTTCAAGTTCTGGCCTATAACACATCCTTTGTTGCATCTCAGCTTCAGAGGCTCCATGAATGTATGCATATTCATCTGCAGACAAAAAAATCAGGCACCAACACTCATTCCACTTTAGTTTTGGCTTGTAGCCTTTTCAAGTTGAAGAATTTAACATCAGAACAGTATCTGACTTTGATGCCATGTTTGTCCTCACTGAAGGTGATACATTGATAATGAGATAGACACATATCTTTTATTGTTTTCAGCCTTCTTTATATCAGATCCATAGATCCTGCACTATATTTCAGATGTTTTTCAATTTCTGTTTAAGCATTGCTCTTGTTTGAAGGAATTAAACTTCAACCATGTTATACTTTATCTATATTGTACATTGAAATTGAATATCTGCTTCTTCATTTTTTTGTGAAGACTTTAGAAATGAGTGTTTGGTAGGAATTCAGATTAGAACAACATGAGGTTGAAAACAGAGATTTATCACTCACAACTAAAGAGGATAGATTATAGTCTCCTACATATGATACAGTATCATTGAAGAAGCATGCCAGCAGCAGCCTGGGATGAATGTGTTTCCATCAAAGTTCCTTAGTAATTGGGGACTTTGAAATTTGACTGAGATTCACCTATACAAGTAGCTAAAGATAGCTAGGTAGCCAGAAAATAATTAGAAACTAAATAATCTCATACTAAAGAATGATTGGGTGAAACTGCAAATCGTAGACATAATTAATAACTTCACCCAAGAAAATGACAATAATGAGACATCATGTCAAAATGTGTGGGATACAACCAAAGCAGTAATAAGGTGAAATTTTATATCTCTAGAGGCCTACTTGCATAAAATAGAGAAAGAGAAGGTCAAAGAATTGGGCTTATAACTAAAAATGCTAGAAAAGGAACAAATTAAAAACCCTCAGACAAACATGAAACTTGAAATTCTAAAAATAAAAGGAGAGATTAATAAAATTGAAAGTAAAAAAACTATTGAATTAATTAATAAAACTAAGAGTTCATTCTATGAAAAAAACCAACAAAATAGAGAAACCCTTAGTAAATCTGATTAAAAAAAGGAAAGAGGAAAAGCAAATTCTTAATCTTAAAAATGAAAAGGGAAAACTCACCACTAATGAAGAAGAAATTAGAACAATAATTAGGAGTTACTTTGCCCAACTTTATGCCAATAAATTCAATACCTTAAATGAAATGGAACAATACCTTCAAAAATATAGCTTGCCCAGATTAACAGAGGAAGAAGTAAATTGGTTAAACAGTCCCATTTGAGAAAAAGAAATAGAACAAGCTATTAACCAACTCCCTAAGAAAAAATCCCCAGGACCAGATGGATTTACATGTGAATTCTACCAAACATTTAAAGAACAATTAACTCCAATGCTATATAAAGTATTTGAAAAAATAGGGATTGAAGGAGTCCTACCAAATTCCTTTTATGACACAGACATGGTACTGATACCTAAACCAGGTAGGTTGGAAACAGAGAAAGAAAATTATAGCCCAATCCCTAATGAATATTGATGCTAAAATCTTAAATAAAATATTAGCAAAAAGACTACAGAAAATCATCCCCAGGATAATACACTATGACCAAGTAGGATTTATACCAGGAATGCAGGGCTGTTTCAATACTAGGAAAACTATTAGCACAATTGACTATATCAATAACCAAATTAACAAATCCATATGGTCATCTCAATAGATGCAGAAAAAGCATTTGATAAAATACAACATACATTCCTACTAAAAACACTTGAGAGTATATGAATAAATGGACTATTCCTTAAAATTATAAGGAGCATATATTTAAAACTGTCAGTAAATATCATATGTAATGGTGATAAACTGGAACCTTTCCCAGTAAGATCAGGAGTGAAACAAGGTTGCCCACTATCACCATTACTATTTAATATTGTATAATAAGAGCCAAGAAAGAGATTCAAGGAATTAGAGTAGGGAATGAGGAAATCAAACTATCACTCTTTGCAGATGACATGATGGTATACTTAGAGAACCCCAAAGACTCTGCTAAAAAGCTATTAGAAATAATTCAGAACTTTAGCAAAGTTGAAGTATACAAAATAAATCCACATAAATCCTCAGCATTTTTATACATTACCAACACAATCCAACAGCAAGAGATACAAAAAGAAATTCCATTCAAAATAACTGTTGATAGTATAAAATATTTGGGAATATATTTACCAAAGGAAAGTCAGGAATTATATGAACAAAATTACAAAACACTTGCCACAAAAATAAAGTCAGATTTAAATAATTGGAAAAATATTAAGTACTCTTGGCTAGGCCAAGCAATTATAATAAAGATGACAATACTCCCCAAACTAATCTATTTATTTAGTGCTATACTAATCAGACTCCCAAGAAACTATTTTAATGACCTAGAAAAAAATAACAACAAAATTCATATGGAAGAACAAAAGGTTGAGAATTTCAAGGGAATTAATTTTTAAAAAAATGAAGGTAGCCTAGCTGTACTTGATCTAAAACTATATTGTAAAGCAGCAGTCACCAAAACCATTTGGTATTGGCTAAGAAATAGACTAGTCGATCAGTGGAACAGATTAGGTACACAGGATAAAATAAGGTACAACTATAGCAATCTAGTGTTTGACAAACCCAAAGATCCCAACTTTTGGGATAAGAATTCATTGTTTAACAAAAACTGCTGGGAAAACTGGAAATTAGTATGGCAGAAACTAGGCATGGACCCACACTTACCACCACATACTAAGATAAGATCAAAATGGGTCCATGATTTAGGCATAAAGAATGAGATCATAAATAAATTAGAGGAGCATAGGATAGTTTACCTCTTTGACTTGTGGAGGAGGAAGGAATTTATAACCAAAGGAGAACTAGAGATCATTATTGATCACAACATAGAAAATTTTGATTACATCAAATTAAAAACTTTTGTACAAACAAAACTAATGCAAACAAGATTAGAAGAGAAGTAACAAGTTGGGAAAACATTTTTTTACAGTTAAAGATTCTGATAAAGGCCTCATCTCCAAAATAAACAGAGAATTGACTCAAATTTACAAGAAATCAAACCATTCTCCAATTGATAAATGGTCAAGGATATGAACAGACAAAATTTAGATAATGAAATTGAAACTATTTCCACTCATATGAAAGTGTTCCAAATCACTATTGATCAGAGAAATGCAAATTAAGACAACTCTGAGATACCACTACACACCTGTTAGATTGACTAAGATGACAGGAACAAATAATGATGAATGTTAGAGGGGATGTGGGAAAACTGGGACACTGATGCATGGAAGTCTCTCCTCTTTTCCCCATCTCTATGCTGTCCTCTTCTTCAATACCTGCCCTGACTCCCTTATCATATCACTGATTACACTCAAACAAATCTCAGTCTTAAATCATTAAATCACCATTCAACACTTTCACTGGTACACATACACTGCTGAATGAAAATGGAAAAAAACATAAAACCATTCTGACTACATTACTACAAATTTATGTAAAACAATATCAACTGGGCTTTCACTGATGCTAAGCAATCCTACTATATCTCCCTTATCAATCACTATCCCACTTTTAACAGTGGTTCTTCCAAATCTTTTCATCCTTCCTCAAATCTCCCCCAGTACCTCCTTTAAAGCTGTAAAAATAGGTAAAAATGAAGATAAAATTCTCTATTTGTGATTACCTTGGAAAATCCCAGGAAATCAGCAAAAACCTTGAGACAAATTGACTTCAACAAAATCACAAGCTACATAATAAACCCTCAAAATGTCAGTAGCATTTTTGTAAAAAAAAAAAAAAAAAAAAAAGACAAAATCCAAGAAGTAAGAATATAAAGCAAAAATTCCTTTCTAAGAATAAAATTCATAAAATATTTTGGGATCAAGTATCAAAACGCACAAAATACTTATATGTTTCAATTAAAAAATGTTCTGAAGGAAAAATAAAGAATTTAAAATGCTGGTTCAGCACTCGTAGATTGACCTTGCTGATATAATAAAATCAAAAAATTACCAGAACCAATGCTTTACCAATAAAAATACCAAATGATTACTTTACAGAATTTAATAATGGAAAGAACAACCAAAAAAAGTGTGTTCAAAAATTACTCCAAAAAAAAGTGTAACTTTAAAAAAGAGAAACAAGACCATATTCTTATTCCATCTCTTTTCAAAGATGGGAGATCCACAAGTATGATTCATTTCACATATTTTCAAGTTTTTACAATGAATTGATCAGTTTTTCAGATTATTTCATTTCAGTTTTTGTTTGTTTTGTATTTTTAAGTAAGATTATTCTTTGGACAAGGGGAAGAGGAGAAATACTATAAAAAATTTAAAAGTGAAATTGAAAAAGAAAGTTATTTCAATTTATTTAATAAATTATATGAAATGCATTATAATGGGGGCTTGCTCAAATGATGAGAGATATCTCAAAATTTTTCATAATACATAAAATATTCAAACTTCTGAATTACTCTGGAGCTTAGAGTAAGATTAAATATGACAGTACAATGAGCTCATGATTTTGAAAATGTTTTAATAAACAGCATATTATATGACTCTACTATGCAAACTTGCTGGACAATGAAGTTGGAGGGGTTGAGTCATTAAAACTAAGTTGTTAAAAAAAATTTCATTCAATAAAGACTGAAGCAAAAAGGGGAATAGCATAAGATTAGATGGTAAAATGACTAAAATGGCTATTTACCTTGGCATTCTGCTCTTTGAAAAGTTAGTGTGTGCCTGAACACTATTGTGTGGTCAGGCAGAAAGTACAACCAACCAGCAGGGGCCTGCCACCTCTCCATCACTGTCAATAAGCAAGATGGAAGGATCTGTACATCATTTCATTTACCATTTCAATGATTACATAGCTCATTGCCTTCCCATTGTTTCAGTGAAAAATTTAATTAACTTCCAATTAATCATGGAGGCTGATATTTAATGTTCAGTCCTGCACTGAGCTCAGTGTCACAGACCAAAGAATATATTTTAAAAGCTTCAGTAATCAAGAGGTCATGGAAGACAGATGCTTTTCACTGACAGAGAAGGAAAGAAGATCCATTTATGTGTCCAGCTTGTGCTAGTTAACTGTTAGGACAATGAGTCTGTACCCAAATTATAACTTTCCAAAAGACTCAACCATGCACAACTCTGGAGAGATGGAGGGAAAAAGAAATAAGGTTTATATTATAGAAACTCCCCTTGGTCCCAATACCATTCTGATGGGGGAGGAGGGGAGGATGAGATTAACTCATTCAGGTTTTGATTAGCATCTTCAGAGGTAAAACCCAGAAGAAAAATAAACATGATAGTAAGGTTTGTTTTCAGATTAACAAAAAGTAACAAAAAAACCTTTCATTTTTTAATTCTGAGTGTTTAGTGTGGTTCAACAGGGGGAAAAAAAGCAGCAAAGGTTTGAGGAACAACAGTATAGGAAACATATTGTTAGCTGAAAGAGAAAGTATATGCCTGTTTGAGGTTTCCTTTTTATTGCATCCCTCAGAAACCTACGTATAGTAGGTAGAATACTAGAATGTAAAGAACTCCAATGAGAGGTGTAAAGTACTTTTAGAAGAAGGAGAGAATCCTGGGTAAGGACAGATTGTATCTGGTTTGAAGTATCATAAAAGACTTCCTAAAAGGAATAACTTTTAATTTGGGTCTTGAAAGATGATTAGGATTTCAATAAACAGAGGTGGTAAGAAGGAAAAATATGAGTAAAAAAACCAAGGAAGTTAAAAAAACAAAAGGTGTGTTTGGGGACTACTGACTAGTACAGTGTTTTTGAAGAGTAGGTTGGGTGTTAGTAATGAAAAAAAACAGCTAGATGTACATAGCAAGAGCAAGATTATACAGTGATCAATTCTAATGAACATGGTTCTTTTCAACATCGAGGTGATTCAGGCCAGTTTCAATGGTCTTGTGATGAAGAGAGAGAGAACTATGGATGTGGATCACAATATAGTTTGTTGCATTTTGTTTTCTTTCTCATTTTTCCCTTTTTAATCTGATTTTTCTTATGCAACATAATTATGGAATATGTATAGAAGAACTGCACATGTTTAGCCTATATTGGATTACTTGCCTCTAGAGGAGGGGATAAGGGAAAAGGAAGAAAAAAATTGGAACACAAGGTTTTGCAAGGGTGAATGTTGAAAATTATACATGTGTTTTGAAAATAAAAACTTTAATAAAAAAATAAGGCTAAAAATAAGTTAGGGATAGAGCATAGCCTTAAATGTCAAGATAAAGTTAGGAATTTCTGCTTGCCTCAGTTTCCTCAACTATAAAATGGGGGGGAATAATACCACTTATTTCCCAGGATTGAGAAGATCAAATGAGATATTAATTGTAAAGCGTTTACCATAGTGCCTGGCACATAGTAGATGCTATAAAAATGCTATTATTATTTATTATTGTTTTTTTCTTAGGCAATAGAGATTTGCTAAATATTTATGAGTGTCAGCAATAATTATATTATATAGTAATAGTAATAATAGTAATAGTAATAAAGATATAACAAATAAATGGGTGGTTCCCTTGCTTCAAACAATATTCAAGTACAAAATTTCCAGGACACTAAGAAATGTAAACATTCCACAGACTTGAAGATCTACAGCTAGAAGGAACCTCAAAGGTCATTTTGTCAAACAGCCTTATGTTTCATCTTATAGATGAGAGAAATAAGGTACAGAGAATACTTGTGCAGCCCCTATATGCAGCAAGCATGAATAGTAGGATTTGAAACCATATTCCCAGATTCTAGTACTAACATTCTTTCTACTGTTTCTTCCCACCTCATCATACTATTGGTATTTGTTTTAACAGGTATTAATGCTAAACAATAGTAATGGTACCGACAGTTTTCCTGTTTATGCCATTTTATGTGACAGGAAAGAGTAACATGAGAAACTTCATATTTGCAAAAAGAATCTAAGTGATTCTTCTTGAAAAACACTTAGATGTTTCCTAAGTAAGATAAAATATAAAAAATCTAGAGGACAATGTTTATTTAAAATTTAAATATTAATTTTAAAAATCTCTCCTGAGAATTAAATGAATAAAATAGTCAGATGAGGGAATCTGGGAAGGACTTTAGAGGAGCATTTCTAACATGAAAATATCACCCTGACAAATAACATAATGGCTAAATATGGCAGTGGTTATTTATTGTGTGTGTGTGTGTGTGTGTGTGTGTGTGTGTGTATGTGAGTATTTCACTGCATTTCTCAAAGCTAAGTGCTTTTGGGAGAAACTTGAGAGAGGGACAAAATAGTTATGAGTATCCCTTTGTCCACTTGTCCACATACATTGAGCCAGCCTTATCCACAGCAATATACACATGCCTTCTTTTATGATGGAGTCATTGCCCCTCACTTTATAGTGAACAAATTGGATACAGAACAATAATGAACCCTTATATAATCTACCTGCCCTTCAAGTCAAGAGGTTGACATCTGAATGGGGCCACGAGATTGCTGTCATGACCCAATACAAAGATATGTGACTCATTTGGCATTTTTGTTTCAATTCCAGTCATAAAAATGCATTAGTTTTGGCATTATTTTCTGCTCTTGCTAGAAGGGCCTTCTAGCATTACCAAGAGAAATCCCATATAACATACCACAACATGTGCTTGCCTAATCCTCTTTACCCAATGACCTCAAAGTTTTTCCTCTTTGATCAGAGGAAGTAACTAGGACCTGCCCTCCTGGGACAATAAGCAAAGAGGACTCAACCCCCAGAACACTTAAAATTCTATCTGATTAGAAGTAAGAAATGTCCAATAGTTGCCTGTACAGTACCTAGTGAAATACTTTTAATAAGACAATAGAACTGATATTTAATCTGGGATTGGTGAACTTTTAAAAAATATTTTGATAAATATATTTAAATTTAATTGCAATTTTATCTAATTTATTTTATATATTTAAGAACATTGTTTTGAGAAGAGATTCATAACCTTTACCAAATCAATATGTAGCATATCAAATAGATTAAGAACTTCAACTTTAACTAAAGATCAAATTACTCTTTAATCCTTTTGGATTCAGACTGATCCTGACACTAAGTGGGCAATCAGAGGCTATTCAATGACTCTGAGACGGGGCTTCATATTTATAAAATGAAAATAATGGAAAGAAGTGATTTAAGAACTAGTCACAACCTGAAATAAAGTAAAAGTGGTGTGAATGATGGCACAGAAAAGGATTCAGAAGATATTTTGAAGGCATGTTGAGCATGGTTTCGCAGGTAATTAGATATAAGTACAGTCTTTAGAACTGAAGACCATTATCTCAAAGTTCATTCCCATTGATGAATCAATCCCCCTCCCAGTTATAGGGAAGTGGGAGAATACCTGTGGAAGCAAGGACTCTTAGGTAAAAGGATCAGAGGAAATTTGCCTGCATGGATCTCCAAAGGGATTACCTAGGGCACAGGAACCTCATCCCCCAGAACAATATTGATGTGCTCTGTGATTAAAGGATTAGAAATTTTGTCTAGAACCCAGTTTATTTTTTATCCTGAACAGTTTGGTTTCTTATACAAAGGGGAGTTCTTAAATGCCCAAAGGAAGAGTTCTCTTTGATTTAGGATGCCCTGTAGGAACAAGATTTTTTGCTAAGGAAGAAGTAATTACTTATAAACTTTAAAAAAAAAGTTTACTTATTTATTAAGTGTGCATAACTTTGCATTTAAAGCAAATTATGACACTTTTTTCTTACAGTTGGCAGCTAGGTGGTATAGTGGGTAGAGAGCTCCAGTCTGGGGTCAGTTTGGCTCATCTTTCTGCATTCAAATCTGGCCTCAGACACTTACTAGCTGTATGACCTGGGCAAGTCACTTTAACCTACCTGCCTCACTTCCTCATCTAACAGAAAAGGAAAATGTAAAATTAAACAAATTGATAAAGAAACTATAGATAAAGAACTTAAAGTATCTTCAAAATGGGACTGCTATAGATTATAAATATTTCTCAGAACCACACAAAAGTTCTATAAAATTTGACCATATAAGAGACTATAGAAATATTGCAAATAAATGCAAAAAAGACAAAAATAGTAAAAACATAATTTACAGATCATAAAGCAAGTAAATGTTCATCAATTTCGGTAATAGCAAGTAAATGTTCATCAATTTAGGTAATATAAACAAATGATCCAGCCCCAAATGCATACTGAATATTAAATATTAAATGATGAGTATATCAAAAATATAAATCATAGCAGCAATTAACAATTAGGTGAAAGTGAATTATCATGATAAAAAAAAATATGTTATGATAAAACATATCAAAATATCTGAGACATAATAGCTAATCTCTAAAGGAGATATATATTATAGTATATGGTAGTTATAACTCATATATTCATATGTTGTTATGTTATAGATAGATCCTAAAACATACACTAACAAAATAGAAATGATGAAGATTAAAATATTGAATATGAATTTAAAATTAGAAAAATAATCAAAAAACTCAAAATGAGCATAAACAAAAGATACTAAAAATTACAGGAAGGAAAAAATTATAGGAAGGATAGATAAACTAGAAATAAAAAAGGCTATACATATGATAAAACTAAAAAGTATCTCCTTGAAAAGCTAATGAAACCAATAAAACTAATAAACCTGACTATGAGGGCATATAAATCAATAAAATAACAATTAATATGAGTCACAACAAAACCGGGAGAAATAATTTTGTGCACTCCACATAGACACATATACACCTACATGCATACACACACACACACACACACACACACACACACACACACACACACACACACACCAGTGATGTGTATATATGATCAGAGATCCCCACACTTCCTCACCCATCTTCAAGGGAAGTTCAATTACTACTTTAGAGGAAATTTAGAGTAGAGCCAAGGCTGAATTCTCTCTTTGTTTAATCTTTTGAGATAAATATTGGATTAGAATTCTATTTATACACAACATTTCAAATAGTTTTAATCTAGGTATATGATGCTCTGAGGGGCTTAAACTGAAAGACACTTTTCCTAGTCACTCTGAAGAAGAAAGTCGTATTAGCTTCCAACAGATTTTTCAAAAAGGAAAAATGGTGCGTGGGGAGATTTCAAATAATGAATATTTATCAATGCAGAAATCATGAAAATTGTTCCAATTATAGTAGACAACAAGATACACAAGTATAAAAGAGCCTTTTCAATCTGGAGCAAGATAAAATCTCAGGTCAAACAAAGAGGCAACATTCTCATCAGAAAAGTCATTCTTTAAAAGTTTGTAATATTTCAAAAATATGTTAAAAACCAGTTTCCACTAATATCCAGAGTTTCCTGAGATACTGTTCAGCAATCTGAAGCTTGAATCTTTTCTCTCACTCTTTCTCAATTTTCTCTTCCATTTCTTTGTTTACTCTACTCATTTTACACATTGTTGTAAATGTAAATTGATCTCTATTGTGATAAGAGGGCCTTCCAAAATATATGATACACTGTATCACAGTACTATTCTTAAGGTTCTGTAATAAGTCACTTTGAGCAGAAGCACAGCATAAGGAGAAACAAAATATATTGCTTTTCCGAAGGGTAATATGACGGTCTACATTAAGAATCCTAGAGTTGTTAGGTTCTTACTAAGTGCTAATGAGATAATGAGATATTAGGTTCTTACTAAGTGCTAAGTCGGTACTTAACAATTCTCTAGTTCTGGTCTTTACTAGGAGTTTAACCCCTTCGAACTCCTGGGGAGGAGCTTGCATGCTTAGGGGGAGCAAGTTCATTGGTTGAAGTAATTTTTCCCAGAAGTCCTTGCATTATCCCACGCCCATTCTCTGGGAGGATAAAAGAGGGTGGCACTAGAGAGATAGAGAGTCTTGTCTGGACCAGACTTGAGGCGGCTCTCTGGAGGAAAGAAGAGTCTCTGCTCTAGGTCAGAGTTGAGGTGGCTCTCTGGAGGAAGAAGTCTCTCCTCTAGACCAGAGAGAGATTGGCAGTCTTTGGAGACAACAGCACATTACACTGGAGAATCAAGGCAAAGAAAAGGAAGTCCTGCTTTGGATTCCTTTTGGATGTGACTACAATGTGGGGCAACACTTATATTAGCAAAAGTCAGGCAAGTACTTTGACCTCTCAGTTTCCCAAAAATCTCAAGTTGATCCTAGAAACCTCTCATTTCATAGCATCACTCTTGCAAAGTCAAAAAAAAAAAAAAAAAAGTCATATTTTAACGAGGAATGATCATTTCACCAGTATGCATATACATGCCCAGCCAGAAACCAGAAAATATTCACTGTTGTCAAAGTGTTGCAGGAAAAGTATATTTCAATACATAGATTCCTCACAAGATCTATTTTAACCAAGGTGGGTACTTAGAGAGCAAGCTATTCAAGGAAATGTTGGCTTCAAGAGGTTTGCCATCCACAAGGGATCTCAAAACCTGAAACACTACTTACATATGTTGAGAATTCTGAGACTGGAACAAAAAACACTCAGTAGAGTCAACATGTGACAACACAGCAGATAGAGGCAGAATTGAGAGTCGCTCTGCATCCCTGAGTGAGTGCAGACATTTGATCATTATCAGAGATCTGTTCCATTGCAGATTCTCCAGTGTAGACATCACCTTTAACCCATTTAGCCAACTGTGGCCAGGAGCAAAGAGTAATTCCTGTAAGGTGCTGTTGTCTCCAGAGACTGTAACTAGGCTATCCACTGGTATATTCAATATTGAGCAAGATTGTTTCTCCTTGACCTTTACTAAAAAATATTTTAGTCAGATATTATCATTATACTCACCCATCACTTTCTATCTTCAATAAACTTCCTATTCTATTAGATCTTAAGAAAATTGAAGTGTTTTTATCAAATGTTTGATGACCACAAGGAGAGTCACACACAAAGAAGTTTACATTTAGGTAAGAGACAGACAGGATGCCTAAAGACCCTTTCTCAGCCACTAGCTTTATTTTTCACCTTCTCAAAGCAGTAGTACCAGTGTCAGAGAAATTATCTAACTCTTCATATGGAAATGATATCCTCTTTGGGCTTTCCTAGCTATTTCAATGGCTCTTCACCTCATTTTTTGGCATCCCTCCATCAGGCTCAAGGAGGGGGGGGAAAATTTCTTTTTAATAATGACTTCGAGATGAATCACTTAGGGAATGACCTACTTCTTTAATACCATTTTAGAAAAAGGCTGCTTTTTGTCCACCAAAGGTTTTGTCCTTACAGCTATGTAGCATTATTTAAAACTGACTTTACATTATCCCAACTTTCCTGACAAATCAGATTCATTCTCAAATCCCTATGTAAGTTTCACTCTTTTTCATCCCATTCTGACAATCCTGTGGAAACATTCCTTTGAAACCTTCAGTTTCTCCCACAAATAGACCACATAAGAATTTCAGACATAATTAGAGCTTCTAATTAAATATAAAGAGAGGCAGTATGATACAAGATACATGAGAACAAGAGTTAGCATTGGAGCCAAGAAGACTAAGAATCATAGCTTGCCTGTGACAGATATCAATTTTGAGAGACAAACTCTTCAAGGGTAAGTGGTAGAGGAGCATGAGTGCTAGGGAAAAGATGCGTCTTTACTGGGAATTCCCTACATTAATGAAATCACAGATCTGGACCAAAAACTGAGTATAAATCCAAGCTTTATCTTTTTTCTCTTATTAAATAACATGAAAAGCTGGAATTTAGCTAAGGAAAATTATACATAGCTTTTCCTCTCAGAAGAAAAATAAACCAACTTATAAGCTAATGTAATCACCAAACTAATAACAAATGTGCTCTCAACCACCCCCTTCCTGTATGAGTTCAGTAGAATGGAGAGGGAGTTGGGGAAGGAAGCTGGGGGAAATAGAGAAAGCAGCTTGCTGAAATGGAATGAGAATTTAGAAGAGTTAAAAAAGAAAAAATCCAGACCACAGTGTGAGTTGTTAATGGTTTTCATGAACCCTTAGGCTAATTTCTATATTCTTAAGAATGATGCATTTTTATGCTCAAATATGGGGATTTACGAAATGAGATCCACAATGAGAATTTAAAAGTATACTTCAGTATACCATTAGTCCTTGAATGGCAAGCAGACATTTTACAATACCTAAAATACTGCATATGCCCAATCTTGTGTGATATCTTTCCATAGGTAGCAATGAATTTTCTCTTGGTATGAATTCTTCCTTGCTGATGGTGATGTGATAAGAGAAGATAATTCAGTAAGGGAAGACATTTCAAGTCTTCACCATCAAATTCAGATGTAAATTATGACATTCATGTAAAAGGGGCACTGGTTCTTTGCTTTTCTATTTGTTCTTTCTTTTTTGGATAAAGGGTTTTGAAGCTGACTAGACCTTATGAGGTTCAAGAGATCTGGGATCAAGTCTATATGAAGTGAGACATGCTGAAATAGGGACTCTTCCAATAAAAATGCCAAATTTGGACACAATCATGGCAGAATTAGCATTATATTAAGACACTATTAAGTTTAATCACATTCTCCCCAAGAACCAAGGTACTATTGTGGGAAATGTGGTCCCTAAAGTAGTGGGGCAAATTTTGTCCTTCTTATCATATCCTTGGAGCACAAAGAAGGAGATGTAGCCAGCACTGCTCTTGAGAAAATACAGACTGAGCTACTGGCTATATACCCAAAAAGAGTTCAAGTCTCAACTCTAACCAAAAAAGGGAAAACTTAATGACAAACTAAAAATGATGAAATCTTAAGGAAATGACTTCATCATTATAGAATTTGTAAGAGCCAAGAAAGATTATAGACATAGTACATGTATGTTCTAGTCTTTAGGAAAACAGTTTTCAAAAAGTACAGAATAATGATAGACATGGCCCCATAGTCTAAGTCTCTTTGAAGCAAGAATTTCAAGAGGGATAAGAAAACTTTAGAAATGAAAATATGCTAATATAATCATAAATGATCTTGATAAAAGAAAAAGAAATCTCCTAAAAGAATTATGCATTTCCTGAGAAGCTATCCAGCTTTAAGAAAGAAATTTTCTAAAAATGTAAAGACAAATAAAAGGATCGCACAGACCTAGCAAGGAAAGAAACCTAGAATGAGTAGAGTTGTGAGACAAAATATTAAAAGCAATAAATGGAATTTTAAAGATATATTTGTAAACAAGATGAAAGGCATAAAAAGGATGTACCTCCAACAGGAGACATAATATAATATTAGCATATGACAAAGTTAAAATTACTTTAATGATTCCATCAATATAGATGTTCTCTTCCATGATATAAATCACAACCAATCTATGCCTTCTCTTCCTCCATGATTTTTTTCTGTGTCTTTATATGAATTTTTAATAGAAGATCAGAAATTCACTAGTTCTCTCTCAGGCTCTCTATTTTTTATCTTTCTTTCTCACTAAATACTATTGCAGAGCTGCTACATTTTTATTTTAGTATAGTCTATTTTGTTCATACATATATGTCTCTTCCATTAGTTCTTGTCATATAAATAACTCAAATAGGACATGTTATGATATCCTGTAGTATAACCTGTTCTGAGAACAGCCTACTCTGTCCCCCTTTCCTATTATGCAGAAAACCCTAACCATGAAACTGGGTAAAAGTGTTCCTTATACCAGATCAGCCTGGAGTTCCAGTAAGGAGACTTTCATCAATTAACTTTTATCCCATCCACACTTCTCTCTGGCCCTTTAAAAACTATTCCTTGAATAATGTGGCATTACCAGAGTAAAAAAATCAACTTCATTGGAGAACTCAATAAACCTTACTTTGGTGTAACATGCTCTCCTAGAAGTTACTATTACCAGTCTCTCCTGATTCCTAGGCCTTCAGAGATCTTTGGCCACCGTCAACTAATTCTACCAACTCACCTCCTCTGAGGCCTTCAGAGTTCTCTGGCCACAATTTCTTGAATCCTATTTTAATAACCTATAGCGCACTCAAGACTAGCCACATGTAAACTTAAAGCCTGTATTATATCTACTCACATAATACCTTGACTTGTTAACTCCCTAGTGAACACTTGGTCTGAAGACCCATGTGTTCACTATCAAACTCCTTACCTCTCTTGGCTATCCATCCACTTGGCTCAGCTACCCTAGAATAAAAGAGCAATGTGCTGCACGCAGTGGGCTTAAAGGGGTCTGTGAGGTCACACACACAGTCAATCAGCAAAAGAAGCCATCTCCCATTACAAAGCGATCACAATATGGCCAGGATCCCACCCAAAGGGCAGCCCTTTATTTCTGGACCACTCAAATCTCCTGTGGCACTGTGGCCACCCATTTAAAGGACCCTTACACTTTGGTTTACAAATTTATGCTCCAATTACTTGATTATTCCCATTTCCTCATAAATTTTCTTATTTTCTGATCTAACATATTTTCAATGATGCATTTTATATACCACTTCTCACAAGCAATTTGTTAACAATGGAACTTTTTACTGCCCCTTGGATGAAGATAAGGAAAATGCTCACCTCCTCACTAGCAAGGGACCTTTAACTCTAGACTTATACACATAGCATAAGTTAAAATTTTGGGACACCCCTCTTAATAGAAGTTTCAGGTTAATTTTCTTGAACTATTATGTTCCTTATACATCTACCATGGAGATCTGGGGAAAGTAATTTTAAGCTTAGTTTTGGCTCAATTATGAAATCTCTACAAAAAGTAAGTCAAAAGGTATTCTGGGTACTATTTAGATCAGGTCTAGACCATCTCCTTTATTCTTCATAAAATAGATACATACTGACAAAGATAAACAAGAAAAAATAATTTTAAATTCTTATTGTACTCTTCTGGGCGTTAGATTCTTAAAACATTTCAAAATGAAGCATTTTGTGGTTTTGTACCAAAACAATAATTTAATTTTAACTCAGCTTAATAAATTGTCTCTCAATGTCCCTATCTTTTGGTAAGCTATGCCAAGGCTTGGGCCCCTCCTTTTGCAGATAGCCATCATATCCTCCAAAAACTGAAAGACAATAAGGATCAACTTTTGTAGTATAGCTGGCACTGACTATAAGAATCCAGGAGCTCTCAAATCCTCAATTCAGAAGGATAATGTTTAAAGTTCATCTTAGAATCACCATTTGACCACATATGCTTGGGGGAAGGGGGGATTTGCTAAACCCAAGGTTCAAATTCACTTATCCAAAGCTTTGTTCTAGCTACTATTTTTGAATAGTCACCAGTTCTGCTGTGGGCCCTACACTTAGTATCTCAAGAGATATCCCAGAAAGAGAGAGAGTTATATATCCTGTATTCAGAAAACAGGAAGTGAATATGAGAGGATAAAATCACTTTATTTAAGATCTACTGAGTGAGTGCTCACCTCCTCCTCTATCCTTGGATGAATGGCCAGTTTTCCAACTCATAACGTATGTTGATATTGTTAAATTTTCAGTGGCAGAATTTATACCCTTGTAAACCACAAATCAG
Source organism: Sminthopsis crassicaudata (assembly GCF_048593235.1). Classification (NCBI taxonomy): domain Eukaryota; kingdom Metazoa; phylum Chordata; class Mammalia; order Dasyuromorphia; family Dasyuridae; genus Sminthopsis; species Sminthopsis crassicaudata. The sequence goes on from NC_133622.1 coordinate 154,785,349, forward strand.
GTCATTTTTGATTGCCTATATTAAAGACAGTGATAAAAATGTTAATAATTCAGATTAAACTTAAAACATTTTTCTCTAGAAAGCAGGTTGTTAAATATTTCCTTATTAGGAGTGGATAACTTTTATTTATTATATCATCTCTGACCCTTTCAGCACTGTCAGAATACCCATGACCCACCAGAAATGACCTAGAGTCCTTCAGATTAAAGACAAGAGTGAAGGATGGGACCCATTTACTTTCCCCTATTACAAAATCCTCACTGGTATTGCAGCCTGCAGTATATTGTACCCACCATCTCTCTGAGTCATTTGTGATTGTGATTCTTCTGAGATCTTGCTTAACATGATTAAGAGAATATAGGTATTAAAAGATAAACACTTTTGATTTACAAGATGAAGAACTAGTCAACTTGTGTTTTTATTCCTTTCTGCCTTAGAAGCATAACTATTTTCAGGCTAGAAAGATTAGCACAAAGGTGTAATTTATGACCAGGGTTAATAACAAGATAGTTAAAGATTACTTGGCTTTTTTAAAAGAGTTCAAGTTTTGAACTTCTGAAATGCATTTCAGGATATAAAAAAAAAAAAAAAAACTCCTGATTTTAGTCTACCTTTGTAGAATCCACTTTCTTCTCCTGTTTAAAAACCAGAATATTTGTTTGTTAACAATTCAAAACAATTATCCTATCTTTCATATTCCCCTAATAAGAATGGTCAACTAGAAGGCATACTCTATTGACATTTTAACCTTTTCATAACCTGCCCCTTTCTCCTACCTTTTCAGTTTTTTCCCCACCTTCCACCCTTTTCTCTCTCTCCAAATATCTACTCTGTTGATCCTATGACTCTGGCACCCTTCTGTTCTTCACACAAGATTCCATTTTTCAACCTTGCATTTTCAATTCCTGGTGCTAGGAATGCTTTCTCCACATCTCAGCTTCTTGGTTTCCCTGGCTTTAAAACCCCACCTTCAGCAGAAAGCCTTTCCTGATTTCCTTTCCTTCTATTGACTTGCCCTTATTATCTCGGACTGAACCTGTATATACCTTACTTTCAAAATAGTAGTTGTTGCTTTTCCCCTTTAGATTGTGAGCTTTTATCTTTATTAATATCCCTATTGCTTAGCACACTGACAAACACAATAGGCATATAATAAATGTTTATGGAGTAACTATTTTATTAAGGCTTTCAGCAATTTTTATTCTCCCCAAGAAGGAGATGTATTAGAGGAAGAAAGAATCTAAAATCTCATAAGAATATAGAGTCACCCTTGATATAAAAAGAAAAAATGTACAGAAAAAATGATTTTGGGATCAATTATCAGGCTCCTTCTGGAACTGAGATTCTAAGAAAGTACCTGAAATCCCCTATGATAAATATGACCTTGTGCCCACACTCACTTTGTCCTCTCTTACTAAGACTCTATAAATTCTGTGAGAAATTGTTTAAATAGAATGCTTTTCAAAAGCTTTCATTGGCCATCACTGAGCCTTTAGCCATCTGAGCATCTATAATAAAAAGAGAACAAAAGAGAAAAAAAAATTAGCAAAGGGCCAGGGGTTTATGAGGTCAGACAACAACATTTTCATCACAGCTGAAAGTGGTGAGCACAGCAGGATATATAGTATAAAAATGGAGTGGGAGAGTTATTATAGGTTACCAGGTCTCTCCTTCCCTCTTTGTCTTTTTCTTATCATCACAGTCTAACTGCAGGTAGGCAGACTGAACCTTTCAAAATTATCATCAGCATCATTCTTAGCGGGGAAAAGAAGTATCTTTTCTTTCTGTCATATTAATAGGCATTTTTCCCTTTATGGAATAATATGCTATGATGCTGATATTTCTTTTACACATTAGATTAATTTTTATATTTAATTTGGAATCAATTTTTCAGAGTATATAAATATAACATGTATGAAAAGGATAGAAATAAAATGTTATTATGTAATACATCAAGGCAAACAAAAATATATCAGGGACACAAAATAAGGAAACATTATTGGCTACATATATGAACTTTGGCTCATTGCTTGAAGAGAAAAATTATGCTTCTCAGTGCATCTTCATGGCATCCTTTTGGGGTCAGATGAAAAAGAATAGCCACTAAATTATAAAGTATAGCATCTAAAAAATTCTAAAATATTAATTAAAATGAGGTACTTTTTAAGGCAGTAAAAGGTAACTATCTCAAAGTTTAAAAGACTTTGCAGATGTTGAAGCAAAGACATAGATGAACTATATTCACCCTGTTACCTATAATATCCCTTACATACTTCAGGGGAATGGTTTGGACAAGGCATGTGTGCTAAGAAAAATATAGAAATACAAAAGTTGGAGTTTCCATATTGAGAAACTGCATATTATATTGGAAAGAGCACAAGATTCAGAATGAAAGGCCTGAGTTGGAGATTACCTGACTGTGATCTCAAAGAAGTTGCCTTATTTCAATGAGCCTCAATGTACTCACATATGTGTGTGTTTTCCCCCACTAGAAAACCCCAGATAGGGTCATGAAGAATCTGAAACAATTGATGTGACTGAACCATATATATATATATATGTATGTAATCCAACTTAATTTCCTATGTATGTGTTCGTATATGTGATTACATATGTTTATATATGTAAGCATGTATGTGAATACATACATATGAAATTAAGTTAGATTAGGTAACTTCAGCAGTGCCTTACAGCTCAAAAAAAGCATATAGTTCTTGCTTTACCTCAAAACTTCAAGGATAGGTATTATGAATGATGAGACCTTTTCCAAATCTCTAATGTTTACAGAAGCACCGAAAAATAAATTCATTCAACAAATATCACCAGTCCCTACTATATAAAAGGTATTTTACTAAATATTCAGAGAAATACAAATAAGCTGTCCCTGCCCTCAAGGGGCTTGCCATCGCAGAGGGTTGTTAGGTTGCACATATTTCAGACATTAACATTTTTTTTGTCCTTCTACTGATGCAGATGATCCCTCCACTGATGCATCTGATCCCTAAACAGTACCTCAGCAAAATGTTTTTGTAAGTTGCTAATGAGTAAAATGAGTTTAAAAAGTAATTATTGGAAATTTTTAAAAGTATTTATGCAGTGTTTCTGTTCTATTGTGAGGTTCTTTACCTAGATTGATATGTAAAGATAGATAGGCTGTTGCCACAACTTAAACCTTTGAAAACAGAGCTCTCAAAGTTTATGCCCTAATAGGATTCTAAAGTAAGATTCATTATGCATACATTGACATATATTCATGTGTGTATTATATGTGTATAAGTACACATATGAATAACAATATAAATTTGTCTGTGTATAATATTGTAATATGTTGATCTGTATGTATCTATAGTCTAAATATAAATAAATTTTTAAAAAAGATTTTTCTGAAAAAAGACTTTTGATGTATATGTTGAATTATTGTTGTTGTGTGCATATTAAATAGATATATATGCATATATGGGCAGCTAGACTGTACAGTAGATAGAGTGCTGGTCCCGGATTCAGGAAGACTTAATTTTCTGCATTCAAATCTGGATTCAAACACTTCAAACATTCAAATCAAACACTTACTAGCAAGAAAGTCTGGGCAAGTCATTTAACTCTATTTGCCTCAGTTTCCTCATCTGTAAAATGAGTTGGAGAAGAAAATGGCAAATCATTTCAGTATCTTTGCCAAGAAAATCCCAAATACAATCACAAAAAGAATCAGACACAACTGAAAAATGACTAAATAATGTGTGAAAATATGTGTAACATATATATATACATACATACATATATAATGATACAAATTGAAAGTAAAATGAGTTTAAATTTTGCAATCAGATAAGAGCATTGAGGTGAAATTACATTAAGCTAAGGTAAAGTTAGATAAGTAAGAAGAAAGCCTCAATTATATGGAAAAATGGATATGGATAAGGTCTTAAAGAGTTGCTGAACTTTCTTTTCTGGTATGTAAAGGTTTGTTCTTAGTGACTATCCATTTGAAGGACTTAAGAAAAGGGAAAGCAAATAGGAGTATGCTTAGAACAGAGAAAGTCTCTCACAAAAAAAAAAAAAAAATACTGAGTATTTAGGCAGAAGGACAGGATTTTTCCTAAGAGGAGACATGCTATAAGCTCTAGATTGGGAGAGATCTGACGAACATTGTTCACACAGTCGCCTTGAACACAAGGGGATGTGGAGTTTTCTATCTCTATTATGCTTCATTCTTCCTTGCTTTTGGGAGAATGAATATAGGAGAGGTAATGGACTAGGTTATGACATTGTGAGCTTTGAAAGATCAGATCAGCCAAAAGGGAGAGGCATGAGAATCCATACCAGAATTTGACAGCAATTAAATCCAATGAACCAGTGCAGCTGTAAAAAGAAATGTGTGACCCAGACAACAAAAGATTATCAGACCTGAGGCAGTGTGTGCAAAAAACAAGAAAGGAGCTTTCATTCATCAGTTAAGTCACATTAATAAGCAAATTGGGTGCAATAAATGCTTTTTATTTGATTCTACTCTTTCCAGGGTCTAAGGTATTAGAGAGGGAATTCTCCCCAGTTTAAGGAAATCCTTTTGCACTTTGGTTCTTACTGTATCATTTCAGTGAACATTCCTTTGTAAAAACTAATCAATGTTAATTAGTTACCAATGACATTTCAGAGATATCAACTAGCTAAATTGATAGTAGGATGCTAATCACAGAAATTGATTTGGAGGAGATATTAACTGGCACTGTTTGATTGATATTGGAAAAAACACAACAGAATAGGGAGCTCAAGAAGATATCATTGAAAGAACTTCACTGCCCTTTAGCAATAAAAAAACCTTAAGGGGGAGGCACATCCTGTCACACTATGGCTACCCAAGTAGTTAGTGCAAGTAGGAGCTGGGCTAGTGATCCTAATGTCCATATAGACTCTGTATATTTATTTATTTATTTATTTATTTATAACACATATAAATATATATGTATGTATGTATGCATGTATTTTTTATTGTTGTCCATCATTTCTGACCCATCTTCCTTTTTAAAACAAATAAATAAAAACAAATGTTCTATTTCTATGAACTATGTACTTTGCTATAGTCTAGGGTATTCATTTCTCTCTGCCTAGATACTCTTTAACCATCAATGCAAATTCCAAGGAGGGATTTTCCTTTTCCTCAAAAATGTATGTCACTTCTCCATCTCCAACTACTTTTTTATGGAGAGAACTAAGCCAAGAATAGCACTTCCCCTCATATTTTCTTAGTGATGAAATTGTCAGCAGGAATTTCAGTTACAGGAGTAGATCCCAGATGGTCAAGAAGCAGGAAATAATACAATGAACTCTCTTCCCCACATCCAAAAAAGTAATTCTTGCAAACAGATCTAAAAATGCATGAGACTGAAACCTAATGGGAAATTCCAAGAACAGGTGAGTCATTTTTGCAACTAAGTTCAGCAAGGAGAAACAGACACAGAGAGCAGTGCCTAGTGGAGAATCTGTTAAGGACTATGCTATGCAGAGAATTCCAGATTTGGAAGAAGAGCAAGATGAAGTTTCAGGCACTACTGGAATTTTACAACTACCTATAGCTGTTTTTTACCTTTTTATACCTTTTGTAAATTTGATTAGAAAAAAGAAAGAGGAAAATCAAACTTTTTAGTCTTAAACGTGAAAAGAGAGAACTTTCCACTAAAGAAGAGGAAATTAGAGCAATAATTAGGAGTTACTTTGCCCAACTTTATGCCAATAAAGTTTAATAACCTAAGTGAAATGGAAGAATACCTACGAAAATACAGATTGTCCAGATTAACAGAGGAGGAAGTAAATGCTTAAATAGTCCCATTTTAGAAAAAGAAATAGAACAATCTATTAATCAACTCCCTAAGAAAAAATTCCCAGGACCACATGGACTTACATGTGAATTCTACCAAATATTTAAAGAACAATTAACACCAATACTGTATAAATTGTTTGAAAAAATAGGGAATGAAGGACTCCTACAAAATTCCTTCATCAACCATCATTAAGCATCATATGGAATGGGGATAAACTGGAAACATTCCCGATAAGATCAAAGGTGAAACAAGGTTGCCCATTATCACCATTATTATTCAATATTGTATTAGAAATACTAGCTTTGGAAATAAAAGGTGAAAAAGAGATTAAAGGAACTAGAGTAGGTAATGAGGAAACCAAATTATCACTCTTTGCAGTTGATATGATGGTATACTTAGAGAACCCCAGAGAATCTACTAAAAAGTTATTAGAATAATAGCTTCTATTATTAGAAATAATCCACAACTTTAGCAAAGTTGCAGGATACAAAATGAATCCACATAAATCATCAGCATTTTTATACATCACTAACAAAATCCTGCAGCAAGAGAAACAAAGAGAAATTCTATTTAAAATAACTGTTGATAGTATAAAATATTTGGGAATCTATCTGCCAAGGGAAAGTCAGGAATAATATGAGCAAAACTACAAAACACTTTCCACACAAATGAAGTCAGATCTAAACAACTGGAAAAATATCAAGTGCTCCTGGATAGGGCGAGCAAAAATAATAAAGTTGACAATATTATCTAAACTAATCTATTTATTTAGTGCTATATCAATCAAACTCCCAAGAAGCTATTTTACTGACCTAAAAAAAAAACAACAAAATTCATCTGGAAGAACAAAACATCAAGAATTTCAATGGAACTAATGAAAACAAAAAATCAAATGAAGGTGGCCTAGCTGTACCAGATCTAAAACTATATTAAAAAGCAATGGTCATCAAAACCATTTGGTACTGGTTAAGAAATAGAGAACTTGATCAGTGAAATAGGTTAGGTCCACAGGACAAAATAGTCAATAACTATAGCAATCTAGTGTTTGACAAATCAAAAGGCCCCAGCTTTGGGGATAAGAATTCACTATTTAACAAAAACTTCTGGGAAAATTGGAAACTAGTATGGCAGAAACTAGGCATTGACCCACACTTAGCACCTTATACTAAGATAAGGTCAAAATGGGTTCATAATCTAGACATAAAGAATGATATTATAAATAAAATAGAACAGCATAGGATAGTTTACCTCTCAGATTTGTAGAGGAGGAAGAAATCTGTGACCAAAGAAAAACTAGAGATCATTATTGATCACAAAATAGATAATTTTGATTCTATTATGTTAAAAAGTTTTTGTACAAACAAAACTAATATAGACAAGATTAAAAGGGAAGCAATAAACTGGGAAAATATTTTTATATTCAAAGGTTCTGATAAAGGCCACATTTCCAAAATACATAGAGAATTGACTCAAGTTTATATGAAATCAAGCCATTCTCCAATAGATAAATAATCATAGGATATAAACAGGCAATTTTCAGATGGAAATGAAACTATTTCTAGTTATATGAAAAGATGCTCCAAATCACTATTTATCAGAGAAATGCAAATTAAGACAACTCTGAGGTACCTCTATACACCTTTCAGAATGGCTAAGATGACAGGGAAAGATAATGCACAATGTAGGAGAGAATGTGAGGAAAACTGGAACACTGATAAATTGCTGGTGGAACTGTGAACAGATCCAACCATTCTGGAGAGCAATTTGTAACTATGCTTAAAAAGTTATCAAACTGTGCATACCCTTTGACCCATCAGTGTTACTACTGGACTTATATCCCAAAGGAACTCACATGTGCAAAAATGTTTGTGGCAGCCCTTTTTGTAGTGGCTAGAAACTGGAAACTGAATGGATGCCCATCAGTTGGAAAATGGTTGACTAAATTATGGTATATGAATGTTATGGAATATTATTGTTCTATAAGAAATGACCAACAGGATGATTTCAGAGAGGCCTGGAGAGACTTACATGAACTGATGTTGAGTGAAATGAGCAGAACTAAGAGATCATTATACACAGCAACAAGACTATACAGTGATCAATTCTGATGAACATGGCTCTCTTCAACAATAAGATGATTCAAACCAGTTGCAGTTGTTTAGTAATGAAGAGAGCCATCTACACTCAGAGTGAGGACTATGGGAATTGAGTGTGGACAACAACATAATACTTTCACTCTTTCTGTTATTGTTTGCTTGCATTTCTGTTTTCCTTCTCATGTTTTTTTTTTATTTATAGATCCGATTTTTCTTGTGCAGCAAGATAACTGTATAAATATGTATACATTTATTGGATTTAACATATACTTTAACATATTTAACATGTAATGTACTATCTGCCATCTAGGGGAAGGGTTGGGGGGGGAAATTTGGAACAGAAGGTTTTGCAAGGGTCAATGTTGAAAAATTATTTATGCATATGTTTTGTAAATAAAAAGCTAGAATAATAAGAAAGAAAGAGAAAGAATGAAAGAACAAAAGAAAGAGAGAAAGAGAAAAAGGAAGGAAGGAAGGAGGAAAAGAGAGGGGGAAGAAAGGAGGGAGGGAGGAAGGGAAGGAGAGAGGAAGGGAGAGAATGAAAAAGGAGAGAGGGAATGAAAAAGGAGGGAAAGAGGAAGGGAGAGAGGAAGGGAGAGAGGAAGGGAAAGGAAGGAAGGGAGGGAGGGAGGAAGAATCAACAACAACAACAACAACAACAATAACAAAAAGAATTCCAACATTAAAAGCTAATGCAGTGACAAGAATAACCAAGACATAAATCCAGAAAAGAAGGATTCCAAAACATCAACAGTCAAAGCCTTAAAGAAAAAATACAGTTTAGGACAAAATAAACTAGAATTCCTGGAAAAGATGAAGCAAGAATTGAAAAGAGGATCTTTAAAATATTTTTAGCAAATGAAATGAGAGAACTAAAGGAAAATAGAAAAGAAATAAGAATTACAGAAGAATTGAAAAGAAATTAAAAGTTTGGTGTAAGACATATAAAACCTTGATCAACTAGCACACTCCCTAAATGTTAAATTGGATTAAAAGAGATGCTAACAACTCCATGAGGCAACAAAAAATATTAACACAATGTCAGAATACAAGAAAATGGAAGAAAGCATAAGGTATCTAATAGCAACAACAACTGACCTGGAAAGACAGATCCAGGATAGAAAAAATAAGAATAACTGGACTATCTGATTGTTATGATACTATTCATATTATAAGAAATCTTGATGTGAGTGCTTACTTCCAGCCAAGATGGCGGAGAAGACACACACATCTACTTAAACTCTGTCTTTGCTCTTAGAATCTTCATTATTTCATGACAAGGCCTTGGAATTAGTCCTTGACTAAAAAGAAAAACAAACAAACAAACAAACAAAAAAAAATAATTACAAACAGAAAATATCCTCAAAATTCACCAGAAAAGGTCTGGTTTTGCTGGTGGGAGTGGATGGTCCTAATCAGGCCCAGAAGGAGGGCACGTCCTCACACTACACAGACCAGAGGAGGGTGGGGTGTGATCTCAGCCACTTCTGTGGAAAGAACTTTACCACAGCAAGGCTACTTTGCTTTGGCAGCAAGCCAGTAGACCAGCAGAGAAGGTGTAAACATAGGGGGTAAAGACTATAACCCCAAAAAAGCTAGGGTCTCTCAGGACCTGGCCAGGTATCTCAGCATGCTCTCAGAATCTCAGAGGGCAGATGCATGGCAGCCATTGCTGTCCTGCTAATGCCTCACTGCTTATACCTGCAGTCTGTAGAGGAAGCTCTGTAATACCATCCACCCCCCCTCCCCCCCCCAAAAAAAAGCAGACTGCATTTGTTTTTGGTTTTTTTGTTTTTTGTTTGTTTTTTTTTTATTAGTTTGTTTTCTTTGATTCTTCTTTGACCAAATTAGAAAAAAATTAAAATGGACTCTAACTATTGATAGCTTCTATACTGATAGAAAGCAAACTTTAAAGCTTGATGAGACTAAAAACAGACTGTCTCCAGATGAAGTCCCAAAAGGGTATATGATCTGGTCCTCAACACACAAGACTCTCATAGAAGAAATTTAAAAGGTTCTCACAAGAGAGCTAGTAGAAAAATGGGAAAAGGAAAGGGAAGCTTGGAAAGAGAGTCTGGATAAGTCATCCCACTCATTTAAAGATAGAGTGGACAAAGAAATAAAATCCTGGAAAAACACAATTAGTGAATTGAAAAAAGAAAATAGCTTTCTAAAAAATAAAATTGGTGAAATGGGAAAAAAATTCCATAGAACAAAACAATGCATTTAAAAACTCAATTGGACAATTAGAAAAAGATATATTTTTTAAAAAGTAAGTGAAGAAAATAATTCATTAAAAATCAGAATTGAACAAATGGAATGGAATGATTCGAGGAGACAACAAGAATCAAGCAAGAAAAACCAAAAAAATGAAACAATGGAAAAAAATGTCAAATACCTTCTTGGGAAAACAAGAGACCTGGAAAATAGATCTAGGAGAGATAATCTGAGAATTATTGGAATTCCTGAAAAATATGATGAAAAAAGAGCCTGGACATTATTTTCCAGTAAATTATCAAACAGAACAGCCCAGATGTTATAGAAATAGGGGGTAAAATAGACATTGAAAGAATTCCTCAATCACTTACTAAAAGAGACCCTAAAATCAAAACTCCAAGAAATATAGTGGCTAAATTCCAGAACTATCAGATGGAGGAAAATATGCTACAAGCTAATAGAAAAAAAGAAGAGCCACAATAAGGATTACTCAGGATCTAGCAGCATACACATTAAAGGATCGAAGGGCCTTGAATCTAATATTCCAAAAGGCTAAGGAACTTAGTATGTAGCCAAGAATAACGTACCCAGCCAAAATGAGAATTTTTTTTCCAGGGAAGAAGATGGACAGTCAATGAAATAGGTGAATTTCAGCTATTTCTGATGAAAAAATGGAACTAAATACTCAAGATAAACCTAAAAAAGTAAAAAGAAATCTTGGGAACTATATTTCTGTTATAAAGATATATAAACAACACATGTATACTTTGTTCTAGAAACTAGAGATGGAAAGGAAATTGTACCAGAAAAAGGGTAAAGTGGGAGTACTACATCTCATGAAGAGACAAAGGAAACTTATTATATCTGAGGGAAAGAAAGAAGGGGAGTGAACATAGTGTGTATCCTATGCTCATCAGAATTGGCTTAAAGAGAAAAATATTTGACATATTCGATTTATTGTGAAACTTCTCCCACCTCATAGAAAAGTGGGAAGGGAAAAGTGAAAAGGAGTGAATGCAGTTCAAGGCATGTGGGAGGACCTGAGGGATGAGAGGTTCCAAGGCACAGGCGAGTCCTTCATGGAGGTGGGGCATAGCCCCAAGAGGCGTTGTCTGATTCCAGGTACCATGCCTCCCTCCTTAGTGCTCTCAAAGCTTAGCACGCCTCCCTCCATCTTCTTGGGCCAATCCCCCTTCCTCCATATCATCAGTGGGTATAAATATGTGCTATCTCAGAATAAAGTTCTCTTTTGCTTCACCCCTACCTTCTGGTGGTCTGTCTCTATGGGATCCTGGTTGGTACTTGAAGATGGGTAAGTGTGGCCTAACCGTGTCGTCGACAGATGGGCATTAAGAGTAGCTCTAAGGGGAGCCACCAGATTAGAGTAGTCCATAGGGGTGTAACAGTTGATCAGTGGAATATGTTACTTTCACAGGACAAAATAGTCAATAACTATAGCAATCTAGTGTTTGACAAACCCAAAGATCCCAACTTTTGGGATAAGAATTCATTATTTGACAAAAACTGCTTGGAAAACTGGAAATTAGTATAGCAGAAATTAGACATGGACGTACACTTAACACTGTACACCAAGATAAAATCAAAATGGGTCCATAATTTAGGCATAAAGAACAAGATTGCAAATAAATTAGAGAAACATAGCATAGTTTACCTATCAGACTTGTGGAGGAGGAAGGAATTTGTGACCAAAGAAGAACTGGAGATCATTATTTACTACAAAAATGAAAATTTTTATTATATCAAATTAAAAGGCCTTTGTATAAACAAAACTAATGCAAACAAGATTAGAAGGGAAACTGAGAAAACATTTTTACAGTTAAAGGTTCTGATAAAGGCCTCATTTCCAAAATATATAGAGAAGTGACTCTAATTTACAAGAAATCAAGCCATTCTCCAACTGATAAATGGTCAAAGGATATGAACAGACAATTTTCAGATGATGAAATTGAAACTATTTCCACTCATATGAAAGGGTGTTCCAAATCACTATTGATCAGAGAAATGCAAATTAAGACTACTCTGAGATACCACTACACACCTGTCAGATTGGCTAAGATGACAGGAACAAATAATGATGAAAGTTGGAGGGGATGTGGGAAAACTGGGACACTGATGCATTGTTGATGGAGTTGTGAATGAATCCAACCATTCTGGAGAGCAATCTGGAATTGTGCCCAAAAAGTTATCAAACTGTGCATACCCTTTGATCCAGCAGTGTTACTACTGGGCTTATATTCCAAAGAGATACTAAAGAAGGGAAAGGGACCTGTATGTACCAAAATGTTTGTGGCAGCCCTTTTTGTAGTGGCTAGAAACTGGAAAATGATTGGATGCCCATCAACTGGAGAATAGTTGGGTAAATTGTGGTATAGAAATGTTATGGAATATTATTGTTCTGTAAGAAATGACCAGCAAGATGAATATAGAGAGGCTTGGAAAATTTTACATGAACTAATATTGAGTTAAATGAGCAGAACCAGGAGATCATTATACACTTCAACAATACTGTATGAGAATATATTCTGATGGAAGTGGATATCTTCAACAAAGAGAAGATCTAATTCAGTTCCAATTGATCAATGATGGACAGAATCAGCTACACCCAGAAAAGGAACACTGGGAAATGAGTGTGAACTGTTTACATTTTTGTTTTTCTTCCCAAGTTATTTTTACCTTCTGAATCCAATTCTTCCTGTGCAACAAATGAACTGTTCAGTTCTGCATATATGTGTATAAGACTGCCTGCCGTCTAGGAGAGGGGGTAGGAGGAGGGAAGGGAAAAATCGGAACAGAAGTGAGTGCAAGGGATAATGTTGTAAAAAAAAATTACTCATGCATATGTACTTCAATAAAAAAGTTATAATAAAAAAAAAAGAAATCTCAAAAGAAAACTGTCTCTATATCTTAGAACCACAGGGCAAAGTGAAAACAAAAAGAATTGACCAATCATCTCTTGAAAAAACTCCCATTAACATTGTAGTCAAATGTTAATTAAAAAAAAAAAAAAAAAAAAAAAAAAAAAAAAAAAAAAAAAAAGCTTGGCATCAGTGAGAAAGAAAGAATTCACGTACTAAGGAACTTTGCTCAGAATAACACACAGTCTAAAAGCCACCCTCGTATTGGAAGACAAAGCCTGAAACGTATTCCAGAAAACAAGGAGTATACAATTAAATAGCAATATGATTTTAAGAATGACTTTAAATGAAATAAGTTATTTTGTTTACTATAAATATAAAAAATAAGTATAGAAATATGAAGAAAGATCCTATCTGCATCCAAAGAACTAATAAATAGAAGCATGTATAAAATCATTTTACTTATATGTGTGTAGGTGTGAGTATATGGGGGGAAATAGATGTATAGAGACACATATATTTGTGTCTAATCAATGCCATCTGGGTAGGGAGAGGGAAGTAAAAAAGGAAAAAAAAAGAAATTTATATGATAATTTTGTATATTTCAAAAGACCAAGTTGTGTATAGTAGATCTTCAGTTTCATGTATAACAATCTTTTTTATTGTACTATATTATGGAAATTCTTATTTTATTCCATAAATTTAAAAATAATAAAATAAAATGAATAGTTGGACTACCCAAAAAGCATTAGTTGCCTGACAAATTGATTATAATCATAGATGAAAGTGGATCACAGAAGTCTTCCAGTCATTCTCAACAAGATTAAAATTGCATAGAAATGATGAGCTTCAAATACAGAATTTAAGAGAGACATTTAAAAGGTAAAAATGAATGAAGAATGATAACAGACTAAATAAAATAAACTACTTATATTATACTGAGCTAACATGTTCCCTCTGAACCTTATTATCATTGCTAGGGTAGTAGAGGAAGACTAATTAGTTAGATAACCTAGGAATTTTTAAAATAAGAATGATAAGAGAAAGGAATAAGAATATACTGAACAGAAGAGGCTGGAGTGAAAAAGAAAGTGAATATAAGTGGAAGTCTATACAAACAAATCTATACAAATAGGGAAGAATTGGGGAACGACCTTGGGCCTCCCTCTCATCTGAACGAGTTAAAAAAGAGAAAAAAAATCACATGCTGTTAGATCTAGGAACATATTTCATTCAAGATGGAAATAGGAAGGAAAGGGGGAAAGGGGGAAGTAGAAGAAGAATAAATGAAGGGAAGGATTAATTCCAAGCAAGACACCCTGTGGTGATATAGGTGGGACAGGCACAACTGTCACTCATCCACTCAGATGTGGGTCACAGATTAAGGGCTGAGTTAGAAGGAAATCTGTGCAGGGAAGTTATATTCTTGATAAGAAGTTTGTAATCATTACTATAAAAGAGTAAAGAACTTACAATATAATATTCCAAAAGACAAAAGATGTGGACTTACAGCCAAGAATAATTTATCCAGCAAAATTGAGTATAATGCTGCAGGGAAATAAATGGATCTTTAATGAAATAAAGGACTTCCACATATTTTTGATGAAAGATCAGAGCTTCATAGAAACTTTATAACTTCAAAGTTCAAACACTAGAGTAAAGAGAAATGTAAAAAGATAAATATAAATGTTGTTAAAGGATCAAACAAGGATAAAATGCTTACATTCATATATAAGGAGATGATGCACATGTCCCAAACTTTAATCACCAAGGTTCATAAAGTACATACATAGATAAAGCCTGCCAATGATTCTGTTATATCTTGATGATCCAAAGAATGGAAAGATAGAAGAATACACCAGCGATGGGGAAGAGGAGGTTAAGGAAGGGAAAGTAATATTAAAGAAAATTATCTGCAACAAGTAGATATCTATTCTAAAAAGGGATGGAATTGGGAGAGAGAAGCTGCTGCACTTTACTCAAATCCAAACTAGTCAAAAGAAGGAAGAATAAGGAGCAACTATGTGGTACAGTGAATAGAACACTAAAATTTGAACTAAAATCTAGTTATAGACACTTGTTAGCTGAATAATTTGACCCTGATTGCCTCAAAAAAAGAATTTTTTAAAGAAAAGGATACACAGCTATCCAGATCCAGAATTTCATTTCATTCATCAAGAAAATAGGGAAAGGGAAGAAGGGAAAAGGGAAAGGGAGGGCACATTAAGTGAGGGATTAGCCCTGAGCAACACAAGAATATTAAAAAAAAAATTATAGATTTTTTTTGAAGCGTCAAAGAATAGAAAACTGAAAGAATGTCCATAACTCAGAGAACGTATGAACAAGTTATAGATTATAAATATGATGGAATACTATCGTACTGAAATATTACCATTCTTATTTTAAGAATTCCCAGGTTATCTAACTAATTAGTCTCCCTCTATTACCCTAGTAATGATAATAAGAGTAAAATCTTATTAGGATTCCAGGAAATTAATCATGAAGCAACATATTGATCTCCTAATAGAGAAGTGCAGGACTCTGAATATCGAATAAGATACATTTTTAGATATATCCAGTGTGGAAATTTGTTTTGATGAGCACTACCTGTTTGTAATGGGGTTTGTTTTCTTGTGTTCTCAATTTGCATAAGGGTGGGAGAAAAGGTTGGAAAGTAGATCTTGATTATTTAAACTAAATAAGACTTTTAAAAAGAAATAATTAAGAGAATGGTTTCAGAGAAATTTGGCAAGATTCATATGGAATGAGGCAGAGTGAAATGAAAAAACCCAGGAAACAATGACATCAATATTGTAACAATAAACAACTTCTAAAAACTTATAAAGGGGCAGCTAGATGGTGCAATAGATAGAGCATCTGCCCTGGAATCAAGAGGACTTGAGTTCAATCTAAGTTCACTTACTTATAGCCAAATTACAGTAGCATTTGCAACTCTGCTCTGATTCAGAAACCAGTAGATCGGCAGACTAGCTGTGAGACATCCTATACAAGTACAGAAAGCAAATAGTTAACCACTGAATCCCAGCATAATGCAGGACTTGGCCATACCCACCCAGCATAAGCAGGAAGTCAACAGCATTACCCCCCCACCCAGGGCAGCATGAAGCTACTGTAACCTGTAGAGGAACCTTAGGAAAATCTCACCTTTGCCCTAAGAACAGACCTTAACCTCTAAAAGTGAGCAAAAATACAAAAAGATCTCTGACTATAAATAGATCCTATCGAGACAGAGAAGAACAGGCTTCAAACTCTGAGCACACTAAAGGCAAAACATCTCCAGATGAAGCATCAAAGAGTAATATGAATTGATTTCCATCTCACAAGGAGATGAATTCAAAAGAATTTTAAAAGGATGTTAAAAGAGAGTTAAAAGAAAAATGGGGGAAAGAAATAAGAGAAAAAGGAGCCATGTAAATTATCTGAAGAAAATTATTCCTTAAAAAATAGTCTTGGTGAAATGGAAAATGAAATTAACTCTTCAAAAATACAGAATTTCTGAGATGGAAAAAAATCCAATGAACAAAACAACTCACTTAAAAGTTAAATTGGCCAAATGCAAAAGGAGATAAAATAGCTAACTGAAGAAAATAATTCACTAAAAATTAGAATTGAACAAATGGAAGCAAGTAAGGAATCATCAAGAATCAATCAAAACATCAAAAAATGAAAAAAGTAGAAGACAATATAAAATACCTCATCAGAAAAAGAACCAACCTGGAAAATAGGTCCAGGAAAGACAATATAAGAATTATTGAACTCCCTGAAAACCACAATGGAAAAAAAAAAAATGTTTAGACACCATATTTAAAGAAACCATCAAGAAAAACTTCCCTGATGTCCTAGAACCAGAAGGTAAAATAGATATTGAAAGAATCCACCAATTACCTCCTGAAAGAGGTCCCAAAATGAAAACTCCAAGGAATATTTTAACTAAGTGTCAGAATTATTAGATTAAGGAGAAAATATTGCAAGCAGCCAGAAGGAAACACTACAAATATCTAAGAGCCACAATCAGGATTACCCAGGACCTAGAAGTTTCCACTTTAAAGGATCAAAGGGCCTGGAATATGATATTTTGGAGGACAAAGGAATTTGGACTATAGCCAAGAATCAACTGTCCAGCAAAATTAAGCATTATCTTTTAGGAGAAAAGATAGACATTCAATGAAATAGGAGATTTTTATTTATTTTTGATAAAAAGACCAGAGCTAAACAGAAAAATTGATCTTTAGATATAGAATCCAAGAGAAGCAGAAAAAAGTAAAAACAGAAGGAAAAACTGTTTTCTAAAGGTTAAAATGTTTATATCCCTATAGGGAAAGATAACATGTTTAATTCTGGAGAACTGTATATTTTCAGAGGATATAGGTATAATTTAACATTAGTGTGATGATATCAAAAAGAAGCTATGGGTGGAAAAGGGACTTATTGAAAGAAGAGGGAAGAGGAGGTGAAATGAGGAAAATTACATCATATGAAGAGGCAAGAAAAACATATTTCAATTGATGGAAAGAAGGGGAGAGATTAGCATTGTGTGGACATTAATCTCATCAGATTTGACTCAGAGAGAATATCAGGCATATTTAGTTTAATATAGAAACTTATCTCATACTACAGGGAAGCAGAAGGAGAAGGGGGAAAGGAAAGGGGGGGGTAATAGAAAGGAGAATGGAAATAGAAGGGGAAAGGGAAAAGAAAGGGGGAAGGGCTGGGAAAAGGGATGGCAGATTAGGGGAGAAGGTGGTTACAAGCAAAATATTGGTGGGGAGGAAAAGGGGAAAAGAGAAAAATATAACTTAGGGAAAATAAGATGGTAAGAAATACAGAGTTAGTAATTTTATATTTAAATGTGAATGTGATGAACTCTACCATAAAATGGAGACTGGATTAAAAGTCTGAATCCTATATTATGCTGTTTACAAGAAACACATTTAAAATGGCCAAAGGATATGAACAGACAATTTTCAGATAAAGTAATTGAAATCATTTCTAGTCATATAAAAAGGTGCTCTAAATCATTATTTATCAGAGAAATGCAAATTAAGACAACTGAGATTCCAGTATATATATATATATATATATATATATATATATATATATATATATATATATATATATATGTATATATATATATATATATATATATATATATATATATACACCTCTCAGATTGGCTAAGATGACAGAAAAAGATAATGACAAATGTTGGAGGAGATGTGGGGAAACTGGGACACTAATATATTGTTGGTGGAATTGTGAATAAATCCAACCCTAATGGAGAGCAATTTGGAACTATGCCCAAAGAATTATCAAACTGTGCATGTCCTTTGATCCAACAGTCATTCTCCCAGGCTTATATCTTAAAGAGATCTTAAAGAAGGGAAAGGGATCCACATGTGCAAAAATGTTTGTGGCAGCCCTTTTTTGTAGTGGCTAGAAACTGGAAACTGAATGGATGCCCATCATATGGTATATGAAAGTTATGGAATATTATTGTTCTGTAAGATGATTTCAGAGAGGCCTGGAGAGACTTACATTAACTGATGTTAAGTGAAATAAGCAGAACCAGGAGATCATTGCATAGGGCAACAATAAGATTATATGATAATCAGTTCTGATGGATGTGGCTGTCTTCAACAATGAATTGATTCAAGCCAGTTCCAATTGTTTAGTGATTATGAGAGCCATCTACACCCAGAGAGAGGACTATGGAAACTGAGTGTGGTTCACAACATAACATTCTTTTTGTCATTGTTTGCTTGCATTTTACTTTGCTTCTCTATCTTTTTTTACTGGTTTGATTTGATTTTTCTTGTGCGGCACTAAAACTATATAAATATGTATGCATATATTGCATTTAATATTTATATTTCTACCATGTTTAACATATTTTGGACTACTTGCCATCTAGGGGAGGTCATGGGGGAAGGAGGAGAAATTGAAACACAAAGTTTTGCAAAAGCTAATGTTGAAGAACTGTCCACTCATATGTTTTGAAAAATAAAAAGCTTTAATAAAGAAAAAAAAGAAAGAAAAGATAATGATGAATGTTGGAGGGGATGTGAGGAAACTGGGACCTTAATATATTGTTGGTGGCATTGTAAACTGATTCAACCATTCTGGAGAGCAATATGGGATTTTGCCCAAGGGGATATCAAACTGGCATAACTTTTGATTCAGCAATGTTTCTACTGGACTTGTATCCCAAAGAGATTATAAAAGAAGGGAAGGGACCCACATATGCAAAAAATGTTTGTGGTGGCCTTTTTTGTAATGGAAGAAACTGGAAACAGTTGGACAGTGGCTGAATAAGTTATGATATATTAATGTTATGGAATATTATTCTTCTAAAAGAAATATTCAGCAGGATGACTTCAGAGAAGCCTGGAGAGACTTACATGGACTTATGCTGAGTAGTGAATGGAACCAGGAAAATATTTTACACAGTAACAGCAAGATTTTATATTGATCAGTTTTTATGAATATGACTCTTTTTGGCAGTGAGTTAATTCAGCAAAGGTATTGTGATGAGGAGAGAGCCATCTGCACCCAGAGAGAGGATTGTAGAGATTTAATGTGGATAAAAACATAGTGTTTTCATTATTTTGTTATTGTTTCATTGCATTTTGTTTTCTTTCTTTTTTTCTTTTTGATCTGATTTTTCTTGTGCAGCATGACAATTGTGGAAATTTGTATAGAAGAATTGCACATGTTTAACATATGTCGGATTACTTGCCATCTAGGGGAGAGGATAGGGAGAATGAAGAGAGAAAAAATTCAGAACACAAGGTTTTGCAAGGGTGAATACTGAAATTTATCTATGCATATGCTTTGAAAATAAAAATCTTTAATTTAAAAATATATATATGTCTGGTTTTGCATCAGAAATTCATCACCAGTGAATGCTCCAAAGGGAGAAAAGAGGTGTTATACAAAGGGAGACTGGGACCTTGCACTTTGTATAATCTGAAGGGATTTGGTATTTAGGCCTCTCATCCTTCCCCAGGAGAAGGGAAATCAGAGCTCCAAGAAACAGTTAAAACTTAGAAGAGCAGGAAGGCATGGTCCAGGGAGGAATGTTTTAGGTAAATCAGGAGTGGGGGGAGAATGACCATAGAGAAGTCAAAAGTTATGCATTTCATAATAAGAGGCAAAAGGAATAGTCCTACCATGGGGTAATATTCTCTCTATCACCTGCAGGAATTTGTATTTCTAAAAATGAGACACTACCAGAAAAAAAGGGGGATGGGGAGAGGCCAAGATCTATAAGGTATATAGCATATTGTACAAGGTAAAATAGCATAAAAGGTGTTTCAAAGAAGGAACTCGGAATTGGTACTTAGAAGGCTTTAATTCCATGAAGACTAAAGGACTAAATAATACAAAGAACAGAATAACAAAGAATGAAAGTCTAGAATAGACAGGAAGCAAGGATAAACAAAGAAGAGAATTAAGAAGGAAAAAACTTTTTTTTTTTTTTTTTTTTTTTTTTTTTTTTAGAAAAAAGCACAGGAAATGAAATTTTGAAAAGTAATGAACAAACCAAATTGAAGAGAAAGAGAAGAAAGACAATTTTATTTGAATATATAATTGAGATGAGAACAAAGACTGGGAAAACTAAACAATTATATAAATGCAAGAAAGAAACAGGAATTAATTAGTTAAGGAAACTACAGAGAGAGAAGAGTTAATAAATTTGTGGAGGAGTACAGCCTAAGGGTGCTTTGGAGAAAGCCAGTGGGAATAGAGATGTTTTAGTTCATTAAACTAAAATAAGTGAAGATATAGATGGTTACAAAAGAAAAGGGGGGGGGCGGGATTTGGAAAAAAAAATAGAAAAAACAAATAGAAGAAAACATATATCTAACTACCTTTCAAAACTTAAATAATCCAATAAAACAAAAAGAGGATAGATCCAATAAGAAAACAAAATTCCACAATCTGATATTTTCAAAAAAAAAAACCCACAATAACACACATTTCAAATATAAAAATACACAGAATAAAAATGAGAGTGGAGGGGACATGAATATAAACAAATAGTAATCAGTTTGGCTAGGACATACAAAGGTACAAAACTGAATGAAGACTTAACAATGAGGTCTTAAGTGATGCATGAGTCAAAGAATAAATTGTAGACACAATTAATAATTCTGTGAAAAATGGTAATGTAAAATAATATTTTTAAATTTCTGAGACTAAAGCTGTCAACAAGAAAAGAAGAATATCAATACAAACATACGTTAACAAAAAATAAAATGATTAATTGAATATGCATTGAAAAAATAAAAAGCAAACAAATTTTAAAGTTTTTATTAAGAATTCGAAGAGAAATTGATAAGTTAAAACTAAAAAACCCAAAGGAAAGATAAGTAAAAGCTGGTACTTTGAAAAGATTTCATGAACTTTTAGATAATTTGATTATCTAGGAATTTGGAACTCCTAGTCCTAATGGAACTGCATAACAATTCTATCAACCTTTAAAAAAAAATAAAACTAATACTAACAAATTATTCTCAAAAAATAAGAAAGAAAATGCTGTAGCAGATTCCTTTATGAGAAAAATATTGTTCTAATATTTGTCATAAGAATATAAAGCAGAGGAGAGCTATAAACTAATATCATTAATTACTCTCATTTCAAAATTCTTAAATAAAATCTTGTCAAACAAAATTTTTCAAAGAAATTGTTCATTGAGATCAAGTTGAATTTGTACCAGAGATTTGTACCAGAAAATAGCATATATAATAAGTAGACATTAGAAGTTTTGCCAGTAAATATAGGATTAAAGCAACCATTACCACATGATACCGCTTAGGAAATGTTAAAAGTAGCAATGAAACAAAAGAAGAAAAAAAAATAGAATAAAGATAGGAAACAGGAAATAAAGCTATCCCTTTTCATTGCTGGTTTATTTAGATATTTCTAATAGAATAACAAAGACACTAATTGAGACAATTACCTTCAGTAAAGTTTTAAGCCAAAAAAACCAAACAAACAAACAAAAAAAAAAAAAAAAAAAAAAAAAAAAACCCTTAAGTATTAATGGCATTTCTATCTGATGTTGACAAAAATTCAAAAGGTAATGAGAAATCCTACTCCAAAAAACTACAAAGTGAACAAAGTATGTGGATATAAATGTAGCAGAGCACATAAAATACATATAGATTCTATTAAAAAGTGTTTCTCAAATTAAATAAATAGCATATATATCAAGAGAATATTCTGTGCTTATAGGAGGACCCTGCCAATATAATAAAAATGATAAAATAACCAAAGTTAATTTATACTTTAAATTCTATGCCAAACAAATTATCAAAGGAATGTTTTATAGAACTTATTAAAATAGTAACAAAATTCATTTAGGAAAAAAAGTTCTCGAACAATAGGTGGAGTTATGAAAAAAGGGAGAATTTAAGTTGGATACACTTATAGACTTCAAGCTGTCTTATAAAGCAGCAGTCATCAAAACTATCTGGTATTGGTTTTAAAATGGAAAGAGATCAATAGAACAGATTAAACAGGAGAATTCAATAACAGTGCTCAAAAATTTAGAAAATATAAATTACTTAGGAAAAACTACATATTAGATTCTAAAAAATTGTGGGAAAAGTATAAAGAAATCTGACAGAAAATACCAACCTAATACCATATTCTACAATATCAAAGGCCCACATGTTCTACTATATTCCAGAATACATTCTAAATGGATATGAAACCGTAATATGAAAGATCAAACTACATAAAAAATTGGTGGAAAAGCAAAAATATATTCCTAACCAAGCAAAGTATAGAGGCATTTTAAAAGATAAAATAGAAAACTTTACATAAAAATAAAAAGCTTCTACACTGACCAAAATAATGCATCTAAGATAAGTAGGAATGGGAAAATATTTGCTCCAAATTTCTGTAATAAAGACTTGGTAGATTATTGAAAAAAAGTCTTCATATAACCAAAATATTTTATAATAGAAAAGAATCAAAAATAAAGTAGATGCCCATTGATTAAGGAATGTTTAAATAAATTATAGTACATTAATAAAATATTACTGTGCTATAAGAAATGATCAAAATGATAAATATAGAAAAGTATGAAAAGATTTGAATAAACTAAGCAAGCAGAGTCAAGAAAACAACATTATCCTGTAATTACAACAATGCAAAAAAGAAAGAACAACTAGCAAGGAAAAAATGGATGTGACAAAATTATAAATAAGCATGGCTAGACAGAAGTGATATGAGATCATACTTTCACTTTACCCCATATGTTTGCAATGCTGTTTCCAGAAGTTCAACAAATGTTTCATATTGTATATATATTTTCATATATTCAGATTTTTTAAATAGATAGAATAGTTATAAAGATTTTTCTTTCTTTTTTTTTTTTTTTGTTTCTTTCTCTCTTTAACAATACTATTTCTTACAAGAGATAGGTCTCTGGAAGAGGAGGGACACTAAGGTGTTATGGGCCAGAACTTGAAACAAGGTGCTAAGTGATTATGTATTTAGTACTTATTAGACTTCACATCTTTAGAGAGCATATATAAGGAGAAGATTCACAAGTCAAGGAGATTCACAAGTCGGACAGAAATATAAGCAAGAAGCTCTCAGGGACAAGCACACAGAAGCCTACTCTTGGACTTCCAGGAGATTCACAAGTCAGAAACCCACAAGCCCACTCTCTGGGAGGAAGAGTCAAGATTCATTCCAACTTCCACCTTGGTGCTGGCTGGAGACATTGGGAGGACAAGAGACTGAAGCTGGCTGGAGGCTGAACCTTTGGATTCAGAGATATTTGGAGGGAGCTCTTGGAACCAAGGAGAGAGATAGGCCTCTACTAAACCTTACCTGGCCCCAGGAAAAGAAACAAGACTTTGAAGGACACAATAGAGGTTCTGGACTCTAAGTCCTGACTGTATTTGAGGTGATTATTGAAACTGAACTGAAACTAAGGCTGCCTCCAGAACCTCCCCAAGAAACCTGCACCCAGAGAATGATTATATTTTAGAGAAGAGAACATTACACTAAGGGAATCTGATGTTATAAAAAATAAAAGATATCAATAAATACATTAAAATTTATTGGATTCTTTGGGATCATTAATGTGTTTGCTCCATTCTAATTTTCAGAAAATCTATTTGGGTAGAATATTCAACCTAAGATGTCTTGTTTCATTTTCTTTCCTTCAACCTCTCATTTCTTTTTTACTTCTTTCCTCTACTATTCTAAATTCCTTTATAATAAAACAATTTAACTCTTTTTATTATCTCTTGCTTGATTTCTTACATGAATTCTTTTTGACATTATGAAAAAGATAATTTTTTCATTTTTTTGGAGAAGGTAGAGAAGTAGAGGTTGGACTTGTAGATCCTTTGGAGTTTTTTAAAGTCTTTTTTTTTCTGGGTATGTGTTTTGAATATTTGTAGCATACCAATAGCTCTTTATTATTGGAGTCTATATTTTGCTTTGTTTTCTCAGCCTTACTTTCTGAATTGGGACTTTATGTTAAGACTAAACTCTGTGCACTTCTGGAAAAAATATTAAGTCTTTTTATTATCCTGGAGGATATTATCTGGAGTCCTGCTGCTGAATTCCTTGTGTTTTTCAAGTATCTCAATGGTGACTTAAGTTAGGAAGCTGAAAACTTTCAGTATGTCCTAAAAAATCCAATAAAACATACAGTGCACTGCACTCCTGGCCCAAACTTATCAGTTTCTTGGATTTCAGTTTGTTTCTGGACTTCGGTCTGTTTCTGGACAATGGAACTACAGATATGCTTCTGGTGGAGTTTCAGTACACTGCTGCTGCCCCAGACCCTATCTAATGCTTGAACATTGTGGTTTCAAGTAACACTATAAGTCAACTCCTTCCTGGTCTGGGTCAGGCCAGAGATGCTTGCATATCCTTAAACTGTAGTTCCTGTCCAGGTCACTTAACTATGGACTTACTTTGGACTGAGATTTCCCAACTTCTACTCTGCCAACTTTGCTGATTCTTCATAAATATATTTTCTTACAACATTGTTCTATTTTAGGTCTTTTTCATTGGAGAATAGTCTGATTTTCACTTGTATATTTTAATCATGTCTCCTTGTTAATTTTCATGATATGTCACAAATTATAATGATCTGATGGTAAGCAAAAAATAATTTAAAAGAAATTTCTCGTGACATGTTTAACCAGAAAAAGCAAGTATGAAGTTATGTAGTAAGAGTAATAGATAAGAAATACCTCCAGGATTATGTTATCTAATATGTTACCTATTCCAATTAGACCTTTAAAATTGGAATCACAATAAAACTTGAACCCATGTTCAAGATACTCTGTGGTCTACACCTCAATAATTATAACTCATAAGTGTCTCTTTAGTCATTTTCAGTCAAGTCCAATTCTTTATGATCCCTTTTGAAGTTTCCTTTTCAATGATACTGGAGTGATTTGCCATTGTTTTCTCCAGTTTATTTTATAAAGAAACTGAGGCCAAAAGGGCTCAATAATGTGAGCAGGGTTAAACAGTTATTAAGTATCTGAGGCTGAACTTATGAAAATCAGTCTCTTTGACTCCTGGTGGGCACTGTATCTACTGTGCCACCTAGTTGCCCTTCATAAGTTCCTAACAAAGTACTTATTTCTGCTAGTCATATAAAACTGAGGTGTCAAAATCATACCCAGAGGCTAGATTAGATTTAAATGTTTAATAAAATAAAATAAACATGGCTAACTTTGTTTGTGAGGTTTGAGTCAATATGCAGCTCTCATAGATCTATTTTCATTGTTTGACACCAATGAACTAGAAGAGACAAGTAATTTGAAATAAAAACATTTATTGAAATAGAATAATCTTTTTTTTTAAACTGCCTTTATGAAATTGATGAATATTCCTGGACATGAGTATACATATATATTGAACAGTCGTAAATGAAAAATATGACCAAGCAATTCACTCCTCTGAAAATTCAGGACTCTATATCCTTTCTAGTGATGTCCTCACTAGATGCTACTAATCTGGTTATCATGTCTTTTCTGCTACGATCCATGGGACTAGTCATCTCACATCTTATCTCCTAATAGCCAAGACTAGTTTTTTTCTCAGCTTACAGAACTCATATTGCTCATAACTTTCTTCTCCTTTGACTATTCATCAGTGTGTCTTATTTTTTGAAGGGCCACCAAGGATACTGTTAGTCTATCAGGCAGATACTGGCTACCCCAGTCTCATTTTACCAAATGTGATTGTCATACATCACAAAAAATAACAGAGCATTTTCATTTTATATTTAGTTCAAGAACTTAACACTTATTATCTTTGCTATTCATCCATTCTCTTTAGTAATTTCATCATCAAGGTTGAGGTAAAATAAATTCTTTCAAGTTGCCATTATCAGTGACTTCAATATGTACATGTTGTCTCCTCAATAGAATAAGTTCCTTCAAAATAGTCAATGACTATAGTAATCTAGTGTTTGACAAACCCCAAAACCCCAGCTTTTGGGGTAAGAATTCACTATTTTAGAAAAATTGCTGGGAAAAATTGGAAACTAGTATGACAGAAATTAGGCATTGACCCATACCTGTCACCATATACCAAGATAAGGTCAAAATGGGTTCATGATCTAGACATAAAGTATGATATTATAAACAAATCATAAGAACATTGGATAGTTTATCTCTCAGATCTGTGGAGGAGGAAGAAATCTGTGACCAAAGACGAATTGGAGATCATCACTGAACACCAAATAAATAATTTTGGTTATATTAAGGCAAAAAGTTTTTGTACAAACAAAACTAATACAATCAAGATTAGAAGGGAAGCAATAAGTTGGGAAAACATTTTTATATTCAAAGCTTTTGATAAAGGCCTCATTTCTAAAATATATAAAGAATTGACTCAAATTTATAAGAATTCAAGCTATTCTCCAATTAATAAATCCTGAAAAGATACGAACAGACAATTTTCAGATTAAAACCATCTTTAATAACTATAACATAACTAAATATAACATAACCATAACATGAAAAGATGCTCAAAACCATTATTGATCAGAGAAATGAAAATTAAGACAACTCTTGAGATACCACTACATACCTTTCAGATTGGCTAAGATAATAGGATAAGATAATGAATGTTGGAGAGGATGTGGGAAAACTGGGATACTAATACATTGTTGGTGGAATTATAAATGGATCCAACCATTCTGGAGAGAGCAATTTGGAACTATATCCAAAACTGTGCATACCCTTTGATCCAGCAGTGTTTCTACCGGGCTTATATCCCAAAGAGATCTTAAAAGAGGGAAAGAGACCCACAGGTACAAAAATGTTTGTGGCAGCCCTTTTTGTAGTGACAAGAAACTGGAAATTGAATGGATGCCCATCAGTTGGAGAATGGCTGAATAAGTTGTGGTATATGAATACTCTGGAATATTATTGTTCTGTAAGAAATGACCAACAGGATTATTTCAGAGAGTCTTGGAGAGACTTGCTAAGTGAAAGGAGCAGAACCAGAAGATCATTATACATGGCAACAGCAATATTATATAATGATCAGTTCTGATGGCTTTCTTCAACAATGAGATGATTCAAATTCCAATGGTCTTATAATCAAAAGAGCCATCTACACCCAGAAAGAGGACTGTGGGAACTGAGTATTATTCATAACATAGACTTTTCACTCTTTTTGTTGTTTGCTTGCATTTTTTTTCATCATTTTCTTTTTTGGTTTAATTTTTTTCTTGTACAGCAATATAATTGTATAAATACATATGCATATATTGGATTTAACATATATTTCTACCATTTTTAATGTATATTGGACTACTTGTCATCTAGAGGTGGGGGTTGGAGAAAGGGGAGAAAACAGAAACACAAGGTTTTGCAAGAATTAATACTGAAGAATTATCCATGCATATGTCTTGAAAAATAAAAGGCTTTAATTTTAAAAAAAGAATATAAATTTCTTTGTGCCTTTGTCTTTGTGTTTCTAGCATTCAGCCTAAGCTAATAGTAATTGTTTAATCTTTGCTAATTGGCTGGCTTATTAATTTGTTGATTGAGGAGGTTGATAGAGAAGAATTTCTATAGGAGGAGGCATTTAGGCCAAGACTTGTAAAGACCTAAGGATGTAGTATGGCTAAAGAAGTGGAGAACATTCTAGATAAGGCAGCAAAGAGACAGAAATGAAAGAAAGCTATGTGAGGAAAATAGAAAGCAGCGCCCTTTGGCTGAATATGTGAGGTAGAGTAATGATAAATTTGTCCCCAAAAAAAGTAATGTTGGAACTAGATTGTGAAATACATTGAATGCCAAACAGAGGAGATTGTATTTTATCTTAGAGGAAAGAAGGAACCATTAAAGCTTCCTGAGCAAGGTTGTTGCAAGATCAAATCAAAAGTAGAAAGATAGCATTCCTCTGCCCAGGCTTTCTGCTCAGAATCACAAAATTTTAAATCACAAAAAATTTAAATGAAACCATTTGAAGGATGCAATATTTAAAAGGTAACCCCCCTTGCATAGCCTTTCCCACAGGTTTCCCTGTCCTAGACACCTCCTAGAATACTACTAACACATAATAGGAGCACCATAAATATTTGGCTATTTAAACATTTTTAATATGTGCCATATTTGTGACATTGTAAAGCATTATATCAGTGTTCTATTGGATGTAGGTATATCATTGATGAAGATGACAAATTAGATCTTCATAAAAAATATGTATATACCAAATTTCAGACATCAGATACAACATTTAGTAAATGTAGAAATTTGACCTTATTTTCCCCCTTGATTGTGATATAAAACCTCATGTTTGTCACTTCTTTATCATATAATCATTTGAAATAAAAACAGAGATGAAATTTGAAAGGATCAGTTTCATCTAGAGGAACCTAAGGTCATTTTTTGTTCAGGCCAAATCATATTTACTCTAAAGTTTAATGCCATATGTGGTGCAGGAACCATGAAAATGTCACTGACAGATGAGCTTAGCAGTGATAAGTACTACATGAAATCTTCTCAACTCTCCTGAAACCCTCTTATTAATGCATAGTCATGTTGGGACTTTGATGACATGGTAAGCTGAACAGGATCTCAGGAACAGTTTGGATTTGGTACCCCAATTCTTTCTATTTTATTCTATTTTAGCCCAAATTCATTTTGACTAGCTAGTCATTAAAACAGCATTAAGAAAAACAAATGCCAAAATATTGATTTGTGGTTAAGAGATAATTAAAAAGCATATATTTACTACCTTCTATAGGGATTTCATGCTTTTACATGTATAATTGTCAGCTATGACCAACATCTTTCTCTTACAGGAGTCAGAGGTCAACCTATTTTATGAAAGAGTCAATCAGTTTATATTTCACAATATGCTTTCTCGTGCCTTTCCTTTCAAATGTTCCTTTTAATTTTGAAAGCACTATTTGGATTACACATAATAAGAATCCTATTGGGAATATACACAGTAAGTTAAATTAATGCTTGTTTAATAAATAAACAAATTCAAGTTTATGTGGAATATATCTAGTGCCACCAGGACAGAAATTTGAAAAAGAAATATTGTCCAAAAAAATCAACTAGCCCTTCTCAAAAAAATCTACAACCATCTATAACTTTTATTCTTAAGATTTCTAAACTGATTTGGCAAATACCGCTCACAAAAAAAAAAGAAAGAAAATTAACCTTTAGGTTCAGAATATAATCAATTATTAAACTATCAATAACTATAAGCATTATTTCATCAATTAGACATCCAAAGGGAAAAAAGAAATAATCCCTGTCATTAATAATGTACTTTATAAGGAGAGACAGAGAGAGAGGAAGAAAAAGAGAAAGAGAAACGAGTACTTACATAAATATTAAATATAGGTACATGCATATATATATATGCATGTATGTGTGTATATGTACAAAATACAAAAATGCTAAATAAATAAGAGGGAAATTCTGCAGAAGAGGCACTAGTACTTGAGGGTATTAGAAAAGGTTTGATGTAAAAAATGGCACAAGCTAAACTTGCCTTTTTTTAAAAAAGTTTTGTTTATTTTTAATTTATAAAGTAAAAAAGCATTTCCATAACATAGTAGAATTTTTAAAAAGATAATAGCACATGAAACTACAACTCTATTATGTACAGTTTGCTATTCCTTTTAAATATATGAGCTGAACTTTCAATGAAACTAGAGATAATAGATGAATTAGTAAGGTAGGATTACATTCAGTCATTGGGAACAACTATAAAGATAGGGAAGTAGAAAGTGGAAAATCTTATGTGAGAAATAGGAAGAAGACAAATTTGGCTGAACCTTAGAATGCATGAAGATTAGTGATTTATAATAAATCCGTAAAAGTAATTTGGAAAAAAAGCTATGACGAACTTTAATTGCCAAATAGACATTTTCATTTGATTCCAAGGATAACATGGAGCCATCAGATCAGCAGAAAGTAACACTACCAGCAGGGACAGCCTTACCTGAAGTGATCTTCTTTGCTTGGGATTTTCCTGCTTGCAAAGTTTGAAACAACTCCATTCTTTTTAATGAATATTGGACTGTCAGGCCTTGTTTTTTCTGTCATTACTTACTAAGATATTTCCATGCCTCAGTGTTCTGTATCCCTGGAAATGTCATCATTTTTTGTCAATTATTTTTAACATTCATTTATTTTTTTTTATATTTTGAATTACAAATTCTCTCCCTCCCTCTAATATATACCCCATCAATTTAGAAAGTAAATGATATGATACCAGTTGTATCCATAAAATTATGTAAAAACATATTTCTAAATTATCCTTGTTGCAAAATAAATAAATTAAATAAATAAATAAATAAGAAAAAGAAAGAGGGAAAAAGTATGTCTCAATCTGCTGACTGGCAATGACTGCTGGTACAAACTATTCTGGGTCACTTGAACCTTAGTATCTTAAAGGCTGTATCATGATCATCAAACTAGTTTTTACCAGTTCTACTTTTGCACGCCCAGCACTTGGCACAGTATTTTGTACCTAGATGTTTAATCAGTGCTTGTTAAGTTGGATCACACTGTAAGCTACCAGATGTTCCCCATGAGACCTGGCAAAACTTCCTTAAACTTTAAGTCCTTAGTTTTCATTTATAGAATTCTAAATAAAGATGTATTTCCCATCTCTTGCTCCAGGTGGAGAAATTTTTGGTTATGGTTTTGATCTCAGTGAGGTATGGTTGTTTCTGTGCCTAATAAATATTTCTAAGGTACAATTACTAAAAGAATATTTTCAAAAGTTTCTATATTCTCTACAATAAAGCCATTCATAAATCATATTACTCCAGCACACCACCATCAGCACCTTCTCCCCCAGAGGTTTGCTGTGGCATTAGAGTTAAGGTTCCTGGTCCCTTAGACAACTCAGAAAATTCTTTAATTTAAGTAGTCTACATCAAGTTTTATACAGATGCTATTTCAAAAATTTAAGCTCTAAAGTGGGCCAGGGGTTCTCAAACCAAGGCCCAGGAGCCAAATGCGGCCTGCTGAAGACGTTTATGCGGCCCACCGGGTTATGGCAAATGGGCTGAGGGGCAGAGACAGAGTTTGAGTTTTTGTTTTTACTATAGTCCGGCCCTCCAACAGTCTGAGGGACAGTGAATTGTTCCCCTATTTTAAAAGTTTGAGGACACTGCGTGTAAACCTACACTGGCTCAGATTAGTTACTTTTGAAGAGGGAATCCCAATCTGCCTCCATTCCTTTCTGTGGAGAACAACCTCCATTTCTCAATTATTGCAAGAGCAGTGTAAAAGCAAGTTAGAAAGGAGGCATATTGACTTTTTATTTTAGTAGACTTTTTTTTTAAATGTTAGTAAACACAAATGTACAACTCCAATTTACTATGGGACTCAAACTAGTTCTTATGACTGAGAACTAGCATACTCTCAAGCATTACTGAATCACCTAAACCTTGTGGCAGAGCTTCAATTTTATATTTTCCTGAATCTAATTCATGATATAATCCTCCTCTAGCCCACACTCCTTTTCAGGCATAGATATTTAGTAATCGAGATCATTTTTTATCAAGGTAAAACAAAACTACTTGATGGGAATTTTGTTTTCATTTAAAAGAAAATATATAGGGACTGGTTTAAAATGGAGGTAGAATTTTTCAGTCCTTGACTTTCCTCTTCTTGAAGAATTTACACAAGTTATCAGTGGGAATGAGATTAATATAGAGACTAACATTACAAAGCTAACATTTTGGGAGGTAAAAATCAGCTTTCCTCTCCTTTCACTCTTCCCTCTGTTCCTCTTCTCTTTTCTCCTACTTCTTAATCCTTTGCCTTTCTCCTTTCTTTATCTTTGTATCTTTCCTCTGTCTCTCTACTTTTTTTCTTATAACACTCTCCCTTCCTCCTCTCTCTCTCCTACTCTTCTCTTCTTCCTCTCTCCCTCCTTCCCTTCTTTTCTCTCTCTCTTCTCTCTCTCTGTCTCTCTGTGCTTTTCTCTGTGTGTCTCTCTGTCTCTCTTTCTGTGTATGTGTATGTCTTTCTGCCCCCCCCCCCTCTCTCTCTCTCTCTCTCTCTCTCTCTCTCTCTCTCTCTGCTTCTCTCTGTGTGTCTCTGTTTCTTTCTGTCTGTCTTTCTGCCTTTCTCTCTCTTTCTGTCTCTGTGTCTCTGTCTCTCTCTCTGTCTTTGTGTCTCTCTCTATCTCTGTCTCTGTGTCTCTCTCTGTCTCTCTCTCTCCCTCCCTTCTTCTTTCCCTCCTTACCTCCCTCCCTCCCTCCCTCCCTTTTCTTCCTTCTTTTTTTCCTTTTGAATCTCACAAGTCATTTCAACAAGACCAGTCCTCACCAATAAAACCAGTCACCTCTGACATACAGACTACTCAGTTTTAAGCTGCCACTGAAACACTTAACCTGCTGGATTGCCTTTCTACAGACACCTGCCCCAGCAGCAGACTAAACAAACAGGGATCCTCAACTGTGCAAAAGTTGGCCTCTTTCACTAGGTCTCCCATCTGTTAAAAAGCCATTGTCTGAGAAAGTGTTCAGCTAGCTGGGGAGGGAGAACGATTGCACACTGAACTGCCCCCTTTTCCCCATAAAAGTCCTCTTTAGCATTTTCTTTTCTCCCCTGTTTTCATTGCCTGATTTATTCATTGGTTTCACCTCTTTTCCCCTCCCCCTTTGGTTCATGAGGAGAGCCTCCTTGTCTTCTGTACCTCAAGGGTCATGTCTTTTCAGTCACTGGGACAATACCCGCTGCTGGCATCTGCTTCCAGATCCAATCAGCCATATTGTGAACACATCCTGCCAGAGAATTGTTCCTTCTTTTGCTTGGCTTTGTTGCCAATTTCATGCCATGTATTGCGCCATGTTTTGTGCTTCATGAAGCTGTCACCGGCATAAAAGTGGCCTGACCAGGGTCCTAGTAAAAGGGGTGGGAATGAAACATTGACCAAAATGTTGAGCAGGCCACCCACAGCACACACACACACACACACACACACACACACACACACACACACACACTCACACACACAACCACCACCACCACCATTACCACCACCATCACCACCATCTCCACTACTCTCTTTTCCTGTGAAAGATTTAATTAGCACCCCAGTGAGACACTTTATGTTTCCCCAAAGGACTAAATACTTTTACAAGGAACCATGGAGTTTGATTCCCTTAATAAAGATAAAGAGCCTATCAAATGGGAGTGGGGGCAGGGATAAGAGAAATTCTTCCCTTTTTTAAACTCCCTGTTTCTGATCACACAGTATGTATGCACTGTTAAGAATGATTCTTAACTTTTTCCTAGAAAGAGTCCATTACAAGTTAAGAAAGTTCCATATTCTAGTTTTATTTTATAAGGGCACCATTACAAAGAAAATATCCCCCAATGTGTTAAAGCAGGTGACCACTAATCTAGAGGAAACAAAAACTGAGTAAGGATAGGGAAAAATATAATTCAATATAATTTACTCTCCAAATTCACCCCGTAATTTTTTTTGTATAAGTCAACCTAATCAGCTAAACCCTCATGAGAACAAGGATACTTCACTATATATATATATATATATATATATATATCTCAAGAGGCTTGTTGTAAATCCTGGGTTTATCAACTAGAACAGAGAATACTAAAATATACTGTGTAGCTAAACCAAAGGACAAACTTCATGAAGGAGAAGACCCAGCACCACATTTTGCTATCAATAAAATATTACCAATGAATTATATGCACTATATCTCTAGACTTTTAAATGATTTTAAATGATTGAATTGCTCTTAAGGGTTTTTTTAATGAAGAATAAAATAATAAATAAAAATGGTTGCCTTTTTGAAATGGAAAATAAAAACTCATTCTACAAAATTCTTATTTTATTTAGTTGGCATTATTTTTATTTGTTCTTATTTTTCATTGTTGTTGGTTGTAAGATACATGAGAGCAAGGGACCAGTCTTCTGCAATGTACCAAAAAGTCTTAGCTAATAGTTTTAAACTTCACTAAGGCCTTTGAAACACCATTTTTTATATCTCCTTTAGTCCTTTGAATAATATTGAGTACATAGTAGGGGATTAATAAATGTTTATTAAAGCTAAAGCATTTTTCAGATTTCTTATACTAATATCAGGATGTGTGCCTTTCTCACACTATTTATATCTCAACTTCATGACAATCTTCCCTCCCCATGTTTCCTAAGAGATCCTATTTTCCTAGATGTCGAGAGTTATAGCAGAGTCAAGATTAACCCTTTGGAAAGGCAGGTCAAGTAGCCACCTGGATGTTTTTTTGAGTGTTACTGAAAACTCCACCTCTCTGAAAATTTCTCACAAACAAATGATAATTTGCTTCAATGATTAAAAGGAACATTAGCAGGTATTTCTCTGGCTTATAGAGGAACAGTCTAATGTAAATACATAATTTGTTGTTCCCAATTATGGAATAAATTTCATATGGGCTCTGTGATGGGCTGTACGTATATAATCCAGGAATTAGATTCATTAGGCCCAAAGAAATTCATTATCGCCAGGTTGACTACAGGATGGTGAATTTTTCAGTTACGTTAAATCACAAATAATTGCCACTAAGTGAGAGAGGGTTAAGACCTGTGTTTATGAAAGGAGTTCTTCCTATTATGATGAAAATATAGATCCTTTAAATATAGATCAAAATTTTAAGGGAATGAAACAGAGAATAGATGATCACACATGAATAGGTGCAGTGTAGAGGGAGATAGAGATAAAATTAAATACTTTGTCAGGGTTTACACAGCCATCTCTTACTAACATCTTTCTTTGCTTTCTTCTCCACAAGATTGTCTCCAACAGTGGAGAATAGTCACCCAGGGCTTTCTGATAAGAATTCAGATGTTATTAAAGTAACCTTCTTTCCAAGACTATAGAGATTACAAGCAGCAGTCCTTTGATAATGTCTAAGCTTACTGCTAGCCAACCAGGTCATTCCTTCTCATGGCCTACAGATGGGCCCCAAGAGAACTGTAGGGTGCTCCTTTGTGGAATACCAATGCAGCAGAAAGGGAGATGACCCTAAACACTCAAATGTCCATCCTGATTCCCAAACAATTTGTTTTTCTAATGGCAATTATTTCTAACTTTTTCAAGAAGCTTTGAAAATCCCAGCAGACTCCAATGCCATCAGTCAGTATTCAAGTCACTTTGCTATCTCATGATGGTTTTTGGTTCTTTTTCTTCCTTCTTTCCTTTCTTGTCTGTTTTTTTCTTTCCTCCTTACATTCTTTATTTTTTTTATATTTTTCTTTCTATCATCACCACTATATTTTCAATTTATACTTAATAAGGCCCCTGAGTCAGTGAGAGATGCCAGAGGAGTAGTACTAGGGTCAGAGGCAGCTTTGTCCTCTGCATGAGTGAGAGCGTGAGTGTGTGTTAAACAATTTCATGGACATCTGTCATGCACAGTTAACTTTGCATTGCTGCATTTTAAGTTGCAGGCCTAGTCTTGGCCAGCAGTGATAAAGTAGCTGGCAGTTTTCAAAAAGCCACTGGATAACAGAGCATGGCCCATAAAACACACTCCTGGGTAGCAATACCCAAGTTCATTCAATGCAATGAAACCATGCAGAGGACCTTTATTCCCAGCTAATTATGTGGAAACAGCTAAGACAATAAAGCATCTGGTGGTCTTTCTTCCCCATTTCAATTTTTCTCAATATTGTGACAGGGGAAAGCATTGTGCCTTTCCCAGGGTAGTTGCCGTGAAGAGGAGTAAAAGCAAGGGTCAGAGAAGAGCAAATAGATGAATTTATAACTTTCTTTTTATTTATTCCTTCCCCATTGTTTTTCTGGAAACTCTTCCTTCAGTGCTGTTTTTGGGACCACTATTCTCACTGCACTCTGCTTGAATCCTTTTTTTTTTCCTCCAAAAAAAAAAAAAAAAATACCACCCAAAGTGCCAGCTCTTCGATGACACACTGTTATTTTCCCCCTTGTTAATAAGCAAATTTAAAACCTGATCACTTATGATATCTGTTTGGCCTCAGGAGGAAGAGTTCAAACTTCTAAGCAATGGAAAATAAAAGGTGATTTTTTAAAAAAGATTGGAGAAAATTCATGAAAAGGATAATAGATGTTGTTTAATTTTTCCTAGCAAGAGTGTTCATTGACGTCCTTGAAAAAATAAAATAAAAATTTTTATTCTCCTAAAATTCATATATATGCACATAAAAAGGCATAGGTGTGGAATCCCCTAGGTACTTTAATGAGTGAATCCTAAATAAACTCAAACTGGGAAATAAACCTAATCTTAGAGTCTGATGAATTGACTAATTGGAATGCTAATGAATTAATTGGATTAAATTTGCTTAAGTTTGCACTAGGCTTTGGAGAGAAAGACCTTATTGAAACAATAAGCATCCCTGATGGAGTTCCTGGAACCTCCCCCCAAACTAGTCTAGGATCTCTTCCCTGTGTTTGTGTCATTTATTGCTTTTATTTCTAAAACCATAGATCATTTTCTTTAGACTTACTCTCCAGTTGGCTAGTTGCTACATGCTTGCTGAAACACACTTGTCTCTCATTTGTGGAGACTTTACAATGTTTAAGCACTTTACTCAAAAGAACTATGGGAAATGATTATCGTATGTTTCGTTGTCACTTGATAATAAGTGAACTATGGTGAAGAGAATACTGAACTTGGAAAACAGCAGTTTTGACATGAACTTTATATTTCCTGTCTAAGTTCCAGTTTACTCCTTAAAATTGATATAATAATTTCTTTGATACATATAGACTTTGTGACTCTGAGCAAGTCCCTTAACCTCTCAAAGCATTCAGTATACTTGCTTATCTACATTAGTAGAGGGTCAAAATGTCATAAATCTAGACATAAAGATGAAAGAGGTCTCAGAAGACACCTAGTATATGAGTAAACAGATCCAAAGAGGTTAAATACCTTTACCAGAATCATACAGATCATATATCCTAGGTGGATTTCAAACCCAGAGCTCCCATTCTTTCCACTATGTCAAAGAGTTTCCTAAAATGAAGGAATCACAGGTTTGGTTTGATAATAATGAAAATAATAATGATGATGGTGATGATATTAAGAGAATGATGACACTACCTATCTGACAGTGCTTCTATAAGAAAGCATTCTATAAAAATTTTAAAAGCTGAATAAATGTGCTTGCCATTCTGTAGGTGGAAAAACTGAAATTTGAAGTGATGATGAGGCTAGTTCTTCGTCACTTGGATATTAAACATCAGGATAGAATTAAAATAAATCCAGATCATCTGATTCAAGTCTACTATTATTTCTGCTACAAAAACAAAAGGAAGATAAGATAATTTTCTAGTTAACAGCTTTGATTTTTTAAAAATATGACAGATGATGCTAAAACTATTAGGCTATATGGAGGTTTGAGACTGTCTTTAAATTCCAATTATTCATGCAAACTCTATAATCAGGAATTGGCAATACTCTGATTTTGGGGGTATATATAAGTGCTTCTGGATTCCTCATAGAATGAAAGAGGGAAATGGCTGGGTTTCTGTCATTGTGTCAGTAAAGG
This sequence comes from Sminthopsis crassicaudata, assembly GCF_048593235.1. NCBI lineage: Eukaryota > Metazoa > Chordata > Mammalia > Dasyuromorphia > Dasyuridae > Sminthopsis > Sminthopsis crassicaudata. The sequence goes on from NC_133622.1 coordinate 154,823,398, forward strand.
AGAGAATTACTAAGGTTAAAAGAAGACACTAGAAATGGAAGGTCAATTGTATACCACAGAGAAAATTACAACGTAGTCAGAACAGAACTATGTGAAGGGAAACACTAGTACCCTGACAAAGCAGGGTAGTCATATGATATACATGAAGTACAAAATTGCTGCAAAGATGCAGAGGAAATTATTATTTCCTAATGTTACATTCACATATGTGTATGTAAGTATGTATGTACATGAAGTGAGAATAGTAGAAAAAAAAATCTGTGGTCACTTTTCTCCTGACCTAGATTTCACTAGTGAAAAGAATTCCATCAGAAATAACTTTGCCAATGAAGAATAGCAATTGCTCTACAGACTTGAAGATTTGTTCTTGATAAGAAGTTATGTGATTTGCTTAGGGGCTATAGTACCAGTAAGTATCCGAATTAAAAACTCAATCGAAGAAAATTTTATTCTTCCTGATGTCAGCTCTCTATCTACTCTGTCATATTGCCTTCCTATTAACATAGGAAAACATATCATTCATTTAGTTCTTTGTATGGAAAATGTTCCAGGTGCTATTTAGGCTGCTATTCCCAACTGCTCCCTCCTCCATTGGAATTTTCCTTAAATTTTTTAAACAAAGATTCAGTCATTTTCTTAGAGTACCCTTGAAGTAAGGCACAACATTGTAGTAGAATATCACTGAGACACAATACTTTAAAAATATGTATAATTTTAAAGGGATTATAGAGCAAAGGGGAAGGTGATATCCAATTATAAAGAAATACAAGAGGGATGTGTGATTTGCACATATCAGAGCATAAACTGAAGGAACACAGAGATTCTTTCTTACCAAAGGACTCCAGTTCTGGGCCCATGCATGTACCAGATGGGATTCTGTACTGTGGCAAATGATTGACATCTCCTTTTCTATTGTGAAAGACTTTTGCCTTTAAGGGTTTTATCTCAAATAGGTTTATGTGTGTGTGTGTGTGTGTGTGTGTGTGTGTGTGTGTGTGTGTGTGTGTTGTATAAGTCCTCTCACTTTTTAGAGACTTTGATGATATCATTGCATTTGGGACTTTCAAATGGTGTCATTGCTTCCTTCTTTCCTTCCTTCCCCAAAGCCTTACGCATGCTGAACCCTCATTACTCTACAGAGATCCAAGCTCTTTTTCTAATCTATTCCAGCATCAATCACATCAGGTAAAGATGTGACAATATTTGAATATTCTCTTGAATGAAGAGAAATAAAATGAATGAACAATAAATAATGAGTGGGAATAAGAATTGTTTGTTAGACAAGGAAAATCAGATAGCTCTAACTTCCAACTGCAGAGGTGGGAATTGACTTTTCCTATCTTCATTTTTTTCTCATAGAAAAAGAAAAGAAAGAACTCAGTTGAATTTGTCTGTTAATGGAGGTTCCCTCACATGAGATGGTCTAATCTTGTAAGGTCAACAAATATTATTTAGTACTTACTTTTATACTAAACATTGTAGTTACAAAAGAAAGTGAAAACATTCTTTCCCTTCTGGGTATTAGTAGTCTAACAGGAAAATAAGATGCAAACAACAACATAACAACAAAATTCACATGAGATAACTTGCAGGTAATCTCAGAGGAAAGATACTAGCACAAAGGAAAACTAACTAAAAGGTGAGATTTTAGGAAAGACTGAAAAAAACAGGAGAACCAGAAAGCAGTAACAAGGAGGGAGAGAATTCCATACAAGAGGGATAGACATTGAAACTACATACATCAAGAGATGGACTATCTTATGTAATAAAATATAAGCCGCTGGGGTGACTTTATAAAATATTTTCACTGGAGGAAAGCAAAGAAAACTGTAAGAGTAGGAAGCAATCAGGTGAAGAAAAACTTTGAAAGTCAACAAAGAATTTAAATTTGATCCTGAAGGTAATACGGAGCTATTGGAGTTGTTTTCCTCAGGAAAAAAAAAAAAAGATTTGTTTTCCTTAAAAGTCAGCAAAACTATTCCCAAGATCTAATTGACTCCTCCTCCTTTGACAAAGCTTTCTGGTTATCAAAAGAACATTAAAAAGGCCCACCCACATAGAGTCAGATCCCTCTGATTTGGAAAATATCTGAATGCCTCAAAAGTCACCAAAACCTATTTTTGCTAACCAGATTCAGCAAAAAGGAAGTGCAAATATGTCTAATATAAAAATATGTTTTGCATTATTTCATATTTCTTGCTATTCAATGAATTTTAGAGGAAGAGAATTTGAAATTCAAGGTTTTTTCCCTAAATGAATGTTAAAAATAAATGATTTTTTTAAATGATCATTAAAAAGGAGGTACAAAATCTTACCTAAGGAATGAACTTCCTGAATTAGAATGGACAAAAAAAAGAAATGATTAATTAAGAAAATGAAAATTTAGAAATATGAGAAGAAAATAAAGAGAAAACACAAAATAAAATATAAAGTCTCCTATCAAAAATAATTGACCTAGGGAAAAAAAAATCAAAGTGAGATAATCTATAAAGAAACAAACTAGAGGGGGGGGGGAACAACTGCAACTAACAAAAAGTTGGGATGTGATATTTCAAAAAACCATAAATGGAAACTGGTCCAAACCTACTAGAAACAAAGAGCAAAGTAAAACTATCAAGTTTCTACTATTCATGTTCTACAAGAAATCCTAAAATGAAAATTCCCAGGATTTCTGAGAACAAAATATAGTGTTCAGATTAAATAAAAAAAATATATTGAGAGCTTCAGAAAAGAACCAAAGAAAATCCAGTCTGGATAAGAATTGATTTGGCAGTTATCACTATAAAAAACAGGCAATTCTGAATGACATTCCAAAAAAGTAATAGATAAAGGCTTTTTTATTGTTATTTTTAGTTTATCAGTTTTCACTGGTATCATTATATAAATTGTCCTCCTAGTTCTATTTACTTCAGCCTATATCAGTATGTAAAGCTTTTCCCACTTTTCTCTGCAACTATCCCTTTCATTATATCTTATAGTGTAATAATATACATTTTATTCAATCAAAAGTTTTTCAGTCAGCATGCTATGTTTCATACACTTCACCAAAAACTAGAGGTAGAATGTAGGGCGAAACAAAAGGAAGACAAAATAAACAAACAACAGCAACAAACAACCAGAATCTGTTCTGAAAGAGCTTAAAATGTAAAGAGAAAGATGGCATGCAAACCACCATAGACAAAGAAAATACCTACAGAATAAATTAGATAATCACAGAAGAAAAGCACTAGCATTAAGAGAAACAAAGAGAGGCTTTATAAAAGAAATATTATGAAGGTAGCACCAAAGACACTCAACAACAGATTGGAAATGAGTGGTTGACCATGAAGATTTGAAGATGACACCTAGGTTGTAAAACTAGTTAACTGGTAGAATGGTAGTATCCTCAATAATAAAAGGAAGTAATTGGAAGATTGAATTTTTTTCAGTCTTTCCTACAATCTCACTTTCTGCAGGAAGTCTTTCTCAGTTTTCCTTTGTGCTAGTGTCTTCCCTCTGAGATTACCTGCAGGTAATCTCATGCGAATTTTGTTGTTATGTTATTGTTTGCATCTTATTTTCCTGTTTGACTACTAATTCCCAGAAAGGAAAGAATATTTTCACTTTTGTTTGATTGAAGATTGAAAGACATATAATCACTTCAAAAGTTTAAGATGTCTACATGACATCCAATTTGAGCTATCTAATTCACAGTTGAAAATTCAGACTAGAAGTCAAAAGCAGGGTTAGATCTGAGAAATGGACATCATCATAGAGTTAAGTGAATTTATAGAAGCTGATGAGATCACCAAGGTAAATATTATCTAACAGTTTTCATATACTATAATTTGTTTAGTCAAAAGCAGCCTCTTAATTTGCAGTTTGGGCCTACCACTAAAAGAGTGGTAATAGTTTTGAATAAATAAAATAATAGTTTTGCCATAAATAGTTTTGAACATACAGATTTTTTTTTTTACTTTTTGTCTGATTTCATTTTAGTATACAATATAATTGTAGTATACATTGTATAAATGTAGCAATTGTATTTCTTGGTCAAAAAGAGGGCATAGTTCCAAACTGCTTTCCAGAATGGCTGAACCAATTCACAACACCAAGAGTGCACTAATATAGTCTACTTCTCTACAACTCTTCCAGCATTTATCATTTTTTTGGTCAGCTTTGCTAGTCTGATAAGGTAGGAGGTGGAACTTCAAAATTACCTTAATTCTCATACCTCTAATAATTAGTGATATAGATTATTTTTTCATAAGATTGTTGATAGCTTGAATTTTTCCCTATGAAAATTTGCTGTTCATATGCTGTGACTATTGATCTATTGGAGAATAGTTCTTATTCTCACGAATTTGAATCAATTAAATTTATCTACACATGCATACAATGCATTATTTCTTTCTTTCCTTCTTCCTTCCTTACTTTCTCACTGCAAAATCATTTTATTTTTGCTTTATAGTACAATCTGAGATCTGATATTGAAAGATTCTTTGACTTTCTACTTTTTTCCATTGTTCCTTGAAGAATTGCAATTTTTATTACTCATGTGTTTTGTTATAACTTTTTTGTCCTATAAAATATTTATTTGGAAGTTGGAATAGTACAGCAATAGATAAGTAAATTAAGTGATATTTTTAATGTGGAAATTAAAATTATCCTTCTTAAGAGAGAGTGAAGCAAAGGACTAAGCCAATAGCACTTTATTAGAGGGTCCATGGTCTCTGCTAAAGAAGTGGACCTCAGATCTTCCTCACAATCTGAGAAGCCTCCTCCTTCTAGGCCCTTATTTTTATAGGACTAGACATCCAGTCATTCCAGAACAAATATACCAAATACAGAATAATTCCATGAAATAAGCAAAATATGTCAGCAGGATCACAAGTTGGATGAAATAAGGAATATCTCTGCAGAAGGATAGGCTTCTCCTTAATTTGGACAGGAGGAAATGGTACAAGCTATCACAGTCAGTAATCTAACTGGTCATAAAATGATCATCTGTTCCTATTGGACAAGGGATTGGTCTGCAGATAGAAAAATATTTTGGGGAACTTCCCATGTAGTTGTCACCTCTGCCAAGCTGGCCTTGGTCATCATCACAAGAAAAACAAGGGCAGGGGGGCTTTACTTACTATACAAGTGAACTTAGAATCTGTAGCTCCCAGATGGCTCTGGGGCCTTATATATAGAACTCTGAAATGATTCTATCAAATTGATTGATACTGATTGGAATAGAGTAGAGGTCCAAAATGAATTACTTCTCTCATCATTTTTATTGTATTGACTCCACTTATTCATGAGCAATTCATGTTTTCCCAATTCTTGGTTTATCTTTATTTCTTCAAAATATGTTATAGATGAGGAAGAACAAGTGTTTCAATACAATATTTCAAGTATTGTGCTAAACATTTTACAAGTATCATTTCAGTTTATATTTATATCTACATAGACTAGGTGAATCTTAGATAGATTCTGGAAAATATACTCCCATGTATTTTATAGCTTCTGTAGTTAATTTGAAATAAATTTGTCTAATCCTTCTAGTTTTTACATTCTATGTTATTAAGTACATATATTACTGACATTGATTCATTATCTATGACACTTTTAAACATATTGTAGTCTTATTTTTCTAATTTTGTGCTTTTAATATTTGCTTTGCCTTATCTGAAATCATGATTATCATTGATTGCTTCATTCTCTCATTTTAACTTCATGTATATCTTTGTGCTTCAAGTCCATGGTTCTCCCTACTGTATTAAATAAAGAAGTCCTGGGTAAGCTCAAAAATTGCTGACAGAGCTCTGTCACTGTCTCATACTAAAACCAGCACTAGTGGCTCAAAGTCTCTGTTCAACCAATGAGTTTCAATCTCAACTAGCCTCCATTTTCTCAGACATCTTCCTTTTCCTCACTTGTACCAATTAGAACCAATCCTCAGGTTCAGGCTCTTCATTTTCTTTCCCCAGTGCCTGGTCCTAGTAGACCCAGATAAAAGTAAGTTTTATTGGATTTCAGAGGTTCTCCCATGTAAAACCTGGGCTAGCTACTTGGAGTTCTCATGATCAGCCAGAGTCAGGATAAGTAAAAGTCCTTGGTCTTTAGGGGGAGAAGTAGACAAACTCTCAGGAGTTTAGCCAAATATCTCTTCTTGATTTTGGAGTCCAGAATCTTCACACTTCTTCTTCTTATCTGGCCACCAAGTGAGTCTGGCTTGTCTCACCCCACCCTCTAATCTTTGCCTATGATTATCTGTATACACAAAACATTGGGCCAGCATCAAACAGTGAGAAGGGCCATTTTTCCAAACATATGCTAATAGAGTCATTGTCAAATAGGTAATTAACCTTAAGTTCTCAGTTGTCTGATTCCAGCATACCTTTTAAGAGTTTCAGCCCTTTACATTCGCATTCCCTCCAGGGTCCCAGTACAAGCAGGTCTAATGGGGCCTGAAGTAGAATTGCACACATTCTTTCATCCTCCCTTAACTGTCATTCTTCACACTGTAAATAAGTCATGTCAATATATCTGGCTTGTTTTACTGTCTTTGTATTCCTTCTTATTATTATTATTATTTCAATGGATTTGTCAGATTCTGCTTTATAACTTATTTCTTCCATATATTTTCTCATGCTGTGCATAGTTTTCCCTGGTTTGCTCAACTCATCAGCTTCAATACCTAACTTAGTGAATCAGTGATTGGACCAAGTACCACAACTGCCTAATATAAACAAGGTTTAGTCCTAATAGCCAGGTTCCTAAAATAGTAGAGTAGACTAAACTCCTCCTTCAAAGGTCTCTGGTACTTTTCCTGAATGTTTTCTTTCAAGGTTCCACTGGGATCTCTTTCCTTTGGTGTTAGGCTCAGGGGATCCACAGGTGTATGTGTGCTGGATTCTAATAATGTGCTTATAGGACTATTTGAGATGTATTTTGACTAAATTTTTCCTATAACTTGCTTGAGACCATGGGAGTCCTATTAAATCCTACTGGAAAGACTAGGACTTGATTGAGCCTTATTAAGACTAGGCCACCTTCAGGTTCAGTTCTATGATTCATTCTATGATTCAGTGGTATATCTCTAAGCCTAGATAGAGGAAAGGATATGGCATCCTCTATATCTAGCATAGACTTCCATCTTTTTAATAATTCTAAAATAAAACATAACTAAAATGACAAATGTGGGAACAGGGCTGCAGCAGTGGAAATTTTTCCAAGATGAAGAGGATTCTGGGATTAAGGTTAAAGAGGTTCCAATCAGAAAAGGCAATCATTGGGATAGCATGTTCAGAAGGCAGCTGGGGAAGAAGCAGCAAGATCTGGAAAGTCAGGAGCTGTGAAGGAAATGAATGTGGCTGATATAGACACTTCTTCAAATGAAGGCAAGAGCTCATCAGTCAGAGAAGTCAGCAAAAATGGAGGCATGTCCAAGATGAAAAAGCAGATGATTGAAAGGAGAAATAGAAAATTCCAAAGAACCAAGAGACAAAATGAAAGAAAACTGAGCCTGAGTGTTTTATCCAGAAAAGAAGCAAATGAAAGGAAAAACTACAAGGATGGAGACATCTCTAGGGTGAAACGGCTACTAAGACAAAAACATCTGGAAATCAGGAAAACAAGTGAAATAGTAGAAAAGATAAGAGAGAAAAAATAGAAATAGAGCATGTCAGCTTCTTTAGCTGATAACATCCTCTGTTTTACATAGCTATGTCCTTAAAAGAAGCTGATTCTTTTGCACAAAGAATGAAGCTAAAGTGATTTCTGTTTTATTAGCTTCCTAAGTTTTAATCTTTGTACTTTTAAAATTTGTATTTTATCTTCCCTGATCATATAAAATTATATATTTGAAAAGATGAGAATACTTTATTTGTATTTGAATGTAGTCTGGAAGAGGGATTTATGTGAAAAGCCCATGCTAACTGAAGTCCGAGGGGGCAATTAGGTGGTGCATTGGATAGAGCATCAGACTTACAATCAGAAAGAACTAAGTTCAAAGCCAGCCTTAGATAGTAGCTGTGTGACACGGGGCAAGTCACTTAATTCCTATTTTCCCTCAGTGAGACACACTGAGGAAAGAAATGGCAAATCCTCCAAATATCTTTGCCAAGAAAACCCTGTGAATTCATGAGGTCACAAAGAGCCAGACACAATCAAACAAGAACAGCTGAAGTTTATCTAAGGCAGTGGTATCAAACTCAAATAGAAATGGAACCCTCAGGGCAGTATATTGACTTAGAAAACCACAAATCAACATTATCAATCATCAATATTGTGTTATATTTTTATTTATTTTGCTAAATATTTCCCAATTGCATTTTATTTAGTTTAGAGTCACACAGGGGACTTTTTTGCTTGGTACCATACCAAGTTTGACTCCTCTGATTCCAAGGGTAAGAACCAGCAGGACATTTAGCCTCTTCTGTAGTTTGAAGGCTCTCATCATTTTCCCAAATAATGAACTCTCTAAAATTACAAGGGAAAAGAAATGAATCCCTGAACATACCATCTCTAGATTTTAGGGGGAGAGAACAAGAATAGCAGCAAACTTTTATTAAGAACTCTAATGCCTCTTAAGGATTTCAAATGGGAGTCGCATACTGGAAAAAAAAAAAAATCAGAGCTTTTTCTCTGCTTTGGAGGGTAAACATCTTTTAACCTTTTAAAAATTACATGTAACAGCCTCCATTGCATTGGACCACTCTACTCACTTCCTATCAGTTATGAATTGATCATGAAAAGAAAGGGGAAAGTTAACTGTCAAATAAACGTTATAATAATATAGTTATGGATCTCTATGGGCAGTGGCTGAACTCAATGGAAAGAGAAGAAAAAAGATTCTTTGGAACTAAGATTATCCTGACTCCAAAGCAAATATTCTCTCTATACATTATACTAGATTGTCCCTTTAAATTAGAATGAGCGTGGGATAATGCAAGGGCTTCTGGGAAAAATTACTTCAACCAATGAACTTGCTCCTCCTAAGCATGAAAGCTCTTCCCCAGAAATTCACAAGTAAAACTCCCAGTCATGGCTGGAACTAGAGAATTGTCAAGTACCGACTTAGCACTTAGTAAGAACCTAACATCTCCCCCTTTCTTTTGATTTAGAATATAGGGTGGTCATGACCTTGAAACATAAATCCATCAATATGGGAGGCATTACACATAATTACATAGATTACATAAATACATAGTAACATGGTAACATAGTAACATTACACATGCTAGAAGTATGTAACAAATAACATGTCCCTTTAAATTAGACTCCAGATGAATTGAATCACAGAACATTGAGTTACAAGGTGTGATCATGGAATTGCTACTGATAAACTTAGAATAATCATAAAGATAGGGATTGGATCTGTGCTTTCACTTCTGTAGGAAACTCCTGAAAGAGGAAATTCCCTCCATTCATGGAAATTAGCACCTTCTCTGCAATTTAGAAACCTGAGAGTCTTAAAAGAATTATTTAGAAGCACTGCAAGATTAAGTCACTTGCTTGGAGTCACACAGTTTGTATCAGGGGTAGGCATTGAACCATAATCTTCCAACCTCCAAAGCTAGTTTTCTATCCCCTATGCCAGACTTCCTTTTTAGAATTATGGAGCATGAGAAAGGTAACAGAAGAACAGAGTTAGGCGAATGCTGCAATTTTCAAAAGAAAGAATCTTATGGAATTTATGGATTCTAGAGACTGACAACTTTAAACATCACTCACACAAGGAATAAGTGAGGCAACTGGGGTGAAAAGAGATGAATTGGGGGACAATATAGCTAGTGAAGGGAATACCACTGGAATAATTTGATTGATATAGTGTACTGCTCAGAGGGCAGATCTAGGATGAGAGGACATAAGCTACAGAAGAATGGATCCAAGTTCACATGAAGAAGAATTTCTTAACAATTATAGCTGTCTAACCATGCAATGAGCCGCTTCATTCAAAGTGATTCAATTCAACAAACAATTATTGATCACTCAGGTCTTTTCTAGCCCTAAAATTTACTTGAGTTTCTCTGTACACTGCTACTGTTCTACACAATATTATATAGGATCCCAGAGGCTTCCATACCATACTGGAAAGTTCCTTCATTGTGTTCCTCTTTTTCTTTTCCATATCCTCCTCCCAAAATATAAAGAATAATGTTAGAAACATGAGGCATATCACCACTTTATAAAACTAGCACAAATCTCTGTCTGACTAATAATATATTCTGCAGCTATCTAGTCAGCAATGCAAAATGATCCTTGGGTTCAAGGTTATGATACATTGGAATATAATTTGGCTGAAGATTCTCACTATATTATGAAGTACAAATGCTTTTTGAATGATTTGAAGAGGAGGTCATTCTATTACTTATGATGAATAAACCTAAAAAAAAGTCAGTGAGGTAAAACAGTTCAGATGAACCCCAGGAAGTGCATGTGTTCATTGAAAACTAATTCTCTATTTAGTTCTCTTCATATATAGTGGGTGGAAATTGGCATGCATTCGGAGTTCCAATAGCAACTTGTTCTAAGATCTTAGGTTACTACTCTCTTAAATGTTCTCTGAGGCCCTACTTTTCCCATCAGGGGAATGTAGGATGTATAATATATACCACCCTCAGGCCATTTGTTTTCCTACAAGCCTATGATCTAACCAATTGACAGATGCTTAAGATCCTCAGATGAAAGGTGCTATCTAAATGTAGAGTGCTGAAAAAGAATCTGTGTGCTTTTGAGCTTGGCTGTGTTTATTATACTTCAGCATGTCTATTTCAAACTCTGTTTCATGTCAATAGTAGAAGTAAGAGTTTCACCAAATAGACCAGCTTCTTTATCTCACTTCTAATTAAACAGCTTAATTAGAGAAAAGGTAAATATGTCTAGCTATTCTTATCCAAACTGAATTAAAAAAAAAAAAAAAAGAATTATCCTTTTATCTTTGCAGCCTACTGCTTGCTCATTAAGCCAGAGGGAAGAAGGGAAGCAAAAGAACATAATTATTTGGGGGTCATGTGACCAAAAACATGGCAGACTAGACACTTTCCCCAGCTCCTACTAACTTAAAAACATCCCAAAAGAGAAATTATATGCCAGATGTAGAAAAGTTATAACTAAATTTATGAATACAAAAAAGACAAAGGCTGATGATAAAATCCTAATGAGTTAATACCAGGGTAAACTAATCTTTAAACTGCTCACTCAGCACTCTGTGCAAAAACTTCCTACTCTCAGCAGAGAAGCACAAATATTCATAGCCTGACCTATAAGCTTCTGCCTGTAGTCCACATTGAGATCTTCTAGTTTGAAGAGCCTTTGCTGTCACATCTTAGCCTCTACCTATATTACCTCTCTGACTGCCCAGTCATAATGATGGAGGGAAACATTTTTTCCTAACACTACACAAAATGGTTTATTTTAATTCAGTCCAACTAGGTAAGGAAAGATGAGATGCAAAAGAAGATCTGAGGTAGGAGATTAACATAAGTTGCTGTACTAGCCCTGAAAGGAAAGGGGACTGAAATCCAGCTCAGGCTCTGTGTTATCCTTAGTCCTGGGATCTAAGACTGGTGAAAGTTAAGTTAGGAGGAAGATGAAGCAGCTCTTCAGTTCAGCCTCACAGGTATAGTAACCAGTAAAGGAGGAGAAATCAGAAAATGAATAACAGGAGACTATAAAAGAAAAATGTGTAAATGTCAGTGATTTCAAAAATGAAAACAAATAAAAAACAATAACAGAAGCAAATAAATGGACAGAAATCCTGAAAGTAGAATGGGAAGATGAATATTAGGTGCTTAAAGAAATTTTAAAACTTATTTAGCAAGCATTATAAGACAAAGGAAAATGAATGCATGCTTGATGAAACACAGGATTTTTAAAATAGTAAGAGAACATAGAACTACAAGAAATTCCAAAATGATTTAAAAATAAATGAAAACCATAAATGAAGAAAATGAGGAATAAATATATAATAGAAATCATAGCTCTTATCAGGTAATTTTTAAAAAATGTTTTAATTAGCAGATGAGGAAAAAATAGTGGAAAGTTTCTTTCAAAAAAGTGAAAGACAGATGAACAGAACTGGAATGCAAGAAGAAAAAGTCAACAATAAAGAATATATGCTTTCAAGTATGAGCAAAAAATGGTAAAGTAGCAGAAATACAATGAGCTTCACTCACTGCCTCTTCCACCCACTAAAAAAAATAAAATAAAATATCCTCCAAACAGATCTACAAAATATGCTAGAACAAATTTTGATGTATAAATACAAGGGGGAAAAATTCCTTTCCCTTTTCAGGGAGAGGCTATGCTCCAGGATGAGACCTGGTCTTATACTCATACTGAGTATCTTGATAGATACAGATAACAAATGATAGCATTATCACCATTAAGACTTAAAAGGAAACTTGGACCTGCATATGATGTTCCATGAGTGACATCCCAGGGTAAAGAGTAACCACAGATGCTATAGTGAGAGACAAATAGCACCTATATGGTTCAGCCCACCCCCACTTCCTCTCCAGGAACAGAAAAGAGTCTCAGTTCCAGCTTCTAGTCAACTCGGAGGCTTGCACAGATATAAGCAGAGCAAGAATCCCAGACCACCCAGGAGTATAAAATTGTGTCATTGAACTAACAAAACTTCCAGCTGGCTGATAGTGAGTGATTTGAATAATAACCTACTAATACTAACACCCAAACCAAGATCAGAAACTTGCAGAGTTTACATGAGGGTGGGGTTGTGGGGTACAGCAGTTCCACTTTATTCTGTGTTAAAACATTTGGGGAGCAACAAAAGTTTGAGTTTTCCTTAACATTCTAAAATAACACAACACTCAAAAATCCCAAGAAGCACTAGCAACAAACTTAGGCCAGACCTTTATAATAAAAGTATGCTGATCTTAGTCTTAGAATTAAATTGCAAATTGATAATTAAGTTAGAATTAGAAAGCAATCAAAAAAATCTCACTGTGAAAAGTTATTGTGATGGTAGGAATTATCAAGATACAAACTAAGGAGAGAATGCATTTATAAAGTTTGGGCACAAATTTAACCAGAATTTCTAGGAGAGATGAAACATAAACCCTATTTAAAGCTCAAGAAAGTTGGGGGGAGAAAAAGAAAGAAAATATAGGAATGTACAATAAAAAAAAGTTAAAAGAGGAGGAGAGAAATGGCATTTAAGAGAATAGCACTGATGGAAATACACAATTAACTATCATATCTCTGGATGTGAATGGGATAACCATTGTCCATAAAACAAACGAAGGTAGCAAAATGTATTAGAAAGGAGAATACAACAATATGTTGTTTTCAAATAATACATCTGAAACCTAAAAATTGACACAGGTGAAATAAAATGCTAAGCAAAATGCATTACACTTAAGCTAAGTTCAGAAAAGTTAACAGAAGCAACAATGATTTCAGACAAAGCAAAATAGATAAAAGAAATAAACAAGATAGTGTACATTTTATGTATCATAGACAATGAATCCATTTCAATGCATTCCATATATGTACTGAATTGTATAGAATCTAAATTTTTAAGGAAAAACCTGTTAGGGAAAATAGATAGTAGAACTATAATGATCTAAAGGATCTAAAGAATCTAAAGTACCTGTAACTGCTTTCAGCTCTAGAAAAAATAAGCAAGGGAGAAGTTAAGAACATAAAAAGAATTTTAGAGAAGTCATATGTGATTGACTTCTGATAATTATTGAGTGAGGACACAAAAGTATACTCATATTTCTCAGATATATGTAATTAACAAAAATTAATCAGTAAGGGATAATTACCTACAAAAGCAAACACCTCCTTTATTGCTCCATACTGTAATAAAATTAGATTAGTCATTGAAAATAGTATTAAAATTAACTTGAAGCTAAATAACAATGCTAAAAGTAAAAAACCAAATCAAACAGCAAAATAGAAATGTCTCTTTATTTCATGACAGATAATATCAACTATAAGACACCATATCAAATTTTGGAGAAATCAATCAAAACATTCTTAAAGGAGAAATTATATTTCTAAACATTTTCATTAACAAAAAAGAGAAATAACAGATCAATGCATTGGTGATATAACAGTAATAGTTTTTAAAACAAAAGCCAATTTTTAAAAAATCAACAAAACAACAAAATAAAAATCTGAAAATTAAGAAATCTTAATAAAAAAGCAAAACAACATTGAAAAATAAATAAAATTAGGATTTTTTTAAATGGGTAAATAATTAGCTAATTTTATTGAAAGTAGAATTAACACTATCAAAAATCAAAAATGAAAATTCACAATAAGTGAAGAAATAATTATAGAAATAAATTAGAACAGATTTTGTTCAACTATGTTCCAATAAAACTGAAACTCAAATGAAATAAGTAAATATTTACAACAATATAAAATACCCAGATTAACCCAAGAAGTAAAGAATTTAGTCAACCCAGTCTCAGAAAAAGAAAATTAACAAACCCTAAATGAATTTCTAAAGGAAAAAGAAAAAAAAAATCAAATGAATTCAAAAGGGAATTCTAATAAAATATTCAAAAAACAATTTGCTTCAATATCATGCAAATCATTTGCAAAAACTGCAAAAGAAAAGCTCTTACAAAAATCAGGGAGCATTAAGACAAAAAATTATGTCAAATACCACAAAAATGATTAGTTATGAAAAAGTTTTAAATAATATATGAACAAAAATGTTACAAAAAAAAAAAAAAAGACAGATTCTACACTATGACCAAATTGGATTTGTACCATTTGTAACATTGGAATGTACCATTGTGTAAAAATTAAGATAGCTATAAATAATCATACTAATAACAAAAATCATATGATTACATCAATAGACCCCAGAAAATGCTTTTGACAAAATAAAATGTTCAAAAACTTAAAAAGAAAAAAATAACTTGAAAATATAGGAAAAAATATACCATTCTCTAACATAATAAATAGTCAGCATTATATGTAATAGAAATAAACTAGAATCCTTTCCATTAAAATGAAGGGTGAAACAAGGGGATCCATTGTCACCACTTCTATTTAACAGTGCCAGAAATGCTATTACAAGACAAGTAATCATGTGCAAAGAGGAAATAAAATCAGTGCTTTTTTTCAATGATATAATCATGTAATCAGAAAACCCTAGAAAATCAATAGTAAATCAATTGAAACAATAACTTTGGCAAAATTGTACAATATGAAACAAATCCACATAAATCCATAAGAAAAAATCAGTTGAGAAATTTCATTTAAAATAATTATAGAATGTATTGCCTAGGATTCTACAAAAACCATATCAATACATCTTGGTACAAAGACAAATGAAAGTAACTGAAGAAATATTACTACCATGACTGCTAATAATAATAATCTAATATTTCTGTTGACTAAGTGCTTTACAACTGTTCTTTTATTTTTTTCCTCACAACAACCAGAGATGAGCACTATTACTATTCCCATTTTATGAATGAGATAATTGAAACATAAAGAGGTTAGGTTACTTGCCTAGACTGATCAATACCTAACACCTTATATGAAGATAAGATCAAAATGGAATCATGATTTAGACAGAGTGACACTGTAAGCAAATTAGGAGAAAAAGGGATAGTCTACCTCTCAGATATGTGGAGAAAGAAGGAATTTATACCAAAGATTAATTAGAGGATATTATGAAATGCAAAATGGATAATTTTGATTATATTAAATTTAAAATGTTTTGTAACTTTTTTTATAGCCAAGAGAAGGAGGGAGAGAGATAAAAGTAGTAAGATAGAAAAAGGTAGAGAAATGAAAAGGAAAGGAAGAAAGGGATAAAGATCTAAGGGTTTGATGAAGGGCTTATTTCCAAACTACATAGAGAATTGACTCAAATTTATAAGAACACAAGCTATTCTCCAATAGATAAAAGGTCATAGGATATGAACAAACAATTTTCAGACAAAGAAATTAAAGCCATTTCGAGTCATATGAAAAAATTCTCTAAATCACTATTGATTAGAAAACTGCAAATTAAGACAACTCTGAGGTACTACTACATACCTCTCAGATTGGCTAAGATGACAGGAAAAGAACATGATAAATTGGAGGGATATGGGAAAATTAGGACACAAATGCATTCTTGGTGGAGTTGTGAACTGATCCAACTATTCTGGAGAGCAATTTGAACCTATGCCCAAAGGATTATAAAACTTTGCATCCTCTTTGATCTAGTAGTATCTCTACTGGGTCTATATCCTGAAGAGATCGTAAAAAGGGGGAAAGAAATGTGTAAAAATGTTTGTAGTAGCCTTTTTTGTAGTGGTGAGGAATTAGAAACTGAGTGGATATCCATGCAGTAGAGAAAGGCTGAATAATTATGATATATGAATGAAGTAGGATATTATTGTTCTATAAGAAGTGGTAAATAGGATGATTTCAGAAAGGCCTGGAGAGACATACATGAACTGATGCTGAGTGAAATGAGTGAAACCCAAGGAACATTGTACATAGCAAAGAAAAGATTGTGATGATTAACTTTGATAGACATGATTCTTTTCAACAGTAAGTCCAGTTCCAATAGACTTGTGATGGAGAGAGGCATCTGCATCCAGAAAGAGCATTGTGGGGACTGAATATGGATCACAACATAGTATTTTTGTTGTTGTTGTTGTTTGCTTGCCTTTTTTCCTTTCTCATTTTTTCCCTTTTTGATCTAATTTTTCTTGTGCAGCATGTTTAACATATACTGGATTACTTATTGTTCAGGGGAGGGTAAGGAAAAGGGAAAGAAAAATTTGGAACATAAGGTTTTGCAAGGGTGAATGTTGGTATCTTTGTATGTACTTTAAAAATAAAAAGCTACTATTAAAAATATATTTGCTGTATTAAAAAAAAGTAATGCCTAGGATTACACAGGTAGTAATTGTCAGAGGGTAAAATTGAACTTTTTCTCTCTCTCCCTTTCTCTCCCCTTCTCTTCCTTTCTCCCTCCTTTTTCTCTTTCCCTCTTTCCCCTCCTCTCTCTTTCTGTCTACCTCTCTTTTTTTCTCTCTGTCTCTCTCTGTGTGCATCTGTCTCTCTTTTTCTTTTTCTACATATTTCTCTGTGTATGTCTCTCTTTCTACTTTTCTTTCTCTCTCTCTCACACACACACACATCTATATCATATAGATATCTGTTTATCTATATTTCTCTCTTCCTCCTCTCACTCTCCCCCTTTCTTTCTCTCCTTCTTTCCCTCTCTATCTCTCTCTTTTCCTTTTTTTCTTTCTCTTTATCCCTTTCTTCTTTTACCTCTCTCCTTTCCCTTCCCTGCTCTATCTCACTTTGTTTCTCTCTATCTTTCTCTTTCTCCCTTCCCTTGTCTTTTTATTTCTTCTTCTTCCCTCTCTTTCTGAACAAACTGAGTCAATATGACAAAAAATTGCAATAATTTGTTCATTTGATGTCATTATTACCAATCAAATTACCAAAGGATTAATTTGTAGAAATTAATTTATAGAATATAAAGACTCATTGGAAAGGCTATCACTTTATCTCCTCTAATCCTTACATTGCAATTTCCAACCATATCTATCATTCCACTGAAACTTCTCTTTCCAAGATGCCAAGGATCTCTTAGTTGCTGAATCTAATGACCTTTTCTCTATTCTCACTTTCCTTGACATCTCTGCAGCCTTTGACACCATTCAAGAGTGTCCTTCTTTTTATTCTCCTTGTTACTCTTTCCTCTCCAGGCTTTCAGTACACCATTCTCTCTCCTAGTTTTCCTTCTCCCTATCTGTTCACTTTTCTATCTCCTTTTCTAAATTCTCATCCAAATCACACCCTCTAGTGACCCTCAGGGCTCTAATTTCTCTTTCCTTCTATTTTACTTTGTGATTTCATCAGCTTCCCTAGTTTGTTGTTATTCAATCCTTTCAGTCATATCTGACTCTTTTTTCATCCTCGCAACCACCTTATTGCTTAAAATCCCTGATTTCCTTCCAGACAGCCCCAGTGGCACCCTCTACATGAAGACTTTCCTAAAGACAGCAGCAACTATAACTTTACAATTATCTTGCATGTGTATATTTTATACATAGCTCCAAATGTAGAACTAGGTTTTCACTGAAGCTTGGGGCATTTTTCATTCAATGGAGATCTTTTTTTTTTCTTTCTGGGACTGAGGTTAATGCCTATTTTGCTCCAACGGATACAGATTGTTTTCTGTAACTTGATATTAAGTAGGAATTTCATCATGAATGGCTCCCAGCTTTGTCCCCTTAGTGGTCCTGGAATGTATGAGATATAAAATGAGAACTAGCACCTCTGGAGTGAGAGCTTGCTGAGCCCTTTTCAGGAATGCTCATCCACCTTTGTCCACCTGGCACTCATAGGTTTCTCCAAGAAACTGTAGCATGCATAGAACTGTAACATGATAAAACAGGTTCAGTAGATAAACCTGCTGGTGAAATAGGGAGTGACTATACTAAGCATGTGAAGACTTCCCTGGGTAGGATAGGTGAATGAGAACCATTTGTTCCAAAAGTCATGGAGGCAGCTAAAGCAGGTGCTATGGAGCTTAGAACTTGGTCAGGTATTACACTGCATTCCAGTCTATCATCCATCATCTTGACTTCTGTTTTTGCCAGTCGACTTAAATGATTCTGGAAGAGAGAGTGAAGCTGATGACTTTGGCAAATTCTTCATCATTTAAATCCCATTCACTTGGTGAGTCAAGCATTCACTGGAAAAGGAGACATCACCCATGATCTCATTGACAATGGCTTGAGGTTTTCAATCATAAAAGGGCCTTTATTAAGATAGTAAGGTTTGTTTACTTTTTTCCCCTGAACTTTAAATTCAAATTTTAAAAAAATTGCTGAATTCATAGAATAAATTTGTCTTTGCAGCTTTTTTGATACTACTAGGTCACTTTAAAGAAACTTTGAAAGAAGGATATTAGTTTAGACTTTTTTTTTCTTTTTTAAGAAAAGAATTATAACTTAACTTTCCAACAGGATAGTTATATACTCTTTTGTTATTTTTTTTTCATCAGTAGTTTTAAATATTTCAATATGTTATTTTACTTGAGAAAGGAATTTTTACCTCACCATTCTGGAAACCTGCCTTTTTCCTATATTTTTTTTCCCCTATAGTGAGTGCATTTTCTTTTGGGAAACATTTTGTTTATGGCTTGGTTATTATGGAATTGTTTCTTTTTATACTTTTTTATTTTATTTTGTGGGAGAGTAAAGTGCTTATCCATATTAGCTTAATTTCACTTCTATCTGATGCTATCATGAAAATATTGTTATGCAATTTTCTGTTCCTAAATTTATTTCTGTTATATCTCTAAGCAAACTTTTAATGCCACTATATACATTAATTTCTATATATTGATACATAAAAAGTCATTGGTCCTGTTTTCATTATCTGAATATACATCCATGGCTATAAAATTGTATTTTTTTTTAACTGAGGCAATTGGGGTTAAGTGACTTGTCCAGGGTCACACAGCTAGGAAGTGTCAAGTGTCTGAGGTCAGGTTTGAACTCAGGTCCTCCTAACTTCAGGGTGGTGCTCTATTCACTGTGCTACCTAGTTGCCCCTGTAAATAGTATTTTAAACATATTAGCTCAATAGAACCAATAATAGAATATACCAGTATTGTAATCATACACATTTGTTGTTTTCAATAATATTTGTATATTAATATGTACTCAAGTAGAGCAATTCCCAAAATAAATGATACATTTGCATTTAGTATAAAAATCTAATATTAGAAGCAGACAACTAAATTTAAGAATGAAAATGTTTTATGTATAATATGCAGGAAAGTGAAGGCATTAGAAAAGTAGACAATTAAGGATGCTAATGTTAATATATAAGTAAGACAATTCAAGAAGATTTTATAGACCCATGTGAAAATTTAAAGTATGGATAATTGACAATAGAAACTTATTCTTGAGAAATTTATACTAATTCACCCTTTTTGGAAGAAAAAAATGCATTTTCATATAATTGGGGAGGAATGTAGAGAAACTGAATGTCACAATTCTGGAACTATCAATCCACCTATTGATAGACTTAGGCGATGCCACCTGGAGTAGACAAAAACTGCAGATCCAAAGTTGTCTTCCCAGAATTGGATTCTGTTCCCCAAAAGAATAACACTGACCAGCTCAAGTTGGGTGAGAGAATAGAAGGTTCCTAAGTCATCTAAACTGATGAGACTGACAGGGTCTAAGAGGTCTATACTCAATGGTAGTGAATGACCCTTAGTGCATCATATATGGAGTGAATATATACCAACTTTAGTTGAAATGTTTTAGGAGGGCAAATGTAAAGGAGCTTAAGTTTTACATTTTAAAAAAGGCTTTGAGTTTCTTGTCAAGGTAGAGCAGTTTATACAACTAGACTCTTAGCATGTGGGTAAAATTGGATTGCAATGATTCAGAAAGAGATTTATGATCATCATGAATCTAACATCATTCCAGGTATGCAGATAAAAAACCCTGTCGACAATGACTGAGGTGAAACAAGTGCTCTAGAACAGAAGGAGTCAATGAACTTGATGTCAGTGGTTTTGAGATTGTCTTTTGAAATGCAGCTCACAGGAAATGAAGAAAGATAGCAGCATCGCAGATGCAAAATTACAGACACAAGCCCAGAGATGACCATGTAAGTGAAGAAATGAATAATGAATGGTTGTTCTACTATACAAAGTAGTATCCTTGGAGAGAAGAAGTTGAAAGGAAAAAAAGGCATGAAAGCCTGACCTCTTAACACCTTCAGAAGGTAATCACCAGAATTACAGACCTACTCTCCATTATAGCTGTGAAGCCAGAAGTCATAGACATATTTACTGGACTAGTGTCGAAATGCAGAATTGGTTGTACAAAAGATGATGCCTTCTTTTCCAGTTTTTAAGAAACCAAGAAAAAATCAGAAAAGGATACTCCTAAGAACTGAAGATAACAGTCATACTGACCTCATCATTAATTCTTTTGGGGTCATTTCCACCTAAACTCATAGGAACTCTTGAGAAAGTGAGGGTAAAAATTGGAAAATTGAAAAAAATGGATGAACTAAAATGCTTCCCTGGACAAAGGATTTCAAGTCTTTGTTTTCTAATTTTTGATAGATTTTGAGAAAATACTTTTAAAACCTATGACAGGGGCATAAATTTGATAGATTGAGTGATAAAAATTATCTCCATATAGGTTACATCTAAGTAAGCTTTAAATTGATTAAGGATATTGTTGGTGTTAATATGAAATTGTAGGCTGTGGCTCTGGTATGCTCAGACTTGCAATGGTATGTCAGCATTATTTGGAATTAATTCTAATCTTTTCAAAACTCTAACAAGATAATGCTAGAACATGCTTCTATTACTAATGCAACAAACAGGGACCTGAATACCTGAATATTTTGACTGTCCCTACAGACTGCAAAGGCTTGAGAGACAAGAATTGCTAGTGCATATGACAGGTCAACTTGTGAAATGGATTCTAAGGTATTTTACTATGAGAACTTTCTGTGGTATTACTATTCCAAGTTTATTTAAGAAATAGATTATGATTACTAAACCATCAAGTGACTCCACTGATATATATGTGACAAGATACTCAGAACCAAAATAGAAAGAAAGACAAAAATTGTCTTAAAACCTCAAGAGTCTCATGAAGATATATGAGAAACAAGTATGAAAACCTCAAGGACTTAATCAATTACCTTACAGACACATATTGGCTTTTGTAGGTTTAAGCAAGGCTTTATTCTCCGTGTATAGACTTGGAAAGATTGTTAGCTATTCTATACCAAGAGAGCAATAGTCACAAGAGATCATTTGAATTAGCCAACAATTTGCATAAATTTTTTATTAGTTTGACAGTGTCTCCTTACAAGTTGAAATCTTGTTGTAAAGGCCATTTATATGGATCAGAGATCCAAATATGGACCAATAACACTCCAATAATATATTTTAACCAGAGTGCAGTTGAATATTCTTGCCAGGGATAGCAACCCTGGCTAGTTATAATTTCACATATATTACAGATTTAATAAGATAAATAATGTGAATAAAGATGCCCTTGTCCAGAATGTCACATGACATTAGAAAAACATGTAAAACTAACTTAAGATACCAAAAGAGCTAAACTACAATTAAATGGAAGTATAACTGAGAGTTGGGGATATGCTAAACTCCCTTCTCTCCCAAAACAGCTCTAGAGGCTTTTAGTGTATACTAGTTCAGGTAAAAAAAAAAAAGAGAGAGAGAGAGAGAGAGAGAGAGAGAGAGAGAGAGAGAGAGAGAGAAAGCAATCAGCAACAAGGGAACAGGACCCATAAGTAACTTAGCTATGTTAAAATATTACAAATGAGCTTAATGAAATTATTTCACACTCCTAAAGATAGCAATATTACCCAATTATATATTATAATATTATATATTACCCTATTATCTATAAAATACACC
Organism: Sminthopsis crassicaudata; assembly: GCF_048593235.1. Classification (NCBI taxonomy): domain Eukaryota; kingdom Metazoa; phylum Chordata; class Mammalia; order Dasyuromorphia; family Dasyuridae; genus Sminthopsis; species Sminthopsis crassicaudata. The sequence continues at coordinate 154,845,809 of NC_133622.1, forward strand.
TGCAAGATAATTGTGTATGTTTATTGATAAACAGCATTTATTGCATTTTTGATTTATCTGTTTCTTATTTTGCTTTGTTTTGTATTTGGTTCATGTTATGACGATTTTTGTTAATTATTTTACATATGTATTAATGTTCATAGTTAACTGTATTTTATATAGACTTCAGTGTTAGTATTGCACCTAGCTAGCTTTGCTTTATTAATTAGCCATCTCTATTTTGTTGTTATAATTAATTTTTATGTCCTCTGGATATAAATGTACTCTTGAACTGAGTATATATTATGTCCTACATATAAGTTAAGACGTCTGTTCATACAAATATATTGTTATGTGATACTCTATAGTGCCATATCTATCATAGATTCTATTGCATTTGTTTTCTTTAGTTTTTAGTAGTTCCAATGATTTCATTTTTAGGATGTAAGGAAAATATTCTTTTTTTACAGTGCCAATGTTTGTGATTATTTTTCAGTCATGTTTCTGTATTATCTAATATTAGGGACTGAATTGACTCAGGTTGATACCCTGTTATTTCAGGTTTTGTTGGACTGAAACAATGCACCATAGATTATTCAGTAATTAGCAAATGTAGTTTTTTCTTAATCAGAGCACAGAAACATGATATCACTTTCAAAAAGCTGTTAGTTTCCTCTTCCTGGATCCTAGTTGCTACTGAGCAAATGTTATAAAGTTATACCATCACCTTTTACTCTGTGAAAGAAACTTCTGTTCAGTTAGATCTTCCAGGGCTGTGTCTACAGTCTATTCTAGACCCTACTTGAAGAGGTAGACTTGTATGTTTAAATAAATGGAGATATCAGAATATTCAACTGGGAAATGTTGCTCCTTCAGAACTTGAAAATATCAAAGCTTCTGATCTTCCCTTTTAGATTACAAGAAAGCCAGTACTCGTAGTTAATTCTGAATTGTCTCCAGAATCATGTGAGATTTCCCCAATCACCATATTCCTCAAAACTATATGGAGGTAATGAAGAATGGCTATCTACCATTCACTGGTGAATCGTGAATGCAAATTGAAGCATATATCTTTTAAATTTTATTTTTCTTGAATGTGTGCGTTTCTTTTTGGAACCTGGCTAATATGGAAATATCTTTTACATGGATAATCAATATATTATTTGTCTTCTCAATGAGTGGGGGAGAGATAAGAGGGAGAAAGAATTTGGAACTGAAAATTTTCAAAAATGAATTAATTTTTTATATATGGTTTGGAATATTTAATAAAACAAATTAAAATAGGGACAGCTAGATGACACATAGATAGAGCACTGGTCCTGAAGTTAAGCGGACCTGAGTTCAAATGCAGCCTCAAGCATTTAACCCCAATTGCCTCATCAAAATAAATTAATTAACTTAAAATATTTAATATTTAATCTATAGAGATAGCTGGATGCTAAATTTTCTTAGGTTTAGTACTCTTCTCACCTATCCTTTATATCAGCTATTATCAAATCCATCTAGGATAGATCCATCTTCTGGCCTAGTCAATATTATTGCTGCTCTCAGCAAGAGAGACCTTTTTAAGTGTCTATATGAGAAAGAGTTGAGATAATCCAAAGTAAGTACAGTAAAAGTATATTGGACTTCTTCCTAAGTGAAAGTAAACTGCTATAATTGAGAAAAAGGAATTAGCAAGAATAAATATTTCTATACTATGCACCTTTGTCTTGGATTGCCTGGTCCATTGTGGGCTAGGATTAATGAGGTCAGGAAAAGCTGTAGTGATGGATATGATAGCTTTGTCCATTGTAATCCACCAGGAGAAATCTGCCTTCCTTACTAACCATATCAGGTTGTGTAATGAGCAAAATACTCCAGCTCCCTTCATCTCCATCTCCAGAGAGAAAATATCTTTCATCCTACCTCCAGAACCAGTATTGTTTGGTACTGACTACATGGACTGTTTTATGCAACTCCAAGAGTTACATAAGCTCTACTATGCCTGGCACTGAATTTGCTAAAAGAGACTCTGCAGGTACCAATCTCTAGGAGCTTATAATGTGCATTCCCACAAAACACTCCTTAAGGTTAGCCACCTCATCTTCAAACACATATTCTTCTATCCACTTCTGCCTTGACAATGATACTTCTCTTTTAAGTGGTTTGCTCCTGAAGACCTTTGTGGAAATTGGGATATGTCTATATATTCATTTGGGGTGCTCCTATGATAGAAACCTGGTTTCCAGTGTCCAGCAGATACTTATATAGTTAGTAACAAATCCAACCTCTCCAAGTCACTACAATTTGAAAATATAATTTCTAGTCCCTTTAGGGTCCTACAGCTAAAATATTCTGAGTCTGAGGGGAAATCTAGGCCAATTTGTCTCCCAAATCTTTCAATTACAAATATGTTGACTTGAATGGCTCTAGATTAACATGTAGGACTGAAGCCTTAAGGAATGACTCAAGCTTGGGTGAAGCTACAGATCTTTCCTCCCCTTTATCAGATATCATAATATAATTTCACTCGCACCCCCAAAATTAACCATAAATTGCTTTCTTAATAATTGTATGTTTCAAAATCCATACCCAAAGCTTCCTGCAGCATGTGTCGTCCTCATCTGTGAGGGGAAGACTTCTTCCCTACTACCGTTACAATATCTATTTGTAACCACAGCTGTATTAACTCTGTAACAGTTTACCAGAAGATTATGCCTCCCTCTGTATTAGAGGCAAAACTTTGTATATTTGTGATTATGCCTTTTGAACTACATAGTTCTGTGTTAAATCTGACTCAGTGGCTAATGGAACTGGAATGCAGATTATCCCCTACATTTGAAGGAATAGTCTCAGTGTAAACTGGAGCTATTTGCAGAGAACCTAGATATTCCCAGCCCCTTAAAAGGCACCAGAGAACCCTGGAGGAAAGGTGAAATCTCAAGTACCTGACCTTCTAGGATCTAGATGATGAGGGTGACAGTAGTCAGTGTTACTTATGGGACCTCATCTGGGGAAAATGGCATCCTTCATTTTTGTGGAAATTTCTGGAAAGATTCTCTGCCCAGGATTTTTGATATGACACAAGTTGTAAGCAGCAGAAGTAAGATTCAAACTCATGTTTCTGGTGCTTGAATTAATTTCTCATTCTCTCTAGGTTTCATTTCCTCAACTATAAAATGAAGCTATCAGATATCTGGTTTCTAAGTTTCCTTCCAACTTTAGATCTATGGCACTTAACATTTTCCGAGCCTCAGCATTCTTCTGTAAAGAAAAAGATAATGAATAATACCTAGACTCTCAGGTTTGTGGTAGGATTTTATTGAGGCAATGTTCAAGAAATGAACTCTATTAATGTAAGATATTATTTCTTGCTTATTAACAATTACTGTACTAAGTTAAACATGGTATTTACCCTATTTCTAGGCAGTGCTTGAAAATGCTGATTTCCCCTTAAGCTTTGAGAATTAGTTTCCATCATCTTAATTGGATAATAGAAAAGAAGGAATATATGTATATATATATGTATATATGCATATATATACACACACATATATGCATATATATATATATTATATATATATATATATATATCTGTCTCTAAGTACTTATGGTTCATGTTAGAGAATTTTTAGTACAACACTGATTTTTATTTCTTCCATCCTTTCTCTTTCTTCTTCTTTTTCTTTCCTTCCATCCTTTTTTCTACCTTTCCTTCTTCCCTCTTTCCTTTCTCTCTCCTTACCATTCTTACTTTCTTCCCTCCCTGCTTTCCTACCTTCTTCTGTCCTTTTCTCCCTCCCTCCATCCCTGCTTCCCTCCCTCCCTTCTTCCTGCCTGCTTCTTCCCTCCCTGCCACAACAATTCAAAATAATCCCTAATTCTGAAATGATGCAAAATTCACAAGCATATATGAAATCCTATACTATTGAGAGAAAACCAGTTTTCATTTTTTAAAGCCCCAAAGTAAAACTTAAGTATTAAAAAAATTAATGAGAATGTATGTATAACAATAATATACTAATATAATATATAGGTACTATATATAAAATATATGTAAGTATATATATAATCTTAATTGACAGGAGGAGGAGAATGTAGGAAGAAAAGTGCTCTAATCTCTCCCCTTCTGAAAGAGTAAGAGAAAAGTTGAGGGCAGAGGAAAGGGGAGAAAATGTCAAAGAGAGAAGGAAATAAGAGAAGACTTCAACAATAGAACCTCAGGGATTTTCACTACAGGCCAAGGAAGGAGCTCTTTTTTCCCAACACCACAAGCAGCATGGATTAAGAATAAAACCAGGTTGAATTGTAGGTTAAATGGAGAACATGCAATCAGTTGAATTTAGTTCAATACACATTAAAGGGCTATTAAGTGCAAGGTTACCAAACTAGTTGCCAAGGAAGACATCTAGATAAAGTAGCTAGATAAAGCCCCAAGTCTAGAAAAGGAGATATAACAAACATTACAGGTTTGAACTAGGAAATATGTGGGAAAGGCAAAGCACTGTAAGAATTCAAAGGAAGGAGTGACAACGTGTAGAGGATCAGGCAAGTTTTTCTTCAGGAACTGACATCTGACCTTGATCTTGGAACAATAGCTAGAATCTCTACTGGCAGAGATTGGTGGGTGCTGTGTATGCAGTGATAGAAGTATATCTCAGTATATAGGGTGGTATGAGCAAACACAAAATAAGGAATGACTCGGACAAATTAAGACATTGGTTAGTAGTCCTGTTGCAATAAAGCATACATAGGAAAGGTAGGTTGTTGCTGAATTTTGGAAAGTTTTGAATGTTGGATTAAGAAATTTGAGCTTTTTCTGTTAAGAAATGAGGATGGATTTTTGATCAGGGATGAGCATTAAAAAATTACTTTGACAGCATATAAAGTAGATAATGTAAGGGAATAGGAAATAAGAGTAAAGAGAAACATTCAAAAGGTCATGTATTTTAAACTAAAGAATTGAGTGTCTTTTTGTACTTGTACTTTTTATTTTTACATCAGCTTGATTTCCAAATGTTGTCCTCAAGGATCTTTGTTTGGTTTTTTGTTTTGTTTTGTTTCATTATTTTAAAAAGGAAAAAAATTCATTAAATCAGCCAATACATCATATTAACAAGAGTCGTAGCACTCTCTAATATTTCTTCAAAAGGGGTGAGAGATATATTTTCCAAAATTTTCTCCGGAGACAAGTTTGATCATTTAGAATTATATAGTGCCTACTTTCCTTTCCTTTCTTTTTTGTCCTCCTTCTACATTATTGTGGTTTTCTTGTTTTTGAGTATGCCTGTGCTTTTCTAAATTCTTCATATTGGTCATTTCTTATTCCATTGAAGAAAAGCACTTTGATATTAAATCCATAAGTGTAGGAACACACATAACCTTCATCTGCATCTGTACATTTTGCTCAGTGTACTTTCTGACAGGAACTCCATTGTGACACCATTGGATCTTGTTTAATAAGCACTAAAGTATTTACCAGCCAAGGTGTATGACAATAAATTTATGTGTCATCCTTCCTTCCACTGCACCAACTTGTGTGCTTCATGCATTCATTAAACTATAGACCAGGAAATGGTTTTCCATTATTTCAAGGAAAGAGATAACCTGCCCTTTGTGGGGATGAAGGGGGAACCGAATACCATGTGATCCTTTTATTTTAAATAGCTATTTGCCAAGGCTCCCTTGGCCTCCCTGTTGACAGACTTGCTCCTGTAATTTTATTTATGTAGCTTTGGGCAGATCTTAAAGAGGTGGTGGGAATGTGGAGGAGTAGGATCAAGTGGGGGAAATAACCAAGGGGTGAAGGAAAAGAAATCCAACTATCTGATGTATAGAGAGTCTTTTATCAGGTACGTCTTCTTAGTTTTTCAAGTGCCTATCATATCACACAAACTGCTCTTGAAGAGCCCTCCATTTACCCTCTCCCCTAATTAAATGTGCACTTCATTAATGTAAATTGGGGGTTTAATGCTCTTGTTGAAATTCTGAAGAAAGTGCTATGGCCTTGCGAAATGCTTAAGCATCATTGCAAATTAGATTAGGGACCAAGAAAGGCAGTAAAATTAGAATGATAATGGTTGATATGGCTTCCTGACAGGCATGACTATTCAGGGATCAATGGGAGGGAGAACAGTTTCCCGAGCCTAAAGTGAAAGGCAGGGACAAACGTCAGCCTACAGATGTGGCTTTTGGAAGCACTTTCAATTAGTTTAATTTGGTAAATGGTGGGGATTTAGAGGCTCTCAGCCAGTCATACAAGACAAGAATACATTGAAATGTTTTTCACTTTTTAACATAAAATAGGATTGGCTTTAGATTTGCATTTCTCAAACAAGAAAGAAAAGGTGGGGGTTGGGAGAGAGAAAGTCTTTAAAGTGTTTTTACCAACTCTGTTTTTTGACAATGGAAATGATTGTTTTTTTGTGGGCTTAGACTAGAAACTTCCAAATGGTGGAGAAGAGGAAACATTTTCCCTACTAATGCTCATTAGTGCCCCATGTAATAAAAAGGAGAAATTTCTAAAAATATGTGAAATTGTAGTGTCTAGAGAGTGATATGTTTCTTAAATTTCCCTAATGTCTACTAATATAATGTTTTGTTCTCCTGCTTCTGAGAATGATTTTATTTATTATCCTTTCACAGAAGTTATTGACTTAAGGTCCACAAATTTTTTCTTTAATACTTAGACATGATACTTTCATTTTTATTGTTGTATTTTAAATTTTTGATATATTATATGATGTATGCTATGTGTTGAAATAACATTATTTGGAGAAGGGGCCCATAATTTGAACTAAACTGGCAAAGAGATCCTTGACACAAACACAAAAGTTAAGCAGTATTAGACTGCTAATACATTGGAGTGAGTGCAAGACATAGAAGCAGGAAGACCTGAGTTCAAATTCAACCTCAGACATAGTTAATAACTGTGTAATCTGGGCCAAGTGACTTAATTTCACTAAGAAGGAAATAGTAAACCACTGGTATCTTTACCATAAGTAAGACAGTAAGGCCCATAGGGTCACAAAGAAATGGATATGGCTGAATACACAGCAAATACAGAGTCAGACCTGGAGTCAGGAATCCCTGAATTCAGATCTCATCCATTTACTAACTGTCTGACTCTTGACAACTGTCAATTGGTTGTAATAATAGTTCTTACCTCCCAGGATTATTGAAAATTATTGAAATGAGATAATATTTGTAAAGTACTTAGCTGAGTACACACAGTAGGTGCTTAATAAATGCTGCTATCCTAATCACACGTCTCAAAATTAAGATCAGAGGTTAAATAATTACCTAATAAGTATCACACCACAAGATATCTGGTATCACCCACAGATATCTTATATCCAAGACCCAAATAGCAAGAGAGTGCTAGTTTAGTCCTGACATTTCATGAGATCATATGATGAGAGTCTGGAGATAGAAGAACAATAAGATTATCAAGTCCAGCCCATGCATGTTGCAGATGTGGAAATTAAGGCCCCAAGGTATTAAATGACTTTCAGAAAGTCTTTTGACCAGTAAAAAGAAATCATACCCACAATCCTAAACTGACATGTAACTGCAAATAGAAAATTATTTGTCACTAATCAGCCTAATTTAAGTTGTTTATAATAATTCAATTTCTCTTATCAACAAATCAAACTATGAATTTCTTCTTGTTTAGCCAATGTGGTACCAAGTCTTAATTGGTTTTCTTCAGTGAGAGTTCCTGTCCTTTGGGATAATGGAATAAACATAGGACATGGAATTCAAAGACCCCAATTCTTTTCCAAAATTCCTAGGCTTTTTAGCTATGTGATTATATAATTTTCCCTTGAAAAGTTTCTTTATGTGTGGTTTTAAAGTGAGGATCTTATTAGTCACTTGTTCACATAATATAGACCTATAGTAGGATTTTGAGAAGAGACATGATATGCTTTGTCTAAAAGAAAAAAAAAAAAAAGTTGGAAGTCATGTGAAAGGTGGATTGAAAAAGGGAATAAGTGAAAAAAAGGAATGTTGGTACCATAATATACATCATATTGAGAATGACTGGTCATGGGATTAAAGAGGACTATTTGTATGTATGTGTGTGTGTGTTTTGTTTACATAGAACCTTAGTTTTAAAAAGGGAGGGAGGGGGAGAGCCGGCAGATAGTACTGTAGATAGAGATAAAACACTATGGCCTAGAGTCAGTAGAACTTGAATTCAAAGCCCAGATCAAACACTTACTAGCTGTTAAGTGATGCCACTTAACCCTGATTGCCCCTACAAAGGGGAGAGAGGATTTGGAATCAAACTACCTTGTTTTGAATGCTAGTATTCCGGCATTCTGTAACCATGCACAAAGAACTATACACTATATAAAGAAGAAAAATGAAAAACTATATACTATATAAAATATGACCAGTGGGAGGGTGGGAGGGAAAGGAGAATGAAGTTTCTCTTGATCTGTCCTCCACCAAAGTTTAGGGATTGAACCAGAGAATTTCCCAATTTAAAAAAAAAAAAAAAAAGTGTCATTTGCAACGTTGAAGAGTTTGGGAACTTGTTAAGTAGTTATACAATCAGTATTTGTCAAAGAAAGGATTTCAATTCTGGACTTGTTGGTTGCTAAATCAACTTTCTATCTGAAACTCCTTAATTGATTCTCATTCTCCAACAAACACCCAATAAGCAACAGTAAAAGAAGAGCTAAAAAAAAGGGCAGAGGTTACATGAGATGATTCTACATTAGCAATAATATGCTTTATAGTGATGGGAGCCACTATTTTTAGGTACTGAATTTATCTGATGTTGATGGGCACTCACTCCTATAGAAAAACAACAGGGAACAAAAACCTGGCCCAGTTCACTGTGCAGGGTTTTTTGTTTTGCCAAGCCAATACTCTCCCTGTTGCCAGCTAAGAGTATTCAATTCCATTAATCTTTCATTTGTAGTAAATATGCCTGATCTTATTTCTAATTCTCTCAAATAGATTGATTTGGCAATGTCACTTCACCAACTCAAAAGGTCCCTTCTGAAAATACTAACATTAAATTCATTTTGTTAGGCACTGGTTCTCTGATTTTATGTAATTACTTTTGAGATCAGAGTCAGCCTTTTCGATTTGGAAGCAACCGAAAAGATATCTTGTCAAATCCTTTCATTTTGCCAGTGAAGAAGCTAAAAGCCATAGAAGAGAAAGAGTTTCTCTGGACACACAGCTTGTTAGTTGTTAGCTCCTCTAGGAGAGGAGAACTCTGTGTGTGCTATATACATTCCCCTAAGAGTGGTTCCTTGTGGTCCTGGAGAACCTTCTGTGATGCTCAAAGCACTTTATAGCTATGGTTTTATTAGTCCCCACAGCATCCTGGAGAGGGCAACAAGAGAACAAAATTCCATCTCTTATGCTTCTTTCACTATTGGGGAAATTTAGTCATTGAGTAATACAATTTGCTCACACAGTAGAGTGAAGGACAAATAAGAGTAATCAATCAATCAATAAACATCTATTAAGTGGCTAAAAAAAGCCCAGCCCCTTTCCTCAAAGAATTTACATTTTATTGGGGGAAGGGGGGTGGTAGAGAGAAACAAAATCTAAAAGTAGACCCAAAATATATGTAAAGCCAATAAAAAGTAACTATTTGAGAAAAGGAAGCACTAACATTTAGAGGATCAAGAAAGTTCTCTTGCATGGGTTTGAGTTGAGCTTCAGTGGAAGTTAAGGATTTCCAGGAACAGAAATAGAAGGGCATATGATCCAGTAATCATTATATCTAAATGACCAATCAATTATTTCTAGGATTTTCTCAAAAGTGATTATTGTTATTTTATATAAATATTTTATTATTACATCTTACAATAATAAAACCTTATATTTTATCAGATTTCTCAGTTTTTCAAATCATCTTCAAATATTTTTATTTGATTCTAACGATTCTGGTTAGCAGGTATTGTTACCCCTACCTTACAAATGAAGAAAATGAAACTTAGAGGGGTTAAATGACTTATCCAATATATCTTGGTCAGAAAATGGAAAAATTGGAACTATAATCCATGACTCTAGTCCAAGCTTCTTTCAAAAAATCAACAAGCATTATTAAGCACCTAATATTTTCATACAAGTACTTATGCAATATGTGCAAAATACATATAAGCCTTTTTTTTTAAAAAAATGAGGAAGACAGTAGAAGATTGGTGGAATCAAGAATAGCTTCATATGGATAATCACTCTAGCTGAGCTGTGAAAAATACTAAACAATTTAGGAGGATAAATTGAGGAAGATCTGCATTTCAAACATGAGAAAGAACATTTTCAAAGGGTAAATATGGCAGATGGATCACCATCAATGAGAAGCTTAGTTTGGCTGTACAGTAGAACACACGAAGAAAAGAAATGAATCAAATTAAAAAGGGAGATTAGGACCAGGTTGTGAAGAGTAGTATTTAAAATAGCAAACTTTATATTCTATCTTATTGTCTCTGTCCATAAGAAACAGTTTGAAAGTGTATAATGTATATCGATTTGAACAAACTTTACAAATATAACTGCAACAAGGCACATTCTATCCTTATACTCTCAAGTCTAGATCTGTTAATTCCTTCCCTCTGCCTCTCACCCAGGGTTCCCCAGTCTGAAAGGGTCAGGAGATCTCTTTCCTCTGCCATTAGCTTGAGCTTCCACTGATTGCATCCCTTCATTTCAGTGACCTTGTGACTAGCACTTCAATTCAATTAAACTACTTAACATCAGGAAAGATTTTGGCTTAGAATTTAGCTCAATTTCTACTTAGCTTTAGTTCCACCAAGTTCAGGTTCAAAATTTACAATGCCAGTTTCTGCTGGATCATAGTGGTCCTCAAGGATATTCTATTGGGCTAGCTACAATATTTGGCCTGGATTCCTGGACTCCTGGTTCCCCATAACTTAAGCTTGTAGACCAGATATGAGACTCATATGTATGTAACTAATGGGCAAGTCATTTAACCCTAATTATCTAAGAAAGACAGAAGAAAAAAGAGGAAAGAAGAGAGGAAGGAAGGAAGGAAGAAGAAAGGAAGGAAGGAAGGAAGGAAGGAAGGAAGGAAAGAAGGAAGGAAGGAAGGAAGGAAGGAAGGAAGGAAGGAAGGAAGGAAGGAAGGAAGGAAGGAAGGAAGGAAGGAAGGAAGGAAAGAAGGAAGGAAGGAAGGAAAGTGATCATCCAATGTCTTTTATATAAGTAACACAATCATAGGTGATCTAGGCATGCACTGAACTCTGAGTACATATATCCATGAACATGTCAAGAATTCTGTCATGGCTACAGATGGATTCCAAAAGTATTTTCAGAATTCTGCTGTAGGATATGTGGCCTTTTCATTTGTAATCAAATATATTCAAATTAAAATAAATAAAGCACACGTGACATGTGCATTAACTTTGCAGATAACATAAAGTTGAAAGGAACAGCTAACTAATGGAACAAGAGAGCCAGGATACAAAAAGATCTTGAAGTCTAGAGTATTAGGCAGAATATAAAAGGAAGTTCAATAGGAATAAAGTCCTGTATTTGGACATAGAAAATCAATTTCACCAGTACAAGACAACAGAAGCATAATTATACAATGTTTGCTCTTGAAAGGATCTGAAAGTATTAATGGCCTATATGATCCAAGTGAATCAGCAGTATAATGTGACAGTGAAAAAAATTAGTGAAATCTTGAGTTCCATTGAGAGATGTAGGCTTCAAGTGGCAAGAAGGAAGTCAGAGTCCCATTGTAGTCTACCCTTACCAGACCAGTGTTTAGTTTGGGGTTCCATGGTTTAAGACAGACATTAATAAGCTAGATCATACCCAGAATGGGTATAAATAAACTTCAATTCATACCATTTGAGGATCATTGAGATGTTTAGAAAGAATAGAAGTAGATAATGGGGGGAGGTGAGAGCTATCTTCATGTATTTGAAATATTATCATGTGAAGGAAGTATACTTATTCTATTTGGCCCCACTATTATTCCATTTTCTGACTAGGATATATTGGGCAAGTCATTTAACCTCTCTCAGACTCATTTTCTTCATTTGTAAGGTAGGGGTGACAATACCGGCTTACCAGGATTATTAGGATCAAATAAAAATATTTGAAGATGTTTTGAAAAATTGAGAAATCTGATAAAATATAAATTATTAAATTTTGAAATTATTAAAAATATTCTGAGAGATGCTCAAAAATAGAATAAGTTGCCTCAAGAGTTGGTATATTCCTTTTCTTTGAAGGTCTTCTAGTGTAGCGAGCAGGAACTCTGAAAAGGTATACTTAAATCTAGGTCTGCAAGGTACTTTATAATAAAGTTAAGCATATGCATAGTACTTAATATGGTGATTGTAATGGTTGCACAAGCTTAGTGTGTTGTAGTGATATGATCTTACTGAAGCATTTAAGGGAGTCTCAGAGACAAAACGCTTTCTCAGCCACAGTTCTTGGCCACAGACACAAGATGCCAAACTCCAGATTCCAGACTCCGTTCCTGTATATGTATTGTATATGGCTGGTCTTTGACAGCCACGTGGCAGCTCTCCTGCCTCCTTCACTTCTCCACTAAGACCAAGGACTCTTCTTGATCCTGAGGTCCTCCAGAGAGCTAGCCCAGACATTACAATTTTACCTCCACTTTCCCCTTTTTCCAAAACAATCCCCTTTCCACCTCTAGTTTCTTTTTTATATTATAACAGTAAAATCATATTATACATGTACTCTCTATGTATACCCATAACATTCTAGAAGCTGGATCCCACTTTTCAGGGCTACTATTGTGGGAAAGTTCCTTTTATGTATGGATTGGAGTAGATAGATTCTAAGGTCACATTCTTTTCTCAAATTCTGTCATTCTGTGACTAAGTGTAATATTACCACAACAAAGAAATGATGAATTTAAAGAATTCAGCGTGGGAAGATATTTAAACTGATGCAGAGTAAACAGAACCAAGAAAATATTGAACACAGTGAAGACAAACATATAAAAATAAAAAACAATGACAAAATTAAATACTATGTAATTATGAGGAGTAAACTTGTTCTGAGAAGAGCTGGGGAAAATGGCCTTTTTGAAGAGGTGGGAGATGATAGGACTCTGGTAAATTTGTTTCTTTTCTTTCCTTTTAAAATATTTGTTACAAGGTATAGCTCCTTGAGTAAGGAAGGGAGCAAGAATGATTTAGAAATTAAGATTATATAAAAATAAAGCAATCAATAAAAGTAATTTTTTAAAAAATAATTTAACTTTGCTTAACTTCCTCACTTATACATAAATCTCTTCCTTCCTCACAAAAACGTGAATCTTTCATTCAATGGCCTATTCCAAAAGGTAATGGATTTTCCTTCGGGGTCCAGATGATGAGGTGTGGCCTTCTGGATGACTCTCACTTATTCAGCTATTAAAGTAGTTTAAGCCCTCATCAGAACGTTAACATTTGGATGCCAGTAACAGATTAACCTTTATTCATAAAGTGCAAATAGTTGGAAGTAGAACAGATTGGTTGGCTTTTATGTGCAGTTTCAGTCTTTGATTCCTCTTCCCTTTCTTCCTTTAATCTGACCAGGCTGCCTTGAATACGGTTTGTACTCTAAGTAAACAGGACCAGGGGAGGCCTCTGCTTTTGAAGGATAATTTGCTTGTGTGTAGGGAAGGACCTGGGTGGGTTACTTAAAAAGATTTGCCTTTGGAATTAAACAATCTTAAGAATGGACTGGAAACACCAAGCCTGAATGGAGCTGTTCAGGGGGCCTTCCAACAGAACTCCAGGCTATTAATTCAAAATCAGCTTTGTACATGCAGAATGAGAATATAAGGATTTATAGTAAATTAACTCCCTTGAAGGTTTTACTTCATATGATATACAAAGAAACTCAAAAAGCACAACAAAATTCCAAGTTGAAATAGCTTCATGCTGCTTTGCTTTGTTCATTTAAAACACTCCAAAAATCAACTGTGCTAATTTATAAATAATATCATCCTTTCTTAGTTAATCAAACCAATGCTTAACAAGGGATAAAGGACACTTTCATGCTAGTTTTGGTTTTAGAACAGTTTTGAACTTGTTTTTAAAAGTTATATATAAACCTGTTCTACATGACTAAATAAATATGCCTAAGTACAGCTTGCAGAATTTAGCCCTTTGTGGAATCAGTCAATATGCAATTCTGTTTTGTACCATATCCTTAATAAAAAAAAAAAATAATAAAAAAAAAAAAGTGTAAAGCCAGATTGTGCCTTCTTTGTACAGAAGAACATATAGTAGGTAATAAAATAATTTACTGATTGAAACATTTTCCAATGCATTTAACTACTGATTAAATCTCACAGAGTAGAAATCTTTACTCCTCCATTTCCTTCATTCTCTAAAAAAAAAATCTGTCCTATAGTCCTATCTGGTTTTATTTTTTTCCCTTCAAAATAGACTATCTGCCTTTTGAGGTTGACATGTAACCTGATAAAATAGTCCTCAGTCCTTTGCCCCAGCATATGTTTACTATTAGTCCTCCCTTCCTCTCCTTTTTCTCATGCTTGCCTACTATCTTATTTTCTTGTTGCTCTCCATTCCATCCACCCTGAGTTCAAATGCCAGACTAATTTTCCTAATGTAGCATTTTCTTCAAACTCCAGCCAAAGAAACAGTTCTGCTTCTCTTTTGCCCTACTACAAAAAGTCTAAACTCCCCTTCTTAACTTTCAAAGTCTTCTTTAATCTGATCCCATTCTACCTCTTCATTCTGGGTTATCGTTTTTTTAATTGAAGCTTTTATTTTTTTTATTAAAGCTTTTTAATTTTCAAAAGATATTCATGGATATTTTGTCAACATTACCCCTTGCAAAACTTTGTGTTCCAATTTTCTCCCTTCTCCCCATCTCCTCCCCTAGGTAGCAAGTAATCCAATATATGTTAAACATGGTAAAAAAAAAAAAAAAAAAAAAAAAAGTAAAATCCAATATATGCACACATCTTTATTACAATTCAATCTGAGTTATCTTGAGGAAGCTTCTCCTTCTAATGTCACTATATAAAAATTTATAATTAATTCAGGTCTACCTTATCTAGAATTCTGAAGTCAAGAGAACTAGTAGTAACAGCATCTATGTTCATAAAAAATTTATGAAAGTAAAGAGGAATATGCTTCCAAATCCCTGGAAAAATCAAGTACCCATGCATTTATATTTCCGTATTATAGATCAAGAGATTCTGGGATCTAGAGATCTAGAGACTCTGTGGATTTTGAGATCTAGAGATTTATTTTGGGACTTTGGTCTTACCAATGAATCACATGTTGACTCCACTTTTTTAGTCATTCAAATCCATCATAGAACAAAAACACTATACTAAAATGGGGACTGTGAGATAAATTATTATTTTGCTATTACATTAACAACCAATTATTAAATTAGAATGAGGTTTTTATTTCCTTCATTTTCTCATTCAGGGACCAGTATCTGTATGTCTCAGAACAGGTATTATATGTGAAGCAGTCTCTGAAGGACAGGATAAGGTAAGATTGAAGGTAACATTGCCCATCCTTAAGTAACAAGATCTTAATTAAAATTCTTCAAAATAAATGACCTCTACTGATATTTCTCAATGTGGAAAAATCTGGAAAACCTGCTTCTGGGAGAGTCCAGATGATGTATAATGAAAAAGAACTAGAGAACTGAGAATATTTATATATTCTGTAATATAGTTTTGCCTGCTAGCCATGTAATTAGAGAAATGTTTTTTTGATTGGCTAGATAGTTAGAATTGGGGTTACCTTCAAAAAGAATTCTCCTTAGCCTACCCTGCTAGGCCAACAATGGGCACCTCTTCTTGGTCAGCATGTAAGATTAGGCTCTTCTGTGCCAGGTGTTGTTGATGTTATTATTGTTGTTGTTTTGTTGTTCTTGTTGTTGTTTTGTCCCTTATTCTAGAAGAGGACCATAACTTCAGGGAAGTGATGCTATAACATGCAAGTGAATTGGATTTAAGTGACAGGGCTGGGCAATTTCACTAGCCTTGTTTTCTTCTGGTGCCTTCTGGGTCAAGTGACAAGATATATATTCTTGTCCAAGCTATAGAAAGACCACTTTTCAGTCTTGTGCTACAAAGCCACATACAATCGCTTCCAGCTAGACCCCATCCCCAGTATCCACAGATCTTTCTCTCTCACTTTGCCAATCATAGCCTGGAAAACTGACTCACTATGATTTTTCTTGTATCTACAAGTAAGAAAATGTCTTAGTATAAAGCATTCTATAGATCTTTGTGGAGTGGTTTTAGAAGAGAAATTAAATGTACTACTTCTTTCTACTCCTCCATTTTGGTTGATCTCTTCTTGCAAGTATTTTCTATCCTTTTCTTACATGTCAGTCCTTCTATGACTTATGTTGCTCAGTTGGGTCTATTTTACTCATGGGTGTGAGGCCTATCTTATTGCACTTATATTGGGGAGCACTTGCTTTGCCTTGGCCAGGAGGGCTAGGTGGTTCTTGATGCTGAAGCACACAGTTCAGACCCTAGCCTTTGCTCTCTTCCTTGAGGGCAGGAAATCCTGTAAAAAGTGTGGCTGCCAAGAGACCAGTTTTGGTCATGCTAAGTACTCATGAATTTAGAAGGAAGAAAGATGTTTCTTATTACTAAGGCATGAATCACAGTTTATTAGTATAGTGGAGTAGCTGTTTGACCAACTAGCCCTTCTTCTAGTCAATGATTCATAAACCAAGAAATGGGGATGGGAGGAAAGTATAATGGTTATGGGAGAATTATACCATAGGAGCACACAATTCCTCCCTGTCTTTTCCTCTCTATCCACAGACAGCTAGCAAGATAATTGTGACCTATTACTCATTTGGCTAGTTCAGTAGGATTTTGTCTGGAAGGCACAACTCCAGAATTAATTGCAGAAGATTTTAGTAATGATTCTCTGCAAGTTGCAATGGTTATAGAGGCAAGAAATGCAACAGCAATGAGCCCTAAAAATGGACAGGGGAAAGGAAATAAGTAGAGTCAAGAGGAGTCCAAACAAGTAATTCCTAAAAGATGGAAAAAGAGGTTTCTGGACATGATCCAAACAGTCCAAGGATTGTCGATTTTTGTTCCAATGGCTAGGATGTATGTAGAGTTTTTATGGAATCTCTTACAGGTAGAGGTGTCAAACTTTTAGATCTTGGGCTAAATGCAGCCTGCAAAACTCCAGACATTATCCTGAAACAGATTAAAATATAATTGGTAAATATTAAACAAAACAAATAAATATAAAATGATGAAACTTTTTTAAGGTTAGTTTGAGGTTTTCTAAATCAACATACAGCCCTCAGAAATATATTTCTACTTGAGTTTGATATCACTGCTTTAGGGCATTTCCAATGACAATCTTGTTGGGGATGGGGCATTTCTCCTCACTGATAAAGTTAGAAAGAGGTATTCCTCCCTAATCTCAATGTGGATGGAGCATTCCCACCTTAAACATCTAAGCAACTATAGAACTTATACACAAATGGGTCACCTGGATAAAGATGGCTTTGTGTCAGGGATGTTAATCTATATAGAGAGAAGAGGCCAAGATACAGAGTCTAGTAAGAGAGCTTTCAATTTGCAATAGGAAGTAAGTCAAAGTAGCAAAATAAACCCCAAGTTACAAAATGAAATTTTAAAAAACAGCCAAAAAAAATCACACAGGAAAATGCAAGTGTGCTACTGGTCTTTTTCCAAGATTAAATAGGTTTTTCTTACTCTGCTACTTTCTTGTATGGAAGATTTTACAAACAAATATATATTTTAAATTGATATCACTTTTGTCTGCCTTATTACCACACTTGATTTTATATTGCTTAAATGCCTGCATAAAATTGTTTGTAATTGATATTTAGTCCTTTCCTCCATTCATTTCCCATTTTTGATAATTTTTTTTCAATAACATCAGTAACATTTAAATAGGTCAAATTGGAGATCTTTTCATTGTGTGCTATTTCTGATTTTTATTATTTTTCTTTGTTATAACAAGTGAAGAGTATAATTTATTCTGACAGCTGATTCAGGAACAGATCATATACCATTAAGGAGTAATTTTCTACTCATCAAGGTAAACAACAGCACATACATGCTTGAAAATAATTGTAGCTTAATTGTCAACAGTTTGTGAAGGATGAAGAACTATAGAAATTCTATGAAGAATTCAATAAGTGCATCTAAATTAAATCAATATATATTTTAACTCAGTGCAATACACTGTGAGGTCAATGTGAAGTGGTTTTAGGAGAATAAGTATATATATTTAAAAAGGAAAGAATAAAGGATGGATGAAAGCCAAAAACTAGATTCCATAAAATGCTTTTGCCTGTGGATCTTAAATATTTTCACCGAAAAAAAAATTAGTTCTGAAAATTGTAAGCAGTAAACAATATTTTTAAAATGAAATTGATAAAAAAAAAGAAAGAAAAAAAATCCCTGAAAACTTCCTGACTCTCATTTCCAGGTTACAATTCCTATCTTAAAGGAAGGAGAAGAAGGGCCTTGAAGCTGATCTGTCTTTCTTTTGTTCTAATTTAAAACAAAAGCAACATCCTTCTCACTCTGAATGAGAAAAGCTTATACTTGTAGATTTAACTTCTCCCCAATCAACACTGGTTGATTATACAAAAGATCATCCAAAATACTGAATAGTAAGTAAATGAATTTATTGAAAGAAATAGGAAACAGAAATCAGAGAAGTTAAATAAATTACAGCATAGTGATGAATACATAGTGTGAAATGTACTTTGACATGGAATGAGATCGCTCAATCATGAGATGGGCCTTATTTCTTTTGAGGTGAATTGAAAACCAAAAATCTATTAAAGAGTGGTTTCCCAGCTGTTGTCTATAGTTTCCAAAATATTTTTCTCCCTCCCTCCCTCCCTTCTCTCTCTCTCCCCCCCATGTGGATGTGTTTGTGTGGGTAGATGGGTGTGGATATGTGTATTCTCCCACCCTATATTTTTGAATTTGTCCTGGAGAGAGTCTGGAAACACATATGGTAACTCCTCCCAAGCTCTTGCACCAACTCCCCTCTCATGTCATATTGAGCACAGTATTCTCTCCATCCATATATAGAGTATTATGCAAAATAGTCCAGGCTTAGTTCAAAACCAATATTAAAAACAAAATCCATGAAATGACACAATTATGTTAAGAGGTGCAGAAACACAATTCAAACAAGATATAGCCATCATTTAGAAGGTGTAAGGGCCCTTTAAATGGGCGGACACAGTGCATCGGGATTGAGGCCCAGAAGTAATTTCTGTGGATATTAGGACTGCCCTTGGGCGGGATCCTGGCCATATTGAGATAGTTTTGTAATGGGTGACTCTCTCGCTGATTGGCTGTGTGTGTGACCTCACAGGCCCTATATAAGCCCACTGCAGGCAGCAACCGCCCTCTTTAACCTCCTGCTGTTCACCCTGGCTCACCAGCCTGGGTGGCCAAGCCAAGATGGGTAGCCGAAAGAGGTAAGGGTTTTGGTAGTGAACACATGGGTCTTCTGACCAGGTGTTCACTAGGGAACCAACAAGTCAGGGCATCAGTTAAGGCATTATGTGAGTAGGTATAATAAAGGCTTTTAAGATTACACGTGGTTGTTCTTGAGTGCGCTACCGGTTACTAAGCTATAGATTCAAGAGATTGTGGCCAGAGACCTTTGAAGGCCTCAGAGGAGGCGAGCCGGGTAGAGTTCACACTGCAGAGGACAGTGGTCAAAGGTACTCTGGTGGGTCCAGGACAGACTAGTAATTGTAACTGCCAGGAGAACACGTTACAAGAAGGACCATTTTAATGTGATTAAAAATGAACATGTAGCTTAATATAAATCTGAATCTATATTCATATATTTAAATATAGCCGAACATATAACTTAAGTCAAAACTCAGCATTATTTACAATACAGAAATACTTGAGACTTTCTTATAAAGATGTAGGAATAAAGCAAACTTTTCTTCTTTCTCCACTATTAGTTCACATAATTATAAAAATACTAGCAATTAGTGCAGAGGGATTAATCAAAATGATGCATCTCAAATCGGTCTGAAAAGATTATTTGGACTTTTGTTAAAAAGGATTTCTTAGATAAAATGTGTGTGAGAAAGACAGATAATGCTTAGATTACCCAGGAAACTCCTCTAATTGTATTATCAAAAACTAAGACTGTCTTCAAGATGTCTTCTCTTTACTCTATTTCTCTCCCTAGAAGTGCATATAAGATGAATCAAAGGAAAAAAATTTCTCTTATACTGTAATGCCAGAGAAACTGAGTAAGATAGAGATCAGAGAGTATTTAATAATTTATTAAATGGAGAAATATACTGGAATCAAATGGATCCATGGTTTGGTTCCAGGGCTGAACGAGACTGGATTCATCTCCAAGAATCTAGTAAACAATTAGAGTTCTCAATGAAATATATATATATATATATGTATGTATACGTGGCTCAGACAAAGAGGGTAGACTGAGGCAGGGGCGGAGGCAGGGTTCTGAGAGCAGTACCAGGACTGACAAGGTGGGGTGAGCCACTGGAGAAGGGGAGGAAGCACCCTGGACTTGGGGAGAGGCATCTTGATAAGACAGTATCTGATATTCTAATAGCTCGGGATGGAAGGAGGCATTCTAAAGTTCCATCAAGTATTCTGATAAAGAGGGAGGGGAGGTTTTGCAGAACTGAGAAGCAAGGAAACCAAGGCCGGACTGAGTCAGGATAATTAGGAAAACTGAGTCAGGACAATAAGAGAACTGTGGCATAACAATACCTACCCTGAGAAAAGAACATGACAACTGATCAGAGAAACATATAAGAGAAACACATATTTCTGTGCTTCAGCTTGTCCAGGTTACCTAAGAGAGGAATTTGTGAAATAACTACCTTGTTTTGTTGCATTTTTAGCACAGAGATTAGATCCTAGAGTTCCTGAAAGTAAATATTGCCTAAAGGATAACATGATTTCAATTTCCAAATCTGGGAGTTCTCAAGAGATTCAACTATTGGCCTCTTAGGAAAAAAGTTTTCTTAGCAGCAACACTTTGTGGAGAAGAAAGAAGATACTAACCAAAGAATCACTCTGTAGGTGAAAGATTAAAGCTCTGCCACAGAATAAATGAATAGAGGGCAGGTACAGGTGAGAGGTATGGGCTTTGCCCACACTAAAGGTTTGATGATTTACTCACATGATTCAATTCAGATGGGAATAAAAAAATTTGTTCTAAAATACCCTAAAGTACATTCCAGGAGTACTCTGATGTGCTATTTGAGTATATTGGATTTCTGTATCTGTTTATGGATTCAAATAAGACATTAATTTTATATATATATATGTACATATATATATATATTTTTTTTTTTAACAGTAGGTGAAATAAAAACTGTCAAATATGCAATATCCATATTATACGTTGAGTGATTACTACCCATTTTTGCAGGAAATTAGACATACCTAAATTTGGGGTCTTTTTTAAAAATATTTTCTGAGAACAAAACTGTGTTAGAAATAAACTGACTTTCTTGTTGATTAGATCCAAATCAAAGTTAATTCTCCATGAGGGAAAAGTTCTTGGCAAGGAGAGAAAGAAGGAATATCCCACAAATAGCATGAGAACATAACATGAGAAGGAAATTAAATATGTAAAAATCAGTAGAGAAAATGAAATAATCTCTATTTACAGAAGATGTTTTGGTTACTAAAAAACTCTAGAGCATCAGCAAAGAAACTAAAGTGATCAACAGCTTCAGTAAAATACAGACTAAATCTACAAAAAAAATGAACATTTCTACATAAATAATAATAAAAACAAGGAAGATATGATAGAAAGAGAAACCCCACTCAAAATAACTTCATAATGCATGAAATATCTGGGAGTAAATCTACTAAGACACACTCAAGACCTAAATTGAACTAGAAAATGTTCTAGAGAAATAAAGAAGACAATTAGGATATTCATTGTTTATTATTGAACCATATCAATGTAATAAATGTGATGCTACCCAATATAATAAATATGATACTGCCCAAAATAGATAATGGATTACTGCCATACTCACTCAAACTACCAAACCAACAGAACAGAACAAAATGTAATCTCATCAAATTTTAGTAATATCTCTGAGTTCAAATTTGTCCTCTTATGGATCTCTATTCTTCTCATTTCTTATCCAAACCAGGCTTCTTTGCTCTAACATTTGATATTGTGTATTTTATTAAATTAGCTCCTTTCTTGGATTTCTTTTTCTTTTGCAAATTTCCTAGAACAAAGAACAATTCTTTGTTGTGGCTACTCTTTGCCTTATATATATTGGCAGTCTTCTCTCAAAACTATTATTTTCATTTCAAAGTCCTTTTAATTAGAGTTGTAAAATACCTTGCAAATATATTCTTACAGGTCTTTTAAGGTATCCTTCTCTGGCTGAGAATTTATAAGCCTCATATTGATCTTGAACCCAAAATTTCATTCTCAGACACCATCTTCTTATTAATAAATACCATCAATTTAAAAAAATCTGTTATATTCTTTGACTTTAATGGGAAAAAATGAGAAAATCATAACCCAGTACCCATGTGATATTCACTTTCTTGCCCACAACCTTAGAGAGGAATTTGTGGAATAACTTTATGTTCCTTCTGGAACTATTATTTGTGCCCACAAAAATAACCATTAGTCAATAGCTGTCATCCATTTTGATTTGTTTTGTTCCTCATCACTTTTTTTCTCCTGAGCTATTGTAATATCCTAAGTGGTCTCCTTGCTTTTAGTTTCTGCCCCCTCTAATCCATCTTTTGTGAAATTGACAAAATAATCTTTATAAATATGTAAATGAATTAATTTAAAAGAACTTATTAAATGATTACTGTGTATGAAGAATTGTGCTAAATTCTGGTGATATAAAACACAAAAGCAATGCTCTCATAAATGCCCTGCCCTCAAGAAGTTTACATTATAAGGGGAAGGGGGGAAAAAAAAAAAAACCAAACATACAAGAGAATAGTAGCTAAGGGCAGATATTTTCATTTGGGTAGATACAAGGATTGTGAATGCAGCTATGGAAAGAAGACTGACATATTTTCCCAGGATCAGTGACAGTATTGATTTGATTATGGTTCCAGAACTGGAAGTGAGAATAGAGATTCAAGCCCAGATATCAATATGGCAGAGTTTTGCTAGATGTATATGGAATAAAGTGAAACATGACTAGTAGCTAGCCTGAAATAGGAAAACATGCATAAGGCATTAATCAACTGGGGGCCCATAGTAGGAATTTCAAACCTGAAAGAGTTAAAGTTCTGGCACTATCTTTCCTTTGTTTATTGCTTTTAGTATTTACCTATAGCCTCTAGGTTAAATAAAAACTCCTAAATCTAGCATTTAAAGTCCTTAACAATGTCTTCAACCCAGAAATACTTCATGTTATTCCTCTTCACATATTCTATTTTTCCACCTAAACCATCCTATTAACAGTATCCCATATTTAACATTCTATTTCCCATTTTCCTGTCTAGGACATAGGCTATCCACTCTGCCTGAAAGTCTCTATTTCTCTCTTTTAGCATTTCCTTCAAGTCTCTTTGAAAATTAGAATTAGACAAGGGGGAAGACAGTGAAGCTATGAGACCAAGAAATAGCAAAACAAAATATGAAGAATGAAAAAATAGAATAGAACGTGAAGCATCTTAGTAGAAAAACAGCAGATCTAGAGAACAGATCAAAAAGAAAAAATATAAGATTAATTGCACTTCCTGAAAGCTGTGACCTAAGAAAGAACCTTGATATAATAATCCAAGAAATAATCAAAGAAAATTGTGCTGGAGTGATAAAACATGAAGAGAAAGTAGAAATAGAAAAAAAAAAAAAAAAAAAAAAAAAACCACTGAGAAATATCATTGCTAAATTTCAAAAACCCCAGATCAGAAAATTCTACAAAAAACAAAATAAATAAAATACATACATACATACATACATAAATAGATAGATAGATAGATAGATAGATAAAATAAATAAAAGAATTCAAATATGCTGGAGCTACAATTAGAATTATACAAGACGTATCAGCAGTTACAATAAAAAGACACAGGTCATTGAATAATACATATTGGCAAACAAAAGAACTAGGCCTTCAGCCAAAAATATCATATCCAGCAAAACTAACCATAATATTGAACAAAAAAAGGAGATTCAATGAACTTGAAAATTTTCAAGAGTTTGTCTCAAACAAATCAGAACTCAATAGAAAATTTAACATATAAGAGCCAATGTCAAAGATTACTTTCTAGGATAAATTGTTTATTATTTTTACAAGAAAATGATACCATATGTTTAAGATTGACATCAGTAATTAAGATTGCTTAGATCAAAGGAAAGATTGAGGCAGAGGTGAGTGTGACTTGATTCTAAAAAAAAAAAAAAAAACTATCTAGAAAAGGTAAAAATAGTAATTGTGTACAAAGTACAGAGGAAAAACTGACACAGAGGTATTAGAGATGAGGAGGAGAGTTGATAGTTCTGAAAACCTACTCACATCATAAATGTATTAAATGGGAAATAATACATGCACAAACACACACATATATGCATACATGTGTATATATCCACATATGTGTACATATGTGCAGTACATACTTATGCATTGTGTGTGTGTGTGTGTGTGACAGCACCCTCCAAAATCTATAAAGAAATAAAGTGGGAGGGAATAAGACAAGGGTAGGGTGGAAGGGTATGTAGACTTATGGCAGTGGGACAAGGTGTGTAGATTACTGGGAAAGGGACAAAAAGGGAAAGAAAGTGGGGCAAAAAAAAAAAGGTGTTTAGGTTAATGGGAGTGGGATAAAGAGGAAGAAAAGAGGCAGCAGAGAAGATAAGGAAGGGTTGGGGTTGAGTAATAACAAGTCAAATTAACAAGTAGAATTAAAGTAGAAAAACTAGCAGAGACAGGAAATTAGAAATATATGTAAGCAGTATAACAAAGATCAGGAGTAGAATTCATTAGAAAAAAATTAGGGCTAATTATCACTGATCTTAGACAAGTAAAAGGCAAACATTCAATCAAGAGAGAATTCTACATTGTATGTCAGCTACATTAATATTGTTTTAGATCCATGTCTACATATGTGTAAATATTCATGTATGCATGTAGGTATATATGTGTATATGTGTATGTGTTAGTGCTTAACTGTAGTCTGCCAGGAGGATGTGCAAGGAATGAAAAGGGGAAAATGAATAAAATAAAAAGTGCACAGAAGAGAACAAAAGAATAACCTATAAATAAGCAAAGATGGATAGTCATTAATATATTATTTCTTTTATTATTGTATGCTTTCTTGAAATGGAAATTTATTATTACATATTTCTTTATTATTACATATTTCTAACCCTTCCTGATGTTCTGCTGGGCACATGACAATGTTTTATTTTGTTTTGTTTTGTTTTTAATTTTTCTTTTCTTTCTTTTTCTGTTTTTTTTTAATTTTGTATTTAGTTTTAAATTTAAAAAATAAATAAGGTTCCAATTAAATAAATAAAAAGCAAAAAGTAATTAAACTGTCTATGTCCTTCAACTCAGAAATTCCACTTCTAGAAATAAACTCAAAGTCAAAATGTGAAAGGACCCAAAATATTAATAGTAGTACTCTTTGTGGTAGCAAAAATTGGAAGCAAAGTAAATGTCTGTCGATTGGAGAATGACCAAACAAATGATAGTAATGAATATAATGTAATACATAATACAATATATATGATGAATATGAATGATTCAGAAAATTGTGGGAAGATCAGCTGAACTAATACAAAATAAAGTGAACACACCTGGGGTGGGGTGGGGGGGAATATACATATATATGAGTATAACAGTGTAAATGAAAGGAACCCCTGGAGTAGAATTGGAAAAAAAAAAAATGTGTCTCCATTCCTCTTTGTTGAGGGGAGAAACAATGAACATACTGTCAGACATAATTGATGTGTTGATTGTTCTTTATACTCTCTTTAAATCTTTGTTACAAAGGAAGATTCACTGTGTTGGAAGGGGATATATTTGGGAAATGAAAGTAATAAAAAACAAAAGTTTTCAATAACAATTAATATTTTAAAAGAGGAAGGAAACTCTGCCAAATGGCCTGGAATAATGGGAATAAATTTTTCTAATCTACTTCATAGGAATCATACAATACCAGTCTGCTCCTTCACTGCTGAATAATCACACCTGATCTTTCAATAAAGAATCATTTGACTTCTGCTACTTTTCAGAATTGACTTTGTTGCAATAGTTTGAGGGTCTTCATACAATATTTTTTAGATTATGACCTCAACCAAAATGAAATAAAAATAAATACTCCCCCACTCTTTTTCAATGCATCCCAGTCCCAACACATACACACATAAAGAGTTATCTTTATCAGAAAGCTTCTTGCTAAAAAAATATTAATTCTGCTAAAAGCATCAGGGGGTCTTTTTTGGTTCACCTAGAATTAAGGAAATGCAGTTATGTTGTGCTGCAGAAAGCTTGAACAAACATTTCAACTCTTACCTGTCACAAGCCATTAGTTGAATTACCTAAAGAAATCCCCTGACAAGTTTAAGTGTCAGTTTTGTGTTCAAGAGCTTTTCAACATTACCTACAAAAAATTCTTCCACAAAAGTCTCTTCTGTTTAATAAAGTGATTTGTTCCAGTAACAGTGCTAATAAAATAGCTAAACTGAAACAGGATTGTTTGATGGGGCTGGAACTCAATCCAATTTGCTAGACTAGTATGATTATGCTTTTATCTCTGTGTTTACTCATTTATAGAATTGTTGCCAGTCCTTTTAAGTATAATTAATAGGATTAATGGATTTGAAGACCAAGAACACAGAATGCATATAGGGAGGCTTTAGCTTTGCAGAATTGTAGTTCATTGAACTGGTCTCTCATAGCTATTTTACCTACCAGACAATCCTTATCATGTTAATTATCTTACTCTGGAATTTTTCTTTTTGCATGGAAAATTGAGTTTCATTTAGATCAATAACATATATGTTCCCTTTGCAGGTTAGATCCCACTCCATTGGGAAAGATCCTTTCCTGAAACTGACCCAGTATAGAAACAGCTTTTTTCAAGTTTAGTTCTGATCTAGGGATTTCTTTCAGCTTCCACCTCCCCCAGATTATTTAACAACATAAGCTTTTAGGTATAAGATAACTTTAAGGCATATGAATCATTTTATATACATTCTTACTTGACCCTTAAGATAGCCTTGTATGCTAGAGTTTACAAGTTATTTATTATCATCGTCACCATCTTGTGAGAAAATGGAAGTTCAAAGGGTTTCCCCAGATTGCCAAATATCATGACTAACACTAGAGCTAAGATTAGAGTCTCCCAACTCCAATGCAGAGATATTGGAATACTAGACCATTTCCTTCTCTAGTTCATTTACAAATGAAAAAACTGAGGGAAACAGAGTTAAGTGACTTGATTAAGATCACACAGCTAGTAAATGGCTGAGAATGGATTTGAACTCAGAGAGATGAGTCTTTCTGATTGTAGGCCTGATACTTCTATCCACTGTGCCATCTAGGTGCTTCTCAATCATGCTACCTCTACAATAGTGGGTAATATTTTATTTTCAAATCTCTTTATAAACATTATCTTATTTGATCTCCACAAATGAACTCCCAATAAGGAAATTCAATCTTCCAATAGAGTCTATGACAACCCTCTTGACATAAAACAGGACTTACTAATGATAAAGATAGCAAATCACCTTTGTCCATGGAAATTTTTTTTTTGGCAAGTCAAAATTGCTCCTGAGCCTATCATCTGATTACTTTTTTTTTTTACTGTTCAAATACATTGGTATTTTATTTTATTTTATTTTATTTTTTCAATTCAATTTTTTTTAAATTATAGCTTTTTCTTTACAAGATATATGCATGGGTAATTTTTCAGCATTCACAATTACAAAATCTTTTGTTCCAACTTTTTCCCTCATTCCCCCTACCCCTTCCCCCAGATGGCAGGTTGACCAAGACATGTTAAATATGTTAAAGTATAAGTTAAAAACAATACATATATAATGTATACATGTCCAAACAGTTATTTTGCTGAACAAAAAGATGGAGAAGAAGAAGAAGAAGAAGATGATGATGATGATGAAAGGAGGAAGAGGAAGAAAGGGAGGAGGAGGAGGTGAAGCTGGAGGAGGAGGAGGAGGAGAAGCTGAAGGAGGAACAGGAGGAGGAGCAGCTGAAAGGAGGAGGAGCAGGAGGAGAGGAGGGGAATAAATATTTGGGGAATTGAATTGAGGTACACCCTTTCCAGATAATCATGGATGTCTTGCACCTCTGTAGCAACTCTGCGTCTCTGTGGCAGCAAAGTGGCTAGGGTAAGAAGTCTAAGATTAGCCTGTTCACTCTTTCTTTAACCAAGATCCCATTGGAATATCTACTATAGAGGCTGTGACTTTAGCCTTACCTTCAATAGATCATGTCATAGGAAATCACATATTTCCTCTCTGCCTTTTCACCATTTTAGTGGCAGTCTCTTCATTGTACTCTACCTGTCATTGTAACCACCTGTCAAGCTTGCTTCTAACACTGCCACATCTTGAACAGTTAATTCTGTTCCCAGAATGTTGGAAGGAAAAGAAAAAATAACAATACTACCCCTTTCTTCTAGAGTGACCCTGCAGTGCCAAGAAAACTGAATTATGGCCATCTGTTCCAACCTGTCATTCCGAGGAATTCTCTCACACAAGAAAAGAAAGTAAGAGAAGTTACCTGATGCAACTTCAAATCAGCACATCTAGAGCAGTGGATTTCAAATATTGTTAGTTGTACTCCCCTATAGTGCATAGCAATAGCTAATCATCTTAATCATGAATAGGTATTCAAATAATCATTATCCTCATTTTACAGATGAGGAAACTGAGATTTTGAGCATTTAAGTGATTTGCTCAATTTCATAACATCACAAAATGACAGAGTTAGAACACAAATTCAGATCCTCTGACTTCAAATCCAGGACTCTTTCTTCCAATACTATCTTGTTTCTCTTTCAGCAACAGTATGTAATCTTGTAACATTATCTCCACCCTACCATTTTCTATAGCAAGAATTTGGGGATGATGACTGGAAGTCAAAGAGAGCTTCTTGACAGGAGTAAAGGTTGAAGGGATGTGAGGAGCAACACTGTTTCTTGTTAGGGCTATGTGCTGAGTTCAGTCATCATGCTCTGCAATGAGATAACTGAGTCTTGAAACAGCCAAAGAACCCCATTAGTGAACAAACAAAGAGGATATACCAATGTATAGTTCCTCTTGGGTATCAGCATTATGTCCCAAATTCTACATATCAAATGACCCAGATCCTTAGTTCATTACTCATGCCTTGAATTTCCAGAATATGCACTCCTTCATTTAGTGATCTAAATATAGAATGGGTATTCCTTTGTCCTCTCAAAGGAGATCAGCAATAGAGAACTAAACAAATTCAAAAAGTACATATTTTAAAATTCCTGGATCCAGACTAGTCCTATATCTAAGAGTTTTCCAGTATTTAGGAGAGAAGATGACTTGCAGCTATTTATTGGATACCATTTTATTATATATGCTTACTATGTGCCAGGTACTGCACTAGGCACTGTATTTGTAAAGATAAAAATATAAAGTTTTTGCACTCAGAGAGTTTATGGGAAGGAAAGAAACTGGGGTAAGAGGTGGGGAGAGAGGGCTTATGTTATGTACTGAATAAGTAAATTCAAAATATATAAAAATTTAACAGACTTACAAGCCAACTATCCAAGATTCGGCTTATATATTTAATATATATAGCATCTACTCAGCATTTCTATGGCAGGGGGAAAATAAGAAGGCGAGGCTAAGTTTATTAACTAAGTGAGATACTCCCCAGTGAACAATTCCCCACTGATTATCAACACAACATGGTTGTTTATGTTTGTCCATAAACCTTTGACTAAAATCTATAAGATAAGTTTTCTAAAAAAGAAGGAAAAAGGAGGAGAACAAGAACAAGAGGAAGAAAAAGAAGACCAAGAGGAAGAAGAAGAAGAAGACAAAGAAGAAGAAGAAGAAGACAAAGAAGAAGAAGAAGACAAAGAAGAAGAAGAAGACAAAGAAGAAGAAGAAGAAGACAAAGAAGAAGAAGAAAGAGAAGGAGGAAGAAGAAGAGAAAGAGGAGAAGGAGAAGGAGGAGGAGAAGAAAGAAGAAGAAGAAGAAGAAGAAGAAGAAGAAGAAGAAGAAGAAGAAGAAGAAGAAGAAGAAGAAGAAGAAGAAGAAGAAGAAGAAGAAGATGATGATGATGAAAGGAGGAAGAGGAAGAAAGGGAGGAGGAGGAGGTGAAGCTGGAGGAGGAGGAGAAGGAGGAGAAGCTGAAGGAGGAACAGGAGGAGGAGCAGCTGAAAGGAGGAGGAGCAGGAGGAGAGGAGGGGAAGAAGAAGGAGGAGAGGAGGAGGAAGAAGAAGGAGGAGAGGAGGAGGAAGAGAAGAAAAGAAGGAGGAGAGGAGAAGGAGAAGGAGAATACATAGAGAAGAGATTGAAGGAATACAGAAGTACATTCTAGGGCTACTTAGAATTCATAACTATTATTTTTAATAATCAACTCACAGCATATATAATCTTAAAAACCAGAACTTTAAACAAGCTGAAATGTCTCCAGTGTAAGGGCAAAGAGCAATAAGTTTTGTTTTCCATGCATGCCAATTCCTAGTGCCAAAATACATTTGTGTCTGTTGTAAGCCTCATCCAACATCAATTTACTTGTCCTTGGTTTGAAATAGAATTGCTCTTGGACTGAGATTTGAACAATGAGTTTGGCTATTATTTAAAACTGAAAAAAATGAAAGCAGCCAACAAGATAGTATATTGCCAAGAAGAAGTTGTTTGCCCATTTCACAGAATTTGCTGATAGGTTACAATCACAGAAATCTTATTAAAGCACATTTTAAAGTTGGCAAAAGGGGATCAGATCATAGAAAATATTAAAATTATTTCATTTCCATTCCACAAAATATGGACTCTATTTATACTCATAAAATATCAAAGTCTTTATGAACATGAGTAATAAACTACATTTAACCTGTTGTTAAATAATTTATATCCTGAGACTCAGACACCAAAGCTGTGCCCAGTTTCTCCCACATATATCTCATTGCTAACTCAATTAGATTCAAGAAATAACTTATGCAACTACTATGTGCCAGGGGGGATGCAAATTTTAAAAAGAACAAAAAAAAGATAACCCTTCCCCTGAAGGAGCTTACACTCTGATAAGGTAACAAAACACAAAAAGGAAGCTAGAAAGCAAGGAGAGGATACCCACTGTGGGGACATCTCATTTTGTGGAATTAAAAGCTGGCAGAGCTATAGATAGAGAGTGGAGTGAACTGAAAGTCCCATTTTCTGTCCTTTATCAATGAAAGCTTTGGGAAAAATTTAAAACTCCCCTTTCTAGCCTTTCAATTAGAAGAAAGGGGTATCCAAGGCTTGAATTAGGATGGTAATGAGATTAGAATCAGGGCTTAAGAGATTCTTTTCAAATATAAAGATTGTGAAAATAGTAATGATGTTTACATTACAGAAACAAAAGTGCATTTTTTTCTAAATTGTTCAACATAGGGCATGAAACAACTAGTATTTGTTGAGCATTTACTATGTGCCAGGTACTGCACTAGGCACTGTATTTGTAAAGATAAAAATATAAAGTTTTTGCACTCAGAGAGTTTATGGGAAGGAAAGAAACTGGGGTAAGAGGTGGGGAGAGAGGGCTTATGTTATGTACTGAATAAGTAAATTCAAAATATATAAAAATTTAACAGACTTACAAGCCAACTATCCAAGATTCGGCTTATAAGGCCACTCCTCTCTAGTTGCTTTATCTTATTATTCTTATTTCAAATTCTCAGGCATTCAAAGGGTGTATGAGATTACCAGTTACAGAATTTATTTGCAATCTTAACAATAAAAGGAAACACAATTATTTATAATTATTGTTATAATTGTTATATGTTATAAATATTATTATAATTATAATATAATTATTGTGCAGTGTATAAAGTATGATGATTATTCTATTAATAATTATATTACTAATATTTGTAACTTTATAATGTATTGTCTGTGAACAAGAATCATCTCTAATAAGCACTACAATTGCTGACCAATCCTGGAGACTAAGTTTCACCATTCAGTTACAGGATGACATCAAAATTGCTCAAAAATTCATCATTTTATAATGTTTTAGTTTTTTCAGGAAATGTATCTTCATATTCTTTCTTCTTGAAGTTAAATAACTCAATCTGTCAGGAAAAAAGTTCTCTTAGTCCTTCCTGTGTTCACATAAAAAGTTATCTTAATCCTTTCTGTCTTCACATAATTTATCTCTAAAAATCACAACTACAAAAATAAAAATAATAATAAAAAATATAACTCCTGAATAAATGATGGTTAAATTATCAATCTCTTCTAAGAAGAAAGGTAAGAAAAAGTGTCTATTCTCTTTGAAAGATATCATAATATTTTATAGTCCCCATAAAGATAGATCACTGAAGCTTGTATTCTAAGAAAATATAAAGTAATATCTGGAGTGAGAGGGCTCTAACAAATGGGTAAGGGGAAGACATGAAAGGTCTTTATAGATAATGGCACTTCAGTTGACTATGAAGGAAGCTAAGGAAGTCAAAAAACTATATGTAAGGAGAGAGTACATGGCAGGGATGGGGACAAACCTAGACAAAGATATAGAAATGGAAGCTGTGATAGTATGTATGGAGAGCAGTAAGTAGAATAGTTTTACTGGAACTGAGTCAATAAAATAGTATAATATATAATAAGCCTGGAAAACTAAAATGGAGTAAAATTTTGAATGGCTTCAAATATCAAATATAAAGTTTGAATTTTATTTTAGCAGCTATATAGGAGTGACATTTCTTGAACTGAGATGATAAGATATATGTAAGATATGTATGATAAGATATATTATAAGATAT
The DNA here is from genome assembly GCF_048593235.1 of Sminthopsis crassicaudata. Classification (NCBI taxonomy): domain Eukaryota; kingdom Metazoa; phylum Chordata; class Mammalia; order Dasyuromorphia; family Dasyuridae; genus Sminthopsis; species Sminthopsis crassicaudata. Next base: position 154,878,739 of record NC_133622.1, read on the forward strand.
ATGTTTTTAAACTATCACAGGTAATTTTATGAAAGATGGATTGGAAAGAGGAATTGTTCATCCTTTGTAGTCAAACCAATGACATCATGGGATGATGTCTTGATTTTTTTCATGAATTCAATTTAAGTGAGGCAGTCTTATTCCTTCAGAATCATCCAAGTCTAGTGGCAAGACAAAAGTCAAATTGACTGGAGATGGTCAAAGATGCAGTGGAGTGACTTAAGGAAGAGTTTAGGTTTCTCCAATTAGGAGACTATTGAAACAGTTAATACCAGAGAGTATCATCTGAACTACAGTGGTGGTAGTCTGAAAGGTCTGAAAAGATAGAAAGTGATAGATGCAAAGATGCTATGAAGATAGCATCAACACAAAATTTGGCAACTGATTGAATATGATGAATAAAAGAAAATCAGTGGTTGAAAATTACTCTAATTTGGATGACTGGAAGAATAGCAGTAGCCTTGACAAGAAGAAGATAAACAAAGTGGTGGTTTCTGTACTGAATATGTTGAGTTTAAGATATTTATAAGATATTCACTTAGAAATATCCAACAGGAAGTTAGAGATATAGGAATTGAGCACAAGAGCAAAATTGTTGCTATTCAATCATTCAATCCAACTCTTTTTGACCTCATTTGAGGTTTTCTTGGCAACAATCAAAGAATGATTTGCCATTTCCTTCTATAACTCATTTTATAGACAAGGAACTGAGGCAAACACATGTGACTTGCTCAGGTTCACATAGCTAGTAAGTGTCTGAGACCATATTTGAACTGAGAACATAACTGAAGACAAAAATGAGTCTTCCTGACTTCAGTTCCAGTACTCTATCTACTTTGTCACTTAGCTGTCCCAAGAAAAAGACTAGAATTGGACATGTAGATTATCTATTTTGAAATGATAATCAAAACCATGGATATTGATTAGAATACCAAGATAGATGATGAAGACAAGAAAAAAGGTCCAGAGACTTACTGGATGTGACACCTCCAGTTTAGAAGCTAGAAAGCGGGGTTCAACAGACATTAAGCAAGAAAAGTCAGATAGCTAAGAGAAAAACCAACCAAGAATAGTACCGCTAAAACCCAAGGGAAAGAGAATATCCAACTAAAAGAAATAGTCAACAGTATCAAATGCTTCACAGATTTCAAGATAGATGATTGAAAAACAGTCATTGGATTTAGTCATTTGTTTAAAAAATGATTGGAGTAAACCACTTCCCCAAAACACCTATTATTTCTGTTATCAACATTTAGGCATTACTTCTAAAAGACCAAAAATTTAAATAAACTCCATTCCTTTTGGGAGAAAGTTAACCAGGATTGCTAACACCTTGAGGCATCTAATTGGTATAGCATCTAAATCCCTTGGGTGAGATTAGGAATTGTGTGTGTGTGTGTGTGTGTGTGTGTGTGTGTGTGTGTGTGTCTTTGTCTTTCTGTCTCTGTCTCTGTCTCTATCTTTCTCTCTCTCTCTCTCTCTCTGTGTCTGTCTCTCTTTCTCTTTCTTGCTCTGTCTCTCTCTTTCTCTTTCCTGTGTGTGACTTTCTCTCTATCTGTCTCTATCTCTCTTTCTCCTCAGTTGAGCTATTTAGTCTCACATCTGACCATTTTAATAGAAAACATATACTATAATTTATTAGGACAGTACAAAATTTTGCTTACCAAACTCTGTGACTTCTAACCAATTAATTCCTCAACTCTCTCTCAAATGATACGCTTGCATCTACCTCTCTCCTATATTCTCTAGCAAGATTTTAATGAATCAGTTCAGGTCTATACTGTCCATTTTTCTTGAGTCCCTTGCCTAATTATCATATTGCTGATTGTGTCCCTCAGCCTGGGAATGATCCCATCATCCATTGCCTTTATTCTTATATAACACCTTTCAATTCATCAGCAAAATTATCATTTCACATAAAAAAAAAACATAAAGAAGATCCAATTCACTTCCAATTGATCAATGATGGACAGAAACAGCTACATTCAGAGAAGGAACACTGAGAATTGAATGTAAACTGTTTGCACTTCTGTCTTTCTACCCAGGTTACTTATACCTTCAGAATCCAATTCTTAATGTGCAACAAGAAAAATGGATTTACACACATATATTGTATCTAGGTTATACTGTAACACATTTAATATGTATGGGATTGCCTGTCATCTAGGGGAGGGAGGGTTAAATTTGGAAAAATGAATACAAGGGATAATGTTATAAAAAAATTACTCATGAATATGTACTGTCAAAAAATTTATAATTATAAAATTAATAAAAAAAGAAAAAGTTAAACAAAGATTCAGTCAAGAGAGAAATCTACATTATATGTCAGCAATATTGTTATTATTTTAGATTACATGTCTACATGTAATGTTTACATGTGTGTAATTGTATATGCCCATATCTGTGTCTGGGTATACGTGGATATGTATTCATGTAGGTCTATGTATGCATGTATATAGACATGTCAATGTGTGGGTCTGTGTGTGGGTATGAATGTGTATATATTAGCCTTCTTAGGGAAGGTGGGTGGGATGAAAGAAGAAAAAAGAATAAAGCAAAAAATACTCATCAGAGAACAAAAGTATAATCTAAGAAAAGATGGACATTCATGAATATCTCCTATTATTATATATGCTTTCTTGAAATAGAGATTTATTATTATATATTTTGAATCTTCCCTGATGTTCTGCTGGGCACATGACAATGGTTTTTTTTTCCTTTTCTGTTTTTCTTTTTTCTAATATGTTTTTTTATTTGCATTTAGTTCAAAAAGAAGAAAATCTTAAAAAAAAATTCTAAACCCAAATACAGAACATGTCTGTTTAAAAAAAAAAAGAATGGGATGATGGAGGGCAAACATATCAAATCTGCTGCCTGGCCCTAGCAGTAAACACATGTCTCTTTTCTGTTTTCTTTCATTGTAGAAAGCCTTGTGATTTCTAGAAAGCCAGCACCTCAGCAGCAGAGTATCTAGTAGAAATGGGCTGACACTGATTTTGTTACTACCAGAGTAGTTAGAAAGGCTTCCCAATTTAGGAAATTTATATTTAAAAATGACTATAATGGAAAAATATATCATTAATAAATTTTATTTTAAAGACCTAGGAATTATATTGAATCTCTATATGAGGTCCATTATACCTATCAACAATAAAACAAAACAAAGGAAAGAAAGAAAAGCCCTAATGTGGTCATTACTTGCATTGCAAGAAGTCTAGTGCCCCCAAAGAAGGCAACGATAATATTGCTAAACTCTTCTCTACTTAGTTCATATCTATAGTACTATGAAATACTTAAACAGTGACCTAGGAGGAGTTTGACATATAAAAGCTTTTTCAGAGTATAATAAAGAGATTCAAAGTGAGATCTATGAAAATGTCATGAAAAAATTGGGGACGTCTACCTTGAAGAGTAATTTTGGGGGTATTCAATAACCGCCTCTAAACATTTTTAGGGTTGTGAAGAAATTAGCTTTGTTCTTCAAAACATAAATAGGAACAATGGGAGAAATTTGAAGGGATGTTAATGTCTACTAAATATAACCAAAATAAAAAACAAATAGTATTTTCCATCAGCAAAAGTTGTCCAAAAGGTTACTCAGGAGTTCCCTATAGTTCCCTATCACTGCAGAAATTCCAAAGAAAACAAACAAACAAACAAAAAAAGAAACTTCAAAAAAAAATTCAAAAGAAGCTATTTGTCTTATTTCCAGAGATGTTTAGAAGGGATTCCTCTATAAATTAATCTAGATGCGTTCTGAAGACACTTCTAATTCTAAGGGATTATGGTTCTGAATTCCTTGTAACACAGGTAACTACTCATCTATTTTCCTGTTGTCTTCAAACAGTGAGAATTAACCATTGTACCTGAGTTTGATATATGAAAAACTCCCATCAATGTTTTAAAAAATCAAACATGTGCATCGTAAAACTGTCATAGAAAATTTCATTGCAAAATAGTATTTTGCTCCCTTTTTAAGAATTGTGAATTACATTCTACTTCCATATTTGATCCCATTGCTTTCTCTGTCCTCTAGAATCTTCCCTCACTTATTATTATCCCTTCTCCCATCTTCAAGCCTTTCCTAACTCTTGACTCCTGAAGGTCTATAGAATCATTTTTCTGACCTCATTGTTATATGCCTGTGAAATCTAGACAGTATACCAGTGCCATGCCAGGAAACTGAATTGCTTCCTTTTGAATTGTCTTTGGACAATTCTGAAGATCATCTGGCAGGATAAAATGCCACACACTGAGGTCCTTTCTCAAACTAAACTGCCAAGCATTCAAACTCTACCACAAAGAGTACAACATTGTTCTGCTGGTTACATTGTTCAAATACCAAATGTACACTTGCCAAAAAGACTATTTTATAGAAAACTCATACAGAACAAGTTCTCACAAGATAGTCAGAAAAAGTAGCTGGATGCTCTCAAAGTCTCTCTTAAGAATTTTAGAATTGATTGTATGACATTGGAGACCCTGGCACAGGACCATCCAACATAGTGGGCCTCTATCAAAGAAGATGCTATGCCCTCTGAGCAAAGCAGAATTAAATTATCTCAGAAGTCATGTGAGATATGCAAAGTTAAAATACACCCAAAATGTTCATAGGGACTCTTTGTGTCTGTGGCAGAATATTCCAAACTCATAGTGGTTTGATCAGCTATACTCAGGCATAATAACTTGACTCTAATGTAGGCATTTTAGTTCTCATTAAGAACTAAGGACAACCACCACCAACCAATCAACCATCTCTTGGCTCCTCCTCTGCTTTCTGAAAACATTCTCAAGTCCACTTCATCATTAAAAAAGAAAACTTCTTCTCCTCTCCATTCTTTATCTTTACTTATCTGTTCAATAATTGAAATTTAGCCAAAATTATTAGGAATATCTTGATTAGCAAACTCTAAATTCAATGAATTTTTTTTCCCGAGTCTTCATCCTCAACCTCTTATCAACTTTTATTTACCATATTATTTTATACTCTTGCTCTTTTTGGTTTCCATGTTTTATTTTATTCCATTTTCTTTAAGATTTAGAGAGAGCATTAATAATAAAAGTGAGAGAATTAAAAAGTCAACATGAAAGAGCTACATATGAAGAAAGGTACTATCTGCATTCAAAGAAAGAATTGATAAGTAGAATTATATTTGCAATTTTATATAAAGGTATTTATTTGTGTATAATGGGGAGGGGGAAAGAAATTTACATGATTCATTTTGTTATATATTTGAAGGAATAACTTATTTCCACCTAATTGGCTGATTGTATTTGCATAAATGAAGAATTATTTATATCCTTCAATGAATGAATGAATTGGATTTAGGTTCTCAGTGCCTAATATAGTGACTGAAAAATAGTAATCATTTAAAAATATCTTTAAATCTAGTGGCTTTATTTTTTTAGTCTTCATCTTCAATCTCTTGTCAGCTTTTGACACTGTTTATCATATTATTTACATTCCTGTTTTCTTGGCTTCCATGGTAGTTTTATCCCATTTTTGGTTTTGAGATTTCAGAGCATATTAATAGTAAAAGTGAAAGGATTGAAGAAGACTACATAAAAGAGCTACATATGAAGAAAGATACTATTGGCATCCAAAGAAAGAATTGTTTAATAGAAATATGTATAATTTTACATAAAGAGATCTATTTATATATAATGGTGGCCAACTCTAGGGCCAGGAAAGAGGATGGAGAAAGAAATTTACATGATTTATTTTGTTATATACTTGAAAGGAATAGTAAGTTGTACATTATTACATTTGCAGTTTCTTGTGCCATCATCTTTTTTATTGAACTATGCTTTGGAAATCATTGTTTTTATTCCATAAATTAAAAATAAAAGAGAATTTTTGAAAAAGACATGTGCAAATATTCTACAGAATGAATAAATCAAGTACACAAGCATAGAAATAATACTGATAAGATTATTGATTCATCATCTTATGCTATTCAGCCGACCATAGTTTATTATAAAAATATTAGAAAAAACAGTGACTTTGTTAACTTGGAGAAACTCTTCTGTGATATCTGTCTTTACCAATGCGTTGCACAATTCATTTACTTTATATATGTGTGTGTGTGTGTGTGTGTGTGTGTGTGTGTGTGTGTGTGTGTATATATATATATATATATATATATATATTTATGTGTGTGTGTGTGTGTGTGTGTGTGTGTATATATATATATATATATATATATATATATATTTATGTGTGTGTGTGTGTGTGTGTGTGTGTGTATATATATATATATATATATATATATATGTACATATTGCCTGAGATATATAGAGGTTAAGTGAGTTGCCCATGGACCAAGAGCTAGTAAATGTTAAAGGTAAGAGTTGAACCCAGTGTTTCTTGGCTTAAAGACCAGTATTTATATTGTTTTATGTTATATTATATTGCATTGCATTTTGTTATCACTTCATATATAAAATTGCATTATATTGTTACTTTTTATGTTAAAATATACTCTATATTTAATGTACATAGGATAAAACAATAAAATAATTTCTTAATTTTTAGAACAAAAAAAAGAAACTACTATTTTACTATAATAAAGCCCATATGCTTAAAACTGAAATAGAATTCTGCATTTTAATTCACTTATCACACATGGCAAAATCAAGTAATGATGCAAAAACAAAACAACTAATAGCTCTAAAAGATTCTAATTTTAAGCAAGGTAGTGAGCAAATCATATAATTTCTTCTCCATAAAATGTGATTAATCTTTAAGTGAAACATATAAAATGTATGGGATTGCCTGTCATCAAGGGGAGGGAGTAGAGGGAGGGAGGGGATAATTTGGAAAAATGAATACAAGGGATAATGTTATAAAAAATTACTCATGCATATATACTGTCAAAAATTATAAATAAAATTTTAAAAAAATCTTTTTTTTTTTTTTTTTTTTTTTTTTTTTTTTTTTTAATTTTTTATTTTATTTTATAATTATAACAATTTTTTTTGACAGTACATATGCATGGGTAATTTTTTACAACATTATCCCTTGCATTTACTTCTATTCAGATTTTTTCCCTTCCTCCCCCAACCCCCTCCCTCTGATGGCAAGCAGTCTTATATATGTTAAATATATTACAGTATAATTTAGATACAATATATGTGTGTAGAACCGAATTTTTTGTTGCACCGGAAGAATTGGATTCAGAAGGTAAAAATAACAGTTTACATTCATTTCCCAGTCCTTTTCTGGATGTAGCTGGTTCTGTCCATCATTAATCAATTGGAATTGGATTAGCTCTTCTCTATGTTGAAGAAATCCACTTCCATCAGCATACATCCTCGTACAGTATCATTGTTGAAGTGTATAATGATCTTCTGGTTCTGCTCGTTTCACTCAGCATCAGTTGATGTAAGTCTCTCCAAGCCTCTCTGTATTTCTCCTGTTGGTCATTTCTTATAGAACAGTAATATTCCATAACATTCATATACCATAGTTTACCCAACCATTCTCCAATTGATGGACATCCATTCATCTTCCAGCTTCTAGCCACTATGAAAAGGGCTGCCACAAACATTTTGGCACATACAGGACCCTTTCCCTTCTCTAGTAGTTCCTTGGGGTATAAGCCCAGTAGTAGTATGGCTGGGTCAAAGGGTATGCACATTTTGATAACTTTTTGGGCATAATTCCAGATTGCTCTCCAGAATGGTTGGATTCTTTCACAACTCCACCAACAATGCATCAGTGTCCCAGTTTTCCCACAGCCCCTCCAACATTCATCGTTATTTGTTCCTGTCATCTTAGCCAATCTGACAGGTGTGTAATGATATCTCAGAGTTGTCTTAATTTGCATTTCTCTGATCAATAGTGATTTGGAACACTCTTTCATATGAGTGGAAATAGTTTTAATTTCATCATCTGAAAATTGTCTGTTCATATCCTTTGACCATTTATCAATTGGAGAATGGCTTGATTTCTTATAAATTAAAGTCAATTCTCTGTATATTTTGGAGATGAGGCCTTTATCAGAACCTTTAACTGTAAAAATGTTTTCCCAATTTGTTACTTCCCTTCTATTAAAAAAATCTTTAAGTGATAAAGTAAAAGTTTGACAGGTGTGTTCTAAACTGGTGACCTAATCAACTTGATTTTATTGGCAGTATAAACTATTTGGCAAAGCACAAATGACGTGAAGTTTCTGGCCCAAGGTAGGGTATGCCAACCAAGTTTACTCTGGAGGCAAACATCCAGGATCCTGGCAACAATTTACAAGGGCATGTTGTGAAAGAAAAATGTTTATGTAATATGGGAAGGGGAGAAGGAGAAAGAGTGGGGAGAAGATAAAGAAATGAAAGGAAAGATTATTCTCAAGGTTAAGCCAAATGGGATTGACAATGATTCAGCATGTCCTTAGAGGATGGGCAAGGAATAAGTAGAAGTTCAAAACAGGAGACAAAACATAAATTGATTCTTTCTGCTCTAGTTGGCAAGCCACCTATTCCCTGTCACTCTTCAAACAAAATATGCCTTGTTCCAAGAGCCTTCTAAAGGCCATGCCAGCTCTATTAGTCTACACAGAACTTTGAAGATTCAGCTATCCATATGTAAAACCATCTTAACGGTGTCCAAAAAGAGCTTGTTTTTAAAAAGTAAACAAAACAAAAACAATGCAATAGTTTGAATCAGTTCATTAACAAGCTCACATGTGAAAGAATATATAGCCATATGTCCAAAAGGACTCTTCTATGGGCTATTTATACCATAGGGGCAGCTACATGGTACAGTGGATGAGAACACTGGCTCTGAAATCAGCCCCTAGGGGGCTAAGAGGTTCGTTCCTTACTCTGCAGCTTTAGGAATTCTATTTTAAGTGAAAACTTTGAGTACAATTAAATTACTCTGAGCCCCCAAAATCTTTTATGTTTTTGAATTTCATATAAAGACAGATTTTAACATTCATTTGAAAATTTTAAGTTTCAAATTTTCTTCCTCCTTCCCTCACTTCCCCCTTTCCTAAGATGGTAAGCAATATGTGTGTGTGTGTGTGTGTGTGTGTGTGTGTGTGTGTGTGTGTGTGTGTGTATGCAATGATGGGAAACATTTTTCATATTAATGTTGTTGAAAAAGAGAAAAGAAACATGAAAAAATTAAGTGAAAATAGTATGTTTTGATCTATGTTCAGACTTCATCAGTTCTTTCTTTGGATGTGAATAGCAGTTTTCCTCATGAAATGATTGGAATTTTCTTGAATCATTTTATTGCTGGAAATAGCTAAGTCATTCATAGTTTTATTCATTGTTCAATATTGCTATTACTGTGTATAATGTTTTCTGGTTCTGCTCATTTCACTTTGCATCAGTTCATGTAAGCCTTTCAAGTTTTTTTTTTTTTTTTTCCGAAATTTGCCTGCTTGTTATTTCTTATATCACAATAATATATCCTATTGCATTCATATACCACAACCAGTTCAGCTTTTCCTCAGTTGATGGACATCCTCTCAATTTCCAATTCTTTTACACCACAAAAAAGAGTTGCTAGAAATATATTTTTTACAAATAGGTCTTTTTCCCTTTTTGAAAGAAAACTCTTTGAAATACAGACTTAGTAGTGATGTTGCTATATCAAAGGGTATACAGTTTGATTGTCCTTTGGACATAGTTCCAAATTTATTTCAAAAACAGTTGGATCATTTCACAACCTCACCAGCAACTTCGAATTTTTCCATACTCCTTCCAATATTTATCATATTTCTTTTATGTCACATTAGCAATTCAATAGGTGTGAGGTGGTGTTTCAAAGTTGTTTTAATTTTTTTCACATATTTAGATAGTTTTGATTTCTTCATGTGAAAATTGTTTGTTCATATTCTTTGACCATTTATCAATTGGGAGATGATTTGCATTCATATAAATTTTACCCTGTTTTCTATGTATTAGAGAAATGAGGTTTTTACTAAAAACATTTGCTATAAAAATTGTTTTTGTTCCAGTCTTTATTGCATTGGTTTTATTTGTGTAAAAATTTTAATTTGATATAATCAAAATGATCCATTTTACATTTTACAGTGCTCTTTATCTCCTCTTTGGTCACAAATTCTTCCCTTCTTCATAGATTTGGCAAGGAAATTATTCCTTGCTCTCCTTGCATAAATAATGCACCCATTTTGATCTTATCTTGGTATATGGTATAAGATGTTGGTCTATACCTAGTTTCTGCTATACTGTTTTCCAATTTCTCAGAAATTTTTGTCAAATAATGAGTTTTTATCCCAGAAGCAGGAGTCTTGGGTTTATAAGAAACTAGGTTATTATGGTAATTTACTACTCTGTCTTGTATACCTAATTTATTACACTAACCCCACAACTATTTTTAGCCAGAATCAGTTTAATGGTAACTGCTTTACAATATAGTTTGAGATCTGGGATGGCCAATCTACCTTCCTTTGAATTTTTTTTCATTAATTCCCTTGATATTCTTGTCCTTTTGTTCTTCCAGATGAATTTTGTTATTATTTTTTAACTTTACAAAAAAAGATTTTGGTAGATTGATTCATGTGCCACTGAATAGATAAATTAATTGAAGTATAAGTTTTTATTTTTATTTTATTGATTTAGTCTATCCATGAGTAGCTAATATTTTCCCAATTGTTTGGAACTAACCTAATTAGTATGAAAAGTGTTTTGGAATTTTGTGCGTATAGTTATTGTATTTGTATTGACAAATAGACTGCCAAGTACTTTATATTGCTTACAATTATTGTAAATGGAAGTTCTCTTTTTATGGGTTTTGTTGGTTATCTGTAGAAATACTGGTGATTTATGTAGGTTCATTTTGTATCCTGCAACTTTGCCAAAGTTGTTAATTATTTGGTCTTTTAGTTCTCTTGGATTTTCTAAATATGCCATCATATCATCTGCAAAAAGCGAAAGTTTTATTCTCTCATTTCCCTGTTCTAATTTGTTCAATTTCTTTTTTCTTCTCATAGCTATAGTTAACATTTCTAATGCAGTATTGAATAATCATAATGATAATAGGCAAAACTGCTTAACTCCTAATCTTTTAAGAAAGCTTCTAACTTATCCCCATACAGATTGAAACTATCATTTTAAGAAAAGTTCCATTTATTTCTATGATTTCTAGTATTTTTATTTTCAATTTTATTTTCAATGATTGCCATATTTTGTCAAAAGCTTTTTCTTCATATATTGAGATAATCATATGATTTAAATTGGTTTTGTTATTTATATGGTCAATTATGCTGATAGTTTTCCTGATATTGAACTAGCCCTGTATTCCTGGTATGAATCCAACTTGGTCATAGTGTATGGTCCTTGTGATATATTGCTGTAATCTCCTTGCTAGTGTTTTACTTAAAATTTTTGTATCATTAGGGAAATTGGTCTATAGTTTTCTTTTTTCTGTTTTAGCTCTTCCTGGTTTAGGTATCATCACCATGGCCTCTCAAGTTGTTCTAATCTCTATCTGGTCATTGCACCTAAATGGCTCCAGAGAAGAAAATGAGGCTGGTGACTTTGTACAATAACCACCTCCCCCCCATCACTTAAATCTAATCCATTTGTATATCATGGCTTTACCTCCCTGATGTCATGGTCATTTTTTATTTTTTTTATTGAAGTTTTTTTTATTTTTAAAACATATGTATGGATAATTTTTTAATACTGACCCTTGCAAAACTTTGTGTTCCAAATTTTTCCCTCCTTCCACCTACCTCTTTCCCTAAATGGCAAGTAACCAATATAGGTTAAACATGTTAAAATATGTTAAATGCAATATAGGTATACATATTTATACAATTATTTTCCTGCACAAGAAAAATCATATCAAAAAGAAAAAAATGAGAAAGAATACAAAATGCAAGCAAACAACAACAAAATGTGTAAAAATTCTATGCTGTGATCCACACTCAGTTCCCACAGCCCTCTCTCTGGTTGTAGATGGTTCTCTTCATCACAACATTATTGGAACTTACCTCAGTCATCTTATTGTTGGAAAGAGTCATATGCGGTGGTCATCTTTAAGAATGAAGGACAAATAAGAACCTCTGTGAGTAGTACTACCCCACTGAGGACTGGTAATACAACTTCTTCCTTCCTTCCTCCCTCTCTTCCTTCCTTCCTCTCTTCCTTCCTCTCTTCCTTCCTCCCTCTCTTCCTTCCTTCCTTCCTTTCCTTCCTTCCTTCCTTCCTTCCTTCCTTCCTTCCTTCCTCCCTCTCTTCCTTCCTTCCTTTCTTTCCTTCCTTCCTTTCTTTCTTTCTTTCTTTCTTTCTTTCTTTCTTTCTTTCTTTCTTTCTTTCTTTCTTTCTTTCTTTCTTTCTTTCTTTCTTTCTTTCTTTCTTCCTTCCTTCCTTCTTCCTTCCTTCCTTCCTTCCTTCCTTCCTTCCTTCCTTCCTTCCTTTCTTTTCCCCCACTTCTCTCTCTCTCTTTCTCTCTCTCTCTCTCTTTCTTTTTTCCCTTTCACAAGGTATGCTGCCCAAAGGAATTTAAATTTTTATCACTGAAACCCCACAAGCTTTTACCTAGAAGCTGCTAATGCTTACTCTGGCTCCATGTTATGTGAAGTATTTCTTTCTTGTTTTTTGCAATATTTTCTCCTTAATCTAGGAATTCTGGAACTGGGCTTTAATATTTCAGGAAGTTTTCATTCTAGAATCTCTTTCAAGAAGTGATCAATAGAGGGCAGTTAGTTGGTATAGTAGAAAGAGCACCAACCCTGAAGTCAGGAAGACCTGAGTTCAAATATGTCTCAGATACTAAACACTTCCTGGCTATGTGACCCTGGGCAAGTCACTTAACCCAATTGCCTCAGCCAAAAAAAAAAAAAAAAAAAAAGTGTTTTGTTTTTTTCTTAATTTTTTTCTTTTTGATCTGATTTTTCTTGTGCAGTATGATAATTATGGAAATAGATATGTTTAACATATTGGATTACTTGCCATCTAGGGAAGGGGGTGGTGGAAAGTGAGGGAAAAAATTTTTAAGGGTGAATGTTGAAAAGTATCTATGAATATGTTTTGAAAAGAAAAAGCTTTAATTAAAAAAGAAGTGATTAGTGGATTCTTTCAATGTCTATTTTACACTCTGATTCTAGGATTTCAAGTAGGGTTCTTGAAATATAATATCTATGCCTTTTTTTTCTGATCATAGCTTTTAGGAAATCTAATCATTTTTGAATCATCTCTTCTGGATCTGTTTTCCAGGGCAATTCTCTCCTCCCCCCCACCCCGCAATGAGATAGCTTACATTTTGTTTCTTTTTTTTATTATTATTCTTTGGATTTTGTTTGATTGATTCTTGATGTCTCATGGAATCATTAGCTTTCACTTGCACAGTTATAATTTTTAAAGAGTTTTGTTTTTATCACTTAGCTTTTCTAGCTCCTTTTTCATTTGGCCAATTCTATTTTTTAAAAGCAGGAATTTAGTTATGGGACATCCTCGGTTTTTCTCTTCAATTTGGGGAGGCTGTCAAAATTTTTCTTCTTTTTATTTTAATAATATATCTTCAATTACATGTAAAGATAGCTTTCAGCATTCATTTTTGTAAGATTTAAAAATTTTCTTCCTCAACCCATTACTCTCCTTCCCCAAGACAGCTAGCAATCTGATATAGGCTATACATGTACAATCAATTTTTAACATATTTCAATCTGTCATGTTAGGAAAGAAAAGTCAAAACAAAAGGTTAAAAATATCATGCTTAGATCTGCATTCAGTATCCATAATTCTTTCTTTGGATGCAGATAGCATTTTCCATTCCAAGTCTATCAGAATTGCCTTGGATCACTATATTAAAAAGAAGAGCTAAGTCTGTCACAGCTGATCTTCATACAATCTTGCTATTACTGTGTATAATGTTCTTTTGGTTCTGCTCACTTCACTCAGCATCATTTCATATAAGTCTTTCCAGGCTTTTCTGAAATATTCCTGTTCATTATTTCTTATAGAACAGTAATATTTCAGTATATCCATATACCATAACGTATTCAGCCATTTCTCAGTTGATCAGCATCAACTCATTTTCCAATTCCTTGCTACCACAAAAAGAGTTGCTACAAACATTTTTGCACATGTGAGTTCTTTTCCCTCCTTTAAGATCTCTTTGGGTAAGTAGCACTGCTAGGTAAAAGAGTATGCACAGTTTAATAATCCTTTAGGTGTAGTTCCAAATTGCTCTTCAGAATGGCTACATCAGTTCACAACTCCACCAACAGTGCATTAGTGTCTCAGTTTTTCCACATCCCTTCCAACATTTATCATTATTTTTTTCTGCCATCTTAGCCAGTCTGACAGATGTGAGGTAGTACCTTAAGACTGTTTTAATTTGCATGTCTCTAATCAGTAGTGATTCAGAACATTTTTATGTAGCTTTAAATGGCTTTAATTTCTTCATCTGAAAATTATCTCTTCATATCTTTGGTCATTTATCAATTGGGGAATAACTTGTATTCTTATAAATTTTACTCAGTTTTCTAAATATTTAAGAAATAAGACCTTTCTAATCCAATAGACTTGTGATGGAAAGAATCATCCACATCCAGGGAGAGAACTTTGGAGATTGAATGTGAATCAAAGCATAGCATTTTCATTTTTTGTTGTTGTTTGTTTGCTTGTTTTTCCCTTTCTTGTTTTGTTTTTTTTTCCTTTTTGATCTGATTTTTCTTGCATAGGATGACCAATGACATATTTTGTTTAGAAGAATTGCACATGTTTAACTTATATTAGATTGCTTGCTGTATTGGGGAGAGAGGAAAGGGAAGAGAGGAAGAAAAATTGGTAATACAAAATTGGTAATTTCTTGCAAAGGTGAATTTTCAAAACTATTTTTGCATGTATTTGAAAAAATAAAATATTATTTAAAAACAGAAAATAGGCCTTTATCAGAAACACTAGCTATAAAAATTATTTCCCAGCTTTTTGCTTCCCTTCTACTCTTGGTTGCATTGGTTTTGTTTGTGTAAAACCTTCTTAATTTGCCAATTTTATTTTTCCCCTCCCTTTTTGTGCTTTATCAAGTTGTTGACTTTTTTTCCCATGCTTCTCTTCCATCGGTCTTATTTATTTACCCTTTTTTTCTTCTACCTCTCTTATTTGACTTTTGAAGTATTTTTTGGCAATCAAAGGAATTCTTTTGGGGCTGAGATGGTCTAATTTTTCTTTGAAACTTTGAATGTGTTTTTAACATTATTAAACTCTTTTCACTTTGTGTTTTGATCTTCCCTTTTACCATAATAATTTTCTATGATGAAGTTATTTTTTGTTTGTTTTCTATTTATTGTTTTAGGCTATTTCAGTACTTCTCAAGTTGAGTTCTACTCTTAGGGGGAAGGGAACATTGCCCCAAGATTCTTGTGCCAAAGACTGGAGACCCTGGCTTCTACTCTGGTGTAATGCTGCAAGGGACCTTGCCATTCACCTAGTGTAATGCATGGAAAGAGAGAGCCATGAGGAGTCTGATGCTATACCAGAGTTCATGGGTGATGAGATCATTTGCCATTGTTCTGTAGCCATGGAAGTGCCTGTCTTCTTGTCTATGTTTCATTGGGGCTGAGAGGAAAGAGTCTAATGTTGTTCTGGGATCACAGAACTGGGGCCCATGAGGGGAGTTAGCCTGAGTCACCTATCTGTGCTGAGGCTCATTTCATCTCTGCTAACTTGCTGGAACACTGCCTGCCCTGGACTCTGCTCTTCTTTTACCCAAGTGAGATGGAATTTTCCTGTTCATCTTCCAACTTGCCTTGGGCTGGAAAATTATTTCACCCCATCTTTTTATTGGTTCTGTTATTCCAGAATTCATTTTGAGGTGATATTTTATAATTGTTAGAGGTGAATGAGAGAATTCAGATAATTTCCTGCTTACTCTGCCATTTTGGCTACTAGAAGTCCCTAAGAAAATTCTTAACATTCATCCAGAATGTTGGCTTTTTGACTTAATTTACATTTCTATTTATTTATCATGAGGCAGGGCTCTCTGTGGTTAAGGGAAAATTCAGGTTTCCAGATGCATTAGACAATGAAGCATCAGATTATATTACAGAGTCTGTAGATAAGTACTGAGAGAGAAAATTTAAAACATCCCTCAGTCCTTAAATAAGTGGCTACAATTGATGGTGTCAGTCTTCTATGACATGCCTATAGGACATTTTTGATTGATTGATTCAATCAAAAATGGTTCCAACAAACAAATAAAATTATTTCTAAGACAGATAAAATAATAAATGAATCTTCCTTCCCCATTAAAATTTCCCACTTCACCTTCCTTCCCCTACTTTAGTATTTGCTGACCTCAGCAAATCTACTGGACTGTGCTTTGTAAAATTCACATCTCAAATCCTAGCAAGTTCTTTAGTTACTTGGGGTGATATTACGTTATTCTATGTGAATATTTTGTACTAAAGAATCTTCTGAAAGGCTTATGTGGCAAAAGTATATAATCAAATCCATTAATTAACATTCTTCACTCTCCAAAAGATTTTAATTCCTGCTACAGCAAAAGAAAAATAAATAAAAATAACCTCACCTTCCAATTTCAATTCCATTAAAAAAAATTAGTATCCATTCAGCATCCAAAAATCCATTCAGCATTCAGAAATCATAGATCACATTACTTTGTTTCTTTTACCAACCAACCAAAGGATGCATTAGTTCAAAGCCAAAGACATTTAATTAAACAACTTGATCATATCACTCAATTAAAATTGCTCTCTCCAAAGTTACTTCACTGCCAAATCAGATGGTCTTTTCTCAGACTTTATCCTTCTTGACCTCTCTACAGCATTTAATGCTGTTGATTAAATTCTCTTCTCTATATTCTCCACTTTTTAGGTTTTTAAGATACTGATTTTCCTTGGTTTTCCTACCTGTTTTCTTACTATTCCTCAGTTCTCTTTGCAAGATCATTATCCACAGCATGCCTCTTTGTAATCAGAGGGTTTTGTTTTTTTTAAATATCTATGGTACAAAATCATATAGCTAAAGCTGGTCAAGATCTTAGAGTCTATCTAGTTCAGCTCCTTCATTTTACAGATAAGGAAACTAAACTCATAAGTATCAAAGACAAAATTTGAACCCAGATATTTCATACCCCAAGATCACTTGGCACTTAATCATTTTAATATTTTAACTATAAGTTGAATAACAATTGTTAATATGTATTCGTAAAGGAAGCTTCTTTATCAGTTTTCTATGCACAGAAATCACAAGTCTAGATACCCCTCCTAAAAGTGGGGAGATATAGTTAAGCATATATGTATGTTATATCCTATTACTATACCATTAGCTCTATGAGTGTAAGGATTAAGTTTTGTTTGAATGATATATCTTTCCCAATTAAGCATAATACACAATACATAAGACACTAAAAATTAATGAATTCAATTGAAATGATAGGTATTGGGAGAAGTGAGATAAATGGTAGGAAGTTGTTCTGGGGAGTAAGACTAAATTATAATGACTGAGTAAAAGGCAAAGACTCTGAAAAGCTTCACTAGAACAAAAAAATGGAAAAAAAGAAGAGAGGGATGAAAGAAAGATGAAAGAAAAGAAAGAAGGGAGTGAAGAAAGGAGAAAAAGAAGAAAGGAGGGAAAGAATGAAGGGAAGAGTGAGGGAAGGAATGAACAAATAAACAAAAGACGAGAAAACAGGCATTTTATTAAGCATTTACTATTTTCCAGGTGCAGTTAAGTGCCAGACCTATAAGTATAAGAAAGAAAGCCTCTCTTTTTGAGGAGTTTACATTTTAATAGGGAAAAAAAACACACAAAAAGTAGATGAAATGTGTGTGGGGGGAGATGGGGAAGTGAAGATATTTAAGGTACTGAAGTGAAGAGTGTAAGGGCATAGTTTTGAAGTTCAGAAACCAGGAAAATTTCCAAGTAGAAAATAAAATCCAGACTCTATAAAATTCACCAAAAGGATGTTCTAAGTTGAGAAGGTCACAGACAGCTGGATGTTCTAGGATGAGGAGACCCCAAGTTCTAAGGAAGTTCTAGAATGACATCAGATGTTTTCTCAGTCTGGAAGCCAGGACTGAGGCCAGGAAGGAAATGTGAGATAATCAATGGCTTCTTGCCTTCAAGATGTTGCTTCTTGAAAGATTCTGTGCTACTCTTAGAATATAAATAACAAAAAGTACCCATTTATGTATCTTTTAATATACATAAACATACATGCTCCATGGTTGCATAGTTGGCTATCATTATCACCATATTTATATAGAATTTTAAGTTTTACAAAGTACTTTATTATTTTCTCCTCAGAACAATGCTAGAAAGTAGGTTCTATTATTTCCTCTATTTACAGATAAAGAACCTTAAACAGATAGCGGTTAAGGGACTTGCCACATAGCTAGTAACTGACACCATCTTTGAACTCACATATTCCTGGCTCCAACTCTAATATTCTATCCATTAAGCCCTGCTGTTTTCTATGACAAGAGTACAATATGGATACCCTGGCTTCCCAATCCCAAACCTACCCTGTGATTCATATTTATTCTAGTTATTCTTAGATAACCTTTTTGGAGCCCCTGAAGTCATCATTTTACCCAAAACAAAGCACTACATAGATAGTACATGCAATTTGACTGTCTGTCCTTGGTTTTTTATCTTAAGTATTCTCTCTGGCAATTAGGGGGTTCCAAAATAGTGTGTCAAGTCTGGAGTCAAGAAGAATCATTTTCATAAGTTCAATTCTGACCTCAGATACTACTTGTGTGACGCTGGGCAAGTCACTTAATCCTGTTTCCCTCAGTTTCCTCATCGGTAAAATGATTTGGGGGAGGAAATGGCAATTCATTCCAATATCTTTGCTTTAAAAAAAAAGTTACAGAGTTGGACACAACTGAATAATAATAATAAAATTATCTCTGTTTTCCACTCTTGATTTCCACTTGGGGATTATTAATTTCTCACTTAATTGGACTTTCTTATATCTGGTTTCCTGTGATGTGACACCTACAATGCTACAATTGTAGGTTGACTCTGATTTAGGATGGACTAGTGCTTCAGGCTCAGGATTAGAACAAAATGAGACATCTATAGATTTTAATAGCTAACAAAATGAGAATTACTTGACAATGGCAATAAAATAACACCCTGCTTGTCTCAATAAAGAAATTCATCTGGTCAATAAGGTTGGGTGTGATGACTAGCAGGATAATGGGATATGCACTAAGTCTGAGAGGCACTGACTTCTTGTGGGCTGGCCTTTCACATCCTGGGTGATCAGGAAACAACAGCAAAGGTCTTACTGAAAGGTCTCCCAAACAAAGAGTCCCATTTATCTTTACAACAAAGGAACTTTCAGTGACTTGAGTTCAGTTTAAAAGTTTGGCTCCCAAGTCAGGAGGACCTGAGTTCAAATATGGCCTTAGACACCTAATACTTCCTACCTGTATGACCCTGGGCAAGTCACTTAACTCCAATTACCTCAGCAAAAAAAAAAAAAAAAAAAAAAGAAAGAAAGAAAAAGAAAAAGAAAAAAAGGTTTGGCTTCCAAATTGACTGTAATTTTTTTTTCATTTCAAAACAGAGATTTTCTCCCCTGCTTCATGAAGAAGAGAAAAATCTGACAGCACCAAACTTTACTATCAACTGCTGCAATCCCCTCAAAAATTTGGACTCCAAGATGTGATCAGCACATTCCTAGTTGCTTCCATTTTTATAGTGATGATAAAATTTTCTTACTTTAAGATAAAATTCATTTTCATCATATAAACTAAACCTTGTTGAACCTCGGGTACAAGCTTTCATAATTTTGTCAGTTTTCTAAGTTTATCCAAGCTGTCATTTACAAAGAACTCTCAGACTCTATGCAAATTCCTCACAGAAGAGCTCTATTTTTACATTATTCAGAAATTTTCCTAAATAAGCAAAAAATTGTTTAAAAATAATTTTCCCTACTTTTCAGATAACCTCTGAGAGTTAAAATAGAATTCTTCCAAGGTCAAAGGACCCTTTAACAACATGAGTTGTTAATTATTCATCAAATCTCTTTAAATATATCACTTCATCAGAATTTTCAGGGAACCAAAGGCATAATTGAAGAAAAATCAGCCCTCTGGCCCCAACAGATAAGGGGAGGAGAGGAAAATGAATTCTCTAATTTGACTTATTTAGGCATCTGAGAAAGTAACCACATTTTCAGGGAAATGATGGTATTTTGCTTTTATTGAATGCCTGAGAAGATGCTGATGTCAGAGCCAGTCATGTTACTTAGCCCTCACCAGAAGCTTCAAGGATGCAGAATTCTCTTACAATGGCATCAAAGGAATAGATGGTGCATCCTAGGAAAGGATCAATTGTAAAAAGTGGAATTAGTCATTCTAAATCATGCAGCTGTGGTCGAAGGGAGCTCTTCTAAAAATCATTAAACAATCATGT
Organism: Sminthopsis crassicaudata; assembly: GCF_048593235.1. Lineage (NCBI taxonomy): Eukaryota > Metazoa > Chordata > Mammalia > Dasyuromorphia > Dasyuridae > Sminthopsis > Sminthopsis crassicaudata. The sequence continues at coordinate 154,899,112 of NC_133622.1, forward strand.
ATTCCTATTGATTTATTCAAAATACCTTGAGGGAAAGCAGATTAAACACCAGGTAAAAGTAAGCTAATGCAGATTAAATGGATGAAGGATGGGCTGATAGTTCCCTAGGTAGTTTTTGTACTAATGAGAGGAAAATTATATGTACACTATTACCAGGATAAAAGGGTCTATTAGAGGTCTTTTGCCTGACATATTTATGTATTTCAAATACTAAGTAGCATAGTGAATTAGGTTTATTCTGGGCATTTGTTATTTTTATTGCATCTCCAAAGTGATAAACAGAGTTCTCTGCTGAGGGCAGGAAGCCTACTGTTTTGCTTCAGGAAGCACTGTCTAAATAGCAATAAGCCTAAAGAATTCCAGTATAGCTTTTATTAAAGTTCAAGTCAAGAACTAGCAGTTATATCACAAAATCTATGTGAGCTGCTAGCTGTGCTTGGAAAGATGGGCTTGTCCTATGAATTTTAGTACTATTTCTAGTGTCCTAATCAATTGACATTGAGCAAATTACTATAATACTCCAAAACCTAATTTCTATCTTCTAAAAGGAAAACAAAAATAGCTTCCTGCCTACTTTACAGAATTCCTAGGGATTGAGAAGGAAGGGCCATGGAATCAGATCTCTGACTTCATCTATATAATAATAAGGTCACAATGAGGAATTTCAGAGAGGCAATTTAGAGTCTTATAAAGTCATTTGGGGCATTGAGAGAAAATCACCAGACTGGGATTATATAATTGATACTGGCAGAGGCCAGAATTAACTCAGCTCCTTCTGACATTGAGCCAGACCTCTATCCAAAATACAATGGCTTTCTCTCACAGGGATATGATCACAATATGTAAAACTATATAGTGCTACACAAATCATCTTCACTATCATCAGCGGCATCATCTTCATCATCATTTATACCATCTTTAAATATTCCATCTTTTCTTCTTTCAAGAGAATTTTACTCCCAAAACACAAAATAATACTTTATGTGTATAAAACACTTCACAGATGACAAAACAATTTTATAATCCTCCCAGATGGACAAGATATTCAATTTATAGGAAAGTAAACTAAGACTCAAAGAATTTAAGTGGCTTATTAAAGTTCAAGTGGCAATTCCAGAATTAGAATGAAGATCTTCCAAATAATTGTCTAGTGATCTTTTCACTATAGTATCTAAGAAGAAAATACTCAATACCAACAACTTAATAAATATTATTTATTTAATGTTATCATAATAAATTTTATTTTATATAAATCTATTTCCTATACATATATAAATATTTACCTTATTTTATAATAACAATATATGAAATACATTTATATTATGTTTTATTTTTGTATATTTATTATATTCATGTGCCAAATATAATAAATATATAAGTATACACATAAATCTATCACAAACATATGAACAAATGAGTAATTAGGTATTCTTTATTCTATTTGTGTTATCTGTTCTGAGTAGCTAGGACACATGTTCAACTAAGACAATGTTATTTGCAAACAAATCATCTGAAGGATCTCATCACCTCTAATGAATCCCTCTTCAACTTCATCTATGTGCTAGAACTCCTGCATGACAGTAGTTGTTGAAGAAAGTTTCTTGGTTTTATACATCACCTGAAAGTAATGATCAGAGGCTATCAAAGATCATTCTGTTGTTAAATCTTTCAAGTAACCTGGAATAATTTTGATACATACACTTACATACATATGTGTGTGTATATATATATATGTATATATATGTAGACATATATATATACATGTATATATATATATATATATATTTAATAGATATGTAGATAATGTGTATGTGACGTCTCATTGGAAGAGAGCCTTAACATTTTTGGTCACCAAATCAAATATTTCTTATAGTTAACAAACACTAAGTATAGCAATTTCTTTTATTCTTTACATCTTTTAGTTAAGGATATTATAGCAAAGATGTGGCTTTCTTTTGAAAATCAGTTTGCCTAATATTTTCATCACATATACCCTCCATTGGTTTGATTGTTTGCACTAAAATGTTACATAGATGATAAAGGAGACATATATGTTGATAGTTGTTAATATTCTTTCAGTCATCTTTTTAGCTATGAATAAGGTCTGAAATTTTTTCCTCATGACCATACTATTTTCCTTTCCTTTAAATATTTACTATATCTATATTTTGACATCTGCATAGATATTGAACTTCTAAAACACAAGTCATTTCCTTATCTTTATTCTACTGCCACTAACTTTATTAGCACATGCAAATGATAAAGTGTTTGTTATTAAAATCTTTCAATTTTTCTTGTTTTTATTATCCTCTTTGTCATTCTTCTTCATATGTCCTTGAAATGTCTTAGCTTTGTCTCTTGACAAGTTTTCTTTAAAGTGGTATTTTTCCACTGCTTCTCTCTATTTAATGAGGCTTTTTTGAGGTCTTCATAATTTTTTACCATCCTTTAAAATAATAGTTTACAAATGAGCTTTTATTCTAAACCAGTTAATAAGCATTTACTAAATACCTATAGACTGAGGTACAAAGAAAGGCAAAAGATTATCCTTGCCCTTAAGGAGCTCACATTTTAATGAGACAACGAGCAAACAAATATATTACAAATAAACCAAGCCCAAAATAAATAACAGATAATTTTCTGAAGAGAGGTCACTAAAATTAAGAGGGATTAGGAAAAGCTTCCTACAGAATGTGAGATTTTAGTTGAAACCTGAAAGAATTCATGTAAGTCAGAAGGAAGAGATGAGGAGATAGAGTATTACAAGGCATCACGGATAGCCAGATAAAAGGCGTGGAGCAAAGAGATGGAATGTTTTCTTGGGGAAACAGCAATGGGGCCAGAGTGGTTGAATTAAATATTACAAAGAGGGATATAAGAAAGCTGAAAAGTGGAGGAATGCAAATTATAATGGGCTTTGAATGCCAAGCATAATTTTATATTTGATTTTGAAGGTGATAAGAAGTCACTGGAGTTTATAAGGGACATTGTCAGAAATGCACTTTAGGCAAATCATTTTGGAGGCTGAGTGAAGGATGGACTGAGGTGGAGGGGAGAAAGACCAGCCAACTGATTATCAGAATAGTCCAGATATAGATATGAGAACCTGTACCAGTATGGTACCAATGTTAGAGGAGAGAAGGGGGAGAAGAATATTAGAGACATTTCAAAGACAAAATCAACAGCCCTTATGGTCTACTTCAGGAGTTTTACCAAAAAGGGCAGAACAAATATAAGTCAATAGTTAGCTGGGATTAAAGGACCAAGTAAGGTTTGTTTTTTTTTTTAAGAATGAAGGAGACTAGGCTATGTCTGTATTTAGCAGAAGAAACACCAAGATAAAGAAAGAGAGTGAAAATAAGTAAGGCAGAAGAAATTACAGAAAGGGCAATCTGTTGGAGGAGACAGGGTCCCTTGTGCAGGTAAAAAAGGTTTGCCTTGACAAGGAGTAGGGCCATCTTTTTTGTGTGAGACAAGGGTAAAGAAGGAAATAGAGAAAGAAGGTACCTGAGTGATATAAGATAAAAGGGTCTCATTTTTTTTTATTCACATTCTTTGAATACTCATCAACTAGAGAATATTGAAGTTTGAATAATATTCTTAGTGATTCTCAGAAAATAAGAATATGCACTTTTAATTTTTCATTCAAGGTAGATATTTAAAGAGTGAGTTGGGTATAATATATTAGTTTAGAGTACTTTAAAAGGAATTGGGATATTAGCATAGAGAATCTGTCTTCCCTGATCAGGAAATATAATGGGATTTTATTTAAAGGATAAAATTTAAATGTGAAAAGCATTTGAGTTTTAAGCAGATATCAACAGAGACATATAGAAGAAACAGAGAAAGAGGTTGTAATTGTCAGGGGGACTAAGATAGGGAAAGGGAGATTGTCTACTGGGGTGGCAAGGTGAGGATACTTTTATTAGAATATGAATTAAAATTTGTAGATTGAGGAGAAAATGATACTGTTATATAGAACAAAAAAGTATTAGGAACCTCTGTGACTTCATTCAAGAATAACTACTTAGCTACTAAAAATAATGGTATAAGATTATAAACTTCAGGCAACCATGTTAAATCTTAAATTGACATAAAACATGTCAAAGTTATTTTCCTTTGTGTCATCTGGCCGAAACATTAAATGTTTGCTCTAGTTTTAGTAACAGTTCCTGTTTCCATAACATTTTAAGGTTTACTAGGTATTTTTTCTCACAATAGCCTTGAGAGATATAATTCAAGTACTATCTCTATCTTACCTATATTTTGGCTTCAAGTTTAAAGACATTTATAATGCTCTATGAAATGTTATATACCCACCCAACTAATCATATCTATAGGACCAAGTTTTTCTACTGATAGTGCATTTTGAATCAACCAATAAGAATCCTGGTGGGAGGTGGGGAACTGTCCTAAAATGCTTCCTGGAACCAATACAAGAATACAATCTTAACTAGGACCAGCAGTGCTAGATTTTGCCTATCAAAATAACAGTCTGATAAAATAACATTGAATCTCACAAAAATTCAAGAAATATTATGACACTGCCTCCCAGAACTACTCTGGGGTTAAAACTTCACTGTCTTCAGGAATCCTTGCGTTGAAAGGTCTACATCTGTGTAGGGAAGATAGTAGAGATAAGCCTTACTAATTATATGATATTATGTATGAATGTTGGCTACTTATACATTATGAAAATATTACATTGAAAATAATGTTAGGCACAACTAGGCAACTTGTTCCTGGGTAGGTCAAGTTGAGAAATTGGAAAGAAGGAAGGAAGAGGAAAAAGAAAGGAGTAAGAGAGTGAGAAAGAGAGAGATAGAGACAGAGACAGACAGATATAGACAGAGAGAGCAAATTAAAGAATAATTCAAGAGTGATGTCAGTCAATGGAACTTATACTGTTGGTAATGTGTACCCTAAATTTTGGGGCATTTTTATCCTAACTCCCATTCCCATTGATGAGTCAAGTTTACAGAGTTTGGCCACCCATATCACTCCCCAAAAAGATTCTAGGGCTAATCCTAAGGGGTCAAAAGTGATTCTCTAATGCCATTGATTCCAGTCACCATAAATGTGCTTTCCCTCAAGATTATCAATTGAAAATCAATTTAGTCAGCCAGGCTTAAGTAGCTTTTAGGAGTGAGTATTTACTAAAGAGGTTAATGATAAGTTGGTACAAAACATCCTCTCTCACCCCATAAAGCAAAGGTCTTACATACTCTTTTGCAGATACATACAGAGTCTAAGGGAAAGTGGGCTCAAATTTAGAAAGCAATATGGCAAAAGTATAATTTGTACAGGTGCAACAAATCCCTAAGCCAAAGAAGAAAGCTTTTATTTGGCATCATTTTACCTCTTCAAGTGACTTTTAAGGGCAAGGTCTCTTAAGTCTTAAGATTGAGACATCTTGCCAACTTATAATATAAAAATTTAAATGGGGTGGGGTGATTTCATTGGGTAAACATTCAGGTGTGAATCCCTAGGTGGTTGAATTACCTCTAACTCAGTTATTGGATTGACTTACAGATCATGGAGATTTAAGTCAAGAAGCTTTTATTAAAATGTGCCCGTCACTGTGTTAAGTGCTTGGAATACAAATACAAGCAGAAATAAAATAGTCCTCATCTTCAAGAAACTTATATTCTAAAGGGGAAAGACAACATATAAAAGGATGCTAAAAAGCCAGAAATGGGGAAGAGAGGGTACCCATGAGGAGCCATAGTAGAAAAAATCCAGAGAGTCAACAGTGAAGCCAGGAAAGAAATGAAAATATGGCTGGTTTGAAGGATTTCCTTAAAATGGAAGCTCTGGGAGGCACAAGTCAGTCAGAGGAGAAGAAAAGGAGTGAGAATTAGACTGTACTTGTAGTATGAGAAGACCAGGGGTGGACTGAATTCTAAGGAGGCTTCTGGAGCGTATATAGAAAGAAAAGTCAAGAATTAAAAGTGGAGCCTGAAAAAAGTAATAACTACGGCAAGTGTTTCCAGCTCTTCATCTAGCTAGCAAAACTGAGTGAACAGCAAATATTAGGGTATCAAACAGGGAACTAATCCAGCATTTGAAGTGAAGCAAAGGGGGTGGCCAATATTATAGCTGAATGTCATGGTCTAAATATCTTCCAGTACAATCTATATAGGAAAGGTACTTAGGAAGGAAGGAATAAGCAAAGGGATATCTGGAATTTGGAAAATGCTTGAAAATGTATGTCAGCCGATGGCATGGGAACATGTGGGTGGAGTAAAGATGTGTTTAAGAGTGGGATATGAAGTGTAGATGTAGAGATAGGTCAATTCACACAATATTTACCAGTGCTTTTTAGAGTAACAATATACTACTTCCAACTCCCAACTAATAGTCAAAGTACAAGTATAAAAATGTTTAATCTAAAATTTGGTGGGGATATTTCTCTAAAAATATGCTTATGCAAATGATCAATGCCATGATACCCTAATAATAACATTTAAAATTATATAATACGCCAATACTCTCATCAGTAGATCATGTTATAAGCAGCAATCTAATCAAAAGCACAGGAAACATGATTTGCTTTCTCCATCTTGTAATTGCAAAAAGAGCATTAAAGTAGGCACATTTAAATAGACAGGAAAGGAAAAAGAGTGCTTCTAAGAACTTGACATAGTAGTCAGGTTTTGTTTTCTATGCCAGAAGGAACAGTATTGCTGTGTTCATGGTGTTTGATTCTAGTCAGATGGGCACCAGGAATGGAAGGGCCTGACTGACTGCAAAAGAATTAACCTCATTCACCACTGTTCCTTTTCAAAGCCAATGGTTCAGCATTCCCCTGCTTGCTGTTAGCATTATAAAATAAACATTTTGAAAATTATTTGCTTTAAAAAACTATTTCAACATTAAACAAAATAAAAAGAACTTTTCTTATCCTACTCATAATGTATACATTTAATTAGTTTTATATTCTCTTTATCATTTTCAGTTTCTTTATTTTTAACAGACTTAATACTGACTTTAGCCACTGGTGACTTCTGACTGATAGCCAGCTACAAAATGACATCATAACCTATATGTCAGAAAGAATGTTTAATTGTCGATTTTTCAAGAATGAGTCAATTATTTATTTGTTCATTTAAGATAAATATTTGTGTAGACATATACCATAAAGATGTATGTGAATATATCTGAGAAACAGAGGAAAAGCATTACTAAGACTTAGATCTGGAAGTTACTTTGAGGAATCATGGTGCAGCTCTCTTCCTCAAATCAGGTAAGAGGATGTCATCTTCATTTTACAGATAGAGGAATTGAGGTGCAGAATATAAAATGATTTATCCAAAGATATATTACTGGGACTCAGACTCAGATGTTCTACCCAGTCTCTACCTACAAGGGTTTTTTTCTATTACACCACAATGACAACTTCTCTTTCCTACCACAGAAATAAAACACCATCATTTCTGTAAATCAATGATTTTAACTTCTCCTTAGTGACTGGCAAGATAGTTGAGGTCCTGAGAATTTAAAACATTGGAATCCCATCTACAGTGTCTGCCTCCCTGTAAGATGTGAGTAAAGATGAAGCAAGTCTGGTCATTCATGCAAGGAATTCCATTAAAAGTGGCTGAACTGGGTTCTAGATAAATAATATACAAAGTATTTTATTCTAGTAAACTATATAGTATCTTGTGATCAAAGACCATCAGATTCTCTCTCTCTGTCTCTTTCCATTTTGCTTTATTTCTATCTCTCTCTGCATCTCTCTCTCTCTCTCTCTCTCTCTCTCTCTCTCTCTCTCTCTCTCTCTCTCTCTCTCTCTCTCTTTGTCTCTCTGTCTCTGTCTTTGTCTCTGTCTCTCTCCCTGTCTGTGTGTGTGTGTGTGTGTGTGTGCGTGTGTGTATGTGTGAGCATTCTAACCCTTACATGAGTCAAGTTTAGTATGTCTTATAAATAGACAGATTCAAAGTTGATTTACACAGTGTAGGGAAAAATATTTATATATTCCCACTACTCAGAACTCTAATTCTCAAATTTACCTATTCAGACAGAAGCAGTGTAAAAGTCCCAGGCTATAGTGGGGGTTAGACAATCCCTTCAACAATCATTCCACTTACAGAAACCTGACACTCATAATGGTACTTTTAGATCTGAAACATAATATTTAATTAGCAATAAACAAAAGGAATGATAAGACCATAGATAACACTCATATTAAAGCAAATATATTAATAATACAATACATCTCAATCCATCTTTAAAGTGAGTTACACTCCTTTACAAGAGTGAAGTCAGGTCGGGGATGGGGAAGATGGGCACACAGAAAACTGGAAGAGAAGCACATTACAAAGAAAAACCTGGGGCAGCTAGGTGGTGCAGTGGATAGAGCACCAGCCTTGAATTCAGGAGGACTTGAGTTCAAATCTGGTCTCAGACACTTAACACTTCCTAGCTGTGTGACCCTGGGCAAGTCACTTAACCCCAGCCTCAGGGGGAAAAAAAAGAAAAAAGAAAAATCCAGTGTGTCCCATAACTCACATCTTGGGTTTTGATGCCATTGGTACATTCAGACATATCTGCATGTTATAAAACCACTAGCTGATTAACAAAACCTCTGCTTTTCTATACTCTAGCATAGTAATTAAAAGCTATTTTAACTTACATTTACCCTTTAAATAGCATTTAGAAAATATTATATCTTAGTGTGAAGTTGTTCATTTTTGTAGTTTCTTAATAGTAGCTTCATTTCAGCTAGAGAATTTCAAACTTCATCAATCTGGTTCTCTTTAGCCCAGGATATCCAGTTGTTCACTCACATGGATGCTTACATTATCTAGTCAAAAACTTACAGCTCAAACTGACTAGGTGGGCAAATCAAGCTGGCTTAGACAGCTGTTTCCTATAAAGCAACTGAAATACTTTTTTTCTCTTTCTCCTTTCCCTGCTTTACTCCAAATGGTGTAAATAAGGACAACATCAACTTCTGAGAAACTAAGTGGTCAGTGGGAAAGATTATTTATCTGAAAGTTAGAAAGACTTGAGTTCCAATATGGTCTCAGACACTAGCTTTGTAATTCACTTAACCTCTGTCTACCTCCAGTTTTCTCATCTGCAAAATGGAAAATAATTTTTGCAGCATATTTTCATTAGTTTAGAACTAATTGACATATTTTCATACACAATTTCAACTTCAAACTGTGACCACTTCACAGGATTCAATGTTGTCACTAATTGAAACCTCCTTGTAATAGCATGTACTTCTCAAGGTTTCTATGAGAAAAAAATGAGATATTTGTAAAGTGATTTCTAAACTTTATGTAAATGCTAGCTATTATTATTATTATTAATGAAGGAAAATAATAATTGACATTCAAACTGTCAAGAATCATGTAGCAGAAACCTTCTGTCAGCTAACTACTGCTGGTGGTCCCTTCAAATCACTACAAGGTACATTCCAATGCAATGCTACTTCTTTGGTCTTAAGCTGTCAATTTCATTTCTCTGTGGTCTCACTCTCCTATGTCCTATACCTCCTTTGTCCCATAATCTTTCAGTGGTTTAAATCAAAGCCTCCTGGATCTAAGTTCCCAACATGGTCTTTCAACCAATTTTTCATCATTGAAATTGTATTTCTCTGTACTTGTTTTTCCAGTTTCTAATAAATGTTTTCTCCATTTCTTTAAAGTACGCGACTATTCACATGCAAGAAAGGAATTATTCTAAATCTTACAAAGTGATTAGAATCTTTTTATTGATAGCACAACTCATTTTCTGTCCCAAAGCTCCTCAAATCTCATCTGAAAGTTATTTCATCATAATCACATTTTAACAATATTTTTTAAATGAAAGTTCTTTTCCTGCTCCATTCAGGCATCCAAATGTTCATCTATAAATTTGGCAACATCTTGCAATGCTTAATAATTCATTTAAAATCTTTTTTTGTTATATAAAAGTACTTTTTCTTGCTCCCTTCTGTCAGCCCCCACACCCTCCTTTACTTAATCTCCTCCCCTCCTATTTCTCTGTTATGTAAGATATATTTTTATATTCAACTGATCATGTTTATTCCATTTCTGAGTCAATCCTGATGAGAGTAAGGTTCAGACAATGCTCATAATCAACCCTGCCATCTCTCCCTCCATGGTAATAGGTTTTTCAAGCCTCTCCATATGAAATAATTTACATCATTCTACCTCTCCCTTTCTTCTGCCCCTAGTGTACTCCTCTTTCTCATTCCCTCAAACCTATTTTATACCATATTCTCTGTCTAGGTGTATTCCTTCTTGATATACTATTGGTGATGCAATTTTTAAGAATGTTAAGTATCATCTTCTATGTAGGGATGTAAACAGTTTAGCTCTATTATGTTCCTTATGTTTTCTTTTTCTTTTTTTATTCTTCTCCTGGGTCTTAATATTATTGGTCAAATTTTTGGTTTACTTCTGGTCTTTTTCTTAAAGCTTGAAGTCCTTCTATTTATTGAATGACAATTTTTCGCCTTGATGTAATTTGTTTAATTTTGTTTTATGAGGTTCCTTCACTGACTCTTTAATGTTGTAGCTGATAAGTCCTATGTCATCCTGGTTGTGACTCTCCAATATTTGAATTGTATTTTTCCCTTCACTTGAAAGCTCTGAAATTTAATTATAATGTTCCTTGGGATTTTTATTTTGGAATCTTTCCTGAAGTGATCAGTGTATTCTTTTGATGCCTATTTTGCCCTTAGGTTATAGGATAATAGGTCACTTTCCCCCTGATATTTCTTGAAAGATGCTGATTATACTTTTCAGGTAGTCCAATAATTCTGATATTATCTCACCCTTCCAGGTCAGTTGGTATTTTACATTTTCTTCCATTGTTTCATTCTTTTGAATTTGATTGATTCTTAATGTCTCATAGAGTCATTAACTTGCCCAATTCTAGCTTTAAAAGTATTATTTTCCTCGATTATCTTCTCTCCTATCCTTTCCATTTGACCAATTGTACTCTTTAAGGAATTTTCTTCAATGGATTTTTTTATCTCCTTTTCCATTTGGCCAGTTCTTTTTAAACAGTTTTCCAAGATTATTTTTTCATAATTTGTAATGTTCTAATTAGCTTTCTGGAGATCTTGGGACTAGCCTTCGTTTCAGTGGAGTAATCACCATGAGAATAGCCAGAGATAAAGACCAAATTCTTTATTGTCTCCTTCACAGTCTGTCTCCTTGCCTGGGACCCACGCTAGCTTTCTGGAGGCCCTTCAGATGGGCCTTGGTCTCAGTGGAGAAATGGAGGAGGACAGGCCAGCCACAATGGTGGTAGGAGATGGAGTGTTTCTGGCTAAGTTTGTTCCAGCTTATATATTCTATTACAATTACATCATTACAGTATACTGAGTATAAACCAATCATTATATCACTAGGGAACCATTATGTTGTAAGACTAAATCAATCATACTGAACTAGAGAACTCAAATGCTAAACCAGCTAACCATTGTCTTATCAATTCCATTGAGTTAACACTTTGTTATAAGAATCCTTGTTTCAAGTACATTTTTCCAGAATTCTGGCCCATTACAATAATTCTCTTCATCTCTCAATTTATTTTCCTAATTTTTCTTCTATCTCTTTTATATGATTTTAAAATTCCTTTTTAAGTTCTTCCATGAATTATTTTTGGATTTAAGACTACTTCCCTTTTTTCTTTGGGACTTTGCCTATAAATATTTCAATGTTATCCTCTTTTGAGTTTTTGGCTATGTCTTCTCTGTCACCATAATAACTTTCTAGAATCAGAATCCTTTTTTTGTTGTTTTTGTTCTTTTTTTTTTTTTTGTCTTTTTCTTTTCTTTTAAATTTGAACTTGGCTCCCAAGATGGAAGGACCTGAGTCTACAAGCTCCTCTGACTATGCTAAGGTACATGGGAAATTCTGATGGTAGCATTCACCTGTTCCACCACATTGAGGCTCAAGCTCTCCTGCTGGTTTGATGAAGTGAGGCTTGCTACCAACTCACTGAGAAGTTTTTTTTTCCTGTACACTCCCTCATACCTTTTGCTCAAGTAAGATGGACCCTCCTGCAAATCTTTCAAGTTTCCTGGGCTAAAAGATTGTTTCATTCTATCTTCTTGCTGATTCTGCAGATCTAGCACCTATTTAGGGATACTATTTTATAGTTGCCAGGAGATAAATATGGGAAAGTTATAGTAATTCATTGCTTACTCTTCCATCTTGGTTTCAAGAAATAGTTGCAACAGAAGATTTTAAAGAAAGATGACTTTTAAAGGCTTGAGCACTTCAACTAAAACAATGATAAGGCATAAATTCAGAGGAGTGATAATGAAATACTACCAATTATCTATCTTTGGGACCTCGAATTCCTCTCCCATTATGGAAGCATGCCTAGTGTTGAACACATTGCTTAGACTCTTTTCATTTCATTCTCTCTCTTTCCTTATGATTTGATAACATAAATGTGCTTCCTCCTTCTTCTTCCCAGAAGTCCCTATCATAAGCTTCATATCACCAAATTGGTCAATTCTGGTACAATCAATTCTGCTTTATTATTTCTTGAATCCTGTATCTCTATAATTGCACTTGCAAAATCAAGGTTACTATTGAAAGGAATTTGCAAAAAGGATTGTTGTTAGTATGCAAGTTCCTTTGTTGATCAGAATAAGTCAAAATATGTGTTGCTAAATTTATCTCAAAAACTGCTGTAAGATTTATCTCAAAATTTACCTCAAAAAACTGTGCTATAAAATCACAATTCAGCTTTAACTGCTAACAAACATATCACTCAATTCAGTTTTGGCTCATGAAAGTAATTCTTCATTCTTATATTCACTGATTTTGCATTATCTGCTGAGTTTTAATTATATTGTAATGCACCACCCCCTTCAAATATCTACTGAGTGATTGTTGAAAAGAGCAGAAAATTAATATCTGAATTAGGAAAGCTGATAAGATTCACTTGTGAAGCAACAGTTTCTTAGATAAAATAAAGAAAGCTATAAACTATTCTGAGAATCAAACAATTGACTCAGATGAATGTACTGAGAAGATCTGTTTGAAGGTAAAGCAGTTTCTGAGGTAAGAATGACTTCGATGACTTCAAAATATTAATGCCTTTGTATGTGGCTATTTTTAGAGTTTAAAACTTATTAGTGACAAAATAACTAAATAATTGTGTAGAGACTAAGAGTTATTGTCTTCATATTTGACAGGAAAATGTATTTCTTTTTTTTTTTCCTGAGCCAATTGTAGTTTAGTGAATTGCCCAGGGTCACACAGCTAGGAAGTATTAAGTATCTGAGGCCAAATTTGAACTCAGATTCTCCTGTCTTCAGGGCCAGTGCTCTAGCCACTGTGCCATCTAGTTGCCCCAAATGTGTATTTTTTTAGTTTTTTCTCTTTTTTAATTTTAATTTATTTTATTAGAAAAAGCAGTAAGAAAAATAGAAAAGAAATACAAAACAAAATAAAACAAAACAAGAGAACATTGCCATATGCCCAGCAGAACATCAAGGAAAATTCAACAATTACCAAATCAACAAAAAAAAAAAAAAGTGCACACACACATAGTAATATATATGTATATATATATATATATATATATATATATTACTAGAAGTAATTGTATTCATGAATGTCCAGTTTTTCTTTGCTTCCTTGAAAATTGCTCTTTGGTTCTCTGCCACACATTTTATTTACTTTATTTTTTTCTCCCTTTCATTCCTCCCACCATCCCCAAGAAAGCTAAAATTAAGAAAAGATATATATGTATACATATATAGATATATACATACATATACACTCACACACATATCACATACACATCCTATCCCTTCTGCCTCTTTAATAAAATTCTGCTTTATAACTTGTCTTGCTATTACTTAATCTCCCCCCACCCAAGGATTCCTCCCTTACTTTCTTCCCTCATCCTTTGCTTCCTCATCCATCCATTCTTCCCCCTTTATTTCTTTACAGATTTTGGAGGGTATTATAACATATTTATATAGTGCTGCCTATTGAACCCATTGCTGATATGAATAAGTTTTCAGAACAATGAGCCCTTCTCCCCACTCTAATTTCTCTGTATCTATTCTTCCACTACACCTCATTTTTGTAACATGATTACTATTTTTACCTTAACTCTTCCAATTTTTCTTCTATTGTTGATATAAATCTTAAACATATACTATACATATACATATGTTAAATAATAATTTGTCCATGTTTAAACAATTTGTCCATATTAAGTTCCTTAAAATTGATCTTTCATATTGGCTCTTATATGTTAAATTTTCTATTAAGGTTTGGTTGATAGAAAGTCCTAAAAATCTGCAAGGTCATTGAATGGCCATTTATTCTCATTCAAAATTATAGGTAATTTTACTGGATATGATAATTTTGGCCAATTTTAATTATTGGTAAATATGATTCCAGGACCTGTGCTCTTTTATTGTAGCTGCGGTGTATTTGAATTGATTTTTCCTTGTTTCTTGCAAAATTTTCTCTTTGATTTGGGGTTTTGCCCAGAGGTGCAAATTTGTTTTATTTGTGAAGAAAATCTGGAGAGCTTAAAATTTACAATTTACTCCACCATCTTCCCAAAATCCTCTTCCAGTTTTACCTCTTAAAGATGATTCATTGACCCTCCAGAAGTCTCTATTCGGGACATTAGGAAGAATTAAAAAGCCAGTAGGATAGAAAGTTTTGAGGTAGAACTGTAGAATGAGACAGAAAAAGACACAAGAAAGTTAACATTGCAGAAATTAGCAAAAGCTAAGGATAAAGATGAAAGGCTTCCAGAAGAAATAACTGACTTGAACTGTTTTTCTCTGAGTTTGCTGACTGAAATAGAGGAATTGTTTCAACAACAGGGTGGAGAAAGAATGAATTCTGCTGGTGTGAACAAGTATTGGGGCTATCAGCCTCTAATGCCATCTACACCTAAGACAGGAAAAACCTCTTAAAGGTATTTGTCCTACTTCCTATTGTCCACTCTGGCTTAAGAAGAAAAAAACAGAAGGGGGAAAAACAAGCTTTTTATCTCTTTTGTTCTGAGTTACGTTTTTAAAATGAGAAAATGCTTGGAGCTATAATTGGATAAAACTAAATCTCATGTTTTTTGCATATCTGAGAACTTGACAATCCTTTGGCCTGATGGAAACTTTAAACTTTTGTTATTAAGAATTTTTCCCTCTCAGTGACATATTGAGGTTTCCATGAGGAAAAAAAAAAGAAATATTTTTTCTTTCACTGACCTGAGAGCAGAAAAAGAGAGGCTTAGCAGCAACTTTGGGTAGTGAAAATTACTTCTTAAAGGAATATGAAGACCTGCAAGACACAGTTGGCAATTGCCCAGGGCACTTGTTTTTTCCTGTCATATGCCTTTCATGACACATGTAGATATATATTTAATAAATATCTACTCTCCATCATATACATTGATGGGACCCAGGTTCATATGGTGATTGTGGTGTTTTTATTATTTTTTATTTTGCCTTTTAGTGTGTATTTGTATTGTTTGATTTTTCTTGCTTTTATCATATAATTTAGCAAACAATTTATATTTAAGAATTAATAATGAATGTCAAAGAGAAGTTACTTGAGCTCTCTCCAGTTTCCTCTCAGAAATATCATTAAATCAATACACTAAATGGATTGTGGAGCAACAGAATTTACAAAAAGATAGAGTGAAACAATTTTCTAGCTTAAATTAACTTAGTAAGTTTTCAGGAAAGGTCTATCTCACTTGGATAAAAAGGGAACACAGTCCATTACAAATAACGTTTGAGCAGGCAAGCAGGAAACTTCACCACAGCATAGATCAGCAATTGAAACTACTTTATCCTGACATAGCAGGCCAATGGCACAGCAGGCCCGCTATGAGACCTCCAGGACCAGTGGAACTGGCAAACTGCTAGTACTAATAACCAAGCAACAATAAGTGAGACTAGGTCAGCCACCCCAGTCCAGTGAACATTTCAGGATCCAGCATATGAAGCCATTATCCAGACTATGAGCTACCAGCACAAGAAAGTTGGGCTAGTGCCCCCCTGTGCCTTAGGACCTCAAATTTATTTTTTTTTAATTTTTTTATTATATATATATATATATATATATATATATATATATTTTTTTTTTATAATATTATCCCTTGTATTCATTTTTCCAAATTACCCCCCCTCCCTCTATTCCCTCCCCCTGACGACAGGCAATACCATACATTTTACATGTGTTACAATATAGTCTAGGTACAATACATGTGTGTGAATATCATTTTCTTGTTGCACAATAAACATTAGAATCCGAAGGTACATGCAACCTGGGCAGACAGATATTAGTGCTAACAATTTACATTCCCCTCCCAGTGTTTCTTCTCTGGGTGTAGCTACCTCTGTCCATCATTGATCAACTGGAAGTGAGTTGGATCTTCTTTATGTTGAAGATTTCCACTTCCATCAGAATACATCCCCATACAGTATTGTTGTTGAAGTGTACAGTGATCTTCTGGTTCTGCTCATTTCACTCAGCATCAGTTGATTTAAGTCTCTCCAGGCCTCTCTATATTCCTCCTGCTGTTCATTTCTTACCGAGCAATAATATTCCATAACCTTCATATACCACAATTTACCCAACCATTCTCCAACTGATGGACATCCATTCATCTTCCAGTTTCTAGCTACAACAAAAAGAGCTGCCACAAACATTTTGGCACATATGTGTCTCTTTCCACTCTTTAGTATTTCTTTGGGATATAATCCCAGTAGTAGCGCTGCTGGGTCAAAGGGTATGCACAGTTTGATAACTTTTTGGGCATAATTCCAGATTGCTCCCCAGAATGGCTGGATTCTTTCGCAACTCCACCAGCAATGTATTAGTGTCCCAATTTCCCCACATCCCCTCCAACATTTGTCATTATTTGTTCCTGTCATCTTAGCCAATCTGACAGGTGTGTAGTGGTATCTCAGAGTGGTCTTAATTTGCATTTCTCTGATCAGTAGTGATTTGGAACACTCTTTCATGTGAGTGGATATAGTTTCAATTTCTTCCTCTGAGAATTGTCTGTTCATATCCTTTGACCATTTATCAATTGGAGAATGGTTCGGTTTCTTATAAATTATGGTCAGTTCTCTATATATTTTGGAAATGAGACCTTTGTCAGAACCTTTGTTTTTAAAAATATTTTCCCAATTTGTTACTTCCCTTCTAATCTTGTTTGCATTAGTATTATTTGTACAGAAACTTTTTAGTTTGATGTAATCAAAATCTTCTATTTTGTGATCAATAATGATCTCTAGTTCTCCTCTGGTCATAAATTCCTTCCTCCTCCACAAGTCTGAGAGGTAGATTATCCTCTGTTCCTCTAATCTATTTATTATCTCCCTCTTTATGCCTAAATCATGGACCCATTTTGATCTTATCTTGGTATATGGTGTTAAGTGTGGATCCATATCTAATTTCTGCCATACTAATTTCCAGTTTTCCCAACAGTTTTTTCCGAATAATGAATTTTTATCCCTAATGTTGGAATCTTTGGGTTTGTCAAAGATTAGATTGCTATAGATGTACCCTTTTTTGTCCTTTGTATCTAATCTGTTCCACTGATCTACCGAGGACCTCAAATTTAAAAGACACAAAATGGGTTTAAAAAAACAAGCAAGAAACAAAAAAAAATTGATATGCTTACTATGGTTACAGGGAGATCAAAACACAAAATGCCTACATGTGAAACTTCATAAAGGAACATGAATTGGTCTTAAACCCAAAAAGCCTTATTGGAAGAGTCAAAAAATTATTTTTAGGTGGTAGAAGAAAAATTGGAAAAGAAATGAGAGCTATGAGAGGGAGTCAATAGCTTAGAAAAGGAAGCTAAGAAATTGACTGAAGAAAAGAATTCCTTAAAAAAATATAATTGGACAAATGGAAAAAGGACAAAAGGTAATGGAAGAAAATAATTCCTTAAAAATTAGAATTGGTTAAGAGGAAGCCAATAACTCTGAGACATCAAGAATCAGTCAAACAAAGAAAAAAAGAAAATGTGAAATACCTCATTGGAAAAATAACTAACCTAGAAAATGAATCCAAGAAAGATCATTTAAGAATTGTTGGTCTACCTGAAAATCATTATCAAAAAAATAAGAGTTGGGGTACCATCTTTCAAGAAATTATTAAGGAGAAATGTTCTGATATCCTAGAACCAATCAAATACTGAAAGAGATCTTAAAATCAAAACTCCAACGAATATTATAGTCAAATTCCAGAATTATCAAGGTCAAGGAGAAAATACTTCAAACAGCCAAAAAGAAACAATTAAAATTATCACAGATTCACAGTTAGGATTGCATAGGACTTAGAAATTTCGACATTAAAGGATCAGGGGCTTTGTGATATGATATTCCAAAAGGCAAGGAGCTTGAATTATAACCAAGAATCAGCTCCCCAACAAAAGTGAACAGAATCTTTTAGGGGAAAAGATGAACATACAATGAAATAAGGAACTTTCAATCATTCCTGATTAAAAGACCAGAACTAAACAGAAAATATGATCTTCAAATATAAGACTAAAGAAAAGTATAAAAAATAAACAAGAAAGAAAAATAAGTTGTTAAATAATGTTAAACTATTTACATCTCTACACAGGGAGATGATCATTGTAACTCTTGAGAATTGTATCTCTTTTAGGACAGTTAGAAGGCGTATACATAGACAAAAGGTGTGGGTATAAACTTTGATGTGATGACATAAAAAATTAAGGGGTGAAAAAAAGATTCGACTGGGAAAAGAAAAAACGAAAAGTAAAATAGAGAAAATCACATCACATAATGATGTATGAGGGACCTATTAAAGTGGAGGGAAAGAAGGCAGGAGGTGAGCATTGTTTGAACCTTGTTCTCATCAGATTTAGCATACACAGTTGAATAAAGAAATTTATCTTATCCTATAAAAAAGTAGGAAGAGAAATGGGAAAGAAAAGAGAAGGGGCTAACAAAATGGAAAACAGACAGAGTGAGGTGGTGATCAAAAGTAAAAAAAAAATGGTAAAGTGAGAAAGGATAAAAGAACAGAGAAAAATATAAATGGAGGAGGGGTTGGCTGCATGGAAATACACAGACAACAACCATAAATGTGAATGTGAGTGGGATGAACTCTCCTCTAAAACAAAGGCAGATAACAGAGTGAATTAAATACCAGAATTTTATAATATGTTATTTATAAGAAACACATTTGAAACACAGAGATACATACAAAGACAAAATACTGGAGCAGAATATATTATGCTTCAGTTGAAGTTTTAAAAAAATAAAAGTTAGGAGTAGCAATTCTGATCTTAAACAAAGCAAAAACCAAAATAGACCTAATTAAAAGAGATAAGGAAGGAAATCATATCTTCCTTAAAGGTATCATAGACAATGAAGTAATAAATCAATACTAAACATATTTGAACCAAGTGGCATAGCATTCAGATTCTTAGAGGAGAACTTAAGTGAAGGACCTCAACCTTTGTCTTTTAGAACTAGACAAATCTAATCACAAAGTAAACATGAAAGAAGTTAGTAAGTGAATAGAATTTTAGAAAAGTTAAATAAGATAGAACTCAGGAGAAAACTGAATGGGAATAGGAAGGATAATATCTTTTTCTCAGTGATACATGGCATTTACCCCAAAAATTGACCATGTATTAAGGTATAAAAACCTCAAATTCAAATGCAAAAAGTCAGACATTAAATGCATCCTTTTCATATAACAGTGCAATAAAAATTACTTGTAATAAAGGGCCTTGGAAAGATAGACTCAAATTTGGTTAAAAACTAAATAATCTAATCCTAAAGAATGAGTGATTTAAATAAAAAATTATAGAAACAACAATTTCTTCCAAAAAAATGATGAAGATGAGACAACAAACCAAAACTTATACAACACAGCCAAAGCAGTTCTTAGAGGAAATTTTCTATCTCTAAATGCTTACATTAGTAAAACAGAGAAATAAAAATTAATGAACTGGGCATGCAATTAAAAAATAGAAAAAAGAATAAACTTTAATAACATAATTAAATACCAAATTAGAAATTCTGAAATTTAAAAGCAAGATTAATAAAATTAAAAGTAAGAAAGTAAGAATCAAAGGAAGGAAAACTAATAATTAAAACTAAGAGCTACTTTTATGAAAAACCAATAAATTAGATAAATCTTTGGTTAATTGATTTTTTTTAAAAAGGAAGAAAATCAAATTATCACTATCAAAAATGAAGACACCAATAAAGAGAAAATTGAAACCATAATTAAGAGCTATTTTCCCAATTATATGCCAATAAATCTGACAATTTAAGCAAAAGGATGAATATTTATAAAAATATAAATTGCCCAAGTTAACAGAAGAGGAAATATTTAAATGAGGTTATTTAAATATTTCCTCTTCTGTTAATTTGGGCAATTTATATTTTTTAATTTAAATATATTTATTTATATTATATATTGAATATATTATAGTTATAATTATTTTATATTATATATTTATATATATACTTATTTAAATAATCCCATTTGAGAAAATGAAATTCTGATGGAAGTGGATATCTTCGACAAAGAGAAGATCTAATTCAATTCCAATTGATCAATGATGGACAAAATCAACTACACCCAGAGAAGGAACACTGGGAAATGAATGTGGACTACTTGCATTTTTGTTTTTCTTCCCAGGTTATTTTTACCTTCTGAATCCATTTCTTCTTGTGCAACAAGAGAACTGTACAGTTCTGCAGACATATATTGTATCTAGGATATACCATAACATATTTAATATGTATAAGACTGCCTGCCATCTAGGGGAAGAGGGGGGAGAGGGAGGGAAGGGAAAAATAGGAACAGAAGTGAGTGCAAGGGATAATGTTGTAAAAAATTACCCATGCATATGTTCTGTCAATAAAAAGTTATAATTTTAAAAACAGAACAATTAATTCCAATACTATATAAACTATTTTTAAAATAGGTAAAAAAGGAGTTGAAAAAATTCTTTTTTATGACTTAAATATGGTGTTGATACCTAAACCAAAAAGAGCCAAAACACAGAAAGAAAACTATAGACCAATTTCCATAATTAATATTTATACAAAATTTTAAATAAAATATTATCAAATGGATTACAGCAATTTATCACTAAAATAATATACTATATCCAGGTGGTATTTATACAAGAAATGAAGAGCTGGTTTAATGTCAGAAAAACTATCAGGATAATTGACCATATCAATAACAAAATCACTATGATTATTTCAATAGATGCAAAATTTTTTTGAGAAAATAAAGGAATCATTATTATCAAGAACACTAGGAAGCATATGAATAAATGGAGGGTGAAATGGATTTAGACAGAATGAGTGATACCATAAGCAAATTAGGAGAGCAAGGAATAGTTTACTTGTCAAATCTATAGAGAAGGGAAGAATTTACAACTAAACAAGAAACAGAAAATAATAAGAAATGTAAATTTTTATTTCATTAAATTAAAAAGGTTTTACTCAAAGCCAATGCATCCAAAATTGGAGGAAAGTAGAAAGATGGAAAATAATTTTTACTGTGTTTCTGATAAAAGCTTCTTTTCTAAAATATATAGAGAATGACATCAAATTTATAGGAATACAAGCCATTTCCCAATTGATAAATGATCAGATTATATGAACACACAGTTTTCAGATGAAGAAATTAAAGCTATAAATAGTCATGTGAAAAAAATGTTCTAAATCATGACTAATTAGAGAGATACAAATTAAAACAGTCCTGAATGAGCTGTCATTGTCACGCCTATCAGACTGACATATGACAGATAAGGAAAATGATATGTGTTGGAGAAGATGTGGTAAAACTGAAACACTAATGCATTATTGATGAAGTTGTCAATTTATCCAACCATTCTGAGGAGTAATTTGGAACTATGCCCAAAGGGATATCAAATTGGGCATATCTTTTGAGCTAATAATACCACTAGTAAGTCTATAACCCAAACATAATAAAAAAAAAAAAGGAAAGGAATACACATATACAAAAATATTTATAGCAGCTCTTTTTGTGATGGCAAATAATTAGAAATTGAGAAGATGCCAATCAATTGGGCAATGGCTGAACAAGTTGTGGTATATAATGTAATGGAATACTATTGTGCTATTAGAAATGATGAGCAGGTGCTTGCTTTGGCATGGTCCTTGTGCAAGGATAACATACAAAGTCATAAAGCATTCCATATTTTTAGAACAGACCTCAAACCCTGAAGATCCTAAAGGCAAATCATCTTCAACTGAATCTCCAAAAGATGATATGAGTTGGTCCCTATCTCACAAGGCTCTTTTGGAAGAATTCAAAAAGGATCTTTAAAGAGAGTTAAAAGGAAAATGGGGAAAGGAAATGAGAACTTTGCAAAAGAATTTGGAAAAGGAAACAAAAATTATTTAAAGAAAACTCCTTAAAATAGATTTAGTGAAATGGAAAAGTCATATGACTCCTTACAAAATAGACTTGAGGAAATGGAAAAAGCAAATAACTTCTTAAAAAATAGATTTGAAAAAGAAATAAATTTGTTGAAAAACAGAATTTGTTAAATGGAAAAAAAATCCAATGAACAAAACACCTCCTTTAAAAGTTCAATTGGTCAAATGCGAAAGGAGATTTTAAAAAAAGCTAAATGAAGAAAATCATTCAGTAAAAATTAGAATTCAACAAATGGAAGTGAATGACTCAATGAGACTTTAAGAATCAGTTAAACAAAATGAAAGAAAAAAGAAAAAAATAAAGAAAATGCTCATTGGAAAAACTAACTTGGAAAATAGAACTTGGAGACACAATATAAGAATTATTAGACTTCCTGAAAACTATGATTTAAAAAAGAGCCTTGACATCATCTTTTAGGAAATCATCAAGAAAAACTTCTCTGTGTCCTTGAACCAGAGGGTAAAATAGCCATTGAAAGAATTCACTAACCACTTCCTAAAAGAGACCTCAAAATGAAAACACTGAGAAACATTGTAATTAAATATCATAATTATCCGATCAAAGAGAAAATATTGCAAACAACCAGAAGAAAACAATTCAAATATAAAGGTGCCACAATCAGGATTACGCAAGACCTAGAAGCTTCCACTTTAAAGGATCAAAAGGCCTGGAATTTGATATTCTTAAAGGCAAAGGAAGTTGGATTGAAGCAAGAATCAACTATCCAGAAAAAAATGAGCATTGTTTTTCAGGAGAAAAGATTCAATGAAATAGGTGAATTCCATTTATTTCTGATGAAAAAGCCAGAGCTAAACAGAAATTTTAAATACAGAACTCAAGAGAAGCATGATAAGATAAAAAGGAAAGAAAAAAACTTTCTTTTAAAAGTTAAAAAGCTTATATCCCTTTATGGGAAGATGATATTTTTAATTCTTGAGCTCTATATCTCTGTTATGGGCATATTTAGAGGGTGCAGGTATAATTCGATTTTATTGTGATGATATAAAAAAGAAATTAGAAGAGAAAAGGGAATTCTATTGGGAAAGGGGGGAAATGGAGTTAAAGTGGGGTAAATTACATCTCATGAAGAGGTTAAAAAAAAAACCTATTACAAATGAGGGAAAGAAGAGAGGGGGTTGAGCATTGTGTGAATCTTATTTTCATCAGATTTCGCTCAAAGAAAGAGTGTTAGATATATATAGATTCATAACGAAACTTGTCTCACACTATAAGGAAGTAGGAGGGAAAAGAGAAAGGAAATGGGAAAGCTAATAGAAGGGAGAACAGAAGTACAAGGGAAAAGGTATAAGAAAGGAGAGGTAAAGGAAAGGGTTGTTTGAGGGAGGTAGTGGTCAGAAGCAAAATACTGGGGAGGAGGGGAAAGGAAAGAAAAACTATAACAGGGAAAATAAGATGGCAGGAAATACAGAATTAACCATTTTAACTGTGACTATAAATGGGATGAGCTCTCCCATAAAACAGAAGTGGATTAAAGTTGGATTAAAAAGCCAGAATCTTACAATATATTATTTACAAGAAACACATTTAAATCAGAGTGATACATTCAGAGTAAAGATAAAAGGTTGGAGGAGAATCTATTATGCTTCAGCTGAAGTTAAAAAAAAAAAAAGCAGGAGTAGTGATCCTGATCTCAGATCAAGTAAAAGCAAAAAGAGATCTAATTAAAAGAGATAGAGGGAAACTAATAAAATAATATTAATACTAAACAGATATGCACCAAGTGATATAGCATCCAAATTCCTAGAGGAGAAGTTAAGAGAGGTGCAAGAAGAATTAGACAGCAAAATTATACTAGTGGGAGATCTCAACCTTGTTCTCTCAGAACTACATAAACTGAATCACAAAATAAATAAAAAAGAAGTTAAGGAGGTACATAGAATTCTAAAAAAGTTAGATATGATAGACCTTTGGAAAAATTGAATGGAAAAAGGAATATATTTTTTATAGCAGTACAAGGAACCTATACAAATATTGGCCATGTATTAGGACATAAAAATCTCAAAATCAAATGCAAGAAGGCAGAAATAGTAAACGAATCTTTTCAAATCATGATGTAATAAAAATCACATTCAATACAATGCTAGAGGAAAATAGATAAAAAAATTAATTGAAAACTAAATAATCTAATCCTAAAAAATTAGTAGGTGAAACAACAAATCATAGATACAATCAATATTTTTACCCAAGAAAATGACAATCACATATAAAAATGTATGGAATGCAGCCAAAGCAATTCTTAGGGTAAGTTTTATATCTCTAAATGCTTACTTGCATAAAATAGAGAAAGAGAATATCAATTAATTAGGCATGCAATTTAAAAAGCTAGAAAAAGAACAAATTAAAAATCCCCAATTAAATACCAAATTTGACATTCTGAAAATAAAAGAGGGTATTAATTAAAATAGAAAGTAAGAAAACTGTTGAATTCATAAATAAAACTGAGTTGGTTTTATGGAAAAAAACTGATAAAACTTTAATTTGATTAGAAAAGAAAAGAAGAAAACCAAATTGTTAGTATCAAAAATGAAAAGGAAGAACTTTCTACCAAGAGGAAATTAGAGCAATAATTAGGAGTTATTCTGATGGATGTAGCTCTCTTCAACAATAAGATGATTCAAACCCGTTCCAATTGTTCAGCAATGAAGAGAATCAGCTACACCCAGAGAAAGAACTATGGGAAACAAGTGTGGACCACAATATAGCATTTCCATTCTTTCTGTTATTGTTTGCTTCCATTTTTGTTTTCCTTCTCAGGTTTTTCTTTCTTTCTAGATTTTTCTTGTGCAGCAAGATAACTATAAATATACACACATATATTGAATCTAACATACATTTTAACATATTTCACATGTATTGGACTACCTGCCATCTAGGGGAAGGGGTTGGGGGAAGGAGGGGAAAAGTTGGAACAGAAGGTTTTGCAAGGGGAGGTCAATGTTGAAAAATTACCCATGCATATGTTTTGCAAATTAAATAAATAAATAATGAAAAATAATAATAATTAGGAGTTATTTAGCCCAACTATATGTCAAGAAATCTGATAATCTAAGTGAAATGGAGGAATACTTACAAAAAATATAGATTGCCCAGATTAACAGAAGAAGAAATAAGTTACTTAAATAGTGTCATTTTAGAAAAAGAAATTAAACTAATAATCAACTCCCTAAGAAAAAATCTTTAGAGCCAGATTCATTTACATGTGATTCTACCAAACATTTAAAGAGCAATTAACTCTAATATGATGCAAACTATTTGGAAAACTAGGGAAAGAAGGAGTTCTGCCAAATTACTTTTAGGACACAGACATACCTAAACCTATGCTGATACCTAAACCAGGTAGGGTCAAAACAGAGAAAGAAAATTATAGCCCAGTTTCCCTAATGAATATTGATGCAAAACTCTTAAATAGCATTTTAGCAAAGAGATTACATCATGTCATGCCTAGGATAATACACTATGAACAAGTAGGATTTATACCAGGAATGCAGGGCTAGAATATTAGGAAATAAGGAAAACTATTAGCATAATTGACTATATCAATAATCAAACTAACAAAAATTAGGTGTGAGACAATGCCTAGTTTCTGCCATACTAATTTCTAATTTCCCAGCAGTTTTTGTTAGTGAATTCTTATCCCAAAATCTTGGATCTTTGGGTTTTTCAGACACTAAATTATTATAGTCATTGATTATTCTATCCTGTGAACCTAATATATTCAACTGATTGACTACTTTAATTCTTAGCCAGTACCAAATGGTTTTGATGATTGCTGCTTTATTATAGAGTGTTAGGTCTGGTACAGCTAAGCCACCGTTATCTGAAATTTTTTTTTCATTAATTCTCTTGAAATTCTTGACCTTTTGTTCTTCCAGATTAATTTTGTTATTATTTTTTCTAGTTCTGTAAAATAATTTTTTGGGAGTTTAATTGGTATGGCACTGAATAAGTAGATTAATTTAGGCAATATTGTCATTTTTATGCCCACCCATGAGCACTTGATATTTTTCCTATTGATTAAATCTGACTTTCTAGTCTTTAGGAAGAGTGTGTCTTGACTTTGAGTCAGGGAGACTTGGAATAAGGTCTGGAAACTGAATGAAATGATTTTGACTCCCAATCTTCTATTTTTTAGCAAAAGTAAATTAAGTGTAGAAAATGTCAGAACTGCATTATTGAACACAAAATAGATAATTTTGATTATATTAAGTTGAAAAGTTTTGTACAAACAAAACCAATGCAAACAAGATTAAAAGGGAAGCAAAAGTTCTGATAAAGATCTCATTAGGGCAGCTAGGTGGCACAGTGGATAGAGCACCAACCCTGAAGTCAGGAGAACCTGAGTTCAAATTTGATCTCAAACACATAACACTTCCTAGCTGTGTGACCCTGGGCAAGTCACTTAACCCCAATTGCCTCAGCAAAAATAAAACAAAATAAAATAAAATATATAGAGAATTGACTAAAATTTATATGAATTCAAGCCATACATCAGGTTGGTAAGTGGCAAAGGATATGAAGGGACAATTTTAAGGATATGAAGGGACAATTTTCAAATAAAGAAATTGAAACCATTTCTAGTTACATGAAAAAGTGCTCTAAATCACTATTGATCAGAAAAAAAATGCAATTTAAAACAATTCTAAGATACCACTAGACACCTCTCAGATTGGCTAAAATGACAGGAAAAGATAATGTGGAATGTTGGAAGCAACATGGGAAAACTGAGACATTAACACATTGTTGATGGAGTTGTGAATTGATTCAATCATTCTGGAGAGCAGTTTGGAACTAGCCCAAAGAGCTATCAACATGTGCATACCCTTTGATCCAGCAATGTTTCTACTGGGCTTGTCTCCCAAAGGGATCATAAAGGAGAAAAAGAGAACAACATGTGCAAAAATGTTTGTGGCACCCTTTTTGTAGTGGCAAGAAACTGGAAATTTAGTGGATGCCCATCAGCTGGAGAATGGCTGATTAAGTTATGGTATATGAATGTTATGGAATATTATTGTTCACAAGAAATGATCAGCAGGATGATTTCAGAGAGGCCTGTAGGGACTTACATGAATTGATGCTAAGTGAAGTGAGCAGAACCAGGAGATCATTGTACATGGCAACAGCAAGATTATACTATGATCTATTCTGAGATGATTTCAGGCCAATTCCAATAGTGTTGTGTTAAAGAAAGCCAGGAGAGGACTTTAGGAACTGAGTATAGATCAAACATAGTATTTTCACTTTTTTTGTTGTTGTTTGCTTATATTTTATTTTCTTTCTCAGTTTTTTTCCTTTTTGAACTGATTTTTCTTGTGCAGCATGATAATTGTGGAAATATGTATAGAAGAATTGCACATGTTTAACATATATTGGATTACTTGTTGTCTAGGGGAAGAGGTGGGGGAAAGGAAAGGAAAAAAATTGGGACACAAAGTTTTGCAAGGGTGAATGTTGAAAAGAATCTATCTATTTATATATGTTTTGAAAATAAAAAGCTTTAATAAAAAAAAGAGACATACAGACTGATTTCAGAAAAACCTGGAAAGACTTATACCAAATAACACTGAGTAAAGTGAGCAGAACCAGGAGAATATTGAACATAGTGATAGCACCATTGTGATAATACATTCTGATAGACTTAGCTCTCTTTAGCAATACCACGAGCTAAGAATCATGATGAGCAAAAGACTCTTGATGAAAAATGCTATCCATAATCAGACAAAGAACTGTGAAGTATAAATGCAGATTGAAGCATAATAATTTCACTTTTGGGGGAGGGTTCTTTCTCATGGTTTTCCCCATTTTGTTCTTTCACAACATGATTAATATGGAAATATATTTAATATAATTGTGCATTTATAACCTGTACCAGATTGCTTGCTGTTGTGGAGAGGGGGAGAAGGGAGAGAGGAAGAGGGAAAAACTTTGGAACTTAAAATCTTATAGAAGTGAAGGTTGAAATTCCAACATACTTGGGATGGAAAATGCCATCCATAATGAGAGAAAGAATTATGGAGACTAAATGTGTATAAAAACATGGTATTTTCACCTTTGTTTATTTATTTGCTTTTTTCTTTCTCATGTTTTTCCCCTTTTAGTCTGATTTTTCTTTCACAGCATGAAAAATATGGAAATATGTTTGAAATGATTGTACATGTATGACTTACATGAGATAGCTTGCTCTTTGGGAGAGGGAAGTAAGAGAAAAAATTTGAAATACAAAATCTCACAAAAATAAAGTGTTATAGGGCAGCTATGTGGCATAGTGCATAGAGCCTCAACCTGGATTCAGGAAGACCTGAGTTCAAATGTGGCCTCAGACACTTAATACCTAGCTGTGTGACCTTGGGAAAGTTACTTAACCTCAATTGTGTCAATAAAAAGAAAAAAGTGAATGTTGAAAACTATCTTTGCATGTAATTGCAAAAATAAAATACCATTAATATTATTGCTCTGTAAGAAATGACCAGCAGGAGGAATACAGAGAGGCTTGGAGAGACTTAAATCAACTGTTGCTGAGTGAAATGAGCAGAACCAGAAGATCACTATACACTTCAACAACAATACTGTATGAGGATGTATTCTGATGGAAGTGGAAATCTTCAACATAAAGAAGATCCAACTCACTTCCAGTTGATCAATGATGGAAAGAAATAACTATACCCAGAGAAGGAACACTGGGAAGCGAATGTAAATTGTTAGCACTATTGTCTATCTACCCAGGTTACTTATACCTTAGGAAGCTAATAATTAATGTGCAACAAGAAAAAGGTATTTACACATATATATTGTATCTAGGTTATATTGTAGCACATGTAAAATGTATGGGATTACCTGCCATCAGGGGGAGGGAGTGGAGGGAGTGGAGGGAGGGAGGGGATAATTTGGAAAAATGAATAAAAATAAAATAAAATAAAATACCATTAAGTTACATAAGAAATAATGTCATGATGACTGTATGTAAATGAGAAGCACACTGGTAGAGGAATTAACTACAGTGGTAAGTAGTAAAGGTAGATACCATTAACAGAGTTTCCTCTTAGAACCCTAAGACAACCTCACTAGCAGAGGAGCTAAGCCTGATGATGTTAAGCAGCACTTACACAAGACCAGCAAAGATGACATCAGAAATATGTTACTCAAAGACCAGACTGCACACCACATAAAATATCCCCAGGTGATATTTGTGACTGCAGTATTAGAGATGTTAACTGCTTTTACTACAATGCTCTTCTACATATTTATAGTGTTCTCACATTTTCTCTGTACATATGTCTCTTTAACTATGTTCAATCTTCTCACTGATGTATTTGTGGAAGAGTATGCTCTAAGTTTGTGGGAGATATGTTTTATTGCTACTTTTCTTATTTATTTCATTACTTTTTTGTTTGTTTTTCTTCTAGCTAATTATGACCCCCCCAGCTAAAAAAACAAAGGTAGACACATTGGTGGGGGCTTGTGAAATTAAGTGGATGAAGACTTAGAGAGTACATTGAATCTAAAATAAACTTATTAGGGGTATACATGAAAGCATGATTTGGCATAGTAGATGAAGAATTAACCTTAGAGTCAGAAAAACCTAGTTTAAATCCCTCATTTGAGCATATACTAATTTTGTGACCCTTGGAAAGGCCCTTCATTTCTCAATGTTCTATGCAACTCATTAAGACTATAAGTTGTTGCATTGATAGAGGGAGTTCCTTCAGAATTATCTTAACCTTAAGAGAAGATTCTTTAGTCTTCCCTTCTTGAAGATTTATCTTCCATGTTCTCACAGATATCATAATATTTTAGAGTTGGGAGAAAACCTTAGGTAGAAAAACAGAATCAAGTAAACATAATCATAAACAAAAAGGAAAACTTGACATAACTGAAAAATTATTCTCTTTTTCTACAGAATATCAGATAATATCATATGTATGACTTCAACAATGATCCCACAATTCTATAATGTAGTTTTCACAAAATCTGAGATCTAACATTTTTTTGCAACAGATAGGAAACCAGAGACTAATCTGCTTTATTTATATAACACAAATACTACTGCACTGCTTGATGTGTCTAAGTTGATTTCAAATGCCTGGAATCATGTCTATATTGCATAACTGAATTAACTATGAGGGATCATAGAGCTCTGAGGGATGTCATGACAACTGAGCACCATACAATCAATCAATTGCCAAACACTTGCTCTGATTGGTAGAGTGTACTGTTTAGATGATTCAATCAAATACTTGACAACCACCTTCGATCTACCTGAAATGATTGATTTCATACGTACAGTGTATAGACCTAACATCTTTGATTTCCAATGTATCTCTAGTTGTAAGACTCTCAAGTAAGTGACTCTGGGATTATAGTTTTCTTTTATCCTTGAATTGAAACACACCTCCATGTATCATAATACATTTCCTTGAATATATAGATATAATATGAAAAGTAAAGCATGTACTCTAAATAATAGTTTTATTACCTACACAAAGTTTAATTGTAATATAAAAATAAATGGATTTGCCAAAAGAAAATTTGATTCTATCACTGACAATGGCACAAATTAATTGGTAGCTCTTATATAAAATATTGTCATTTCATCATATATTAAAAAAGAAGATTGGACTAGGTAATTTTAAGGCCCCTGCTAAGTCTAGATTCAATGACTAAATTATCTATATTAAGTATATAGCCTTTCCCCTTCCCCCCCCAGATAAGTGCTTATTTCTCACACTGTGAGTGAATGCAATCTTCACCCCTAGATGCAAACAGAAAGAGACAATTATTAGACTATTTCCAGATAGACTTAAAGATACAGCCAGATAAGGCTGACCATGCAGACAATGGAAAGACACTACTCTTTCCATATGATGGAGGAATGTAGAATGTCTTCTCCCAGAGGCAGGTGCCTGGCATCTCCTATATGAGTGCCTTCATCTTAGATGATTTGGGCATGCATCAAAGCCCCATTACAAATAAAGCATTCTACATACTCAGAAGCACTTATTAGTCCTGCCTAAAGTGGGTTTTCTCATCCTTTAAATAAAAGAATGTTTTTACTTTGAGAAATTAGTATTGTCATATATGTAATTATTCCAGATGAAATTAGTTTTTCTATGAGTAAATGATAACTGGAAGAGCAGGAGTCATTAAACAAATAACTAGGAGAAATTTCTGCCCCACATGAGAGAAAACTTTACTTCTAGAGAATAACCTTCTAAAAAAAGACAATTTCATTGAGAATTCATCTTTAGCCTGAGTGAACTCCAGGAAATTTTGCGACAGAGATGTTCCATCTAAAAATTTATTATTCTGAAAAATATTTTATAGAAAGTCAAGTGAAAAAAATTTACAACTCTGGCCTGAGGTTGAGAAATAAAATGGAAGGTTAAGAACAATTAATAGTAAGTCAGACAAACATGGCATGTTTGTAAACATCAAAGAAGCAATTAGCAGACAGGAAGAAACAGAAAATTATTGGAAGTATGAAGACTATAATGAGGAAATCAACTGAAGAGAACAGGATAGAATGGAATCATTTTATATAATATATTTCCTTCTTTGACTTACAATTAATTATCTGTTATCATTAAAGGTATTGCCACCTTCACAGTCACCCAGGCTCATAATCTAGATATCATCCTGACTCATCAATTTTCTTCAGTAGTAATAAAGAAGTTTGGGAAAGCAGAGATTTTGTGGGAAGAGTAAAGAGCTCAGTTTTAGACATATTGAATTTTAAAATGTCAATAGTACATCCAATTTGAGATGTTCAATAGGCTGGATTTAATTATGATCTCTATGCAGATAATTCTCACGTATATTTACTCAGTCCTACATCTTTCTTGATCTCCAGTTAGGATGGTTGCCTCAGTTGTTCCCCTAGATCAATATAAGTGGAAGAAATATTAGACACCATTTAGTCCAAAACTCCCTACCCCTGCCATTATTTTGTAGATGAGAGAATTGAGGACCAAATAACTTCACCTGTAGACATCACTTGACAGGCTAAGCTTCAGGGTCAACATCTTAAAATAGAACCAGAAATTATAATTTATTAATTTTCCAAAATGAGCTGGGATCAGAGAATAGGAATGTATGAACTTAAAGCTGAGCAAGAAATGGATACAGAAGAAATATGAAAGGGGGAAAATGTGTTGGAAAAATGAAGGAAAGGAAAGAATACATAACCACATTTGATTATTTATTAGATTTTATTATTTATTGTTGGAGGGGATGTGGGAAAACTGGGACACTAATACATCGTTGGTGGAGTTGTAAAAGAATCCGGCCATTCTGGAGAGCAATTTGGAACTATGCCCAAAAAGTTATCAAACTGTGCATCACCCTTTGATCCAGCAGTGTTACTACTGGGCTTATATCCCAAAGAAATACTAAAGAGGGAAAAGGGACCTTTATGTGTAAGAATGTTTGTGGCAGCTCTTTTCATAGTGGCTAGAAACTGGAAGATGAATGGATATCCATCAATTGGAGAATGGTTGGGTAAATTATGGTATATGAAGGTTATGGAATATTATTGCTCTGTAAAAAATGACCAGCAGGAGGAATACAGAGAGGCTTGGAGAGACTTGCATGAACTGATGCTGAGGGAAATGAGCAGAACCAGAAGATCACTATACACTTCACAACAATACTGTATGAAGATATATTCTGATGGAAGTGGATGTCTTCAACATAAAAAAGATCCAACTCACTTTCAGCTGATCAGTGATGGACAGAAACAACTACACCCAGAGAAGGAACATTGGGAAGTGAATGTAAATTGTTAGCACTACTGTCTATCTACCCAGGTTACTTATACCTTAGGAATCTAATACTTAATGTGCAACAAGAAAATTGGAGTTACACACATATATTGTATCTAGGTTATACTGTAACACATGTAAAATGTATGGGATTTCCTGTCATCTAGGGGAGGGAGTAGAGGGAGGGAGGGGATAATTTGGAAAAATGAATACAAGGGATAATGTTATAAAAATTACTCATGCATATATACTGTCAAAAAATTATAATTATAAAATTAATTTAAAAAAAATTTTTAAAGATTTTATTATTTATTGTTTATTATTTATTAGGCTTTCTCAAACAGTAAATTCTTAAAACTAAAAGAAATAGTTAAGCTCTCTGGGAACTTGCTACTATTATTAGGATAGTTTGTTGCCATCCTTCTACCTACTGAGATAACGGTCTCTCCAAAGGAGGTACTAAAATAAATGGATTTGCATAACTGAATTAACTATGAGGGATCATAGAGCTCTGAGGAATGTCATGACAACTGTGTGATATGAACAGTGAGCTGTGATATGACTTTGAGAAGTAAGCAATTAATAGTTGATTAAATGAATAGCAACCCACCCTTTCTGTGATGGTCAATCACACCATTTACTTCCAACACAACTACATTACTCCTATCACTTCCCTACTTCCCAGCTCTTCCTTATATAGTTGGCTTCTTGTTAGTGCGCAAGCTATTAGCCTCTCTTTTTGCATAAGATATTGGCCCCTAAAGGCTAATTCTGTTGCAGGCACTTGCTCCACTGGCAAAAATGCACTCCCAATATAGTCATAACATACTCCACATGCATCAGTTCACCTTGTGACTGAAGCATATTTTCCTTGGCAGGATAGGCTCTGCTTACTAGGACAGTGGCTAGTGAATAAGAATAATGAATAAGAAGCCTACCGCTATTTTGCATTTCATTGGGACAGAGTGAGTCACACAGGATGATCAGACAAGCAAACAGCATCACAGATTTCATTACATTTTCTCTTCTGCCAAACCCATTCCTTTTCTGAATTTCCCTATTTCTGTCAAAGCATCTCTATACTTTCAATATCTGATGTTCTCAATCTTCACTCTTCATTCTACTAAATTGCTCTCTTCAAAATTATAAATTAGGGTAAGGTGGATGTAACTGTGATCTCTACTACTTGGAGGAAGCTGATAGAGTTAGATCTCTTGAGTCAGGAGTTCCAGTCTGGCTAATGTGCAAACACTAAAACCATATTATGAATTTCATGGAATAAAGTACACCATGGAGCACAACCTACCTAGCACATCAAAGCTTCCATACTGATCAGCATTAGAATTGGGCAGTGAGTGGCTAAAGAGGGTAGAATAGGTAAATTTTGTCCAAAAAAAAAAAAATGTTACCAATCATGTCTTAATCGCAAATCTAATGAATTCTATGCTTACTTAATCTCGTTATAAAAACTCTCATGCATGTAAACATTCAAAAATTGAAAATATTGAAATTTTGAAAATTGAAAAATTGAAATGTTCTGCTCAACTTAGAAATCAAGTGTTTCAGTATTTTTTGAGCCCATTTGTTAAAAATACATCAAATTCTGGATAAGTTTGCAAAGAACAATTGACATCAGAAAAGCTGGAAATACACTGGCCACATTTCAACAGAAATTTTTGCATATTTGATAAAAAGGAATTGGAAAGTGGGCATCTTGATTTAAATATACCTAGTCAATGATTAATTTCTTTCATTTTGAACTATGCATCTTTGTAAGGCATCTTATTCAATTAATACAATTATCAAAATAAGTAAAATAGTAATAATGATAGCTAACATTTATGTGACACTTTATTTCATCCTTACCTCATTCTTTTTTATATTTCATGTGAGCTTATTAATGTACATAATCTTTAGTACAATACCACATTATAAAATGTATAAATAAGTGTTCATATGTTAGAGTGTTCCTTGTTTAATTAATAAGGACATAATATTGTTTTTTTGGAAATCACTCTCTAGGAGAAGGAACCTGGCAGTGGTAGGATTTCTGCCTTTGCTTTCAAGATTATCTGGCTCAACTATGCACACAGTCATAGGGCAGAGAGTCAGAGCTACAAATTGAGGAAATTCTGTACATCAGAGCACCTCACACTGTTTGCCAGAGGTCTTAAGGGGATCTTCCATTTCATTTGGTAGTAATGCCCTTTTTGTTGACAAAAGTAAATTGATGACAGTCAAGTGGGAAGCATTTGGTGGAAAAATGCTGTTGACCCTTCTCAGATTGAATTTGACCACAGAACAGGATACCAGCAGTTACAAAAATGATAGATTATTATAATGACGGCCAGGATGGCCTTTTGGCATATTTAAATGGCAATAAATTTCACCAGAAAGAGGGCAATTTTGCTGTTTTCAAGCAGAAAGAAGCCAAGGTGTTTGATTTGTAAATAAAGTGTGGTTCATTAACAATGCACACATTATAAGCATGGTACAATACTGAATCAGTAGGTGTTAATATTGAATTTACTTTTCTGCATTTGCTTTGCCTGGTTGGACTTCACTTTCCATGGTGTAGATTACTAGATAATGATTTTTACTTTCCTCTCCTCCTTTTGTCTACTACAAACAAAATCCTAATTTCTTTCTCATATCCCTTAATACATGCACCTAAGTCAGACTTTGGTGCTAATTGGGGAAGAGTCAGCTGAGCTTATTAAGTAAGAATAGTTCTGGTATATGAAACATAATATATTTTGCATAGGCTCAAAAATTCCTTTTGTCCCTTGCTCACTATTCTGGGACAGCTCTTAAGTGTTTTATGTCATTTAAGAAACTGGTGAGGGAGTTGAAAGGGAGAACTGAGAAATGAAGTTTGACATTTCCTTAAATTTTTTTTTATTAAAAATCCACTTGTATTTATAACTTCAGTTCATTTTGGAA
The DNA here is from genome assembly GCF_048593235.1 of Sminthopsis crassicaudata. Taxonomy (NCBI): domain Eukaryota; kingdom Metazoa; phylum Chordata; class Mammalia; order Dasyuromorphia; family Dasyuridae; genus Sminthopsis; species Sminthopsis crassicaudata. Next base: position 154,935,272 of record NC_133622.1, read on the forward strand.
AATTAATGTTACACTTTCATCAAGATAGCCGTGGGGAAATCTAATCAAGGGCCAAACTTGGCTCTTACCAATATTAACTAAGTACCTGAAATATCATTTTTTAAAGGTCACTTTAAAATACAACTTTAAATGATCATTTGCAAAGCTCATTAATAAGTTTTCTCAAGATGTAGCCTTCATTAGAAGGTTATTGTAGGGATCCAAGATGGTGGATTAGAAACAGCAACCTAGCCAAACTCTCCCAACATTTCCTTTTAAGCCACTTTAAAATAATATTTCAAACCATTTTTGAGAGGCAAGGTGAGAGTAATGCATTTTTCCAGCCTACACAATTTAGGAGATCAGCAGAAGTGTAAAATGCTACAATGGGTAGTGCATATGGGCCTTGGAGACAACTGCAACAATGGCAGAAGCAACTTTGGGAGCTCTCTCAGCCCAGAGACATTAAAGGGTCAGACAAATAAATAGAAAGAGATTACAGGGGATGATTTGTTGGAACTGGATGCAGCTGGAAGTGATTGGCAACTCTATTGCCCAAATGCAGTTCTAGGACACAATTCCAGGGTAGAAAGGAGTGCTTAAGGTCAGTTTCAATGAGGTGGGGACCTTGGTCACAGTTCTGTAGCCACATACTAGTGTTTGTGGGAATTTGAAGACAATTCCAATGCCAATAGGAGTGCTAGCAATTTCAGTGGCAGAGGAGTAAGGCCCTTCCTAGGTAAAGATCTGAGTGCAGGCCAAGAAACCAATAACCAGATGTCCCCTCAGATCACTTGTGCTGAAAATCTGAGGATTCCAAGAACTAGTTGGAAAACAGCAGCAAAGGAGTGAAATCAAAATGGTGGAAAGAAACCGGGAAATTATCTGAACTTTCCTCAATTTCCCTCTGAAGTAATGTTAAATTAAGCCTTTAAATGAATTCTGGAGTGACAGAACCCATAAACAAATGGAGTGAAATAATTTTTCAGCCCAAATAACAGAATGATTTCAGAAAAGGTCTGTCTACTTAGGTTAAAAAGGAAGAACAAACCATTGTAGGTATCTAGTAACCAACAGGAAGCTTTAGCCACAGCATAGGGCTCAGTAGGCCAGTGGCACAGCAGGCCAACTGTGAGACCTCCATCCCCAGGGAAGCAGACAAACTTCTGGCCCTGAAACCCAAGGCATAAGAAGCACAACTTGAGAATGTCAATAATGAGACCACATACCAAAATTTATAAGATGTAACCCAAGCAATACTTAGAGGGAATTTTTTGTGTCTAAGTGTTTACATGAATAAAATAGAGAAAGAATAGATCAGTGGATTGGGAATACATTTTTTAAAAGCAAGAAAAAGAACAAATTAAAAAAAAATTAAACAAGCAATTAGACATTCTGAAAGTCAAAGGATAGATTAATAAAATTGAAAGAAAGAAAATTATTGAACTAAAAAATAAAACCAAGAGCTGTTTTTTGAGGGGAAAGGAAGAATAAAAAAGATAAACCTTTCATTAATTTTGATTTTTTTTTAAAAAAAGAAAACCAAATTACCAGTATCAAAAATGAAAAGGGTAAATTCACCAACAATGAAGGGAAAATTTGCTGGAACTCTGTCTTCCTAGAAATCAGCGGGAGTCAGGATCACTAAAAGTCTTTATTCTTGATCTTTTATGATCAAGGTCAGGTCTAACAATCTCACACACATCTTCCTCCCTCAAACGCAAGGAGAGACTGACTCAGCGTCCTCTTCCTCCTCCTACTCCTCCTACACACGTCACTTCTCCCTCTTTGTCCCACCAATCAAGTCAGCGCAGAACAGCTGGGGAGGGTCAACTTTCAAACAAGTTAATAGGGAACTGTCCAATTGCCAATTAGTTTCATGTGCTTCATTATCCAAGTGCATTGCTCAGTTCTAGCCCCACTTTCTTTTATTTTAGACCACAGGTGGTCCCGCCATCCCTGACTTTTCAGGGAGGTGAGAACCCCAAAAAAGGCGGTGATCACGCCCCCTCTGACTTCCCAAGAGGGGAGATGAAAGAACTAAAAATGAGATAATCATGCCCTCCCTGACATCTCAGGAAGGGAGATGAAAAGCACCAAAGGGAAGTGGGGATTGCTAGCGGGTTTCTGGGTTGAAGGGCCTTATTAGAAACAAGTATGCACAAACCCATTAGCATGGGAGTTATTACACAAGCACATAGCAATAATGCAGAGGCTACTAGTGATGACTCTCCCCACAGTCAGTGAAGACTAGATGTAGTGTAACAAACAGGAATTGTACATGCAAGTAGTGATATAACAAACAATATAAATCAATACGGTTTTGTAAAAGAATTCCAGAAGTCCTAGAGAAAGAGGGTATGCAAACATACGCCTTTTTCAGCAGCCAAGAGATAGTCCAAAACCAATCTATTGTCCATTGCTTCATGTGTTAAGGAATCCAATGATTCCCACAAGTTTTTGAAGTCCCACATCAGTCTTTTTATATGTTAGGGAATCCAATGATCCCTGAAGGTTTTGAAGTCCTGCAACAGTCTTTTTATATGTTAGGGAATCCAATGATCCCTACAGGTTTTGAAGTCCTACAATAGTCTTATCATGTCTCAGCGAATCCAATGATTCCTGAGGATTTTCAAGTCCAACAATTTTTGATGTCCATGAGTCAAACGCCATAACTGCCAGGTTCTTTCAGTGGTGGGCACAGTCAGCAATGGAACCACGCAATGTTTCTTGGGTCTTCTCCTTCGTTTCAAGGGTCTGCTCCGTCTCTCTCCAATGGACAAGGCGAATACAGTTCATTGACACCCATCTGATTCTTTCTCCATCTGTGGTGATACAAGCAAGCCCTCTCCCCCAAACAGTTAACCTATCTGTCCCTTCCATTCACCACTTTCTGGGTCTCTCCACATCACCTGGCGATTACCTAAAGACAGTGGAGCTGCTTGCACTGGACACTGCCCTTCTGGTGGGTTATAAAACCTGTCTGCCAGATCCAGTGCATCTTTGTCAAAATTTTTAAAATTAATGGTATAGAGAACTAAATTTAGAAGTTCTCTAGGGTTACTCATGGCTCCCCCTTTCTTTTGTTTTTGGAGGAGTGTCTTAATATCTCTGTTTCTTCTCTCTACTATTGCCTGTGCTTGAGGATTAAAGGGTATGCCAGTGGTATGTAAAATCTTATATTGTGCACAAAAGTGTGCAAAATGTTTAGACATATATGCAGGTCCATTGTCTGTTTTTATTGCTTGTGGCCCACCCATAATCGCAAATGCTTGTATAAGGAATTCAGTGACCACTCGGGCTGTCTCTTTTGCTGCTGGCATTGCAAAAGTGAATCCTGAAAAAGTATCTACCATAATGTGGATAAAAGATAGACGACCAAAAGATTTATAATGGGTCACATCCATTTGCCAAACTTCATTAGGTCTCAAACCACGAGGGAGTGTAGGAGCATGGAAAGGAAGGCAAGCTATACAGGCTTTTACTATGCTCCTAGCTTCTTCTCTTGTTATTCCAAATTGTAAACATAAAGCTCGGGCAGCCTGATGATATTTAGAATGAAATTCTTGTGCTTCTTGAAATAAGGGAGTACTGGCCAACATGGTTAGAAGGCTATCTGTCTTTGAATTACCATCAAAAATAGGACCTGGAAGTCCACTATGGGAGTAGACATGCAAAACATAAATCTTACCTGGATGCTTTCTCACTCGCTCTTGAAGTTCCTTAAAGAGCTGATATATATTTGAGGCTACAAATTTATTTGAGCTGTGGCAATTCTTTGTACCACACCTACTGAATAGGCTGAATCAGATATTATATTTATGTCTCCCAGATAATAAGCAAGAGCTAGAATGATTGCAATCATTCTAGCATACAATTCATTCTGCTAAGTGGACTGAAAAGGAGTTCTGATTACTCTCTTTATAGTTAAGTCACAAGAGTATACAGCGCAAATATTATGTTTGGATGCATCTATAAATATAGTTGGTCCTTTAAAAGGAACTTTAGAAACCTTTTCTTCAAGAATCCATCGCCAATTATGTAACAGTCTGGTTATCTTTAATGGAGACCCGTGTGTAAAATTTGGAGCCATGGCTAATAAAATTTGCCACTCTGGGATGGTTTCACAGCACACATTAACTTGTGCATTAGTATAAAAGATGTATATCTTGTCAGGTCTTATCCCAGATAATTGTACTGCTCGTTTAATGGCCTTTAATAAAATTCTAGCCACAAGCACTGGGTAAGGAATAAGGTTTTGTTCTGGTTGTGCTGGGAGGTTCACCCACTCTATCACACTGTCTACTTGATAAAGGACTGCTGTGGGTGCCTCTTGTGTAGCAAAAACTGATATTTCCAAGGGTTTTTTAGTAACTCTTTCAACCATATTGGATAAAGCCAGTTCAACTTAGCTTCTTGAGCTTCTTTTGTAAGCTGGCATGGTGAATTTAAAGCACTGTCTCCCCTTAAAATGTCATATAATGGTTGCAATTGACAGGTAGTCAAGCCTAGCATGGGACACATCCATTAGATATCTCCTATCAATTTCTGGAAGTCATTTAAGGTGTTTAGCTTCTCTGTTCTTAAGGAGAGTTTTTGTGCTGTAAGCACCTTAGGATATACTTCATATCCTAAATATTGAAAAGGAGCATGTCTTTGAATCTTTTCTGAAGCTATGTGTAATTTATAATTCCTTAATGTTTCTATGGTTTTTTGTAGACATGCTTCTAACATTTGTTCCTCAGGTGCACATCCCAATATATCATCCACATAATGTAATAACATTACTTTTGGAAATGCTTTTCTTACTGGAGTAAGAACAGCAGCAACATACATTTGATATATAGTAGGGCTGTTTTTCATTCCTTGTGGCAAAACTGTCCATTCATATCTTTTATAAGGCTCAGCTAAGTTAACACTGGGCATTAAAAAGGCAAATCTTTTCATATCCTCCTTATATAGAAGGATAGAATAGAAACAATCCTTAATGTCTATAACCCACAGAGGCCATTCTCTAGGCAATTGAGTAGGAGATGGAAGCCCAGGTTGAAGAGTTCCCATAGTTTCCATCTGTTCATTTACCTTTCTTAAATCAGTCAACATCCTCCATTTTCAAGATTTCTTTTTTACAACAAATACTGAGGAATTCCAAGGACTTAGAGAAGATTGTAAGTGTCCTTGGTCAAGTTGTTCCTGTACTATGTCTAGTAAGGCCTAAATTTTATCGCTACCTAAGGGCCACTGTTCCTTACATGTCCATTTTCAGAGTGGACCTTCAAATCATTTATAATCAGGCTGTTAGAGTCCTATATTTGCAAATTGTGATAACTAAAGAGGAAGCTAAGAGCATGGCAAAAGGCTACATAGCTTATCTTTCTTTTTACTCTCCTATGCACCTTATAGGACAAAACCCTTATGGTTTGAAATTTAATGTTTTAAGACCAATGGATATTATAGCTTCATTCCAATCTGGAGAAGCAGCTAGACATGTGATCAACCATTTTTACATTGCAGAAATTTCACATGCATTTAAGACAGTTTATGGATTGGCTTATAAATATTTTGCCTTTAGGTGTTTTTGCCCATTTGACTTTGCCCATTTCATTGGCATTTCTTATAATCCTACTAGTAAAGTCATTACTGCACAGACTATATCCCCAAGATCTTCTCTTCTAAACAAGAGAAGGGAATTTTGGGATATGCACAAGATGTAGCAATACATATATGTGATTGCTTGCAATTTTTAAATTTTGATTTTATATTTTTAAACACTTTTGATTTTACAATTTTAAGTTATTTTGGTTTTATATTTTTAAATTCTTTGCATTTTACCTTAGCAATGCACTTCAGGCATACACAGAAAGTGCAGATAAGTGACAGACTGACTTTTGTCTGACTTTTGTTCATATTTTTGAGAAGAACTTTCTTTCCACTGTGATATGGAAAGGCCTGGATGGCATTTGGAATGGCCCAAGCTGGGCCAGGGTTTGGGGCTCTGGATACATTCCTTTCATTCTAGATGCAGATCCAGCAGCAGAGGATTTGATCCCCACCAGAGACATTTGTGACCTGAGGATCCAAGAGAAGGACCAGACAACAGCCCAGAGGGACCTGCCAGATGTCAGCAGCCCTCCAGACGCTGATGGCAGCAATGTCCCTCCTGACCATGACACCAGAGACAGCAGACACAGTTCCAGTGTTGCAGCTGAAATGGACTGTCTTGAGTGATATGCAATATAAAGACTGTAAATGGACAATGGGCCTGCTTGCTTCTCCCGTGGCTACTTGCCATATGGTGGCCTGGGAAGAGGCTTTGCCCTATGCTTTCTATTGAAGAACTATGCTTTTAAATTAGTGGGTGAAAAATCAACACACCCACCTGCCATTGTTATTGAGACAATGTTTCTGGACATGACTTTGCTTATGTGCACCTGTGAAACTAGAATTGCTCATGGATTGTGAAAAGTGCAATAGAGAATTGTGAGGAACTAGAATTGGTCTAGAATTGTGACAAGTGTCATGTGTGTAAGTGAACTAGAATTGTGACACCCTACCTCACTGATATTTAATTGTTAACTAGAATTGTGATGTTTTACCTTGTTGACTTCCCACCTCAGTGTTGACATCCTACCTCATTGGCATCCAACCTCTTTGGCTTATTATCTCCTTGAGTATGACTTTAATGAATGGGTTGAACACTTGGCCACTGTTGAGCCTAGTTCTCATTGTCATACTTCTTTTTACTGATCTGCTGCTTTGTACCTCCTTGGGCATAACACTCTGTCATCTCATGGATCAAGTGAACTATAGCTGCTGCTAAAAGATGTGTGGTTCCTGCAAAACAAGAGAAGGGAATTGTAAGGGTCCTTTAAATGGGTGGCCACAGCACAACAGGAGATTGAGTGCCCCAGGAAGTAATCTCTGTGGATATAGGACTGCCCTGTGGGTGGGATCCTGGCCATATTGAGATAGCTTCATAATGGGTGACGGCTCTCTCGCTGGTTGGCTGTGTGTGTGACCTCACAGGCCCTTTATAAGCCCATTGCTTGCAGCAAGTCACGCTCTTTAACTGGCTCCCTAGCCTGGAGTAGCTGAGCCAAGCTGATGGATAGTCAAGAGGTAAGGAGTTTGGAAGTGAACACGTGGGTCTTCAGACCAGATGTTCACTAGGGAGCTAACAAGTCAGGGCAACAAGTCAGGGCATTATATGAATAGGTATAATAAAGGCTTTTAAGATTACACATGGCTGTTCTTGAGTGCACTACCGATTATTAAACTATAGATTCAAGAAATCATGGCCAGAGACCTTTGAAGGCCTCAGAGGAGGCGAGCCGGGTAGAGTTGATACTGCAAAGGTCAGTGGTCAAAGGTACTCTGTTGGGCCTAGGAAAGACTGGTAATAGTAACTGCCAGGAGGTCATGTTACAAAAATTAAAATAATAATTAGGAAGTATTTTGCCTATTTGCCAATAAATCTGACAATCTAAGTAAAATGGATAAATATTTACAAAAATATAACTGCCAGAGTAACAGAAGAAGAAAAATTATTCAGGGCCAGAGGAATTAACAAGTAAATTCTATAAAACATTTAAGAAATAATTAATTCTAATATTATATAAATTATTTGGAAAAAGTAGGGGAAGAAGAAGTGCTATCAAATTTCTTTTATGATACAGATATGGTGCTGATACCTAAATCAAGAAGGACCAAGACAGAAAATAAAATTATAGACCAATTTCCCTAGTGAATGTTGATGCAAAAATCTTAAATAAAATATTTAGCGATTTATCACCAAGATAATACACTACGACCAAGTACTCAAGAATGCAGGGCCAGTTTAATATATATTTTATATATGTATAAAACTATCTTCATAATTGACCATATCAATAACCAAATTAACAGAAATCTTATTATTATTTCAATGGATTACAAAAATGCATTTAACATTATATATAACACCTATTCCCATTCAAACACTAGAGAGCATAAGAATAAATAGAGTTTTCCTTAAGATGATAAGTAGTAGCTATCTAAATCTATCTGTAAACATTCTATATAATGAGAATAAACCAGAACTATTCCAAATAAGATCAGGAGTGAAACAAGGTTGCCCATTACTACCACTACTATTCAATATTGTACTAGAAATGTTAGTTTTAGCAATAAGAGAAGAAAAAAACTGGAAGACAGAGTTAGGTAATGAGAAAACAAAATTATCATTCACTTAGAGAATCCTAGAGAATCAACTAAAAAACTAAATTAAGAATTTTATATCCAATGTTTCTGATAAAGGCTTTATTTCTAAGATATATAGAGAATGGATTCAAATTTACAAGAATACAATTCATTCCCTGATTAATAAATGGTCAAAGGATATGAACAGACAATTTTCAGATGAAGAAATTAAAGCCATTTCTAGTCCTATGAAAAAATGCTCTGTCATTATTGATAACAGCAATGCTCCCATAAATCATTGGCATTTCTATACCATACTGACAAAGTCTAACAGCAAAAGATAGAACGAGAAACTCCACTTAAAATAACCATAAAATAAAAATATAAAATACTTGGAAATATATTTGCCAAGATAAAACCAAGAACTATAAGGACACAATTACAAAATACTTTTCACACAAACAAAATCAAATCTAAATAACTGGAAAAAACCAACTAAAACCCAAAGTTAACAAAGTTAATAGTTTTATGAAAACCTGCAATATTTTCTAGAAATAACATCCCCCCTCAAAAAAAGAAAAGAAAGAAAAGAAAAGATGCCATATTCATCATACAGATTAGAAATTCTAACCTAGGAAATCAGCAGATAACTGGAATAATTAAATTTGGACTTAGTATCGAAAATAAAGTAGTGCAAAAAGTTTCATCAAGATAACTCACTGGTCATCAAAAAACACTATTTTTTGGTAACAACCCAAAAGTTGATTTTATTCATGGAAATCACCAGATAGTTAATATATAAATCAGATTGATTATATATTGCAATCAAAAGTAGAGAAGTTCTATACAGTTGGTTAAAATAAGGCCTAAAACTCATTGTGACTCAGATTATGAGCTCTTTATTGTGAAATTCAGATTTAAATTGAAGAAAATAGGAGAAACCATCAAATAATATAGATATGACCTAAATAACACCCCTTATCTATATGAAGTGGAAATAATAAATAGACTTAAAGAATTCAGTCTGGTAGATAGAGTGAATGAAGAAGTATAGACAGAAGTTCATAACACTGTACAGGATGCAGCAACAAAAAAAAAAAAACATTCCAAAGGGGGAAAAAGCAAGAAAACAAAATGAATAATGAGGCTTTACAAATAACTGAGGGAAGAAGGAAAGCAAAAGAGAAAGGAGAAAAGGAAAGATATACCCAACTTAATGTAGAATTTCAAAGAATTAAGAGAATCAATAAGAAAGTTTTCTTAAATGAACAATGAAAATAAATAGAAGAAAACAAGACAAGGAGAAAAACAAAGATCTCTTCAAGAAAATTAGAGATATCAAGTCAATGTTTCCTACAAAAATTGGCATGATAAAAACAAAAGTTGTAGAAGTAGAAAAAAATTAAGAAAAACCATACAAGAAAAATTCTGAGATCACCAATTACCATGATGATATGGCTCTATAGCCAGACATTCTGGAGAAAGCAGTTAAAGGAATCTTAGAAAACATTGCTAACAATAAGGCTAGTGGAGGTGATAAAATTATGTCTCACTTATTTAAAACCCTAAAAGATGATGCTAAAAGATAATGTTAAAGTGCTGTTCTCAATACACTAACAAATTTGAAAAGCATAACAATGGCCACTAAATTGGAAAAGATCATTTTATGTCCCAATCTTTAAAAGGGCAGTGCCTAGAAATGTTCAAATTACCATATAATTCACTCATTTTGAATGCCAGAAAGGTTATGCTTAAGATTCTCTACAGAAAAGTAGTCTGATTTTCTTTCTTTTTTTTTTTTCAGGTGACTCAATAAAGACAGACTTTATTTTTTTAATAATATTATCCCTTGTATTCATTTTTACAAATTATCCCCCCCTCCCTCTACTCCCTCCCCTAGATGACAGGTAATCCCATAAATTTTACATGTGTTACAATATAACCTAGATACAATATATGTGTGTAAATACCATTTTCTAGTTGCACATTAAGTATTAGCTTCCGAAGGTATAAGTAACCTGGGTTAGATAGACAATAGTGCTAACAATTTACATTCACTTCCCAGTGTTCCTTCTCTGGGTGTAGTTGTTTCTGTCCATCATTGATCAACTGGAAGTGAGTTGGATCTTCTTTATGTTGAAGATATCCACTTCCATCAGAATACCTCTTCATACAGCATTGAAGTGTACAGCGATCTTCTGGTTCTATTCATTTCACTCAGCATCAGTTGATGTAAGACTCTCCAAGCCTCTCTGTATTACTCCTGCTGGTCATTTCTTACAGAACAATAATATTCCATAACATTCATATACCATAATTTACCCAACCATTCTCCAATTGATGGACATCCATTCATCTTCCAGTTTCTAGCTACTACAAAAAGAGATGCCACAAACATTTTGGCACATACAGGTCCCTTTCCGCTCTTTAGTATTTCTTTGGGATATAAGCCCAATAACAGCAATGCTGGGTCAAAGGGTATGCACAGTTTGATAACTTTTGGGGCATAGTTCCAAATTGCTCTTCAGAATGGCTGGATTCTTTCACAACTCCACCAACAATGTATCAGTGTCCCAGTTTTCCCACATCCCCTCCAACATTCATCATTATTTGTTCCTGTCATCTTAGCCAATCTGACAGGTGTGTAGTGGTATCTCAGAGTTGTCTTAATTTGCATTTCTCTGATCAGTAGTGATTTGGAAAGTAGTCTGATTTTCAAAGAAGCAAAAGAAGTAGAGACCAAATTGCCAATATTCAGTGGTTTATGGAGAAAGCGAGAGTCCCAAAAGGGAAAAAAAAAATCTTCTGCTTCATTGCCCACACTAAAGCCTTTGGTTGTGTGAATCACAATAAAATATGGCAAGTTATCAAAGATATAGGAGTACTAGATCTTCTTACTTCTCTCCTGAGGAACTTGCATGAGTGCCAAGAAGCAACAATTAGAACAAACATGGAGGAGAGGAGAGTACAGAAGAGAAGAGAAGAGAGGAGTGGCTTAAAATTGGAAAAGGTTTGCAACAAAGCTGCACTTATTTATTTATTTATCTTACATGAAGGTTACATCACGCAAAATACCAGGCTAGACAAATCAAGACCTGCAATTAAGGTTGCCAGGAGAAATATCAACAATTTAAGACAATACCATGATGATGGCAGAAAATAAAGAGGAATAAAGAAGCCTCTTGATGAGAGGAGTATGGAAAACCTAGCCTGAAGCTTACCATCCAAAATACTAAAATCTTGGCAATTGGTCCCATAGTTCCTGGCAAATAGAAGTAGAAGAAATGGAAACTGTATTAGAGTTTATATTCATAGGTTCCAAGACTACTGCAGATGAAAACTGAACTTAAAAGGTGGTTGCTCCTTAGAAAAAAGCTATGCAAATCTGGGTAGCATTCTAAAAAGCAAAGACATCACAAGCAAAGACATTGCCTTGCTAACAATGTTCTATACAGTCAAAGTTTTAGGGTTTTTCCATTGGTATATATGGTTGTGAGAATTAGACTAAAAGGAAAGTTGATCACCACAAAACCAATGCTTTTGGATTGTAGTGCTAGATAAGATTTTTGAGAATACCTTGGAAAACAAAAAGAAAAATCAGTCAATACTTAAATTTATTCAGACTACTCTCTAGAAAATGAAATATTAATGCTAAAGCTTAAATTTTGGCCACCTAATGAGAAGATGGGACTCATTGTAGAAAACTCTGATGTTGGGAAAGATTAAACGCAAAATTAAAAGAGGATGGCAGAGAATGAGATGGATAGATAATGTTGTGGAAACAACAAACATGAACTTTGATAGTTTTTGAAAGACAGTAAAGTACAGAAAAAGCTAATGTATTATGGTCTATGGAGCATGAAGAGTCAGATATGACTGTGAATGAAGAACACAAATTCTTTGACCCCACTATACTACTAGGGAGCCTATACCATGAAGAGATAAAAGGAAAAAGGATTTGTGTAAAAATTTTATAGTAAATCTTTGTGGTGGAAAAGAAATGAAAACTGAGGGGGATACTCATCATTTGGGGAATTTTTGAAAAAGTGGCATATGATTGTGATGCTATATTATTGTGCTTTAAGAAATGATGAAGGGAATGGCTTCAGAAACTTTTATGAACCAATACAAAAGAAAATGAGTAGAATGAGATCATGGTACACAGTAAGAGCAACATTGTATTGATGGTCAACCCTGAAAGATTTAGCCACTCTAATCAACTCAGTAATCTAAGAAAATTCTAAAACTCAAGAAAAAAAATTCCATACACCTCCAGAGAAAAAACTGATGGACTCTGAATGTAAATTGAAGTACATTTTTCTTACTTTTTAATTGTTTTTGATTTTTTTGTGTAATATTGATAATATGGAAATATGTTTTCCTCAATTTCATTTGTACAATTGATATATTTCTTAGATGGAGTGAAAGAGGGGGAGGAGGGAGGATAAAAATTTGGAACTTGAATTTTTTTAGAAGAATGTTAAAGAAACTTTTTTTTTTCAAAAAGATAGCCTTCATTCATGAATTCATTTTTCAGGTGTTAGCAGTTAAAAGCATTAAATCATTCATTCATCATAAATACTAGTTTTCATCTGAGTTTTGTGTAGAGGCCAACTCTCCACTCTTACTTCAATATCTCTCCACCCTGAGTCATAGTGTTCAAGTCATAGACTTCATGACATCCTAATCCTTCTCAAAACCAAACTAACACTAAACATGCCTTGACCATATAAACATGTTTCATTGTAAAGACTTCCAACTCATTTCATAAAGACTAAATTTAATTTTCTTCAACTTTATCACTGAAAATTTGAGCCCCAAAACAAAATTCCATTGAAAATACAGCAGGTAAGTATCTTGTTTACCCAGTGACTTTTTTATTGGAAATGTTTACTGAAAACAACTATAATACCCTTTCAATTTCTATAGTTGTGCAAATTCCATGATCACAGAGAGTCTGCTTAACATTATTTAATTCCCTGCTTTGCCTCCCTTCCTCCAATAAACTCAAAAAGGTCTTCATGTCAAATCATTTCAAGAGACTTGCTGCAGTTTGAGTACCCAAGGTAAGGAGTACTCATTATATGAAAACATAAACTGCCACACTATTAATTCATTTCATCATCTTAGGTGGTGAATACATGAAAAAATACAAAGAATATAAATGAGAAATTTGCTGTAAAATTATGGCAGATACTTAATATTTAATAGAATAGGAAATATAAAAAATAGAATAGTCCTGTCTTTGAAAAACTAACATTCAATGAGGAAAGAAAACATGTATATGCAACATGACTTGGAGGTTGGAGGCAGTTTGAAGATGACAACTAGCTTGTCCACTTATGACAGAGACAGATCCACTTTTTCCCAACTTCTCTCTTCAACTATAACTCTGTCTCTCCCCACTTCCTTCTTTTCTCCTTCCCTATCTCTGTTTCTGTCTCTTTCTTGTCTTACTCTCTTGTTCTCTCTTTCTTTCTTTCTCTTTCTCTGTTTCTCTCTCTGTTTCTCTTTTTCTCCCTCTGTCTCTCTCTCTTTCTGTCTCTCTGTTTCTTCCTCTTTCTTTGTTTCTCTCTGTGTATTTCTCTTTCTCTCTCTGTTTCTCTCTGTGTGTCTCTTTCTCTTTTTCTCTGGGTGAGTGCGGAGGTGGGTGTGCATCTAACCCTGTGTCTCTGTCTTTCTTTTCCTCTCCCTCTCCTCTTCTCCCTTTCTCCTTCTTCTCCTTTCCCTTTCTCCCTTTCTCCCTCCTTCTGGAAATGGAAAAAAAAAAACAAGTTGCCAGAAAGTCAACTGCCATACAAGGGCTTAGAGGGAAAGCTCCTTGCCAAGCTTCCTCCCCCTTAACACTGCTGACTCACATAACAATTTATATTCATTTGGCTTATTATTTTTCTCCGTTCTTCAAGAGTTCTCACAGTATCCATCAATAAAATCACTTTGGTTCAGTTTCAGGCTCCAGTGGAAAAAAATCCCAGCAATTACTTTCTTTTTATTATCGATTGTAACCTCTCTTACAACTTGTCCCTAAGTATATGAAGTATATACTGGACCATAATACATTGGTTTAACCACTGTTTTTTTCTCAATACAAGTTTTTAGAGACTAGGTGACCAGCAATGTAAATCATAAACTCTAAAGAAACAGAGATAAGCTTTGGAAAGTAAAGAGACTTCTCCGATCTCAGCCTTGATCATAAGAATGGCAGCAACAACAGCAAACAACCATGTAATTCAACACCAGGAGATTCTCCCGTTTCTCTTTTGATCACACAATAGGAAATTGATGACCACTCAGTCTGCATTTGCTCTTCTCCCAAAACCACACAGGATTTCAGCTGCTTAGCCATGGAGGCAGTGACAAGGGGCAGTAGAAGACCCCTTGATGACACATATCACCATAATTATTATCTTTTTCCTTTGTTCTATTGGGAATTTTTTTCAGGCCCTTAACCATCCCTTTAGTGTCTACATGCACACTCTTCTTGATTCTCATGAGATTTCAGCATTTCTTTTCTGAAAACCAGGAAAATGAACAGAGAGGGGGCCTAGGGGGACTATCATTTCAGTTATAGTTATAGTCCCAGGACTCATGAGGGCTTTAAATCTTCTAGGAGGGACATATCTACAATATAAATATGCACTCTACACATACATTCCTATATATGAATATATAAATGAATCTGTATTAGACTGTAGGAGTCCTTATCCCCACTCCCACTTGCATTGGAAAGTCAAATTCTAAAAGCAGGATTGTATTTTCCTCTCAGGATTCCAGGGGTGGTCCTAAGGGATTGGAATAATTTTTTCTAATATTATTGGCTTGAGCCAATATTATCTAACCAATGCCAGATAACATCTTCTCACCATCATCAATACCAGCCTATCATCAAGTAAAAATAGATATTTGCTGAGAAGACACAGTAGACTCAATTCAAAGTGTTTGTTACAAAGTATTTGCTCCCACCAAATTCACTTCTGATTACAGCATGAAATTGCTCTACAAAATAGTATCTCAGGTCACCAGATCTGATTCATTGCTGGGCAAGAACGTATGGACCACTCTTTGGGGACATGCTAGTGAAAACACTATGGTAGGGATAGTAGCTCCTGGACCTTTCAGAATCTCACAAACTTGGGTCAGCATCACGCCCAGGAATGCTTTCACTTAAGAAGAGGAAAGAATAAATGTAAAAAGCAAAGAAATAAAGGTTACATGTCTGGTCTGTTGGGGAGATAGGCAGTTGCTAGCAAGAGACCACTACCACCACTTTTACTACCTCTTTCCTTGCTTATAGCAGGCTTAAAACTGCTTTCAATTGCTTTGTTGTTTTGTTCGCCACCAGGGAAAAAAGAGAAACACAGACAGACACACATATTCAGACAGACAGCAGACAGAGAGAGACAGAGACAGAGAAAGAGAAAAGCAGGGAGAGAGGAAGGGAGGGAGGGAGAGAGAGAAATGCCCTTGTAAAAGTATTTGTATGCATGCTTATTTCCAGCTGAAGAGAGAATCAGAGAAGCTATTTCTTCCCTACATAGTAAGTAGACCAAAAATATGAGTCATAGAATATCTGTGAATGTTCCAAAGTAAAGGGCTGAGCACTGTGCACATTCTCAAAAGGGCCAGGATTTCATTGGCTAGTCCTGTTATCTATGAATGTACAAAATAAATAAAAAACAAGGGATGTCAACAAAATCTTATGTAGAAGGTTAGTTCATGAGCTGAACTTTAAAGAAAAATAGAGATTTTAATAAACAAAGGTGAAGAGGGAATACACAGGAGACTGATGGCTTATACAAAAGCAGAAAGATGGGAGATAGAGTGTAAAAGTGAAAAAGAGCCGGAAGACCTGTTTTAATGGACTATATACTGTGTGAAGGGGGACTTACCATAAGGTTGAAAAGCTAGTTTGGAGCCAAGTGTTTTTTTTTTCGTTAAAGCATTTTATTTCAAAACATATGCAGAGATAATTTTTCAACATTGACCCTTGCATATGGAGCCAGGTTTTAAAGAGTTTCAAATGCCAAATGAAATATTGCATGGGAGTGTTAGACTTTATTAAGCAGGGAAATGATATAATATAACCTTTCCTTTAAGAAAATCACTTTTCTGAAAGTCATAATGTGTCAGAGAAAGAGTAAGAACCGAGATTTCCTGTCTCCAAAGTCTGTGCCTTACCCGAAATTCTCAAAGAAGAAAATAGATAGCACCAAACATTTAGAACTAATTAACAGGTTTACAGGTATGCTTATACATATAAAGTAGCCTGAGAAAGTCTGCATCTGTATTCTGGATCTTCTCCCTGGGATTTTGCTTTTAATAAGTCCTAAAAACAAAGACTGTGTGTGTTTGGGTAAATGGGGTTGGAATGCAAGGTTTCAATGATTACAAGTGTTTTCAAAAGTCCAGGGTCATTTCTGTCATTATAGAGAAAGAGATAAAATGAAGACTAGAAAGGGAAGGCCTATTTTAGATTACAAGGCAAGGTTATCCAGCTCTAGCTGAGATAAATGTGAAGGGTCAGAACCTTGCCAGTTATCACTGTTGTTAAGTCAAGTTGACCACGTGTGAAAAAAATGGAAGTTTTATAGAAGCTGTTGAATTTAGAAGCATACTGTCACATGTAACAATAAGTCACTCTCCCCTCCCTCTTTTAATGGACTCACTTTCTAACTTCATTTCTCCAATTGATGATATACTTATCTCTTAGCACTTAGTTTACTCCCTAGTTATATGTCCTCTGTGATCTGGTATGGCAGGTGGAAATCTACCCATGGCTCCTTCTTTGTTTACTATCTCCTGACAAGCTTAGCTGAAAGGCCATCTCAGGAAACGTGATGATAATGATGATGATGATGATGATAATGATGGCAACAGATGGAGATGGATGCTAATCACTTTCTTTACCCAGGAAGGGTGCTAAACTGATAAAGTAAATAGCCTAAGTTGAGATGTAATTGAAGAAACTGGTAACCAGTAACAACTTATTCCATACCATAAATAAATGGAAGTAATTACTAACATGAGAAAAATAATTTTGCTACTGTTTGATTTCCACATGGGTGGCTTTATAATTTACCTATTTTGTCAGGTTGATCAGTTACAATTAACATGTCTTTTTAACAAAGATTAATTGCTTCAAATCAACAAGGGGCTATTAGACTCTGGGTCTATTATACTAATTCAGGGCAATGAGAGGTATATGCTTTATCTTGTAAGTTCACCCTTTAAATAGTGACACATTCTGTCTGCACAATGTCAAGAAAAGAATTTAAATATGAGAGTGCATGAGTTTCTTCAGATGAAATGTGATAACAAAATGATCACTCTGAATTCACCTAAAACATATGTCTAGATCAACAGACTACAGCTCTTAGAGGTCCAGAGGATGTAACTCTCTTCCTCCCAACTTATATCCACACCTATCCCCATTTCCTACATTATAGCTCAGGATTGGACTTATGATTGCATTTTGTTTAAGGAACTTCCAGGTAAGAAAAATATTCTACAAGTGCAAGTTGGCACATTTTGTGCCACTCCTGAAGGTCTAAGGCAGCTTACTTGAGCACTGAGAAGTGTGACTTGCACAGGTTAACAGAAAGATAGGATATGCTTGATTAAAAGCCTTTATAGCTTTCTTTTTTTAATATCATATTCCAAGCTCTTTTCTTCTTTGTTTTTTGCTGCCAAGTTTTGTGTGATGCTTATTATGATATCTTTACACTTTAATTCTTTTTTTGGCTGCTTGTAATATTTTTTCTTTAAAGTAGAAACTAGATTTTGATTATGGTATTCCTAGGAATTTTCATTTTCTGGTTTCTTTTAGGAAGTGATCAGTAGATTCTTTATCTTTCTAAAAGTTCTGGGAAATTTTTGTCTATAGTCCCTTGAAATATGGCATTTAGACCTTATGTATCACAATTTTCAGATAATCATATAAATCTGATCTCTCCTTGAACTGCTTTCCATATCATTTGTTTCTGATGTAACATATTTTATTTTCTTATGTTTTTTCAAACTTTTGATTAAATATTTGCATAATATTTCTTGTGGTTTTATTTAATTATTGTGTCCTTTTTAGCCATTTATAATTTTCAAGGCATTTATTTCTTTGCTGAGGTTTTTCACCATCTATTCTAAGGATAAATTCTCCTTGCCATTCTTTCTTTCCTATTTATTCATTTTATAAGTTGTTCTATTTCTTCTAAGTTACTCATGAATTCCTAGTAACTAGGACTTTTTTTCTCTGAGGTTTGTTTTGGGCTTGTTTGGTTGTAGCTCTCTTCCTCGGGTTTAGCTCCCGTGTATCTTTCAAACTTCACAATATTTGGAGTTTTCTTGATTTGTCCCAATCAATAACATTGGTATCTAAGCTAGAGCACTTGTACTTAGGTCAGGCTCCAAAAATGAATGATCTGATACAGAATATCAGATTATGATGTCTAAGATTAGGCCCTTGCTTCAAAAAACTTTGGGACTTCTCTGGTGCTGGCTTATGTCTGGGGACTTCCTCTTATCAGAGGGCTTCAGAACCACCCTTCCCTACATTCTTCCTTAAGTCCTCCATATTGCTTAAGTCAATACTTATTTTTGTAATGAACTCCTGCCAAACCTTCAGAGAGGTATTTCTTTTTGGTCTTTATGTCCTTTTTCTGAACTTTAATACTGTAGTATCATGGCAGACCCCACCTGGAGTTCCACACCTAGAGCTCTTCAGGGACTGCTTCCTCTTGTAAGCATCCTTCCAAAACTTCAGGTTGCTCAGGTTGGCTTTTGCTTATACATCTCTCTTGCCTCCGAACTTGGTACAGCTGGTGCTGCAGAGAATCTCACTCCACTCCTCAGGTAAGTTATCACAACTTGTCTATCTTGAGATATTCCCAGAATTCCTGGAAATCCTTCTGTAGATCTCAGGGTTCACTAGAAAAGTCTATAAGTGATTCTAATAATTTTTTTATAGAAAAAGAGTCAAGTAGGTGGCAGAGTAAATAACTCTATTTACTCTATTTAAATAACTCTATTTACACTCATTAGTCATATGACCCTGGACAAGTCACATTAATTATCAGGAAAATATTTCAGTAAAATCCCTATCTATAAAACAGAAAAATAAAACCTAGACTTAAATACTCACAGAAGATCTTGTTGTGGAGAAAATATTTTACTAACCCCAAAGTGCTTTATAAATGGGAAATATAATGAAAAGACAATATCTTATGGTAAAAAGAATATTGCATGCTAAATTAAAAACTTATGTTCTAATCATGGCCTTGACACTTAATAGTGTGTGATTCGATTCTGTATATAATGTATGTAAGTTACTCAACCACTTTTTGACTCTGATATGTTTAATTTTAATATGGGCATGATAATATTTATATAATCTATTTCACAAAGTTTTGGTAAGGAAAGTGCTTTATAAAAACTTTTCAACTTATCTAGACTGACTTTCTTGCTGTTAATCTCATTTGGAGATTTCCCATTTCTATGCCTTTACACTGGCTGCTCCTATATTTGGAAGATGTTACTTTCTACATCTCCATTTTTTTTTAAGTCTCCAAGTTTTCTTCACAGTTCAGCTCAAGCACTACCTTAGACCTGAGCTCTCTTTTCATTCCTCCGGCTGCTTGTGACCTAATGTTATCTTTTTATTTTGTATACATTTTATATACATTTATTTTTCATAATTATATGTTTGTATGTTGGTGTGCTCTGCAGAATGCCTCTATCAAGGACAAAGATTGTTTTATGTACATGTTTTTAATGCTAGCACTTTGCACAATGATACATAATAGGTGCTTAATAAATATTTAGTGATTGAACATTAAGCATTGTAAATGACATATTATTATTATTGCTAGTCTAGAGAACTTCTCCAGGAATGCAGAATGCAACCTTTCCATATTGTAATTAGTAGATGGGCTTCTTGTACTGAGGGTTTTCAGGCATTTGGAGATATTTCAGTTTTCGTGTGGATATTTGACATGACTTCAAATGATGGGGAATTCACTGTCTTTTGAAGTGATCCCATTTGCCTTTGGATAGCTTAAATTGTTAAGAAAATATTCCCTATATTGAGTAGAAATTTAACTCATTGAAGTGTCTATCTACTGGTTCAAGTTTGGTCTCTGGAAACAAGAAATCAAACTTTATCTGGAAAATAAAAGTTTCGCTACTCATACTTCATACCATAGATTGATTATCCAGAAAATTTTTGTCAACTTTTGATCACTATGATTACATTATCAAATTCATCTTTTTTATAGAAATGGTCCAAGAATAAGTCAGCATCCTGCTATTTTGTTTTCATTTCTAATGTCCTATACACTATTTCATAGATGAATAAAATAACTAATATTATAATTTACAAAAGTATTAAAATGTAAGCTCATTATTTCCCACTTGGTTGCACTCTTCTGGACTTCATCCATGCACATAAAACTGCATCTTCCTACAAAATCACATCAGTTCTGAAACCCACACCTCCTTAGCACCTCCTGGCCCCAGGACCTGAAACTCAGGACTGTCCTGAAACTCACACCTTCTTAGTGCCCTCCTGCTCCTGCGGCCTCTCCCTGTCTCTGATTAGAGAGAGTGGATGATAGATAAAGGAGAATTCATCCCATATCCTCCACTTAAAGAAGGCACCTTCGGATTTTATCATCATCCATCTCTCCTATATAAACCTGATAGCCCCTACTCCCAGCTATTCAGCTTCTTTTTTGGGTTGTTTTCTCACATTAGAATATAAACTCCTTTCTTTATATTCCTGTTAGTCAGTATTCTATTCCATTCTATTCCTATAGAATTTTTTTTATCCTCCACGGTGAGTTTGTAATTTTTTTTGGCTGAAGCAATTGGGGTTAAGTGACTTGCCCAGAGTCACACAGCCAGGAAGTGTTAAGTGTCTGAGATCAAATTTGAACTCAGGTCCTCCTGACTTCAGGGCTGGTGCTCTATCCACTGCGCCACCTAGATGCCCCATGAGGTTTGTATTTTGAAAGCTTTAACACATGTAGCATGGAGATTATGAACATTGCTCTACCAATCACATCTATAAAATATTATTCTTAGGTTTTGGGGGGTCAATATTATATCTGGATTCTTGTGGGCAACAGTTTAATCTGTGGAAGTAGTTCTTTTTTTCAGAACAGTTTATAGGTTGAATTCTCCAGGATGTTTTCATTCTAGCATGAGGATTTTTCATCTCTCGATCCATGAAGAACAGTGATTTTCACCAATTTTAACAAAAATTTTAACCAAATTTTAATTTTGTAATTTTAACCAAAAAACCAGTCTTGTTAATATCTTGTTAAGATATATGAAACAAGGGGCAGCTAGGTGGCGCAGTGGATAGAGCACCAGCCCTGAATTCAGGAGGACCTGAGTTCAAATCTGATCTCAGGCACTTAACACTTCCTGGCTGTGTGACCCTGGGCAAGTCACTTAACCCCAGCCTCAGGGGAGGAAAAAAAAAATTAAAAAAGAATAGCTCTTTAAAAAAAAAAAAGATATATGAAACAAGCTGAATACTTACAGCCAGTAGTAATGTATTGCACAGTTTCTGTCATTACTTTACATAATCTATACTGATCATTAAATCTATGCTCTATAAGGAACAAATGCCTGGGTCTTGAATTGTTATCACAATCCCTTCCAATTTCCACAGAGAAATCATCAGACCCAGCCATTCATTTGATGCTTCTTTTGTCAATGTATTTTTAGCTAAATTCATGTGGATGTCACCCACGGAGAGATTTTTGATTCTATTCTTTGATCTTAGATGCTTCATAGGCTCCATACTGCACTCAATCATATTTGATTACATCTGACAAATTCAATGACAAATGATGGTTAGTCTATCTATAGACTATATAGCTCAATGAAGTAATGTTTGTTCCAAAACTCTTTCTTTAGGTGTTTGATTATTTATCATGTTCTCTAAAACATATTCTCTTCTTCCTTTTTGTTGAGGAAGTTTTAATTTTTATGGTTCCTGTGTATTGTATGTGTTTTGTTAAGATATATTTCAAGTATCTGTTAAATAGGATGATATTGTATAGGTGTTAGTTATTTCAAATACATTCTTTACATTCAAATTGGCTTCAGGATGTATTTAAAATTCTTAATATATTCAGCTATAGCTTTATTGATATCTTTGTGAGTCTTACTGGAGAAGACTAAGGTCTTAGATGTCTTTATCCATTGCTCATTGAATGTGACTTCTGTATTCAAGCTCAAAACCTTATTGTTTCTTTCCTTCCTTTGTGTGTATTAAGGGTTTTATATTTCATGAGACTAAATAATATTTTGATTGTATTTAATGAAGTCCCACTAGAGCAAAAAATTATTTGGAATATTTTTCAGTTGAGCTATATATCTTGACATCATATTGCTATATATGCCATTTTGATTACAGTGGTTTAAGAGGTAAATCAGTCATTTGTATTAGATGTATGGATAGGGATATGCTTGATTCTCTAACACACTACTTTTCTCAGCATTTGCTACAACTTACTGTTATATGACAAAAACACATCTTCAAAATATAAAAATGAAGCTATGGCCCAGAGTCTCTCTAGGTTTAATTATACAAAGCTCATTCTTGGGAATCTTCTCACCAATCACATCTCCGTGGCTTACTGTTTAGGTGCTGCCATCTGGACAATTAGGCTTATAATCTAGTTCTTTATAGTAAAGGTTAAAAAAAAAAGCCTTCAATAGTCACACTAGCACAAGCTGAATAAAGCATCTAAGACAAGGCAAACATTATTTCATCTAGTAGAAAACTGAAAATAAAAGTAGTCACAGCTAAGTTATAAACTGTTAAGACTGATGAACCCCATCTCCATTATAGATAAATGCAAACTTCCAGAATTATAGTACTAACCAATGATTGAACTCTTCCTGAAAGGCGAAAACATCTGGGATTACTAGACAATCAACCTACTTTCTCCAGACCTTCTGTTGTGTCACAGATCACATCATAGATTCAGAGCTAGAAGGGATCATTAAAGTTCAAATTTAAACTCATTTTATAGATGAGAAAATTGAGATTCAGAGATGTTAGTTACATAGCATCTAGAATCTTTCTAGTTTTTTTTCTGAAATCAGTCTACTCATCATTTCCTATAGAACAGCAATATTCCATTACAATCATATATCACAAATTGATCAGCCATTCTTTAATTGATGGGCATTTCCTCAATTTCAAATTCGTGAACATAGTAGGAGCTTAGTAAATGCTTGTTGATTGATGACCTAAAGTTATATAGGTAATTTGAGATGAAGAGAGGATTCAAACTTATTTCCTTTGACTTTAAATCCAGCATGTTTCCCATTGTGCCTGCTATCTTTGATAGGCTACATAAATATTACCAATAAAAACAGATTCAGTTTTTCTCTTCCACACTAGGGCTGCAACTCTTGGTTCTCATGGTTCAAGAACCTTCTCCTCTGTGTTTAGGAAATTTTGTCTAGAACTTGGTGTTTAAAAAAAAAAAAGACCTGGATTCCAATCCTTCCTCAGATATACATTAGCTTTGTGACTCTCAGAAACTCACTAAAGTTTTTTCACTTATAAAATGTGGGGTTTGTCTTTAATGACCCTAAGATCTCTCTAGTTCTAAACAAATTATCCTTTTATCTCCTGGCAGTTTGGTCCTTTTCATGTTTGAGAAAGTTTGTTTTCCAGCTTGTCAACATCCTTCTCAAACTGAGAACTGAGAACTATACTCCAAGATATTATTGGACTAGGGCAAAACACAGCAGAACTATCAGCTTCTTATTTTAGGAAAAAAATTTTTTTTTAATTTTTTAAACAATAATTTATTTTTCCCCCACTTCATATAAAGACATGTTTTACCATTCGTTTACAATTTTTGAGTTCTAAGCTTTCTATTTCCCTTCCTTACCTTCTCCCATTCCTGAAACAGTAAGCAATTTGATATAGGTCATAGATGTTCAATCATGCAAAACATATTAGTCATGTTGAGGAAGAAGACAAAGACCCAAAGGGGGAAATAATAAAAAAAAAAACAGAAAGTGAAAAATCGTATGCTTTGATTTGCATTTAGATTCATCAATTCTTTCTCTGGAGGTGGATACTATTTTTTATCATGAGTACTTTAGAATTGTCTTGGTTCATTGTGTTGCTGAGAATAACTAAGTTATTCACAGTTGATCATCATATAGTATTGCTATTACTGTGTACAAGGTTCTGGTTCTGCTCACTTCACCTTGCATCAGTTCATATGAATATTTCCAGGTTTCAGCCTATTCATCATTTCGGTAGCACAGTAATATTCCATTACAATCATATATCACAACCTGTTCAGTCATTCCCCAGTTGATAGGCATCTCCTCAATTTCCAATTATTTGATGTCAGAAAAAGAGCTTCTACAAATATTTTTATACAAATAGATCCTTTCCCCCTTTTGAGGGGGGTATATCTTTGGGATACAGCCCTAGTAGTGGTATTGCTGGAACAAAATGTATCCACAGTTTTATAGACCTTTAGGCATAGTTCCAAATTGCTCTCCAGAATAGTTGGATCAGGAAAACTATGTCTTTTAAATGTAGTTTAAGATCACATTAGCTTTTTTGAATGCCATATTATACTCATGGACCTGGCAGTCTACTAAAATCCCAGATAATTTTCAGACACTGACATCTAATCATGCTGTTCCATGCTCTATTTATGAGACTGACTTTTAAATCTAAGTATAAGATTTTATATTTGTTCCTGTTGAATTTTATCTTATTAAATTCAACTCAATGTTGAGTATTGTTATGGACTTTTTGGATTCCGTTCCCCTCTTAGTGTCAGGTAGATGGCAATGACTCCTTCCACTAACAATTCAATCAATCACGTATTTATAATTCAAGACATGATGTTAGGTGCCAGAGATACAGAGATTGGCAAATAGCACAGGGCCTTTCATCAAAGAGCTTACATTTAATTGTATTTAGGCATCATATAATATAATATAATATATAACATATAAGTACAATATAATATGCAAAATATATAACAAATAAGTACAATATAATATATAAGTATAATGTAATAAAAATGTAAGATGCAAGAGAGTGTTCCAGAAAATTTTGAGGAGTATTCTTGGTGATATGGATGATTTAAAGACATGGTACAATGCAAAGGACACAACAGGTGCATTGTTGGAAGAAGACACAATGCTAGGATGTAAAGGAATCCAAATCCCCTGCAATCATTCTTCTCTCTGGAAGTTTGAAGCTTAGAAGAAGAGTGGGAGTGAAGGAATTATCTACTTTTACCCATGAGCAGAGGGAGGAATAAGGAAGAATAGGTTCATATTCTACTGATGACTCAAGATGCAGTGGATGACCTTGATGTCTTCAGTGTCTAACCAAGCTCTAAGCACTCCATATCACCTGCTTCATCCACCTTCATGGCCTTTGGGAAAGATTGTTCTCATCTGTCCATTGCACCAGGGGAAATCATCACATGCTTGGAGTAGAGAACCCCTCCCAACTCATCACAGGAATTGGGACCCCTTAGTTCCCCTCAACCTGGTTTAGCTCATCTGTTGAAACAATCTACCAGAGTATGACCACTGTGCATGTTAAAACTTCTTGGAGCCACAGGTGAGAGTCAAATGGATCAGGTGAACACCAAAGGAAAGCAACCCTCACCCAGAGGTATTAGTCTTCCCTGAACATACAACACACCCCAAATTCTACATCAGGCACCTAACAGCTATATAATCTGGAAAGCTATTTAATCACTCTGTGCCTCATGGAGGAGTTGGACTTGGTACCCCTTAAATCCCCTTTAATCTTTAAGTCTATGATCCTATATATATCTACCACCCCAATCCACTAATTTCCATTGCTCACTAGTTTCTAATCAGTCTCATCCCCATAATGAGTTGTTTGTTTAGCCATGAAAAAAAGTTCATTCCGTCTTCTATCTCAAGTAGTCAGTACTCTTAACATACTCTAGAAGTCTTTTTTAATGTTTATTTCTAAAATTATAAAAATATTATACAGTTGACTAGTAACTTAAATGATAAGCTTTAATAAATACTATGATTTTCTGTCAAAACTGCATGATCTATTATCTATCATTTGAGCCCAAGCCTTGCTAACATTTCTTTTCTTATCTGGAATAATCAGAAGTTGACTGAAGCTCTGATCAAGACACTGCCCCTAAATTAACACATCACTATTTTTCAATAACCAGAAAGAATGTCATTATCTGAAAGGGCAACAAGAGTAACAAGGAACCAGTCACATTAATACAGGATTACATAGGATGAGGGCTCACCAGATCTCTGATAGCATGCCCTCTTTATCTTGAGCAGAGAAAGAGAAGGGACTAGGAAATGCATGTCCAAATGACATGGCTGGTAGATTCACTTTTCTTTTTTAGCTCCATTAAATTTCTGAGGACAACCATTAACTCAAAAGGCCTTTGGAGGAATGCTTTTAGGACAGAACATTAAAATCATAGCTAAAGGAAGCTATGTTAGCAACAATATTATATCATTTGATTCAAAATATTTTATTCTTCTATTCTATTGCTTGATTATTTTCAGCATACAAGTGAGGGTAAAAAAGTAGGGGCTAAAAGAGTGAAATTTCATACCCAGGATATTATCTTTAAAACCCCATCTTAAGACCTATTTTTTCTCTATTAAAAGCAGGTGTTTTCATTCATCATTATTTGGTTTAGTATCTGAACTTCCTGCTCTCACTTTTTTGTGATTCAGTTATGGCCTATTGATAACCCAAAGTGAAATTAAAAGTTATGCTTTTAAGTCTTCATTCATCTATCTTTATTCCTTCCAAAATACTTGTTTGTCATTGTACTGACAAAGGCTATCTCTGTCTAAAAATTGAGCCTTTATGCAAAATATTGCATATTCTGAGTACAAGAAGTTGTAAATAATGACTTCAATCAGTGTTAACCCTTTCCTTTAATTTAACATACAAAATTGGAAAAAGATATAGGAAAATGGAAGATTCAAAACAGAATCTCCTGGCTTCAAATTCAATCCGCTTTCTATAGTATTATATCGAACAAATATGATCTGAACATGTTTATCTATCAAATAAGGCAAAAATTACCTCACAGGCTAGCTGTGAGTGAAGCACACTGAAACATACAAAGTGTCTCTAAATGGGAGTTCTTATTAAAAGCTTTGAAAATCAAAATTATTCAACAGCTCTTACGCCTGGACCTCTATAGAGATCCAGAAGAGATTAGGAAGAAAAGCAAAAGAGGGTGAGAGGTGAAGGAAGAAGCACAAAGAGAATGAAGGGAAAAGTAGCAGACAGTGGAGAAAAAGGAAGTGGGAAAAAAGGGGGAGGAGAAAAATATGGAGTGAGAAGTCAAAGAAAAAGACAATCTTGAAAGAAAAATATACAAGAGTTTTCCATCATCGGTGTCACCTTCATCTTCGTCTCCTTTTTTCAGATGGCACTTTGACAGAAGATTAATTCAAGTCAGCTGCTGAAAATAATTATTGCATTATGGGAGCAGTAATCATTATTTAGAACATGATTAAATATGTCTGCACCTATTGACTCTGCCTATGATTTATGTATTTGTTTAGTCAATAGTCTAATGTAAATGATGTAATTAATTATAGATGGCGGTGTCAGGTCATTGGTGAAAACAATCTGATGAGAACAAGGGCTCTGTTTTTTTCATGACAGATGCAGGAGGGGATTGGGGGATGGGGGCTGAGTTGAGGGAATTCCAGGGGAACTTTTTCACGTGTGAATGGCGGCTTGGATCTCAATTTGCATGTTGTCTTTCTCTTGTTCAGCCTTCGTTTAGAAATTGAAATAACTTGTTAAGCAAAGGGGAAGGGAGCACATGATTGCAAAGAGGGCACCTGGGACTTGTGCCGGTGAGGAGCTAAAGAGCCAGCTGCTCCCCTAACACAGGGGAGCGTGCCACTATCATTTACCGCTTCATAAAATTAAATGTTTTCCAAATTAAATCAGTAGGCAGTGTGCAGGAGGCCTACTATCTCTAATAACAATTTTTCAATCAATATTGTGGGGGGGTGCCTCGCTAATATGAAATGTGAGCCGAGGAGGTTGGGCTCCACAGGGGGAGGGGAGTAAGAGAAGAAGGGGGCTCAGAAGAGGTCTTGAGTCCTACAGCTTTCAATCAACCCGAAAGTTTAAAAAATATATATATGCATGGCGGATTCTCCATCACTGTGAGTCTATTCCCTGTAGATTTTTCTCTTAACTGATAATTTGGTCAGTCACATTCCTCAGAGGGAGGTCATAGGCCACCCCAGCCCCTGTCAGGACTCAGAGAAACCATTTCCATTTTAATGCCACAGCTATAATCTATCAAAGATGTGATGTACAAGATACAATGAATTTAAGTGGTCTTCATATATCACTGAGCTTTCATGCCTTCACCTGGGTAATAGTCTGAATTACTCTCCCTACCTCACAATCTGTCACCCCCAGTAAAATAACTGCCACACTGGTGTTAATGGCAGGTTTGTCCAAATTGGGGCCACTGTAGCCAAAGATATTATATATCATAAACTTTAGCATTCAGTTCTTAGTCTAGAAGAGTCCCACAGCTTAAAGGTGTGCTATTAATAATTCTACAGAGTGACTCTGCTCATGTTTTTATTAATAAGAACGGAAACGTTGGGCCCACACACCCAGCCGGTAAATATATTCTCTTTCTCTAATTTCTTGTATTTAATTCCCTCACACACAGATGCCTATCTGAACTAGATTACTCTCTCCTCCCCAACTCCCCACAATGATCTCTAATAGCCACAGATCTCCATAGTCTGGAAAATTCAGTAATCATTAATAATATTCACAGCAACACGGTTATTAAGTCCTCTCATAGTAGCACTGAATTGTAAAAATTATCAATTCTTTACATCTCAGTAAGGTCTACTGCCAAAACTATCTATTTCTGTGCTGTTATAAATTTTCCCTCAACTTAAGTCTAAAAGGTCTCATATATGCTCCATCTTCTTATAGGGTTACTCAATCAAAAATCATTATTAGCTACCTCTTCATGCCAATAACTTTGCTAGAGACTGATGATACAAATGTAAAAGTAAAATAATTCCTTCCATTAATGATCATATATTAGTAGTTTTTTTCCTATTTCTACTTTTTTACACTGTCCTCCTCTGTTTTCTTTCCCCTATCCTATATAGCATCATCTCTTTAAATTAATGAAGGAGGTGTCCAAATTAAGCCTTAGGCTTGACAGTAATAATCAGTAAGTTTTTGCTATAATACAAATGATATAATATCAGGAAGGCAATATTATTGGTTCAATCCCTCAGATGCCAAAACTTTTTGAAGACAATCTAGATGGATTTGTGTTATAAAGATTTCTCCTCCAGAGCAGTTTATTATGGTAAGGCTCCAGTATAAGAATTGTACTTGTAAGGTACCTTTCGCTGATAATTGAATAAATCAATCAACAAGTATTTATTAGGTTCTAGGTACTCAAGACACAAAGACAAAATGAAATAGGTGAAAAGATGGCTAAGGTTCATTGGCCCAAGGACAATATAGATTATTTTAACAATCTCATATGATTAGAAATTGATGTTATGGTATCTAGATTATGCCTTTTTGTTCCACAGAAGCACCTGGGTGGTTCAGTGGAGAGAGTACTGAACCTAAAATCCAAAAGTTCTGAGTTCAGATTCAACTTCAGACACTAACCCTTGCCAAGTCCCTTAACTTCTGTCTGTTTCAATTTCCTCAAGTGTAAAATGAAATAATCATAGAGCCTACTTCATAGAATTTTTATGAGAATAGAATGAAATAATATATTAAAATGAAATGCATTTAATAAATATGAGTTCCTCTCCTTTCTCCCACAAGTATTTCCTAACATTCTAGGATGTCAGTATCAATTATTAATAGATATAGGGACAGATAGATGGTACAATAAATAGAGCTGAGTTCAAATCCAGCCTCAGAAATGTATTACCTGTGCAACTCTAACAAGTCACTTAACCCTGATTATCTCCTTTAAAATGACTATTAATAGATACGTACAAATATAATACTATTAATATATATATACAAACTTATAAATAGCATTATTTTCTGATAGACATCCTTTTTTTCTAAGTTGGGCATAATCCTTTTCATTATTCATTCCTTTCATGTATAAATTGAAGTTCTTAATACTTGCAACCAAACTGACTCCCACATCTATAAGAATTAATAAAGGTTTATAAAGCACCTGGGTGGGTCATAGAATAAAAGATTAACTAAGCTTTAGCTCCTCTTCATCCCATCAAAGATTCAAGAGAAGGTCCCAAATACAGCAAATATAGCAATGAAAAGAAGGAAATCAAAAAATCTAATGAAAGAGTAAATAACGTAAAATAAGACATATTCCCTAAAATAAAAAACCTCTGAAAAATACATAAAATGCAAAAACAGAAGGATTAAAAAGCTACAAAAAGCTTTATAAAACAATAATACTAAACCTAAAAATAAGATAAATGATAAGACTGAGTCTTTCAGGAGAAAAAAAAAAACCAGCATCCTTCATGAAATGATATAATAAAATTGGAAGCAGATAGCAAAGTATAAGTAAAGAAAATTCAATGGATGTTAACAGCTAGTTTACCAACAAGCATATTAGTTAAATTTCAGACTGACAAAAACCATCAAATTTTGCTCACATTGAAGATAAGAAATCAAGTAAATATCATAATGCCATATTCCAAAAATCAAAAATTGACTTGCAAAACAAAATAACATTCTGCAAAAATGAACATAGCATTAAAGAAAATAATTCAGCAAAAATGAATTTTTTTAGTCAATACTAAACAATCTATATATAAGTGAGGCATTCAACCTGAATATCAGCCCAAGAGAAAAAGGCATGACAATGTTGAGATGGATTAATGTCTAGGAAAAGATTAGTCAGTATTCCAGAGAAGAAGTGGCCAAGGGGTATTTATTCTCACTCAAGCTTTTGTGTTAGTAGAAAAGCAGGAAAAGAATATGGGGTGGCAAATCATACATTGCCAAAAGAGAATTAGTTCCACTAACCAAAAGGAAGCATTTTGTCAACAGTTAAAAGCAATTCTAAAGAGTTAAAAGAAGATAAAACAGTATATCAAAATTCAGTATGTTGAACAATGATGTACATTAGAAGTATCAAACTCACAGCCTAAGAATCCAATTGACCCACAAACCTCCCAACTAAAGACTCCCAAACTATATTAAAATATAATTGGGAATACATAACAAAATAAGCTGTGGATAATGTCAATTTGTAGTTTTCTAAGTCAATATGTGGTCCATAGATATCTGCAGTATATGAGTCCATTTCTGAATCTGATAGCTCTATAATACAAATTAGAGCAGTTTCTCCAAGATGAGGTCATGTTTCTCTCAAAAGCACTAACTCCCAGTATTCTAGAGGGAATTGTTAAAATGGATGGCTTAAAGAAAGTTTAAGAAGGAGACACAGTTACAAAGAAAAATTGACATAACATCAACAAAGGCAAACCATCAGAGAAAAAGCAAAAAAAAAAAAAAAAAAAAAAAACAGGATTATGACCTAGAATGAAGTAACAGAGCATTTCTCACTGCACACTACTGCCTTCTTTAAAAATGAACATTTCTCTTCTGGATCACATGACCAAAAAAGGAGGGCAATCAAATTTAACTCTATCCTTCCCTCTCTTTCCAGTGCTAGCCAAAAAGCAGAAGAAATTTGCTGAAGCAGGGACAGCAGCAGGGGAATATTGTTCTGCAAAGGAGTCCAGTTAGAGGATTGAGAAGCATTTTTTAAAGAAAGAAATTATCAAAGATCTCAAAAGGAAGAAAATTAAATTAAAGACCTTAAGCATAAACAGATAAACCAATAGAGAAGATTTTAATAAAAGAAAGGAAGATGCTCTCCAGATCAGGTAAAAGAATCCAGACATTTATGAATAACTATTGCAAAATAAAGGAAAGTGAATCAACACTTATGGATTCCTAAAAGAAGATGGAATAAGAGTAGAATGCTTCTGAGTAGTTTAAAAAAGAAATAAGAATTGTGAAAGCAGAATTTATGGCCTGGACAACAGGCTTATTGTGATTCAATAATAACATTGATTTGTCTAATAGTCTAAGGTAAATAAGTCAAAGTTCTTGTCAGTTAAAGAGTTTTGTTTTATCAGCCTGCATCTTACAAAGTCACTGAACCAATTAGCGCCAGATGGAAATTACATATTATTTTATTTTTTTTTAAGATGACAAAAATGGAGAGTAAGGAGATAGCAGGGAAGTGATATGGAGTTTGGGGCTCTAGAGAAATGTCAAATGTACATTTATAAGAGCTGGGAGATGAAATAAAATTCTGGTGGAGAAATAAGCATAGTATGAAATGGCTGAGAAATGAAATAGTGGAATTCAGGGCTCAAAATAACCAATCACTTATCCGACTCATTGAACTATGAGTCTTATTTTTGGGAGAAGGGAGTATTTTGGCTTGGGTTTTAATTGTAGTTGGGTTTTTGTTTGCTTGTTTTGTTCAAATAGATTCAAGAGCAAGAATGGGAATGTTGGTCATTTCCATGAAAAACAGTGTTCATAAAATACATATTTTAAAGTTTTAAGCCTCTTTATTCAGGCGAGTTCCAATGGTCTTGTGATCATGAGCGCCATATGCACCCAAAGAAAGGACCATGGGGACCGAGTATGGATCACAATATAGTATTTTCACTTATTTTGCTTGTTGTTTGCTTGCATTTTGTTTTCTTTCTCATTTTTTTCTTTTTAATCTGATTTTTCTTATGCAGCACAATAATTGTGAAATACATATAGAAGAATTGCATATGTTTAGCATATATTGGATTTCTTGCCATCTTGCTAGTAGGGGGTGAGGGGAAGAAGGGAGAAAAAATTTGGAACACAGGTTTTGTACAGAATTTGAGGGAAATGCTATTTGAATCCTGGTGGCTTCATGAAGTCAATATAACTTAAATTACTTAAGGAATAAACTCCCCTGATGTTACTAAATGTCTATAGAAGCCATGGACACTCAATTCAATTTAATTCAATTCAATAAACATTTCTAAGTACTTAATATATGCCAGTCATTGTACTAAGTGCTGGGCATACAAATAAGGGGGGGAAATTCAGTCCCAGTCCTCAAGAAGCTTATAACATCAAAGGAAACTGGGGAAGGAGGGAAGTAATACATGAGACATATTGTTCTGTGTAGTTGAATCCAAGCAGAGCTTGGAATAACCTGGAAATACATTCCTGTTCCTTTTTTAAAAAAAAGTTTTGGAAGGAAGTTTAACTTTAAAGAATGATCCTATATGAAACCAGTATTCTTAAAGGGCAACACATCCAAAAAAAACTGAAATGAAATGATATTAAAAATTATACCAGTTGGGTCAAGATGATGGAGTAGAAGGAAACAGTATGATAGAACTCCCCTGCACAAACTCCTCCAAATAAACCTAGAAAGAGCTCCATACCTAAAACCAATGGGAAAATCCAGAAAAATTCACCATGAATCATTTGTCCAGTCAAGTTTGGAAAACAGGCAGAAAGGTCTGCTCACTCTGGGGACAGGACTTGGTCAGGATCATCCTTTATGGGAGCACTCTAGCACTGTGGGAGAGCTTGTACCCTGGAAGAACAAGAAGAAATGCTAGTCACACATTAAGACACTCTCAAACCCGTCCTCAAGCATCATGATGGATATGGATATGGATTCCAACTCTCAGCTTTGTTGCCTTTTGACTAGTTCTGGGTCATGATCCAGAGCAAATTAAGAACCTGCGTTCCCAGGATAAAAGGCCCTGAGAGGTGTATCTAGAAAGGAGAAAATTCAAAAGTAAGTAACAGCAATGTGGCTCAGATCCCAGAAGCAGAATAGGATCTTAGTTTCAGCATCCAGCCCAGTCTGCAGAGGAATAACCATGGCAAGAATCCCAGACCAAAGGAGAGTTTACAATTCTGTCACTGAACCAACAGAGCTTTCCAGTTAGTTGACAGGAACTGATAGCTGTACTCTATGTTCCTGAGGCCCAAAACTAGGTAAAGAATTTATAAATCAGATTTTACCCTAGATTAAACTACTTTATGAGCATTGAAAACCTATAGCTCTTTTTCTTTTCCTAAAGATCTTAAAATAACACAATGCTCAATATCGCCAAGAAAAACACCAATAGAACTAGTTCAAACTTTCCCTCCAGAAGTACAGCAGAGCTCAGTACTAATTATCAGGTCCAAAATGACTTTAAAAAAAAAAGAAGAAGAAGATTCTCACATAAAGAACTATTATAATGACAGGGAAACTCAAGACACAAATCCAAAAGAGAATGATTTCAAAATATCTACAAGCAAAGTCTCAGAGAAAAATACAGTTTGGGAACAAATTCAATTAATTCTGAAAGACATGAAGCAAAAAATTTAAAAAGAGTTTTAAAATATTCTTAGTAAATGGAATAAAAGTGCTTGAAGAGAAAAATGAAAAAGAAATTAGAGTTATGGAAGAAAAGAATTGGAAAAGGAATTAATTTGACAGAAGAGATACAAAACCTTGCCCAAGAAACAAACTCTCTGAAAATTAAAATTATTCAGCAATCTAGAGACACTGATCTCCTTGGTACTTCTTCCACAAGATTGCCTGCCTTCAAGTATTTTCTTGCTTATATCTAGTGTGTTTGTAGATGTATTTATCTTGTTTATACAAATGTGTTGTTTACATGTTGTTTCCCTCATAAAATAATAAATCCCTTGAAAGCAGACTGTATTTTACTTTTTTTTTTATTCCCAGTACTTTGTACAATGCTTGGCACTTAATAAATTTTTATAGACTATTTGCATATTTTCTTGTGAAAAAGGCTCACCTTATAAAAGAGGTTTGAGATGTATCTTTGACAACCTTAACTTCAAATATACTCATTTTGATTGCTAGAAATCTCAGCTCCTTTCAGCATCAAAATAGCAAATGACAGTCCCCAAAACTCCCCCATATTGCCTGCCAACTCCCCCCAAAAGTATTAAATGAGTACTAACTCCACAGCATTTGCTTCTACATTGCAAGAGATGCTATTTCTGCTGACAGACCTCAAACTATCTTCTGTATAAAGGTGAACTATAATATAATGCCTTCCTATGTGGAATCTAATATGTTTGCCCAACATTTCCAAAATCCCAGAGGCAGATAAATTCTCTGCTCAACCACTGGAAACAAACACATAGAATGAGAATTTCTGTCAAAGAAAAAATTGAGGCAATTACCCAGTACTTGTCATTCTTTTTTTTCTCCCACATACAATTTAAGCTGATTTCTGTTGCAACTTGGATATTATTTACAATCAATTGAATCCTTTCCATGTTTGACATATTACTCTGATCTATGACTTTGCCTTCATTTTGTCCTGTTAACTAGAAACCCGCTTCATCATGAAATATGTTCCTCACACTTTCCTCCAAAGTGAGTAAAAAAAAAACACATTGATAAAGCATCATAAATTGTGAGTCATTTCTCAAAAGCTTCCTGCCACAGCTCAAGACTGGAAGAAGGAAAGGGAAGTGCTGATCAATAGCCACTTGGTAAAATTTATGCTTAATATATGTATGGCAGGAAAGCAATGTCAGTGTTGGAGTAATGCTATAAGATGTCTGCTTGTATTCAGACTTCATTCTTGACTGGAGCTATATTCTTTAATAATTCAGACTAAAAAGGAATTCTTTAAAAAGAAAAAAAAAGTTATTTGTGTTGGAGAACTGAAAGAGAATTTGGACATGAAAATATTTGGTTTATCTGAATGTTTGCCGGCTCCTCAATTGTTTTCTATGTTTGGAGTCTTTTGAAAACCAAACTTTGAGGAAACCAAACAATGGGGAAAGATGACATAGATCCTAAATCAGACAATATAACTAGGCAAAATTTAATGGTCATTTATTCTTGTAAGACTTTAAATCTAATAGTGTGTTTTGTTGATAGGATAAGAAATTAGACAGGAAATAAGAAATCTAGCAAGAAAGGGTAAAGAAAAATTCATGCTATATTTAGTTTACCATATGCCTTGATCTCTCTCTATATATAATCTAGTGATATAATCCATCCTTAATTAGTGCTGATCATGCTGTGTGGGTCTACTAAAATGTGAAGTTTTAATTCCTACATAGTTCTCATCTATGTGTCAAATCCTGTCATGAAGGGGAACAGAAAAAAAAAGGGAGGAAGGAGGGAAGGAAGGGGGGAAAGAAAGGAAGGAAGGAGGGAAGGAAGGAAGGAGGGAAGGAAGAAAGGAAGGAAGGAAGGAAGGAAGGAAGGAAGGAAGGAAGGAAGGAAGGAAGGAAGGAAGGGAGGGAGGGAGGGAGGGAGGGAGGGAGGGAGGGAGGAAGGAAGGAAGGAAGGAAGGAAGGGAGGAAGG
Organism: Sminthopsis crassicaudata; assembly: GCF_048593235.1. Taxonomy (NCBI): domain Eukaryota; kingdom Metazoa; phylum Chordata; class Mammalia; order Dasyuromorphia; family Dasyuridae; genus Sminthopsis; species Sminthopsis crassicaudata. Next base: position 154,971,842 of record NC_133622.1, read on the forward strand.
AAGGAAGGAAGGAAGGAAGGGAAGGAGGGAGGGAGGAAGGAAGGAAGGAAGGGAGGAAGGAAGGGAGGGAGGAAGGAAGGAAGGGAGGGAGGAAGGAAGGGAGGGAGGAAGGAAGGAAGGGAGGGAGGAAGGAAGGAAGGGAGGGAGGAAGGAAGGAAGGAAGGAAGGAAGGAAGGAAGGGAGGAAGGAAGGGAGGAAGGAAGGAAGGGAGGGAGGGAGGGAGGAAGGAAGGGAGGGAGGGAGGAAGGAAGGGAGGGAGGGAGGAAGGAAGGAAGGAAGGGAGGAAGGAAGGGAGGGAGGAAGGGAAGGAAGGGAGGGAGGAAGGGAAGGAAGGAAGAAAGGAAGGGAGGGAGGAAGGAAGGAAGGAAGGAAGGAAGGGAGGGAGGAAGGAAGGGAGGGAGGAAGGGAAGGAAGGAAGGGAGGGAGGAAGGAAGGAAGGAAGGGAGGAAGGAAGAAAGGAAGGGAGGGAGGAAGGAAGGAAGGAAGGAAGGAAGGGAGGGAGGAAGGAAGGGAGGGAGGAAGGGAAGGAAGGAAGGAAGGGAGGAAGGAAGGAAGAAAGGGAGGAAGGAAGAAAGGAAGGGAGGGAGGAAGGAAGGAAGGAAGGGAGGGAGGGAAGGAAGGAAGGGAGGGAGGAAGGAAGGGAAGGAAGAAAATACTACAATTAATACTATGAGGAAGAACTTCTTTGAATGATCTAATAATACTGATCTAAGCAATACCCAGACCTCAAAAGATCAAAGATAAGACATACTTCCCTATTCTTGGCAGAGTGATCAAACAATAAATATTATATATGTTTATAATAAATATTATATATGTTTATTCAGGCCTGATATGTTGGTTAATTCTGCTTGTTATAGAGAAGGGTTCTACTTGGAAATTGTATAGTGGTAGAGGGTAGAGGAGATGTGCTAAATGTGAATAAAGAGAATTAATTAAAAATATTTTTAATGTGCAGAAGGGGGAAAATGATACAGAATGAGAGAGAAGTAAAATACTTTTACTAAAATACTATTAAACTTTATATTTATATAATGCTTCTTTAAAAAAAAAAACCTGCAATTCACAGATACTTATATGATTTTTCTGAGGCGGTGGTTCAGATCTTGATGGTTGTTAAATTCATTTAAAAAAAGGAATTTTTTAATGAGTTCAAAGCATTTTGCAAATACAAAAGGTGATGTGAATGCTAAATAAACATGTTTCAATGTAGAGAAACAATCTAACTTACCAGGTGCTTTTTTCTAGTTAAATACCAGCCATCCACAAACTACTGGGCATCTTTTTTCTGATGATTGTTGTTGGGGGGGGGACAACAACAACAACAATAAAATGAGTTCTCTAAAAGAAAAGGGAAATAAGACTTTGTATCATCTACTTGCTTAGTCCTTTCCAGAAGCCATCTTTATTACCTAATAAATAAAATGATTATCCTTAAGAAAAAATAAAGACATTAAAATCAGTTGTGACTTTTCTTCCTTCTCTGACATCATGAGACACCAGCTGCAAATGGATTTCACAGACGTTCACTAAAGATGTATTACAGGCTGCAGACAGTCTCAACATGAAAACATGATAATCACATCTAGTGTACATAGTCCTAATTCTCCCCCACTCCACCCTGAGAAGTCACTTGTCAGTTTTGCTTATACATGGGACAGAAGAAAGAGAAAGATAGATCATTTATGGCAAGTAATAAGACAGTGATAATCATGATACCCTGGCACCTGGCCTATAAAAAGAGATGGATATTTCTTCATTATTTTTTGTGTATATATATTTATATAACAAGTCTTAAATATTAAGCATTATTTTTATCTTTGCTGTCCATTTGGGGTTCAAAGATTTATTTCTTCTCCTAAGAAGCTCAGAAGATGAAGTAGATATAAGAATTAATAACGTTCAGCTCCATTCGTGAACTCACCGCAGTGTCTATCTTTGTAGCAATAACTTGTCTTCTGACTAGGTCAGAATGTTTTTGGCTCAAATGGCATTGTGTCATCTCCAAAAAATTCAGTCAAATTAAAGAAACAATTAGAAATCATGAGACTTTTAACCACCTAAAAGTTAATTTCTATGACCTTGTGCAAGTCCCCCTACCAAAAAGTACTTGCCTCTACTAATTTATTGACCTCTTTTTATATGGTAGTACAATACAATCAACAAAGATTACAAGCAATGTTGTAAGCATAGGATACCCATTTTCATAGAACAAAACATACTGAGATGACTTGTATTTTTAAAATTCTGTTTGTTCTTACTGTCAAAATGACCAACCGCTTGAGTTTTACAAAAGTATTGGACATAGTATAGTTGAACACAGGTCAATGCTAAATCCAAAATTCAGGAAAATCAGCAGTTTGATTTCCAGGCTTAATTCTGATTGCACTATAGGACACATAGTAGAAATTTGCAAAACCCTAATGTCTAGATAGTATTTTTAATTTCACTAGTGAAAAGAAAGTGAGTCTCAAAGAGACAGTCACAAAGTAAAAAAAGAGTGTCTGAATCACCAGCCACGAATCACATTCATTAATTTCTATTTAAAAAGTTACATTTCATTGCTGTTAGGTTGTGTCTACTCTCCAAAAAAAAAGGCATTCATATTGATGCTATTAAAGGATTTCTTTGTAGACCACCTGCCCAGCCTGGTGTAATGTGAAAGGCCTCTCAGCATTTCCATTATAAAACCTGATTTTCGGGGATTTATAACTAAAGTGTAAAGATTTCTTTCTGGATGAAATAGGCAATACCAGACCTCAGCTCAAAACACAATTTTGTTTTTGAGTTTTCTGGGAAGTTTGGCTTGGCCATAATAAAGTTATGTGAATGCAAAAATAAATTAATGTTTATTGAGATTTAGGCCCTCTTTTTTTCTTTTTCTTACCCTCATGCAGCTTTTAAATAGCTTGTTTATTTGAAATGACATTTAGTCCAAAATGTAGATTTCTTACTTAAAATGGCTGCAATTCTGACATGTAAGGATTGGACATGCTGCAGCTGCTTTTCTTCTAAAAGATATTTAGCAGTACTCTACTGTACTATGCATAGTTAATAGATGCTTTTCAAATGGTATCCCTATCATTGCTATTTTGAAAAAACAGCTTTTTTTTAATAGAAATGGCAACTATATCAATGATTCAATTATTGCTTTATTATATGGCACTTCCTATTTGAATTTGAATGCTAGCACAAATTCTGGAAAAAATTATTTGATTGCATTATTTACTTCAAAATTCACTCATTCTTTCTTCCAAACTCTGCTATTCAACCAAATTGGTCTCTCTTTTCCTTATATATGGAACTCCATCTCTCATTTGGGCCCTTTGCACCAGTTGTGCCCTATGCCAAGGATATTCTCCCTCTTAACCTCCACTCACAGAATGATCTGCCTTTAAGACCCCAACTCAAGTACAACTTTGTTTCTGATGTTTTGCCTGATTCTGCCAACTTCTAACCAGTAACTCCTTCTCCAATTACTATGTATTTAACTATTTTATATTTTATCTGAATTTATCTTCCTTATGTATTTTGCATATATTTTTATACATGTATTTTGGAGAGTATCATTTTTAAATGTTTATTAATTGATTGATTAGAAATTACTAAGCTAATATGCCATAGTGAGAACGTATTAAATTTAGAGTTAGAGGCTCTGGATTCAAATTCCACTCCAACATCAAGCCTGTTTGTTCTATTGTTGGATCCATTTGAAATTCTAATATGATTGCCCTGTTAGGAAAAAGTTGGGTGCCTTTGTGTAAAGACCCAAAGGATATCTGGACATCAAAAGGAATCATCTATCATATAGGGATCCCAACCAAAAAAAAAGTGTGCCCTGTATAGAAAATGATACCCAGACTTTTTATCCAGACTCCAGATGGAAGGACTCACTTCTTAGGAATCATTGAAAAATTCACCATGGATGATTTAGTTTCTAATCTAAAGTGAAGGGTTAATTTTAAATTGACCCCAATTCCTAAATCCTTTCAGAGGAAAGTCTTCAAAGTCTGGAAAGCTCTTTCAGGCCTCAGTGTCTGTTATATGTCTTTTTTTATTATTTTATTTTCTTTATGCCTTTGGATTGGGGAAAGTTATGTAAAGCACCCAGATAGATAAGCATTAGGCAAGCTATAATATTTCATAGACTTTGAAAAATCATCTTTGCTGAATCTGAATAACTCAATTTGAGGCAATTATAATATATATATATGTATGTGTGTGTGTGTGTGTGTGTGTGTGTGTGTGTGTACAGATAAAATATGTGCCATGTAGACTATTTTGAAACCTTTTCCTGTATGACCTTGAAGGCAAGTGAAATGCTTATTCCATCCTTGGACCACAGAGGACCTTTATGGACTAGGAGATATGGACAATGTGTTTAAAATATGTCCTGGATGATTTACAGAAGAAGGCAACCTTTTTAAGCATGGGGAAGAGTATTATGGGAGGAACTGGTGAATGGAGATCTAGTCTTCATAGTATTCACAGAATGAGTGAACCTACTTCTGGAAATATGTGATAATACATAGCAGAAGATCCTTGTTCTGATTCAGAACATGCTTAGATATACTATTAACTCTTTATTCAGAACTGAGTATAGATACAAAAGTTTTCAACAGAGAAACTCAGCTTCTCTATTCCCTGCTAGTAAACAATAGATTGCACTGATAGTCTCCTCTTTCTTAAAGACTAACATATGCCTTTAAATAATTAGGATTAATGAACAGAAGTTATAAAAAGAGACAAATTTGGGCTCGATAGAGGAAAAACATCCTAAAAGTTAAAGCTGCCCAAAAATGAAATAAACCACCTATTTACTTAGTAAGTTACCTATTCCTGGAAGTTACCTATTCCTGGATATGTTTGAGCAGAAGCTAGATGACTACTTTCAGGGATATTTTTATCCATATGACTTTAAACATTCCTTCCAATTCTATGATTCTGAAATTATCTGAAAGTACTTTCAAACAATCATCTAGCAAAGATATGAACAATTGCACAATTTTATTCAAATACCTAAATAATTAATCAGATTTATCTCTCAACCTGCTCTGTACTTGGTGCCAGCTAAATGACACAGTTCTAGATCTCAGATAGAAAGAACATAGTTAAAATCAGGTCTCAGATACTTACTATTGTGTGACTCTTGGCAAGTTACTAAACTCTGCCTCAGTTTCACAATCTGTAAAATGAGCTGAAGAAATTGTAAGGGGCTAGAACTGAGCAATGCACTTGGATAATGAAGTACGTGAGATTAATTGGCAATTGGACAGCTCCCTATTAACTTGTTTGAAGGTTGACCCTCCCCAGCTGTTCTGTGCTGACTTGATTGGTGGGACAAAGAGGGGGAAGTGACTTGTGTGGGAGGAGTAGGAGAAACTTGGGTCGTGGAACTCACGATCTCTCGCACTCATGACCTGGCGTTGGAGGGGAAGGTAAAGATCTAGAATAAAGACGTTTAGAGATCCTGACTCCGACTGATTTCTGAGAAGATAGAGTTCCAGCACAGTATCTTTGCCAAAACAAAACAAAAAACTCAGATGGTGTAGAATTGAATTGAAACACAATTGAAACAAATGTACAATAACAATCTTTCATTTAATATCCATCACTTATATGAGAGAAGGCTATAACTGCCAAAATGCTAGATGGCAATAAGATGATTGGGAGTATAAATATAAAAAATAATTCTAATGACAGAACAATATTTTTAATTCTGAATTCAGTTTAAGGAAAATTGTCAGTGATTGACTTTGTGGGCTCCCTTATAACAGAATTTGTGTCTATAATTTAATGCTTCATAAGGTCTGACAGATGCTTTATTGGGGATTCTGGGTCCCCCAAAAATACTTCTCCAATTTCAAATAATGAGCTTCTCTAGAATTAGATAGATCATGGGACAATAAATGAGTTGTCTATCATAGAACTCATATAAGGAACCTTTGTAATTGGTAGGAACTGCAGGAGTTTGCCCTTCAGTGCCATATCCCCCAAAAGCACATTACAATAAAGGATTAGAGTAGGGCTTTTTGAAGATACATGTCAATGCCACAACTAAGTCAGCCAAGAAATTATAGAACTGATACTTTATCATATTGCTTGTGTTTGTGCAAAAATCAATCAGATTGGTCTATTTCTATTCATTCATTAAGGAAGTAAAAGTTTTTGGATTAACAATACTTTGTTTTGTTTTGTTTTGGTCATCACATCTATACAGGCAAAGTTAAGTAAATTAAGTAACAGTTGAGATAATTACCATAATAAACCAAAGAGTTCATCAATAAGGAAAACAGGTATTTGAAGTTTGAGTGATCTGTTATTAACCATTTATAGCCAGATTGAGATATGCATATGTTTTATGTAATACCTATTGTTTCTTTCTTTCTTTTTTCTTTTTTCTTTTTTTTTTTTGTGCCAATTCAGATCAAGGGTATCTTAAGGGAATAGTATTAACCTGAAGGATATTGAATTCCCAGAAAGTTATTTGATGTTTGTTAAAAGCTAGAAAGAAGTGGTACTGGGGGACAAGAAGTGGCTATGGAAGACTACAAATTCATGTATGAAAAATTCTTCTATCCAAGAAGAAATTAATCGAGTTTGAGAAAAATTTTCATTTTGTCACTCTGTATACACAATGACCAAGTTGTATTGCTTGTTACAATTAATCCAATGCATATGACATTTATTTAGGATAGAAGCAATTTTATTCTTAACTTTGAATGTTCTTGGATTTCTTTTCTAATTTTCTAATTTTTACTTCCTTCCAGAAAAGAGAAACTATGGAAGAAGAATTATGCATACACCACCGGTCTCAACTGATGTTTTATCTGATTTTGCTTTCTTCTTTTTTTATTCTTTATTATAAGGAATGATTCTCTGGGTAAGGGATGAGAAAAGGTAATCCAGAAATGAAAGTGATATCAAAATAGAGAGACTCATTTTTTATTAAAGTTTAGACTATTTGATCAATTAGTATATACAACTAATATGTGTGAGTATAAATAAAATGTATCTACAGAGACTATTTTCTAATACAAGTAGCATGATGCAATGCAGAGAGTATTGAACTCTTCAAAGGATCTGGGTTGTTGTGTGACCACTTACTAGAGAAGTGATCTTAAACAGGTCATTGGTCCTCCGTGAGCCTGTTTCCTTCTCTAGAAAACATACTATAAAAATGCTTGCCCTGCTTCCTTCTGTAGGTTGTAAGGCTCAAATGACAGAATGCATATGTAAAGCACTCTACAAATGTAAAGCTCTGTTTGTTGCTGTTCTCAGAGAATTTTTTGTATTATTTCCATGACCATGCAAGATTTTTATTTTAAATGTGGGTTTCTCAATGCCTGAGAAAATGGGGCAGTCACAGAACCATGACTTTAAACAAACTTTATTTGGGCGCTTGAGTGACTAGCAATTGTGTGCAATCATTTTAGCTGTCACAGGGCCCAGAGAAATGTGGAAGAGCTCTTCCATGAAATGTTTATATTTCATAAACAAAATGATGTGCTTAACAGTCAGAGCGATGGGAGGATTCCAGCTAATGCATTTTCCAATGTGTGAGGCAGATTATTAATGCGCTCCAGTAGCTGTTAATTTCAGTTTGCCGGAATGATTTATGGGGAGGTAAAGGAGAAAGACATAATCTAATTGAGATCAGAATCACTGTTCTAGCAGGAGAGCACCAACATGTACCCCAGGCACAACAGAATGATTAATATCTAATAAGCAAATAATCCATTAAATTATTATAAACATTACTTCTGACAACTCTTTTGTTGGCAAACGGAAGAGAAAATAAACTAATTTAATAAAACAAAAGACATTAAAAATCTCTATTTTCTCTAATAAGAAAGTAAAAACAAATACTGGTTGAAGTGAAGGGAATGAATATCATAGCTATTCTGAAATGAAACAAGTTTAAGAAAAACCATGAAGCCATTTCTGCTGTAATGTAAACAATACTTGAATGAACAGAACAAAATTAGCTTTCAAAAAAAAAAAGAAAGAAAGAAAGAGGATCATTTTAGTTCTCAAACTAAAGTTTCCCGATCTTTAGTGCTCTTAGTATATATTTGTAGTTGTTGCTGATTGGTTTCAGCCTCATGTCTAGTCTAAAGCAGTCAGGTAGGTCAACAGCCATATTTTCTCCAAAGAACCCTAGAGGTCAGTGTAGTTCCTTTCTCTACCCAGGACAGAGTTGGACAAGGGTAAATTATATTATATTCTATTCAAAGGACTCAAGAGAGGTGAGTTTACTTTGAGAAACATCCCCAAATCAACATTGATTAAGAATAACAGATTTGAACAGGCAGTTTTCAAAAGAAAAAAAGGCAAACCTTTCACAATCATACAAAAGAATGTTTCAAATCACTATTAATAAAAGAATGGAAATTTAAACAACTATGAAGCTTTATTTCCCCACTGATCAGATTGGAAAAGATATAAAAGATGAAACTGGAGACCTATGAGAAACAGGAACACTAAAGAGAAAATCAAATCAAATAATTTATGCAAAATCTTCACAAACATGAAAGCACCATTAAAATGTTAATTATTATTAATTTTTAGTGAACTTCAAGTACAACTGTTCTGTAAGATAATTTTGTACTCTATTAGAAATGTCACCAAACCGTATATACCTTTGGACTCAATGAAAACCACCACTAGGCATATATGCTCAAGAAAATCAAAGAGATCAGGAAAGGTCATATAAATACAAAAATATTTTAGAAGCAGTTTTGATGATAGCAACAAACTAGAAACAAAATTAATGCCCACCAACTAGAAGATAATTGAACAAACTGTGGAACATGCACATTAAAGAAGGCGTTGTTTAGGGAACCTATAAGAAATTATAAATATGAAGATTTCGGGGACCTCTGGGAAAATTTATATGATCTGAATAAGAGCAAAGGGAGCAGAGTGACAATAATTTATATAAGGAGGGGAAAAAAAGAAAACATTGTAGGGAAAAAACAACTTTGAGGAACTTAAGAATTGGCAATAGCCAACCATGTCCCAAAAGGTCCTGTATTTGTTACCCATGTCATCACATATGTTACCCATGCTGCTACATAAAGGTGATGGATTCAAGGTGAAGGAAGAAGCCCATATTTCTGAACATAGCTATGGTATGAAAATATTCTCTTTAATTATTCTTATTAGCTATAAAGCTTTAAGGATTTTTTGAGGGGGCTAGTTAGTTTCTATTTTTAAGTAAGGGAGTCAGATAGTAATATACCAAAACTTTTTAATAGCACAAACAGGATATTATTTAAAATAATGTGTAGAATTTTTAATATTTTAAAGAGCACAATAAGAAATGGAAATCAAATCTTTTTTTGTTCTACTTTTTTTTCCTGAGGTGATTGGGGTTAAATGACTTTTCCAGGGTCACATAGCCAGAACCTATTAAGTGTCAGAAGCCAAATTTGAACTCAGGTCCTCCTGACTTCAAAGCTGGTGCTCTATCCTACACCAACTAGCTGCACCCATTTTTGGTTTTGTTATTCAAGGTTATCCAATGTGTATTTAAGGAGACAAATGGAAAGAAGACTATATATATTATTTAAAATGGAAAAAAATTTAAAAAACCATAACAATATGATCCAAACTTTCCAGATCACAAGATTCTCATCTGAACCAAACTGTTCTTATGGGATGAAAGACACCTATTCTCAGATATTGTAACTAGTTCCACTAGAAAGGAGTGTCTTCTGAATTACAGTTCACCAAATGAGCTAAGCTAATAACTTCCATAATCAATTCACACTCAGAAAGAAGAAATAATACCTTATAAGGTTTTATCAAAGTATTATGGGGAGGGTGAGCATTTTGAGAGGTTAGTCTAGATCAAAATGTGGGCATATGCCCCAATCCTCAAATACCACAAAATCTGTTTTTAAAGATGTTCTCAGAGGTGTCTCTGAAGTCTCTATTTCAAGCCAGTTAAAGGGAAGAATTCTGGGAATATGACCGAGTAGGCTGATAAATTTCGAGCTCTCCTAGTTTCCCCCACAAATTGAACAAATTTGCAACTCAGGGCAAACATAGACTGGTGAAAAATACGGAAGACGAGGCATAACAGGAGTCTTCCAGATACAACCCCAGAAGATTTTGAAGAAATCCCAGACTAGGGATTAATCTGTCTGAAATGCATACACCTCCAGGCTAGCTCTACAGAAACACCAAGTGGGGACCCCTCAGGCTAGTTGGGTGTGACTGGAGTCTCAACAGGAACCACAGAGACTTTCATCTCTCAAACTTTTTGCAAGTTGGAGTTTGAGTCCTTGAGGACTGAGTGAACCTCAGCTGTTTAGGAACACCAGGCCCACCTGTGCTGCTGAGACACGGGCCCTTGGCCAGAAGGAACCAGTACCCTATGGTTTCAGAGGCAATGGGGCAGAGACACTGCAGCTGTGTGCACTTGCAGGAGAGTAGAACTCTTGGTATAGGGTTCCTGGTCAGAATGGGGAATTGAAGGGAAGCTTGAGGCACTATCTTGCCACCCCACAATTAGAGGTGCTTACATTAAGACCTCATTTTAAAAAAATTAACCAGTAAAGAAAAAAGAACCCCACCATTGAAACATATTATGAGAACAGGGAAGACTTGGGTTCATCTTCAGAGGAGAAAATTTAGGGGAAAAAAAGCTTCTATTCCCAAGAGTAATGGAAAATGGTTTCCTGTCCAGAGGGAATTTATAGAATTCAAAAAATAATTTAAAAATCAAATGAGAATGGACGCACACTTAACACCATATACCAAGATAAGATCAAAATGGGTCCATGATTTAGGCATAAAGAATGAGATCATAAATAGATTAGAGGAACAAAGGATTGTCTATCTCTCAGACTTGTGGAGAAAGAAGGAATTTATGACCAAAGGAGAACTAGAGATCATTATTGATCACAAAATAGAAGATTTTGATTGCATCAAATTAAAAAGCTTTTGTACAAGCAAAACTAATGCAAATAAGATTAGAAGGGAAATAACAAATTGGGAAAATATTTTTACAGTTAAAGGTTCTGATAAAGGCCTCATTTCCAAATATATAGAGAACTGACTCTAATTTATAAGAAATCAAACCATTCTCCAATTGATAAATGGGCAAAGGATATGAACAGACAATTTTCAGATGATGAAATTGAAACTATATCCACTCATATGAAACAGTGTTCCAAATCACTACTGATCAGAGAAATGCAAATTAAGACAACTTTGAGATGCCACTAGACACCTGTCAGATTGGCTAAGATGACAGGAACAAATAATGATGAATGTTGGAGGGGATGTGGGAAAACTGGGACACTGATGCATTGTTGGCGGAGTTGTGAAAGAATCCAGCCATTCTGGAGAGCAATTTGGAACTATGCCCAAAAAGTTATCAAAATGTGCATACCCTTTGATCCAGCAGTGCTACTACTGGGCTTATCCCAAAGAAATACTAAAGAGGGGAAAGGGACCTGTATGTGCCAAAATATTTGAGGCAGCTCTTTTTGTAGTGGCTAGAAACTAGAAAATGAATGGATGCCCATCAATTGGAGAATGGTTGGGTAAATTGTGGTATATGAATGTTATAGAATATTATTGCTCTGTAAGAAATGATCAGCAGGATGAATATAGAGAGGCTTGAAGAGATTTCCATGATCTGATGCTGAGTGAAAAGAGCAGAACCAGGAGATCAGTATACACTTCAACAACAATATTGTATGAAGACATATTCTAATTGAAGTGGATATCTTCAACATAGAGAAGATCCAATTCAGTTCCAGTAGATCAATGATGGACAGAAACAGCTACACCCAGAAAAGGAACACTGGTAAAGAAGTGTAAAATGTTTGCACTATTGTCTTTCTACCCAGGTTACTTATAACTTCAGAATCCAATTCTTACCATGCAACAAGAAATTCGGTTTTACACACATATATTGTATCTAGGATATACTGTAACACATTTAATATATATGGGATTGCCTGTCGTCTAGAGGAGAGAGTAGAGGGAGGGAGAGGAAAATTTGGAAAAGTGAATATAAGGGATAATGTTGTAAAAAAATTACCCATGCATATGTACTGTCCAAAAAATTATAATTATAAAATTAATAAGTTATCAAAAAAAATCAAATGAGAGCTATTAAGGGGGAAAAAAATAAAAACCATCTGAGAAAAACAAGATTTTTTTAAAAGTTAACCAATTAGAAATTGAGGTACAGAATCTCAAAAATAAAAATAATGCTTTGAAAATTAGAATCAGACAAGGGGAAGTCAGTGAACTTATAAAAACTAAGAAATAACAAAAAAGATTATAAAGAATGAGAAAATAGAACAGAATGTGAAACATTTTATAAGAAAAATGACAGTCGCAGAGAACTGATCAAGAAGAGAAAATATAAGAATAATTGGACTGCCAGAAAGTTGTGGCAAAAAAAAAAAGAGAACCTTGACACAGTAATGCAGGAATTAATCCAAGAAAATTGCCCTGGAATGATGGAAAAATAGAAATAGAAAAAATCCACTGATCACCACCTCAAAGAAATCCTTTCTAGAAAACACACAGGAATATTATTGCCAAATTTTGAAAAACCCAGATCCAAGAGAAAATTTTGCAAGAAACAAGAAAAAAAAAAACAATTCAAATATGCTAGAGCTATAATTAAAATAGAACAAGATTTATCAATACCTACAGTAAAGGATGCTGGGATCATATCTACAGTCAATCAAAAGAACTAAACCTATGGCCAAAAATACCTAATCCAACAAAGTTATCTATAATTTTGAATGAGAAAAAATTGACATTCATGAACTTGCAGATTTTTAGGACTTTCTATCAACCAAACCTGAGCTCAACAGAAAATTTAATATATAAGGCCAATATCAAAGATCAATTTTAAGGAACTCAACATGGACAAACTGTTTAAATGTGGACAAATGATATGTGGGGATTTTTGCATAGGAAATGTATACTCTGTGTTCAAGATTCACATTAACAACAGGGTAGCTCAAAACAAAGACTGGCAGAGTTGAGGTAAAAATAATAGTCATGTTATACAAATGAGATTCAGAGGAAGAATAGACACAGAGGCATTACAGAGGGGAAGAGGGCTTTTAGTTCTGAAAGCCTACTCACATTGGGAATGAATTCAATAGGCATGCATACATATCATGAAAGATATAGCACCATCCAAAAATCTATAAAGAAATAAGGTGGGAGGGAGGGGCAGTTGGGGAATTAAAGGATGAGGGAAGAAGATAAAGGAGGGATCCTTGAGTGGGGGAAATTAACTAATAAAAAAAGCAAGTTATGGAGCAGAATGTAATTAAAGAATCAGCAAGGATAGGAAAAACATATGCATGTATGTGGGGGGTGACACTGTATGTATGTATGTATATATCTACATATGTATATATATTTTTATATAAATATATTTTTTCTTAACTGTAGCTTGTTAGGGGGGATGGGAGGATGAAAAGGGAAAGAAAAATAAAGTAAATAAAATACGAACTAGAAAAAAAAAGAACAATTTACAAGGAAGTAAAAAAAAGGATATCCATTAATATAATTTCATATATATATATATATATATATTTGCTTCATCTGGTAAATTGTTGTTATATATTTTGAACCCTCTCTGATGTTCTGCTGGGCACATGACAATGCTCTCCTTTGTTTTGTTTTAGTTTGTTTTGTATCCCTTTTCTGTTTTTCTTTTTTTCTTACTCTTTTTTCAAATGAAATAATTTTTAAAAAAACAGTTAAAGTAGAAAGAACATTTATAAGATGAATGACACAACAGGTAAGGAACCAAAATCATGGAAAAGACACATGTCTAGCAAAAAAAAAATACTGAGAGATTTATCAGACTTGTGGGGAAAAAAAAAGTTTGACTCTCTTAAAAAGTATAGCTGTCCAGTTGTCTTAGCTCAGCTAAATGAGAAGCACTGAGGAACACATGCATTGATGAAAACATCCAGATACCCAAGTCCTTTATCCAAACCTTAATAAAAAAATCAAGCTGCAATTGTGCTCTCTCTTTCCCTCCCTCCCTCCCTTTCTCCCTTCTTCCTTCCCTACTTCACTGGACAAGTAGGAATCTTTCTCCAATTGTTTTTGTGAATAGGTATGTACGTGGACAGTTAGGTAGAAGTCTTTTAAGTGATAATGGATCTTATTCAGGACACTTCATATAGTGTGCCAGATCTTCGTGCAATCAAGACAGTGTTTTATGTGATCAGAAGCATCTAAATGGCCTCCCTATCTCTAGGGAGTCAAGTTTCCATTGTATACCAAGCTAGATGTCCTCTGTGACACGGACAAACACCCTTGGGAAGTATACATACCCCTGATTTATGCCTTATTTAATAGTAATAAAGAGACCATCAAACAAAATTATCTGTTATTACATTTTTCATAGAATATTTTGTAATTTTAACATATGCATGGAAAATATATTGTTGGTAGAGAATCTTTAGGACAGCATTTTGTTCTACCAGAGCAAATGCTTTAAAAAAAAATTAGCCCCCAAACAATAATCTTGTATTCACTACTTGTTTCACTCAGTCATGTGACTGGAAAGACTGGGTTTCTACTGCCAATCACTTTTACTTTGACCTCAATCCAAATATCTTTTTCCATTAATTAAATAGAAAAAAAAAGTTGAATTGTTCAACCTTTTCATCCATTATCATCATCTCAACAACCCTCAGTCATAATCTTCAGCTGAACATGTTCAATATCTCAAACTTAATATGTTCATGTTTCTTTTCATCTTGCCCATTCCTTCCCTTCTCTACTTCCATCAAAAGCACACCATCTTCTAAGTCAATCAAGTACATAACATAGAGTCATCCTAGTTTCTCTCTTCTCTCTCTTTCTCTCTGTCATTTCCACCCCCTTCCCTCTAACCAATCTGTGTCTGTCTCTCCATGTCAGTCATTACCATACTAGTTCAAATCTTTATAACCCATGACCTTGACTATAATTCAACAAATGTGTATTAAAGACTAGCTATGTGTATAGAAACTATGATAGATACTAGGGACCCCTAAAACAAAAGTAAAAAAAAAAACAGTTCTTATGCTCAAGAACTTTGAATGATGCAAAATGTGAAGAGATATGTGAAATGTAAAATAATTTGAAGTAGAGGAATCCCTCACTCCATCCTAGGATTAGTCCAAACCATACATTCTACAATCATTAGAAATTTCAAAACTTATTCTAATTCCTTGAGTAAAAAAAATAATCATTCTAGTAGATTGGTCAAAATGGCAACAAGCATTTATTAATTTTGCATTTTGCGCCAGGTCCTGTGCTAAAGAGTGAAGATATAAATAAATTAAAAGGAAGAATTGTTCTTGCCTTCGAGGAGCTTACATTTTAATGGGAGGAAGACACACATGGAGATATTGGTGTTAGAAGTAAAACTAGGAGGGAAACGAAAGATATCCACTCTGATCTCCTCCCTAAAATGAAGATCCCAGGAATAATTAACTGATGAAGAAAGGGGGCCTGTATAGTGGGAGATTGTTTCAGGATGAGACTAAAGTATGGCTCAGAAAGAAAATCCATTACTCCAGAAAGTCCAGAAAAAAAGCATTAAAGAAGAGAAAATGGAGTTCATGGCTCAAGAGGCATAATCATATCACTATTTGTCATTCTCTTGTCTCAAGGTCTAAAAACTTCCTTAGTATTGATTATTTCTAATATTACTTTCTTAATTTTATACTTCTCTGCTTTCAAAAAATGTTTCAAACATTTTCAGGTATGAAATACTTTTCCTCTATTCAGTATCTTTTTTCCAAAGTAACTTTATTTCTTTATGGTTTTAATATTCACTTCCAACTTGTTTTAAACTGATGAGAGATGAACGTTTCCAGTTTACTGACAATAAAATACTTCCATTTTGGTTTCTTACTTAAGAACTTTGAAAATTCATGGTTTCTTTTAATTCCTTTTGGATGACTTTGCTTCTAATTTTTTGTTGTTTTTTAGTCATAATCATATCTGACTCTTTAAGATCCCATTTGGGGTTTTCTTGGCAAAGAGACTAAAGGGGTTTGCCATTTTTTTCCAACTAATTTTTATAGATGATAAAATTGTAAATAGAGTCACATAGCTAATAAGTGTCTCAGATCAAGTTACCAGATAATTAAAATCTGCCAAATCATTCAATAGCTCACAGTAGTCAGATACAACATTTTTTTAAATGGAAAATATCTTATTCCTTTTTTTTTTTGAGGCAACTGTTTCCCTCAAGGTGACTTAAATAAGCCTTCTTCCTCCAATTTAGAGAGAAAATTAAGACAAAAGTCCCTGCCAAGTGATATTCTTCAGTAGTAAATTAGGCTGAGATGTGAATTTCTTTTGAGGGTCTTTTTCCTTCATTTTTTGAAGTCTCTGGAAATGAACTTTTAATCTGACTTCAGTTATTTTAAGGTATGAAAACACTTTTACTAATTACATATCAACACAAACTCACAAAGAGGACAACTACAATACTGCAATTGCTAAAAAGACATTCCTTCTCAACCAAAAATCCATTGAATGTAATTTAGATTAAAAGATCACTTTTAGACACCTTAATCAATCATTTTACTTAAGAATTTTCATATTTGATTCTCCAGGGAGTAAAATACCCACTAAAGGGTCTGACTTTTCTAGCAACAAATATTTTTAAATATTATTTTCCCGGTCTGAGGTTTTCCCCAAGTTTCTCCTAGTTGCACTAATGACTTTACCTACAGAGTGGAGAATGGTTTTCAATGCTCTGTCATTCAAATGAGCCTGATTTCAATTCCTGACTTGTAATAGGATCCATGGTCACTTTTCTGGGTACAATCATCTGAAGCCTCATTTCTCATTCCTAAGGACATACTAATTTTAAAATCAGCCACTGTCAGAAATAATTGATTAATTATGAAATTATGAAGAATCTTCCATAGATTCTATTGAACACTATTTATATGTGTTGGGGAGGGAGAAGTAATCTTTGTGATGTCTCACATACTCCTTTACTGTTGAGAAATTACTAGTTTTAAGATTGGTTTCTCCTTAGACTTTTATGTTTCTAAATATTCACGAAAAATAGTCAAGCCACCAAGTGAAAAAACATCACTTTTAGCCAAGAATGAATTCTTGAACCAAGCCCCAATGTTATAGAATTTCTAAGTGACTAGGAGCAATTTAAGCTATTGTTAAGGGACTGGGCCACAAGTCCCAGATGTGATTTATAGTCCAATGCAAAGAAAAGAATAAGGAAAGTATCTCTATTATTAGGCTCAGGCTCCTTTACTTTCCCTTTCAATGGTGTAGTAGCCTGAAATTAGCTTAGTCCAAGACTTGATAGGAAACTTTAAGCTATGAGAAAGGGCTTTCATTGACATAGTTTCCTTAAACTATGGAAGTATAAAATAGAAGGTGACCACAAAGACCTTCACAAATACCTTTGATTGTGTGTCCGACAGACTTGGATTTTCTTTTAAGTGAACAGACACACAGGGAATCTAATCAGGAGTCAACAAGGATCGATAGATCTACTTTGAAAGATCCCAAGGTACATACTTAGAACCCCTGCTACTGGGAAGGCTAAGACTGGTGGATCATTTGAGTTCAGGAGTTCTGGGCTAAAGTAAGGGCTAAATTGAATGGGTATCCGAGCTAAATCTGGCACCAGTATGGTGAACCCATAGATGCAAGTATCAAGCTGCTAAAAAAGAGTCCAATTTAGGGCAGATAAAGCTCTTATGCCTATGAGCAGCTGTTTTTCTTCTAGCCAGGAAGACCAGTCAAGATAGAAAAATAAGAATAAAGGAGGGGGTAAAAAGGAAGAAATGGAGGAAGGAAGGAAGGAAGGAAAGAAGGAAGGAAGGAAGGAAGGAAGGAAGGAAGGAAGGAAGGAAGGAAGGAAGGAAGGAAGGAAGGAAGGAAGGAAGGAAGGAAGGAAGGAAGGAAGGAAGGAAGGAAGGAAGGAAGGAAGGAAGGAAGAGTCAGATTTCCATTATCATTCATGTCCATTCCTGTTTATATCCTAAAATGAAATTACAGCAGCTGAAATTACACCAAGATACAGGTTTAGTTTAAGAAGTTGGTTATTCCATCCTACATCTGCCTTTGTTGTTTGTCCTTCATTCTCAAAGAGCATCATGATATAATGTCAAGGAGGTAATGTCATGACATGCGAGTAAATTGGATTTAAGTGAGGGAGGGCTGGGCAAGATCACCTGCCTCACTTTCCCCTCCAGAGCCATCTTGGTCCAGTGGCAAGATATAGATCAAGACGACTGCAGGTAGCCCTGGATGAAATGGGAGATATTGACCTTTTTAAGCTAAGATCTTCTCAGTTTAATTGAGGCTGCATCCATTCAGTAACTAAGGTTAGGTAGCAATTGAGACAAAGAATCTCTTCTTTTATGAACAGGAGAAATTACATAGGGAAAAAGAAATTATATCAAAAGACAGAAAAAATTATTGCTATAAAAGGGACCCAAGAGTAGTATTAATTCTGTTTAACAATTAAGAGTTTGATATTTCTAGAAGAAATTCTCATTTATAGTTGGAGACTTTTAATCTGCTACAAAGTTCTCAAGATCCAGAATTTGAAAAAAAAAAAAAGTCATTTTTAGCAATGTGTGTATGTTTTTCAAATGATTAGGAAAAAGCCATTTCCAAAAGGATTTTTAATCCAAAAACAAAGCCCTAATTGAATCAGAGCAAAAGCTTCTTTTCAAAGGAGAAACCATTAGATTAAGGGGTTTGTTTGTTCTCTGGAAATCCTTGGATTCTCAGGTTATTTTAGAAAAACCTGAACAGCAACTATGTAAGAATTGAGTCTTGCTTCATTTCTTCTGCAGTAACCAGTCCAATCAACTGTCTCTGCACAGACATTTTTAAGCAAGGGCCCATTAACTTTTTAAAATATATATATTTTATAATTGTACTTCAATATTTCAACGACAACATTCCAGTCCATCCAGCCACCAAAGTGATCTTCCGAAGTTCAAGCATGACTATCTCAAGCTTTCTCCCCTAAATTCAATAATTGACAATGACTCTCTATTTACCACCAAGATCAACTATAAGGCTCTGATTGATTTTTAAAGATTTTTTATAACAAAGACTCTTTTAACCTTTCCAGTCTTGTTATTCCTTCAACCCTTTCTCTGCTATCTAATAACTGGTCTCTTGACTTTTTCTCAAACGAGATGCTATATCTCCTAATTTTATCATTGCTAATGATAATGCTATAAGACCCCCTTGCTTGAAATTATCTCCTTTCTTTTCTTTGGTTGCTTATTTCCCTGGCTTTCTTGGAGTTTTAGGTGAAATTCCATCTTCTGCATGAAGCCTTTCCCAGTTCTCCCTCTGGGATTATTTCCAAATTATCCTGCATATATCTTCTTTGTCCAGAATTTTTTGTCATCCCCCCCCCCATTAGATTGTAAGCTTCCTGAAGGCGGGGAGTGTTTTTGAGTTTATTTGCTTATCACAGTGCCTCAGCCAGAGGATGAATAAAATAAATGTTTGTTGATTTGACTTGACTGGACAGTTGAACATCAAGTTATTGTTGATCAAGTTAATCCTGATGGCACACAAAAAAATCACAATGGTTTAAACTTGGGATGTAGAGTCAGAAGCCTAGAGTTCAAATCTCCTTTAAGACATTTACTGATTGAATAACCCTAGAAATTCATTAAACCTCTTAGATTTGGGTTCCTTATCTATAAAATGGGAATATTTGCAACACCTACTTCACTGTATTGTTGTGAGGAACCAATGAGATAGCATTTGTAAAATGTTTTATAAATACTAAAGTACTATATGAATATTAGCTAGCTATTCACTACTTCTAGATCAAAGATACCAATATTTGTGTTGAGTTTGGGAAGAGAGAAAGAGAAATGGGCTTATGGAAGTCATTACATTTTGAATGTAATCAAAATCAATTCAACTCCCAACTACAATATTACTTGAAAGGCTATCAGGTGAAAGAGGGATTAGCTTCATTCTACTTATTCCCAGAGAGCAGAACCAAAAGCAAGGGGATCAATAGGTAGAAGCTGCAAAGCTATGAATTTTGGTGTGTTCTAAGTGAAAAAACCTCTCAGATTCTATCCTTCTGAATCCAAATATCCCTCACTAAAGAATCACAAAATCTTAGAGATGAGAGGGAGGATTGAATGAGATGGCCTCTGACCTCTTTTCAGCTCAAAATAGGAAAATTTATGGTTCTATGATCTCTAAACTTCCTTCTAGTTATGTCATATAAACCATGAACACAGAGATAAGACAGATGGAGAAAGATAGAAAAAGAGACAGAAAGAATGGGGGGGGGGAGTACCCAAGAAACAGTTGAATAAATGTATAGTTTTATCCATACTCTTATCAGTCAAAAGGCATTTTTAAAACACCTACTATCCAACCTCAGACATTCCCAAAAAGTGTATGACACTAGCTAAGTGTCATTATTCTTTATTTCAGATTCCTCAAATGGTGATAATAGTAGCATTCACCTCCCAGAGTTATTGTGAAGATCAAATGAGAGAATATTTATAAAATAGCTTTATGTGTTTAGAATGCAGCAGGCACTAGATAAACACTTGCTATTGTTATTAATAACTGTGTAGATTCTAAGTTTAAAATATAAATAAAAGAGAGTCCCTGTCTTTAAGAAGGTTATTCTTTCCCATTTCCAGTAGTATTTTATTTTTCCAATTTACATGAAAAGATGGCTTTCAATATTCCTTTTTGTAAGATTTTGAGTCCCAAAATTTTTATTTCTCTATTTCTTACCTTCCTCTTCCCCAAGATAGCAAGCAATCTGATATAGGTTAAACATGCACAATCATTTTAAACATATTTCCATATTAGTTATGTTGTGAAAGAAAACTCAGAACAAAAGGGGAAAACCACAAGAAAGAAAAAGCAAACAAACAAACAACAAAAAGGTGAAAATAGTTTGTTTCAATCCCTGTTTGGTTTCCATACTATTGTCTCTGGATATAGATGGCCTTTTCCACCTGAAGTCTATTAGAATTGTTTTGAATTGTATTTATGAGAAAAGCTAATACTAACATAGTTAATCAACACATAGTCTTGCTGTTAGTTAGTGTGTGCAATGTTCTAATTCTGTTCCTTTCACTCAGCATCAATTCATATGTCTTTCCAGACTTTTCTGAAATCAGCCAGCTCATCATTTCTTATAGAAAAATAGTATTCCATTACATTCATATACCATAATTTATTCAGCCATTCTGCCAACTGATAAGTATTCACTGAATTCCCAATTCTCTTCAAAGAGCTTATTGTTTATTAAAGCAGATATAACACTAAAAAATTAATGGAGACCACTGTTAACCTCTGGGATCTTAGTGCATGTTTGAATAGGATGCACAATATGGTCTATCTGACTAGATATAGTGGGTTGAAATAAAATTTGAAATTATAAAACACTGATGCACTTGCCAGGTTAAGCAAGTAAGGGTAATGTCCAGTTGAGTTATCCTAGGTTCAAAGTTCTCTGTGGATTCACATCTACTCAAAAAATTTAGCTTTACTATTTCTTTACTTTTACTATTTATCTAGAGCACAAAACTAATTCAAAGCAAAAGGATATAATGAAATAGCATAATATCATATTATGAAAAATAGATCTAAAATTGTTTCCTCCAGAAACCTGGGACACATTTTTTTCAAAAATAAACAAACTACCAGAGGGAAGAATAATCATGCATGGGGAACATGTGAAGAGGGAAAACCTATGCCTCCATTACTAAAGAGTAGCTGGTATCTTCTGCTTGTTCCCCACTAGTTGTAGCATGAGATCTCTATTAGATACAATGCTTCTGCTAAAAGTATGTTCCTGATACTTGCCTGTGTCTGATATTACTTATATCTAGTGCCTTAAGGTTGCTGCCTGAAAGTGTCCCATAGCATGATTCTACTAGCATCAATTCTATGAGGATGTACAGAATATCATGTCTCTTTTAAATTTAATCATATGGCCTAAACTAAAGTTTTGGTTTTGGTCTTTGGTTTTTTGATATAAGATTAGAAAGGCAGGAGGTTGCTAGGTTATGAAAGGCTCTGAATGCCAAATAGCATTTTGTATTTGCTCCTGGAGTCAATAGGGAGCCACTGGAGCTGTATTTCTTCATTCCTTTTTGGGGATCCAATATCCTTCAAATCTATCATCATGAGAGATTTGACCAAAAAGATCCCCAAAGTTGTCTGAATCATATCCATTGATATTCATAGGAATCCAAAAAATTCTTTTGAATCTTCCTTGCAAATGAATCAAAGCACCCATATGAAAGTTTAGCCCAGAGAGCCAGCTCATTATTTTCCTTATGCCTAGAGTATGTCTGTCTCAGCAGAGGAAAGTGGGGAGGAGGGAAGGAAGGAATGTGTCTTTATGTTCTCTTTGCTGTGTTTTCATGGTGGATGTGAAGTTCTTAGAAGGCAAGAACAATGCCTAGATGCTTAACATTCGTATATCTTTTGGAGATTCTGGGAAGATGGCAGAGTAGCTCTGAAATTTCCTTGATCACAGTGATCTGTATTTCTGAGATGCTGAATCCTTGTTATACAGTTTTAACCTTGGCAGAAAAATGCTTGGTTAGGGCTTTTAAGGTGAAATCTACTGATACTACAATGATCATTTAGGAAGGTTTATAATCACATAGTTTTGAATGCTTTATTCCAGTAAATAAAAATAGAATAATAATAATAATAACTTGCTACCAATATGTTTGCTAACCTCTGACTTCTCTAAGGAAACCAAGCTGTCTTAAAGATGCAACTTTAATTTCTCATCTTCTGTTTCAGTGAATAACTATTGAAACAACAAAATAATATTAAATCAAGAAAAAAAACAGATTTTTACAGAAGTTTACCCTGATAGAAGCAGGTGATTACATCCCCATAAAATTTCATTGTTATGCTTTTTCTTAGGGCAAACAATTTAATCTATATCTTTAAATTAATAAAAGTTTATTTTGAGTTTTAAAAGCTAAAAAATATAGTTCACAGTATAATTCCTTTAATCTCCAAACCAAACTATTCCCATAATAAATTATGGCAGTAACAGCTGGCTGCCAATGAAGTCAACTATTAATTGTATGTTCACTGCACTGCCTCACATAAGTCAATGTGAATAATGAGCAGTCCTTCCTGTACTATAGATACAAAGAACTGAAACAGCAATATAATTTAAGATCGGCTGTCATATCTCTGGGACTAGGTGTCATTGGTTGCCTCTTTGCTAGAAGCGTGGCAAAAATGAGAGGCATATTGTACAACTAATATGCTCTCTATGGAAAAAACCCCTAGTCAACTCTATAAAAATGATGTTAGAAAACATTTATGACTGTGTATCCTAGAGAGATAGGTCACTCACTAGCTCTTAAAGACCTCAAGGGTCATTCAAAATTCTCCCTCAGTAATTGATCTCAGAGTCTGACTACTTCACCTCCAATATTTCAAATTCTCAAAAGCCCCTCGTTGACCACATAGCTACATTCTCACCATTTCTCCCATTCACTCACTACTACTAAATCTGGTTTTGTCATAATAGCAACCACTATTCAAGTCTTCCCTATATAAAAAAGGAAAGGGTGGGAAAAAGTGTCCCTTCTTCAGAAAATTTTCATTTTGAGAAAATACAAAGTAATTTCAAAGAATATACTAGGAATTAGAAAAGATGAGGAAAAGCTTCAAGTGAGAGGTGGTACCTGAGCTGAAATAGAAAAAAGGAAGGAACACATTTCACTTTTTTGCAGAGAAAGGAAATGAAACTTCCTATTTGAGGATTGGTGTATATAGGCCAGGTGAACTGAATGTAAAGTGTGTAAAAAGGAGTAATTTATAATTAATATAGAAAGGTAGAATGAAGTCTGATTGGCTTTAAAGGACAATGAACTGTGTATTTTATCCCAAAGCAAGGGATAAAGGCAGTGTGTAGGACATGGGGATATTGATAGGGGTAAGGGTGAGGGTAATGGATCTCTTTGGTAGTCTCTTGAAATCTATATGTCCCACTAATACATTGCTGGTGGAGTTGCGAAAGAATCCAGCCATTCTGGAGAGCAATCTGGAATTATGCCCAAAAAGTTATCAAACTGTGCATACCCTTTGACCCAGCAGCGCTACTACTGGGATTATATCCCAAAGAAATACTAAAGAGCGGAAAGAGACATATATGTGCCAAAATGTTTGTGGCAGCTCTTTTTGTTGTAGCTAGAAACTGGAAGATGAATGGATGTCCATCAGTTGGAGAATGGTTGGGTAAATTATGGTATATGAAGGTTATGGAATATTATTGCTCTGTAAGAAATGACCAGCAGGAGGAATACAGAGAGGCCTGGAGAGACTTAAATCAACTGATGCTGAGTGAAATGAGCAGAACCAGAAGATCACTGTACACTTCAACAATAATACTGTATGAGGATGTATTCTGATGGAAGTGGAAATCTTCAACATAAAGAAGATCCAACTCACTTCCAGTTGATCAATGATGGACAGAGGTAGCTACACCCAGAGAAGAAACACTGGGAAGTGAATGTAAATTGTTAGCACTAATATCTGTCTGCCCAGGTTGCATGTACCTTCGGATTCTAATGTTTATTGTGCAACAAGAAAATGATATTCACACACATGTATTGTACCTAGACTATATTGTAACACATGTAAAATGTATGGGATTGCCTGTCATCGGGGGGAGGGAATAGAGGGAGGGGGGGATAATTTGGAAAAATTAATACAAGGGATAATATTATAAAAAATATATATATAATAAAAAATTTTAAAAAAAAGAAATCTATATGTCCCTTCTTAGAATATTTTAATTTTATAAAATAAAATACATAAGATTACAAATAAAACCAATTGTATTGACATTGTTACAGGAAAAAAACTATTTAATTCATGGATTCCAGTTCAATAATCCCACATCTAGAAATTGGGGATCTGACAATACTTAGAGGGGTTTTAGAATACCAATAGTCCAATTCAAGAAAACATGGACTTCATAATAAGATAGTAAAGCAAGTCAGGTTTATAAAGGGGAGATGACTCACAAAATGTCAGGCAGCCAGGAAGAATAATGAGCCCAGGATATAATTGAACACTCTACTGGAATGCTTGAAGGAATGGAGCACCATCTTTTCTACCAATAAATTGGTGAATTTTCTAAATTTTTTAATTTTTAATTTATGAAGTAAGAAAAATATTTCCATAATATAGTAGAATATTTATAAGGCAATAATTATCAAAACTATCTTATACTAGTTAAGTGTAATAAGAAGCTAAGAGAAAATAGATCAGTGGAATGGAGTTTAATTACAGATTATCTGTAGATGATTAGACATGTATTTGGAGATGTTCATCATATTTATATTTGTTGTTGTTATTGTTCAAGCATTACAATCATGTCCAACTTTTCATGACCTATTTAAAGTTTTCTTGATGGATATACTAAAATGATTTACCATTTATTTCTCCATATCATTTTATAGATGAGAAAACTGAGGTAAACAGAATTAAGTGATTTGCCCAGGATGGAATAGTTAGTAAGTATCAGAGGCCAGATTTGAACCCACAAAGATGAGTCTTCCTGATTCCATGTCTGGCACTCTACTGAACCACCTAGCTGCATCATTCATAATAAAAAAAAAACCCACTGACAATGGAATCTTCTTCAAAATTAAAGAAAAAGTAAAACCTCTGAATTGATAGATAAAACTCTTCTTCATAGTGTGATATACTAAGTACAATAGCAGGAAGAGCTAAAGGTTCTCTTTAAGTGGACAGAAAAAGAGATAAATGAGTTGGCATGTAAATGTGATATTATATGATATATAATGATATAATATTATATATATGATATATATTATATATAATATATTTATATGTTATTATAATATATGTTATATAATATTATTATTAATAATATTATTATATTATATATTATGATATATTATGATATTATATATTATATTATATTATATTATTCTATATATTTAGGTTGTTGTCTGGAAATCCAAAGTATATGTCCCCCAAGTACTCTTCCTATTGTGCACTACAATGTTTTAAATAACAATGCTTCCAAAAAACAAAATTAACTGAAAAATAGATGAACATATGCTTCCTCTCAATTAATCCTTTGTGCTATTTATTTAACTTCTCATTTAAAAAAAACTAAACAAAGATAACAATGAACAACACTATTTTTAAAAAGATGAAAAGTGTGTAAGTTTTAAGGAAGTCAAAAACAAAAGAAAAAGCCTTAGATTTCAAATGAGAAGCCCAGGGTTCAAATCTAAGTTGTGCTAGCTTTTAGGAGCTTAGACACATTGCTCATCTTTTCTTGCTCTATTTTCTCAATTGAAGAGGTTAGACTCTCTAGACTCCCTTCTAGGTTTAGATCTGTGAAGATTCAAGAAGATTTATGATAGAGCTACAATCCCATGACTATGTGACATTTAAGATCTTTTATTGCTCTAAATCTATGACCTATATATATTTCATTCGCAATCCCATTGATTCTTAACTATTGCCAATCACTGCTTAATCTAAACCTAGTTTTATTCCTAGATTTGTATAGATTTCTAACTTATTTATCCTGAATCATGGAGTCTGACCTACTTTTTAGCCTTGACCACATTCTTCTGACCAATTTGATACAAACTGGAACAAACCAAAATTTGTTCACCGCACTGCCTCATAGAGTAGATTCTAGATTGAAAAACAAGAGACCAAGATACAAATCCTTGACCTGTTGTTTTATTAAGTGTTACATGAATCAAGTATGTACCCTCTCTGGGATTCAGATGAACTAAATCAAGATTTCTTAGTTTAGAATTTCATTTATTTTTATAATAACATATTATATGATAAAATAGCTTAATAGTTTTCTTCCTAAAATCCTAAGAAGCTATCCATTTTCAATATCTGCCTTAGTTTCTCTTTATCACATTTAATGTAGTTGTCTTCTTCTTTGTCATATTCATCGTTGTCTTATTTACTCATAATTTTGTTAAGTTAATTAATAAGATGGCTTTTCCATTACCTCTTAAGTTTGTTTTTTTTTTACTCTGCCGTCAAATAAAAGCAGAACACTCAAGAAATTTGAAATCACATAATAGCTTTGGTCTATGTGAAGGTTTTGTGAAAGTAAGATTTGGGATGTTTATATCAAGAGACCCAACATATAATAAATAGGTTATTTTTATAGAGTTGAATTAACAGAAATAAAAGCTACTCTTCTCTAGTGACATATCCTAATATTACAAGAGTTATAATTTTATTTTAATATGTATTCATTTGTGAGCTTTAAAAAAAATAAAAAACATGAAAAGGCCAGGGCCTCCTTCAAAGGAAAATGTTTTTGATCATCAATATTTTAAATAAAAATAAAATTTTATAAGTTTAAAAAACAGAAATATAAACTGATTTTTTGTCATACCAACAAGTATGAGGAATTCAGCACCTATCTCATAGTTTTCCTCTGGATCTCAGCTCTTATCTTCACACTTGGAAACTTTGATATACATATTGATGTCCCCTCAAACATTCTGAGTTTCTAATTCATCAACCTCTTCAATTCCCATGACCTATGCTTTCACTCCAACTCCGTTATAAACAGAGACAGTCATACCCTTGATTACTGACAAGTATTCATCTCCATGATCCAAAAGGATGAAATTCCTCATCTGACCGTAACCAACTACCCTTACATTTTTCCTTGTTTCTCATCCTTAATAAAGCTATTTTTCATCTTCACCAAAACCTACAGTCACTCCACCCATAGATAATTTTCCAGTCCATCACCCTCTACTCTGTATTCACTTTTCTCCATTTGCAGTATTGATGCTGAACCAGGGTTGATCTGATAACCATACTCACATGTATTTTATTCTTCAGGCTTCCATTTAACTCATTCCTATATTTAATCTTCTTGCTTCAATCCCTAGAGTAATTCAAAAATATATTTGGATGTTTTCATTCCAATTAATAAAATTACAACTGCTTTCGCATTAATATCTGTTGGTTTAAACTTTGATTTTATTTGACAAAATATATAAAAATATTTTAATATCCTGTGATTGAATAAATCTTAAAATTACTGAATATATAATGTGCTAGCAAGTGAAATCAATAATAGCATAGACCCACAAAAGCTTACTTACAATATTTTAGGTCTAAGAAAAGTCACAGTCAAGATGGAGCCAATACGGTGTTCATCTAAAGTGCTCCCAATTTCCACTTCAAACAATTTTAAAAGTATGCTTCAAAACAAATTCTGGAGAGACAGAACCCACAAAAGGATAGGATGAAAAATTTTCCAACTTAGACAACTTAAAAGGTTGACAGGAAAGGTCTGTCTCACTGAGGTAAGTAGAAAGTGCAATCCAATGCAAGCTGTCCTTCAAGCCAGAGTTGAGGCTTGCAGAAACCAATAGCAAAAAGATGCTCCAAGATGCCAGTAGCAAGCCATACTTAATGCAAGCCAGAAGTAGGTCTTGGTGGGTAACTGAAGAAGCAGCAGTGTATTCTGAAATTTCCAGCCTATATACAATCAGAGGGTCAGACAACTGTTCAAAGGAAATTACAAGGGTCCCTTTGATGACATAGGGGGCAAAGAGTCTATCATATGATCGATACTTAAATTTGAATCACACTCTAAGAGCAAGGAGGTGCATTAGGACTCTAGCCTCTATAGACTCAGGTGATCCTGGTCCACAGTTCCAGGATGGAAAAGAGTGCTTGTGGTCTCTCATAGACAAAAGAATAGGCTAGGAGAACAATGGCTCCTTAAATCATAACGTCTTGGAAAAACTATAAACTTACAGCATACAAAAAAGCCTGAAACTTAGAATAGTACCTCCTCTACCCCAGGAGCAAAATTCAACTTTTACGTAAAGTTGAAAGTCAAAAAATAGGCTAGGAAAATGAACAAACAATAACAACAACAAAAAAGAAACTGATCATAGAAACAGGAAAAAATCAAAACACAAACTCAGAATAAGACAACAAAATCAAAAAGTTATATGTAAAGGTAATGTCACCCACCCCCCAAGAAAAATCTGAATTGATCTCAAGCCAAAAAAGATTTCATAGAAGAACTCAAAAAAGAATTTTAAAATCAAATGAGAGGTGGAAGAAAAATCGGCAAAATAAATAAGAACAGCATGAGAAAATCATGAAAAAAGAGTCAAAAGCTTGGTAAAGGAAACACAAAAAATACTAAGGGGGGATAGAATCTTGGCAATTCTATTGGGGTGGGGAACAGAATAATCCAAATTGCAAAAGAAACACAAAATTCTATAAAGTAGAATTGGCCATATAGGAAAAAGACATACAAAAATTCACTAAAGAGAACTTCTTTAAAAAACAGAATTAGCCACATGGAAAAGGAGGCATTAAAGCTTAGTAAAATAATAATAATAATAAAATTCCTTAAAAACTAGATTTAGGCAAGTGGAAGCTAATATTTCCATGAGACATTATAAAAAATTAAACAGAATCAAAAGAATTTAAAAATAGAAGATAATATGAAATGTGCTATTGGAAAAACAACTGATCTGGAAAATAGGTCCAAAAGGAAGAATTTGAGAATCATTGGACTACCTAAAAGCATGATCAAGATGGAGCCAAAATCTTTCAAAAAATTATCAGGAAAAACTACCCTGGTATCCTAGAACAAGACAAAATAGAAATTGAAAGAATCCACCAATCACTTCTTGGAAAAGATGATAAAATTAAACTCCCAGGAATATTATAGCTAAATTCCATTTTGAGAAGGAATGATTAGACTAGAAGGAGGATAATTAGAAGAAAAACCAGGGAGGAAAATAATCTAGGAGAAGGAGGTAGAAGATAGAATGTTGCACAGGGGAAACAGAAAATAGATCCATTTGGGTGGAAGTACATGGAATAGAGTATATGAAATCTGGAAATCAAGCTAGAAAGATGGCTTGGAACAAGACATGAAAAAATTTAAATGTCAAAAAAGATATCTATATTTTATCCAAGAAGCAATATTCACTGAGGTTTTTTGAGCACAGAAAGAGTAATATCTTATTCATACATATGGAGTATTTTAACAGAGATGTCAAAAAGTCAGCTGGCAGTACAGATTATAGTTCAGAAAAGCGATGATGACTGGATATGTAGATATAGGAATCATCTGCATAGAGATGTTAAATGAAGAATTAGGAGCTGATAAAAAAAAATGATACATGGAGAAAGAAAAAAGGCTCAAACCCAGCCCATGGTATATATATCTATGTATTCTGGTTTGGGCTGATATAGTATTTCAGGTTATAATACAATGAATAATGAGAGAAATAGACATGGTAAGAAGGAAGGAAGGAAGGAAGGAAGGAAGGAAGGAAGGAAGGAAGGAAGGAAGGAAGGAAGGAAGGAAGGAAGGAAGGAAGGAAGGAAGGAAGGAAGGAAGGAAGGAAGGAAGGAAGGAAGGAAGGAAGGAAGGAAGGAAGGAAGGAAGAGAGGGAAGGAAGGGAGAGAAGGAGAGGGAGAGAGGGAGAGAATGAGGGAGAAAGGGAAAGAAAGTTAAAGAAAAGAGAAAAGTAGAGGGGATATTAAAGGAAAGAAAAAGAAGAAATAAAGAAAGAAGAGAGAGAAAGAAAGAAAAGAATAAAAGACAAAGCAAAAGAAAGGAGATGTAGCAGGGGCAAGAAATCAAAGTATGCTATTGGATGCCTGCAAGCTGTAGCTGCCCGTGGTGATCCCCTTCTTCAAGGATAGAGGGAAGCTCCAAAAATTCTTTTTTCAACTTTCTGCTCCCTGTGCCTTTACTGGTTTTTTGTTTCCTCTTATGTAATCCATTTCTTTTATTATTATTTTGCGTCTCATAAAATTCATGGTTGATCATGAAAGCTTATCTTGCATGTCTACATACTTAGTCCATACTGAGCAAGGGGGAATGGAGGAAGCAAAGGATTAGCTGAAAATACACAGCATACAGATTTATTCTAATCTAAATTTTAAGAATTTTCCTAACTAGATAGTCAGATCTTGTTATGAGTTTATTAAATTTTTCTAGTCTAAAATATTATTTATATGACCTCTGGTTGAAAAGCAAGGTAATTCTTGTAACAGGGTGAGTGTAATTAAACTGTCTCCACAGAAGAAGGAAGGAAAAGAAGGCAAAGAGGAGAAAGCATTGACCAAAGAGAAAACCTGAATCAACACTATATAAGTAATTGGTGGGGAGAGTATGGGAAGGGAAGGGAGCTTGAGGAGATTCAGGTCTGCCTCTTCAGAAAAGAGAAAGGAGTAGAAAAAAAGCAAATACAAGCTATCAAAATTTGCCCTCTACAACGACACCTGCTGGTAACATTACCTTTAGAGAAAATGTCTTACCCTATTCTTGTTTGCACTCCTCAGAAAAATATAAAAAAGCCAGAGAAAGGCAAATTTAAAAAAAAAGAAAGGGGTAGAGCTGACTATTAGTATTTAAGAATAGACTAAAAGAAATAGAACTTCAAGAAGCAGAAAATAATTTCTAAATTCTGTCTAAACTTACCTATTATATTATCTAAAAGTTTTCCCCCTGGTTTCCTTCTATTTGTGACTTTTTTAATACCAATAACTTCTGTTTTCAATTTTTAATTTAACTTGCTAATCACACAGTGACGATCAGAAGAGGTTTTTGCCTCCTCATAGTAGCTTTCTATGTGAATTGTTTGTTGTATTTCTTCATTAATTTTCCCTGAAACCTTGGCAAGTGAGGGTTAGAATTATTCTTTTCAAGTTCAGGAATCATAGTCAGCCCTCTAGTCATGAAGAAGATGAAAGCCCCCCCACTCTACATGTCCCCTCAATAGCTCTATGAAGTCAACAATCATTTTTATCAAGCAAAAAATGTCTCTTCTACTTTTTCAGCTAAAAGAAAAAACCATCAAGTTTAAAGTAAACAATTGCAATATGGCAGAGCATAACTGCACAATCCATGTTCCCACAGTAGATTGGATTCGCTGTGTATTGTACAATAAATGGGTTAGAAATCCAAGCAGTGTAGCTCTGATCTGTTTTGGTGAAATTCATATGTCAAAATGTCTTTGACAAACTCTATTTCCATACTTAAATTGAGCAATGAATTGAAACTTGCAAAGGGAAGGTAAAGAGAATAGATTCTAGAGCTGTTTCTTTCAAATTGCTTTATCTATTGATAGCTCTCTCCCATGTCAAAAGCAATCCCAACAATATAGAGAGCACAAGATGAGAAGGCAGGCTCTAATTTAATCAGAAATGGTGCATTATTTCCTGTGAACAATGTGAACCTTCAGCAATCTTTCTATGGAAAAATTAAATGAAGGTTATGTAAACATAGGTCATTTCATGTGTGTCTAATCTTATGTTCCAAAGAGTATTACACTCTATATAATGACATCTTGCCCCATCCAACCCCCATAAAATAAAAGAGTCATAAAAACCTTTAGCTCTCTATTTAACTCTTGTTGCAAGCTCCACATCCTCAACTTCTTAAAAACAAACTAGAGACAAGAGCCTAAATTTAGTGAATCATTATGATCAGTATTTCTTGGGTTCTAGTTAAAGCAGTGATACTCACTGACCCCTATACTAATGATGAAATACTGTCATTTCTCCTGCTTTTCTTGGTTCACCCAGATGCTTCACACGAGGCGCTTCATATTCTGGAAAATATTCTAACAAAGTGTCATATAAAATCACTAATAT
The DNA here is from genome assembly GCF_048593235.1 of Sminthopsis crassicaudata. Classification (NCBI taxonomy): domain Eukaryota; kingdom Metazoa; phylum Chordata; class Mammalia; order Dasyuromorphia; family Dasyuridae; genus Sminthopsis; species Sminthopsis crassicaudata. Next base: position 155,004,560 of record NC_133622.1, read on the forward strand.
CTTAGATTTGTCACCTAAAACAGCTTTTCTGCTATAATAATAATAGGATCATAGATCTGAATCTGGAAAAGATCTGGGCTAAGTCTATCATTTTACAAATGAGAAAACTGAGGTAAAGGGAGGCAAAATTTTTTGTCAGAAGGAAAACTAGTAGTTAGCAGCAGAAGCTAGATTGGAATCTAGGTCCTCTGATTTTAGAACCAGACCTCATTGTCCTTACATCATCATGTAGTGCTTTAAGATATATATGATATTTTCACGTACTTTGCTTACTTTGGCCTTCATTATGACCTTTCATGAGGTAAGTAGAGTAAATATCACCCTTCCATTTTAAAATAAAGAAGCAAAAGGTCAGAGACATTGTGGCTTGCTCGAGACTACATTGGTAGAATTCAAATGCTGACCCTCTGATCTCTAATCTTATTATTCTATTTACTTCAAAAAGTAAGGAATAAGACTAAGTTTCCATGTAAAAGTGGCATGATATGTAAAACAATACAGGTTTTTCATTTCTAAAACCACACTTTTTTTTCATAAAATGTCCTTTCTAAACTTTGCAATGAATGTATAATCTATATAGAGATGCTTAAGTGTTTCCTAATAAGAGAAATATGACTCTTCCCCAATATTAGGTTATAGTTAGGATCTGTTTCAACAATTAAATGAAGGTTATGTAAGATTACATATACATATGTAAAAATACATAGAAAACAAATGATGAAGTTTTCCAGATACTCAATCAACCTGAAAAATGTATAGACTTTCCATGATAAATTCTACTATAAATTATTTGAAATTATTTGAAAGGATTGGATTTAAGAAATATCATACTTTAACACTTCAACACTTCAGAGAACTCTCTGATACATACGCTCTCTCCACTGGCACAAAACCTCCTACACCTTCATCAGTTAGTATAGCACCCTAGGTACAATAAGCCCCGTTAAACTTGATCTGGTTGGTTCTCTAATGATAGATACAAAGCTTATCAATGATGGTTCAAAGTCTTTCCATATTAGTTGGACCTTTAAGAGCCTGGGATCCTCTAGCAATGTTTTCAAAAACTCAAAGTCATTTCTCTGCAATGATTTAACATTGAAGTATCATTTTGGCCAAGAATGTCCCCATAAGTCCAAAATAATTCAACAAAAAGAAAGTGAGGTACAAAAATATCAAAATCTATCACTAAACATTTAAGGGCCTATTATGTTCCATCACTGTTATAGAAATAAAAGAACGAAACAAAATAGTCCCTGCCTTTAGAGACCTTATATTTTAGTAGAGAAGAAAACATGTATGTACATAAAAATAAATACAAGTAAGTAAAAACAAAGAAGCCAAAACCCATCAAAATAAGGAATTAAATCATTATATGTTATTCAATAATAATTGAAAATGACCACAGCTTAGAGGGTGAGCTCCTTCCACCTCCAAAACAGCAAAACTTTTCCAGAAGGTCTGTTTTATCTGAATTCTCCAGATAATGTCCTCAACTCTCTATTTCCCCATGCCAACCTATTCTCAATTCTTGAACTTGGGATGCAAAGTATGTCCATCACAATGCCATCTTAGAGGAAAAATGTTCCCAAATTTGGAATTGAAAGGCATAGGATCAAATTTCTGCAGCTAGTGCCCTGAAATTTCCGGGCCAACTTGATTTGCTAATCCTCAGTCTGTGAATCTGGAGAGAAGAAGAAGGGGGAGTTCACAATCCACAAACCAATTTGTGTTGTTTCTGCAACACTGCAAAAGTGAGCTTCATGAATATGCTAATGAAATTGCAATGAGAGTTTTGGCACTATTTCATCACCTCAACTAGATTAGAGAGTAATAACACTATGGGTTTACATGTCTTCAGAAACTGCTGTGGTAGTAGAAAAAAATTTTGATATGCAATATTTATAATTCAACAAAAATTACAATGGCACTCCCATAAAATAATGATAATGGGTTCATTTGTAAGAAATAGTTTGCAGGACACTCAAAAGAGAAAAATGTGTAAGGTCATATACCATTTTGTATGTTTATGTCTATATACTTTCACATGAGATATACATGTATTCACATCTAAAATCCTAATACTTGTATATTGATGTTAGAAAATAAAACAGCAAAAAGAGAGGCAGACTTGCACCAGGTCAAGTATGTTAAAGATGTGATTGTTCAACAAACTTTTGACTATCAATATCAAGTGAAGAATTAAAAAATTGCACTGGTGTTTTTGTCTATCTTGGAGGATGCCCTGAATTTATTCTTTTTGAAAAAAGAGTACACCAACTTTGGATCAACCAAACAACAACCAAAAAATGTATATGTGCCACGGGTTTGAGTTGCCCTCAACCTGGTTTCGCCATTTCCTTTCCAGATTCTCCCTGATGAAGAGTTCTATAAACTCTTAAGACTAAGAAGATCCTCCATCACAAATTCATGCACTTCATTATAAGAGCAGAGAATTTCATCTTGTTTATGAAGTCAGTGGAGAGTTATCATATCATTTTCCTGATTACAAACTTCAACATGGAATAAATGTACAAACACAAACCAATGAACTTTGTGGAGGCAAGTGATAAGGAGATCAGTGATATGAAGTTGTCAGTCAGTGATCCGTGCTCATATTGTGACCAATGAGCTCCTCAATTGCTAGAGAATCCAAAAGGATCTCTCAGCTTCTCCCTCACTCACCCTCCCTATTACCTCTGCAAAATGAACCAATAAAAGTCAGAAGGAACAGAGAGGCAAGGAGTCAAATGGAGGTTGAGAATACAGAAAAGGGTACAGATCTTCTAAATGAAAGAGAAAATAGAAGTTGACCTGACCTGCCATCAGTGTTCAGTATCTTGAGCCAGGCCAGATTCAGAATTTTGTTTTGTTGGGGTGTCTTGAAACTTAAAACTCTGTGCAAAAGCAGCTGAACATAGCAGCAGAGTGCTTAATAAACACAGAGGTAGCTACTAGAGTGGTAACTGCTTAAAACAAGATACTGGGAAAATTATAAAACAATATGGCAAAAATTAGAGTCAGTCCAACATCTTATCCCATATACTATAATGAATTCCAAAAGATTTATTATCTAGAGATTAATAAATTAGAAGACCTGGGAAGGTGATATCTTTCACAATTATGCTTAGGGAAAGAATCCAACTGGAGAAAGCCTTTGCAAAAATTTTCTCTGAAAAAGGTCCAATATCAAATATCTACAAAAGGAATTGATATTACTACATAAGAAGTCATTTTACAGTAGATACAGGATAAAGGCTATAAATAGATAGTTCTCAAAAGAAGAAAGGTAAAAATTATCAATAATTATGAGGAAAATGCTTTGTATTTAAGATATGTAAAAATTAAAACTATTGAATTTTCATCTCATACCCATCAAATTACCATTAATGATAAAATAGAAAACAATTATTTAAAGAGATGTGGAAAGACAGATACCCAGATGCACTATTAGAGCTATAAAGTTGTCCCACCATTTTGGAAAGGAATTTGACACCATATTTCAAAGTATTCGTATTGTTTTTGACCTAGTGGTTCAAGGACTGGGCTGTTGTCCCCAAAATATTAAAGAAAGAAAAACATCCCATATGTATAAAAATATTTATAGCTATTTTTGTTATAATAGGCAAAGTATACTATATTGTCATTTAGGGAATGGTTATACAAAGTTTGGCATTTGAATGTAGTGGAATATTGTTGTCATCAAGAAATGAGACATTCATATTCATCAGAGACATATTCAGAGATAAAAATTCTTACTTCTGTGTATTTTCTTGTAGCTTCTATCTATGATTGCCTTAAGCATAATTAAATTTCAATTCAATTCCAACTTTTTTTTAATAACAGTGATGCAGTCTATGGATACTCTTGATAGATGTCTTCATAGACATCTAGAGCTAGATGAGTTGTCAGAAGTCATCTTATATATTCTACATACATTATTTTTAGATAAAAATAATGAGGCCCAATAATTGTAAATTACTTAAGTACAATTACACAAGCTATAAAGATCAATAGGAGGACTTGAACCTAAAGCCCATGAAGTTTCCACTGTCTTGACTTGTATCTTTCTAAAAGCCTATAGGAAAACTTAATTGTTGCTTAATTAACTAATTAATCAGTAGAAATAAATTATCCTAAAATCAAACTATCTGTAGATATGCATGAGCTCTCTCTCAAAGGCTCCTCATTGCTAATCAGAGGATGCTAGTCTACAAGTTCTGTCCCATTCAGATAAGGCAGGTTTAGGGGTTTTTTTTACTAGAAAAATTTAGTTTAGGAATAAGAAATCAAATATCATTCTGAAATATTGATCCTTAATTGATTCTGAACTCTCCTTCTACCCCCCCATAATTGGGAAATCTACTTTTCATTAATTAAACTCATTCATAATATTTGAATCACTGACATTCTATTGGTCAAATTATTTTCCCAATAAAATGAAAATATGTATATGAATTATTGCATAGTAAAATAATAAAAAAAAATTAAATCATTCACTTGATTGTCTTCCCCACAAGCTACTTCAAATCTCCTCTTAAGATCTGCAACAATTTGAGAAAATGGGACAGGAAAAGAAACTTCCTACTTAAATGAAAGAGTGAGTAAGATCTGAATAAGTCAGCTGACTTATATAATGATGAGTAATGATCTTATAAGATGATTATTCCATCAAGGATTTTAAAAGGAAAAAAAAAGATTCCCAAGGAAAAACTATATGTGTGTCCTTTTCCAATCAAAGTTCACATAAAGGGATAAACAGAAGCCTGTGGCCACTAGAGAAGGGTTTCATCCAGAAAAGCTGTGGCCCAAGAAACCTGTGCATAAAACCAGGTAAGTGAAATATACCTGTGTTATGGAACCTCCAAAGCATAGGTCAGCAGAGCTTATCTCATCTCATCAACAGCTCAGAAGCTACTTTAAATCAGACCATACCTTAGGGCTCTGACTATTTCCACCTTGCTGACCTAACAAGTCCCAGAAATCCTTGAAGAGCACAGTACTCAGTCTGGAAGAAATATTTGTTATTGTTCAGTCATTCAGACATGCTTTATTCTTTGTGATCTGGTGAACCATGAGGTTTTCTTGGAAAAGATACTAGAAATGGTTTGTCATTTCCTTTTTTAGTGAATTCAGACAGAGGTTTGACTTGCCCAGTTTTCAGAATTCAGGTCTTCTTAACTCCCAGCATTCTATCCACTGACCCATCCAGCTGCCTCAAATATAATTCAGAGAATATATATACTAATAGCAAATAAGACCCTATAATTCTGTTTAGTACTCAGAGCCTGATCCTGACAGAAAGAAAGGTTGGAAATATGAATAAAAAGAAGGAGAAATCAATATAAAAGAAAATTATACATTTAGGGCTGTTAAAAACACAAGTCCAGAAAAGAAATACAACCCCATAAAAAGGATTAAGTAAAAAAAAAAAAACTTGGCTATATTGGCTAAGATGACAGGAAAAGATAATGATGAATGTTGGAGGGATGTAGGAAAACTGGGAAACTGATGCATTGTTGGTGGAATTGTGAAAGGATCCAGCCATTATGGAGAACCATTTGGAATTATGCTCAAAAAGTTATCAAACTGTGCATACCCTTTGATCCTGCAGTGTTACTACTGGGCTTATATCCCAAAGAGAGCTTAAAGCAGTGAAAGGGACCTGTACTGCAAAAATGTTTGTGGCAGCCCTTTTTATAGTGGCTAGAAACTGGAAATTGAATGGATGCTCTCATTAATTGGAGAATGGCTGAGTAAATTGTGGTATATGAATGTTACAGAATATTATTGTTTTGTAAGAAATGACCAGCAGGATGTATACAGAGAGGCTTGGAGATACTTATATGAACTGATGCTAAATGAAATGAGCAGAACCAGGAGATCATTATACACTTCAACAACAATACTATATGAGGATCAATTCTGATGGAAGTGGCTATCTTCAGCAATGAGAGGATCCAATTTAATTCCAACTGATCAGTGATGAACAGAACCAGCTACACTCAACAAAAGAACACTGGGAAATGAGTGTGGACCACAACATAACATTTGCATTCTTTCTGTTGTTGTTTGTTTGCATTTTTGTTTTTCTTCCCAGGTTATATTTACCTTCTTTCTAAATCCGATTTTTCTTGTTCAACAAGATAGTTGTATAAATATGTATACATATATTGTATTTAACATATACTTTAACATGTTTAACATATATGGGACTACCTGTCATCTAGGGGAAGCGGTGGAGGGAAGGAGGGGAAAAGTTGGAACAAAAGTTTTTGCAAGGGTCAATGTTGAAAATTTACCCATGCATATATTTGGTCAATAAAATGGTATAATAATTTTTTTAAAACTTGGCTATAAAATATACTAGAATCCCTGGGATAAATAAAGCAAGAAGTTTTTTTTTTTATTTTAATGTTATTATAAATTAAAAGGGAGCCCTAGAGGAATGAATATGAAGAACAAACAAAATAATATAGGAGTTCATAAAGAATTTTAATTGGATTTAATTTAATGGATTTCCTGAAAATCAAAGTAGCCTAAGTGGAAATCAATGACTCCATAAGACAACAAATAAAATTAGAACAATATTTTTTTTAAACCTGAAAAGAAAATTTAAGAATCAATGGTCTAGGGGCTGCTAGATAATGCAGTGGATAAAGCACTGAAATCAGAAGGAACTCAGCTCAAATCCAGCTTCAGCCAGCCAACACTTACTAGCTCTATGACTCTGGACAAATAACTTAATCCCATTGCCTTGCCAGAAAAAGAAAAGAGAAAGAAGGAATCAATGGACTACCTCAAAATGATTACCCTTAAAAAAGACTGAAAATTATATTTCCAAAAAATGATAAATCAAGATCAATTAGAACCAGTGGGCAAAGTAAAAAATAAAAATAATACTCTTATTACCACCTTTAGCAGACTTCCAAGTGAAAACTCCCCAAACATCATAGTAAAACACAGAGTTTGCATTTTTTTTTCTTTTTGATCTGATTTTTGTTGTGCAGCATGATAAATGTGGAAATATGTGTAGAAGAATCGCATCATGTTTAACATATATTGGATTACTTGCTGTCTAGGGCTTCCTTTCCAGGAAAGGAAGGGAGAAAAATTTGGAACACAAAGTTTTACAAAAATGAATCTTGAAAGCTATCTTTTCATATATTTTGAAAATAAAAAGCTATTTAAAAAATCAACAACTGAGAAATGAAAATATCAGAATTTGAAGGCAAAAATAAATACTGCAAGAAACCACAAAGTGGTTTAAAAGTACAATTTTTTTTTTAAAGCACAAAGTTTAAAATCACCAAGAAGCTTGGTCAAAATCACATAAATCCTAGCCACTCGAAGGAAGGAAGGAAGGAAGGAAGGAAGGAAGGAAGGAAGGAAGGAAGGAAGGAAGGAAGGAAGGAAGGAAGAAAGAAAGAAAGAAAGAAAGAAAGAAAGAAAGAAAGAAAGAAAGAAAGAAAGAAAGAAAGAAAGAAAGAAAGAAAGAAAGAAAGAAAGAAAGAAAGAAAGAAAGAAAGAAAGAAAGAAAGAAAGAAAGAAAGAAAGAAAGAAAGAAAGAAAGAAAGAAAGAAAGAAAGAAAGAAAGAAAGAAAGAAAGAAAGAAAGAAAGAAAGAAGGAAGGAAAGAGAGAGGAAGGGGAAAGATGAAAAGAAGGAGAAAGGAAGGGAGTAAGGAGGAAAGAGAGAGGAGGAGGAGAAGGAGGAGGAGGGGGAGGAGGAAAGGGAGAAGAAGGATAGGATGGAGAAATATAAATTTAATTTTAAAATTATTAAATTTATTTTATTTAATAAATTAATTTTATTGAATTATTTTAGTTCACATTACTAATGACAAACTAATTCTGTAAATTATTTAAATAAATAAAATTCTAAAATAAATTGAATACATTAAATATAACCTTAAATAGAAATGGAATTAATTCACTTATAAGATGGAAGAAGATAGTAGAATAGATTAGAAAGGAGAATCAACGATATACTGTTTTCAAGAAACCAACTTGAAAGAAAAAGGTTCACTCAGAATCAGGGGCTGGAACAAAATCTACTGACCTCCGCAAACAACAATAAGTGAGTTTTATCCTGCCACTGCTACCACTGCCACCCAGAAATCACTGAATCCTTGTCTATCCATTAACATTACCAATCAGTCAAGGTACAGGATATTTAGTCACGAATAAAAATAAGATGGTGCCAAATGCTTAACTAGTTGATTAAACTTAGACATAGAATGACATGACAACATACGTAAAGTCTACAGTTAAGCAAGGAGCTGAGTTATTCAATGAGAAAAGGAATTTTCTTTCTGCTGCTTAAAAAAAATTATTGTAGATGGCTGGAGATTATCTTGGAAGATAATTTCAAGTACTGAACAAAAAGACAAGAAGTGCTGAGAAAGGTTAAAAAAAATCTAGACAACCCAAAAATAGAGACAAAAAGTGAGATCAAGCTAAGAGAGAATATATTGGCTCTATTGGAAAACTTTAATTCCTAAGACTTCACAATCAGAATGTAAAGTTTTCCAGTTGGAAATATAAGGAAATAACTAATAATCTTGGGCTGAGGTTGCTGCTGGTGATGACAAGAGAGGAATAAAAGGCTAATCCACAATATGCATATCAAGAAGCATCTGAAATAAGCAGAGAGAAAGAGAGAGACAAAAGGACAAAGAGAGACAGATAGAGACAGGAAGACATGGAGAGAAACAGAGAGAGAAAGGAAAAAAAAGACAGAAGTTCCACAAAAACATCCTTTGAAACTGAACTTCTCTGTTCTGTTATGAGATCCTGAGCTCTCCACAGAAAACTTGCAAAAGCAGCTTTTAATAAAAGCTATTGCTGAACCTCTACATTAAGTGAAGAATGTTACAAAGATAGAACACAAATAATGCAATTACTGAGAGATAACTTGATATTGTAGACATGGAATAGTCTAGGAGACAAAATTGAAACAGGAGAAAGAGGAAAGAATTAACCAGCTTTATAAATTTTGTCTGCCTCAATCTAAAATGTACACAGTAGACCATTTGTCATCTATACTATCCCACAAATAGTTTTTTATTTATGATTTATGACAGGTTTATGTAACTTTTATTTGTATTTCTATATTTTTCATATGGTTAGATTTTTTTTTTTGGTTTGGGCTTTGGTTTTGGTTCAGTTTTTTTTAGAGGTTGAGAGCTAGTCAACATTTGAAAAGTTATCTTTTTCACCCAAGATAACTAATATGGGAATATTTATACGTATTTTACATGTTTGAGATGTTATATTATGTATATCATGATTTCACAAGAACAGTGATAGAAAAAATGTCCCACAGCTACCTTTACATGTTATATACATTATGTATCTGTGGAATGCATATTCTTAGTATATATGTATAATCATATGATTATGATTGCAACAGTATTCCTTAAGACAAAGTTTTTATATAGTCAATAAGTTGCCTGCTATTCATTTTTATTATTTCTGCTGCATTCATTTATGTTTAAGTGATTTAGATAATCTGAAAACAAATATAAAAATGCAGTAAAAATAAATGGCTTGATATTCATAAAGTTGCTATAAATCAAACAGCAGTAAAACAAAATATTACATATTTAACTATATTTAGTTGTATTTTTTGCTATGGTGTTTTTTTTTTGATACTTTCTAACATTCATCTGCTATAAAAAATAGCCAACAGGGAAATAAGATGATTACCAGTTTTGCTTAATATCTTATAGAATTTTCACAAACAACCCAGCATAACTATTAAGAACATGCATATTAAGTTGATATAGGAAAATAAATGTTTTATGAATAGTTTTATCAACTACTTTCTCTATAGCTTTTCACTTCAATTTTTAGTTCTAAAACTTCTCTGAAGGAATTGAACATTTTAAAGATTGATTTCCCACTTGTTAACATTAATAATGTGCCTTTTAAAAAAAAAGTTTAAGTACAAAATTATCAAAATGAAAAAGTTCCATGTTGTTCCAAATATTTTGCCCCTCTCTACCCTTATTTTCATTTTCTCTTTTAAGACAAAATGTGGTGATCTGAATAAAGTCACAAGTCTTATTTTATTTTAAAATGAGAATAACAGGCATGATCTTAGACAAAACAATAAAATTTTTAGAATTATTAAAAGAGATACTTAAAAAGAAAACCATAATATGCCTAGAGAACCATATACAAAAAAACTAATATTAATATTTAATACATATACACTTAATTGTATTGCAACAAAATACTTAAAGAAAAATTAAATTACTGGGGGCAATAGATAGTAAAACCATAAACGACTCAATGTGCCTCCTTTTCAACCGGATAAGTCCAACAAAAAGATAAATGAGAAAAGGACTTGCTTTCAAATTGGCTGCCTATTACTAGAAGATTGTTGTTTGTCCTTGCTTCTCAAAAAGGACCAGGACATCAGGGAGGTGATGCCATGACATGCAAGTGAATTGGTTTTAAGTGAGGAAGGCAAGATCACCTGCCTCACCTTCACCTACAGAGCCAGTGGCCAGCTACAGATCAGGATTAGAGATGGACATATGTCTCCTACAAATCTATTCCAATAAAACTCCAAAGTTTTCATCTGTCCAAATAATGATTAAGAGGACTGAGATACTAGAATTAGTAATTTCATTCCACAAGTGTACAAAAGTCAGTTAAGCCTCCTCCAAGCAAAGCCATAATCAATGTAAGATGAACCTTAGTATGACCAGAATCCAGATCATATAGACCTTTTAAGATTCTACATCCTGATTCTCTCTTGAGAAAGCCCCAGTGTAAAGAAACTTGGAAGCTATGTAGAGTGCCAACAGGCAACAACTAATGTAAGGGAGACAGTGTTCAGACTGGAAGTTCTAGCTTGCTTATCACATTTCATATGAGAGAAATTTGTTTGGAACTATGGAAAGACTCAAGAAATGAAATAGACTTGTTGAAGGTAAAAATATCATTAAAAATTAGTCATCTTAGCAGGAAAAAAATGTGGAATTGGGGAGAGCCAAAAAATTCAAAATCAAAATTAGAATCAAAGAATGAAGAAAGACAAAAGAGAAAAGGAGAGACAATGAGAGAGTAATGGCACAAAGAAATTCTATATATTCTGAAAAACAAGCAAACACATAACTTGGCTCCAGTCTAGAGCACCAGCTCTAAGGGGACCTGGATCAAAACCCAACTCACAAAGTATGACTTTTGTGATCTTGAGCATCACTTAACCTCTTTTGGCTTTATTTTCCTCATATAAACTAAGAGGATGGATATTCTCTGACTTCTAAAGTCCAGCTCCAGAGCAATGATCCAATTATTGAAAAAGTTTTTCAGAAAAACCTTACAATTTAATTGGGCTCTGAAAAAAATAAAAGTAATCTTTTCACTCTTCAAGGAAATGATTATATTCAGACCATCTCATTCTCTAACTGAAAAGAGCCATAGTGTCAAAGGAGGTGGGGAACACAATGTTCAGTTCTAATCTTCTGGATTCTTATTAAAAATTAAATAAAAAGAAAATCTTTTAATGAAGGGTTAAGAATTATTCACTTCATAAATAAAATACTGGTTTAGAACTTAATTAGCTACAGCTTTTGTGAGGGGCCAGAATGGGGGGGAGAAGAGTGTTATGTGCTCTGATTATGAATTTACTATCAGGTGAGCAAATAAAGTATTTACAGTCAGTGCTACAGCCTGCTTAAGAAATACTAGGGTTGTTGACTCAGTATGATTTTCTGAGGTCATTTGAATAAATTTGCATATTGTGGTCAATCAGTCCTACTCCAGTGTATATAAAATAAATTATTTCATGCCATTGACCACAGTGGTATTCAAATTCAATGTTGCAGCTATGACAGACATATAAAATCCATAGTGTTTTGAAGTTTATCATTTCAAATATGCTAAGAAATAGATTGATTCATACCAATGTAATATCTATCTTGTTCTCACTTTTTAACACAGTGATAACTGCCTAACTCTCATATTCTCTATAGCCTAGATATGTAATAAAATTACTCAAATAATCATAAATGTCATTTTATCATTACCTCCAGAATATAAGGTATTGATAGAAGTGTATTGATTTTAACAAGATAAATTAGTGTTTGTTGCTGTCAAATAAAAGGGAAGAGAAGGACAAAAAGAAGGAAGGAAGGAAGAAAGGGAAGAAAAAGAAGGAAAAAGAAAGGAAGACAGGAAGGAAGGAAAGAAGGAAGGAAGGAAGGAAGGAAGGAAGGAAGGAAGGAAGGAAGGAAGGAAGGAAGGAAGGAAGGAAGGAAGGAAGGAAGGAAGGGAGGGAGAGAGAGAGGAAAAGAGGACATTTTCTACTGACTCATGCTTCTCTAAATCAGAATATCAAAAGTTTTAGAAATCAAAATTTCTATTGTACTCTGAGCAATGCATAATCAACAGTTCTTGAATATACTTTCTCTTCTCAGATTACCCCTTGACTATCAATAGTAAGCCACAGGTAAAAGAAATAAATGAAGACCACTTTCTGAGGTGTCCTAAATTCAAACATGAATCATCTAGAAATATGCATTGCTGACCTATCTCTTCAGTCTGCTTGACAAGATGAAATCTTTAGTTAGCACCAATGGTCTGGAGGATATGATAATTCTTGCTACATAATTCCATTCAATAGTAGAAAGTTTGAAATTCTGATTGATCTAAAGAAAGAATTCAACATGTTGAAGGACCTGCAAAAGAACATACAAAAATCAAAGGGAATAATAGATGATATTGTCTATAAGAAAGAAGTATAACCCACACTTAACACCATACCCCAAGATAAGATCAAAATGGGTTCATGATTTAGGCATAAAGAATGAGATTATAAATAAGTCAGAGGAACATAGGATAGTTTACCTCTCAGACTTGTGAAGAAGGAAGGATTTGTGACCAAAGAGGAACTAGAGATCATTATTGATCACAAAATAGAAAATTTTGATTATATCAAATTAAAAAGCTTTTTTTTGTACAAACAAAACTAATGCAAACAAGATAAGAAGGGAAGGAATAAACTGGGAAAACATCTTTACAGTTAAAGGTTCTGATAAAGGCCTCATTTCCAAAATATATAGAGAACTGACCCTAATTTATAAGAAACCAAGCCATTCTCCAATTGATAAATTGTCAAAGGAGATGAACAGACAATTTTCAGATGATGAAATTGAAACTATTTCTACTCATATGAAAGAGTGTTCCAAATCACTATTGATCAGAGAAATGCAAATTAAGACAACTCTGAGATACCACTATGCACCTGTCAGATTGTGTGTCTGATTGGCTAGAATGATAGGAAAATATAATGACCAATGTTGGAGGTGATGTGGGAAAACTGGGACACTGATGCATTGTTGGTGGAGTTGTGAACAAATCCAGCCATTCTGGAGAGCAATTTGGAACTATGCCCAAAAAGTTATCAAACTGTGCATACCTTTTGATCTAGAAGTGTTACAACTGGGCTTGTATCCCAAAGAGATATTAAAGAAGGGAAAGGGACCTATATATCCCAAAATGTTTGATTTTTCTCAAAATCTCTATATCATTCATCATGCCCCCAAAATTTCTTTTAAAAAATTAGGAAGGACTACCAAAGGGAATTAACAGGGTGACTTCAGGAAAGATACTAAAGTTCATTAGAGAACTATTTACTTCCTCCACTATGAAAGAAATATTTAAAATATAAAAGATTCATAAGCATGCATGAACAAAAATTTGATACAGGAACCCAACAAATCTATAATAATTTCCTAAGAGGTTGATACTTAAGACATTAAAACATATGATTACTTTCACTTTCATCTCTGACCTATCCTGTCTAGATAGTCCACATGTCCAGATTTGACAAGCAGTACTTCACACAGTGGTCTTCAAACTTTTTAAATAGGGGGCCGGTTCACTGTCCCTCAGACTGTGGGAGGGCTGGACTATAGTAAAAACAAAAACTCACACTCTGTCTCGGCCCCTCAGCCCATTTGCCATAGTCTGGGGGGCCACATAAATGTCCTCAGCCCGATGCATCTGGCCCTCAGGCCGTAGTTTGAGAATCCCTGCACATATTTAACATGTATTGGACTACCTGCATCTAGGGGAGGAGGTGAGGGAAAGGAGGGGAAGAGCTGGAGCAGAAGGTTTTGCAAGGTTCAATGCTGAAAAATTATCCATGCATTTGTTTTGTGTTAAAAAAAAAAAAGCTATAATTAAAAAAGAAGGAAGAAAAAGAAAAACTGAGAAAAAACAAAATGCAAGCAAATAACAACAGAATGAGAATGCTATGTTGTAGTTCCCCATAGTCCTAATTTATTCAGCCATTCTCCAACTGATGGGCAGCCATTCAGTTTCCAGTTTCTTGCCACTATGAAAAGGGCTGCCACAAACATTTTTGCACATGTGGGTCCCTTTGCCTCCTTTAAGATCTCTTTGGAATATAATCCTAATAGAAACATTTCTGGGTCAAAGGGTATGCACAGTTTGATAGTTTCCAAATTGCTCTCCATAATGGTTGGATCTGTTCACAGGTCCACCAACAATGTATCAGCATCCCAGTTTTCCCAAATTCCCTCCAACATTGTCATTATTTTTTCCTATCATCTTAGTCAATCTGACAGATGTGTAGTGGTATCTCAGAGTTACCTTAATTTGCATTTCTCTGATCAATAGTGATTTGGAGCACCTTTTCATCTGACTACAAATAGTTTCAATTTCTTCATCTGAAAATTGTCTGTTCATATCTTTGACCATTTATCAATTGGAGAATGGCTTGAACTATTATAAATTTGAGTCAATTCTCTTTATACTTTAGAAATGATCCATTGAATGTAAAAATGTTTTCCCACAAACTTACCTTCTTGACGTATCAATATAATTATCAGAATTGATCATCCCACTGTCATTCTATTAAAAATGATGAGTAGCACATGAAAGAGTGTTCCAAATCACTATTGATCAGAGAAATGCAAATTAAGACAACTCTGAGATACCACTACACCCTGTCAGATTGGCTAAAATGACAGGAACAAATAATGATGAATGTTGGAGGGGATGTGGGAAAACTGGGACACTGATGCATTGTTGGTGGAGTTGTGAAAGAATCCAGCCATTCTGGAGAGCAATTTGGAACTATGCTCAAAAAGTTACCAAATTGTGCATACCCTTTGATCCAGCAGTGCTACTACTGGGCTTATATCCCAAGGAAATACTAAAGAAGGGAAAGAGACCTGTATGTGCCAAAATGTTTGTGGCAGCCCTTTTTGTAGTGGCTAGAAACTGGAAAATGAATGGATGCCCATCAATTGGAGAATGGTTGGGTAAATTATGGCATATGAATGTTATGGAATATTATTGTTCTGTAAGAAATGACCAGCAGGAGGAATACAGAGAGGTTTGAAGAGACTTACATGAACTGATGCTGAGTGAAATGAGCAGAACCAGGAGATCATTATACACTTCAACAATGATACTGTACGAGGATGTATGCTGATAGAAGTGGATATCTTCAACAAAGAGAAGATCTAATGCAGTTCCAGTTGATCAATGATGGAAAGAATCAGCTACACCCAAAGAAGGAACACTGGGAATTGAGTGTAAACTATTTGCACTATTGTCTTTCTACCCAGGTTATTTTTCCCTTCTGAATCCAGTTCTTACAGTGCAACAAGAAATTCGGTTTTACACACATATATTGTATCTAGGATATACTGTAACACATTTAACATGTATGAGATTGCCTGCCATCTAGGGGAAGGGGTAAAGGGAGGGAGGGGAAAATTAGGAAAAGAAGTGAGTACAAGGGATAATGCTGTAAAAAAAAATTACCCATGCATATGTACTGTCAAAAAATCATAATTATAAAATTAATTTTTAAAAAATGATGAGTAGGATGGTTTTAGGAAAAACCTGGGAAAATCTATATGAATTGATGCAAAGTGAGGTGAGCAAAATCAGAATACTGGCAATTGTAATGCCGATCAACTGTGAAAGACTTAGCTACACTAATCGATACAATGATTCAAGATAATTCCAAGGGACTCATGAAGAAAAATACTACTATATCCAGAGAAAAAGATTGAAGCATACTTTTTTCACTTTATTTTTCTTGGCTTTTTTTGGTACTTAATGTAGAAATATGTTTTGTATCAACATGCTTATAATTGATATCATATTTCTTTTCTTCTCAATCAATAGGGGAAGAACTGAAGGAAGGAAAAGAATTTGCAACTCAAATTTTTAAATAAAGATTAAAATAAAGTATAAGTATATTTTTTATTTTAAAAAAAGAATTCATTTAATTAATGATATCAAGTCTCATAACCCCACTGGAAGGGAAAAAAATTCTCAAAAAATTTTGTGAAATAGATGTTTTATAGTCTGATGAAAAACCCCAGATTCAAAGGGGTTATCTAAACTTATGAATTTTATATAGCTTAAATTTAAAAGTGAACTTTATTAGTAAAAATTACTTTTTTTTTCCAACTTCAGTACTTCAATCTTTGTATTTTTTCTCATAGCAATAGTTAGCAGTTTTGTTTTGTTTTGTAATCATTCTTTAACATCACAAAGTTTAACTACACTGTGGAACTTATACTACACAGTATAGTACATCTTCAGAGCTCAGGTTTTTTGTGCAAGTATTAATTCTAGTAGCTTAAAACTTGAAATGTAGTTTTCATGCATTATTCCATACATTATCCCTTGTGCAATGTGTCATCTTGTGAAGTAGACAATATTATCCTCATTTTATAGACCAGAGAACTGACACTCTGAGAGGTTAAGGGACCTACTTAAAGTCATACAACTAGTGTTGGGAAAGAATCTGAACACAGATCTTTCTGGTTCTAAGTCTAGTTCTTTAGCCACTACATCATTCTCCATTTTGCAGATGAGAAAGCTTATAATCTGAGAAATGAAGGGACTTGTATAAGGTCAGAGATTTATTAAGTGAAAGAGATGGAATTTAGCATTCAAGTCCTCTGATTCAAACTCCCTTACAAGCCATAAAGTTATTTTACCATTCAATTTCTTTTTCAGTGAAATACTTCTGTCCTACTCCCAATTTACTTTCCTTATTTGACAGGTAGGACTTACTCACTTGTGGATCAGGCTGATTATTCACATTTCAGTATTACCAAATAAAGTGTCATAAATCCAATGTGGAATTTAATGAATGTTACTCCAACTGAAATTTGAAAAGTTATGGATTCTTGCTCCCCTCAGTACTGTGTAGTGTCTGTAAACTTTTTCTTCTCATCATGATTATGTATCATATCTGAATCCCACAGATAGCATAGGATAGCATGAGATTTTCATAAAGGCCAAAATAGACATATACAGTACCTCTTTCCCTCACACTTCTCCAAGGGAAACTTTGATACCCGCCAAGCAAAGAAGCAGAAGTTTGGGACTAGAAGATCTTCTCAGAGAAAGGACGTAATGGACAAGAAATATACCTATCTATTTTTTTAAATGTTATTAGTCTGGGTAGTACAAATTTAAAATTCAACCTAAACTCCTTATTACTATATTTTTAAGACTTGACTCCCTTCTCACAAATACTAGCTCCACAATGAACATACATCCAAAACTCATTTATTCAAATTGATAGCAAAACAGAAATCAGAGAAACTATAAATGCAAGAATATATATACCAGCCAATATACATAGCAAATATTATACACAGAGTGAAACAGCTCTCCCAATGGGAATGAAATAATTCGATTCAACCAAGAGTAATCCTAGATCTCATGAGAAATTTCTAAGAATAAGCTATAAGTTATCATCTTCATAGAGTTTTCTCTTCTCATTAAAAAGTCGGAAAACCCAGTGTCTTTCCTCTCCATGTTGAAGGCCGAAAGAATCCCTGGACACTAAAAGAACCCAAAAGACTAAAGTGACTCAATCTCCCTTCTCTCATTTCATCATCAATTATGCCATGCCCTTCTTGGTGATTGCTCTCCACCAAAGAGGAGAGGGCTTTAGGATTCCAGTTACCTCTAAATTAGAGAAGGGGGAGGAGTACATATAGGAAGAAATAATCTGAAGACCAAAAAAAAGCAATAGAAACTATTATATAATTGCTCTAATGATTAGAAGGGGAAATTGTTTGTTTATGAAATATTTTATTTCTATCTAAAAGAACAAGCAAGTTTTGAAATGTAAAGTGAACTTGTCTGTACTTATTAAGATGAAGTTGAGTAAAGTCTATTTTTGTTTTAATACAGTGATCTAATTAACCTTTGGCAGGTATTAAAATGACCTTGAATTGGCCTTAGGACCTCAAATGTTTAATGTGGGTTAACTTTAAATAGGTTTCAAATAGGTCATGAGCAGCATATGCTGAAATGAGGAAAAGGCCAAAGCCATTTATCTTGAAATAAATAGCAAATATATTTTGAATCTGCTGCTTTTAAAAGAAAAATAATAAAATTAATAAAACTCATTTGGATCAGGATAGATCACAGATTCTAGAACTAGAAAGAGACCCAAAAGATTAAAAAAAAAGTTAAAAAGATAAAGATGAAGAAATTAGGAAAAAATCAGAAGATTTACAGAAAGTCATCCTGCTTATGACTAACCACCTTTCCCTTACTTATAATTAAATTTAAGAAATGAAATCTATTCCAAATATATTTAAATCAAAAGAAAATAATTAAATTCAATAACTCTTTTTAAATTTTGTTACTTTTTTACACAAAGAAATTACTAAGTAACCATTCAAGGGAAAAGGTCAGTAAACTTTGAGAAAATCTCAAAGAAATATCAAAGATTTTTGAAAAATCTTTTTTTTTGTTTTACAAATGTCTATGCTTCAAAATGCCAAAGCTCTAGTACATGTTTCCCATTATCCACCTTCTTTTGAAAGAATGATATAACTTATTGTAAACATGAAAAGTATTTATTTGCTAGATTGATCTCAAAGAAAATAGAAAAAAATTAACTAACCCCTTCTTAGTTGTAAATAAAGAAACATACTAATTCTCTGACACCCCCCGCCATGTAAATCTTACCTTTTCATGCATAGTCATTGAATTGATGATAGCTCTTTTTTGGGGGGGAGGGGAAGGAGATGGGAGAATACTTATTAATATAGCAGATCTCTTTTTATTCCTACAGTTGAAAGTTGAGTCTCATTGGTGTGTAATAGTCATAATTACCCTTAATGCAGCAGATATAGCCACATCTTTCATTTAAAAGTGTCATTCATCACCCTATGTGTGCATTTCATTTTCTAAAGGACACTAAAGGGAGGGCATGAAAGCATTCAAATATGCAGTTAATATGTGTGTGTTCTGAAACCTTTATTTAAAATGAAATCCAGTTAAAAAGCCTTCCATGTCCCTCAGTGTTAAGAAAGATTTATAAAGCATCTTCATATTAAAAACATATCTGCTTTATTTTGTCTTTTCTGTAATCATTGTTAAGCTATTTAGTCAATATTTGGCTTCTCTCTATAGTTACCACATTATGAAGGGTTGTTTTATTGCTCACAAAAAATGTGAGATCATCTCTCTGCCCTTCTGCTTCCCTTAACTGAAATGTTTACACCTCTATAGTGGGTTCATTTAGTTATCATTTATATTGGTCATAGGTCAGAAGCAAAACATTCCAATCACTCCCTCTCCTTATATTTTTTATACTGCACAGCAACAGAAATCCCATTTTTCAAATGGTTTTTTTTACAGACCCTGAACCTTCCTACAAAAAAGCCACACCATAAATGCCAGCTATTTGTAGTACATTAACATAGTACATTAACATTTGTAATGTCCCAATTATTCTACATAATCAATAACATCAAGTCCCTTTTCTTGGGGACCTTGTGTTTATTTACATTTTATTCCACACACGTCAGTTTCCATCAAGAGCAAAACCAATTTTCTTGTCCTACATCTGCTCTCGAGATAACTTTAATTCACCATAAATCTATTTGTGTTCTCTACATAGTTAGACCCAGTTTGTTATGCTGCTGTAATCTGGGGACAAATGTTTCTTGATCTGTAAAACAAGTCTTTAGGGTAATAAAGTGAGAGATACAGGATGCTTCTGCCGATGATAACCACAATTATGGGTGGCTGTGGTGTTTTGTTTCATTATTGCTCTTTTGCCGAAGTCTCTGTTTATGATGTGATGCATTTGAGCTCAAGCACATTAGGTGCATTATTCATTGGGTACATTTGTCAGAACATGCATGTGTATAAAGAACTAATGATCCATATTAAATTAATGGTGCTATAAAAAAGAAAAATACTCCATACAAGCAGCTATGTCGGAAACTACGGACTTTGATAAACCATAGAAAAGACCTAATCAGATGAAGCATTGGACTATTCTGTCTCCAAAATTACATTTCTAGAAATGTACTTGTACACAATGTTGGTTTTATTAAAACAAATTAATTCAGTCATTAAGGAATCATAAGGCAAGTGTCTCATAAGTCAGGACCTCCAGTGTAACAAATTGATTAAATGACTGTGTAATAGTCTCTTTAAACAAATCTAGTGTAACAAGTTAATAGATCTGCTCAATTACCATGCTGGGTGATGAGGATCTGGGCAACTCTCTCATTAAATCTGGGAGATGGTTCTGATTTTTTTTTCCTCTGCTTTTGGTCTGTCATGTTGCAGTTGGAAGTTGGGAAGGGGTATTAAATGTAGTGGTGTTCCTTTTTTTTTTTTTTTTCCTGTAAATTGGGTGTTGGGAAAACAATGAAAAACTGAATTTGATGCTGTTTACTTGATTGTGTGGATTATTCAACTATTTTTCCCTTTCCTTTTGTTAAGCACAGTTGTCCTGGATAGCAACACAGTAGCTGAAGGAATGTTGGGAACCCCCCTCTCCCCCACCCCTATCCCTACCCTCCCACCTCCCGGCAGCTCTGGACGAATATGAAAAGAGAAACAACACTAGAAAGGGAGCCTGATCGGCCTGCATTTCAGTTCTTATCCATTTCCCAGAGACCCTCCTTTTTCCCCTAGAGGCTAAATCTTGCTTAGCTGAAGGACACATCAGGTTGGCCCTGAGGAGGTGATGCACAAGGCATCCAACTTTCTGGGGCGTCCAGAGGTTTGAAAATTGTTTTTAGCAAGATGTTGAATTAACTCGACGGGAGAAGCTTTCCCAAGATCTTCTGGCAGAGAGCTATTTCACTGAAGCTTCCAGCATTCCTAGTATTGAGTTGGGGAACATTCCCAACCTAAAGAACTGCAGAGGAGCGCCCTCCAGCCCTTAGTGGAATGGCAGAGGAAGGACTGGAAAGTGAGATAGGGGAGGGTCCCTATAATGGCAATCCCATAATGCACCAGCTAGTTGTCCAATAGAGAATTCTAGGATTTAGAACTTGAAGGGATTTTAGAGATCCCAATCATACCTTTGTTGAAACTTTAGCATCTAGGTATAATTGCCTCTTTTTTTATTTACATGACAGAGAGAGAGAGAGAGAGAGAGAGAGAGAGAGAGAGAGAGAGAGAGAGAGAGAGAGAGAGAGAGAGAGAGAGAGAGAGAGAGAGAGAGAGAAACTATGTGGAACAGGTTCAGTTTCTTATTCGATTCTCTTTATTGTTTTCTATACATTAAAATATTTTTGTTTATAATTTAACTCATTAAAAATATTTAGAAAAAAACAAATCAGAAGGAAGAAAGGGAGATGGGGGAAGGGAAGGAGAAAAAGAAGAAGAAAAAGGAAAGAAGAAAGGAAGGAAGGGAGAGAGAGGAAGGAAGGGAGGGAGGGAGGAAAGGAAGAGAAGGAAAGGACGGAGGAAAAGGAAGGATAGAGGGGGAGGGAGAAAGGAAGGGAGAGAGAGAGAGGAAGGAAGGGAGGGAGGAAAGAAGGAAGGGAGAGAGAGAGGAAAGAGGAGGAAAGAAAAAGAGAGAAAGAAAATAAATATTCTCCTACAATAAATAAAATCTGAAATCCAAGTTATTCAAACTATTTCTCGTTTTGTTTTTGTTTTTGTTTTAATGAAAGAGTTCATCTTCATAATTGTTCAAAGAGTTTCCTTTATGATTGTTCAAATCCTGAAAACTACAGGCAAGATGGGAACTCCAGGACTGAACCAATACCTAGCATCAGAGAGAGATAAAAACTCAGAGCTGAAAAACTAGAGCTTGGTCCCCTTTTGTCAAGGTATCAGTCTGGACAAGAGAAAGAACTCTGAAGCTTCTTGGGGTCTGTATGAGACTGGAGTCGGGGCAGACCTGGGGCTCTGCCCTTTCTCTCCTTTGAACGCCTCTAACAGACACCCTATCTCCCAGGACCTTGGAAGAAAAATCTATTACCCCACTGCCATTTTGTTAAGTGTTTGCTCTCCCGCTGTGACCCTGCCATTTTATCTGTTGGTTTTTATTTTCTGAGTGCATGTTGCCCATATGTTACTGTAATAGTTGCTATAATTCTTGAGCAATGGGGCTCGTATTTTACGGGGCTGAATTAAAAAGAATGCACTTTAATAAAAACCTGAGCAATACACTAATGGCTTGACATTGATGTATTTGCATAAAGATGAATTATAAGGGCTTGCTTGACGCGACTTTTAATAAATGATTGAGGAGGTTATTATAGGGATGCACTTTGTTGTGTGTTAACAGGTTATTTTAGTACATCCATCGCCAAAACTGCAAGCAATAGAGTCCAGTGATAGAGCCCTTTTACAATCACAGGGTCCATTTTCCCCTTTATATCTTGTGACAGTTATTGGGATGGCTCCGTCCCCATATTACATTCGCAAGCTACATTTTATTAACCATTAAGAACATTAGTAGGGGATGAAATTGGGAAAATGGAAAGAAAAATGATGTCTGGTGTGAAAGGGTTCCCCGCTCCTCCTCCACGATCACCATCACAACCCCTCCCCACTATCAAGGTATCACTTAATGGACGTTTTGTGTAGGGAAACCACCTCTCAAGACTAAACAATTCTTCCCAGGAGGTGAGAAGCAGAACCGAAAACAGCAACAGAAAAAAAGTGAATGGATTTGTAATGGGAATTAAACTGTGTATAAATAAACGGGACTAGCTTTCACTGAACGTCTTGGTTGGGTCGGGGATTTTCTGTTGGTTTGTTTGTTTCCGCAAAACAAAGAACTGAGTCAATTCCGTGATTTCGCGTAATCCTCGATGACCGTCCCCAGCTAAGCAACCCTCCCACTCGTTTGATGGGGGCGGGAAAGAGGTGGCGCAGTGAAGAGATGGTCCTACTCGTAGATGAATGTAATTCCCCTTTATCGAGGCTTTCAGGGCGCCCTCGGTCTCCGTCTCTTTTTGTAAAAAGTACAATTCTCCAAAGAATTTTGAACTGGGAATTTCTAAATGGAACTGATTTGCCTACAGAATACACACTTGATGTTCCCAAACGCAGCAGGGGGCCCATGATATGGAAGGACTAACGATTTCTACTGACCTTTCCTATCACCTTTCAGTCTGGGGTTCCTTCCGCTACAGGGGTGACAGACCACCATTGACCACCACCGCTACCAAACCACCATTACCTCCCTGCAAGCGTAAGCAAGGTCGGCATTTAAAGGGGCTGGGGGAGAAAATAAGAGGAGTGAAAAAGTTCCGTGTGGATGCTGAGGAAATGTTCCCTCTCACAGTTCTGTCGCTTTGAAATAGACAATTGTGATCTCATACCTTTTCTTTAAATTAAAAAAAAATGTTACTATTGACTGAAGCACTTCTCCCCCCAGAAGCTACTGCGGGAGGTTGCGGGGAGTGAGCATCTCAGTAGTTCGATATCAGCTAGTTTGATCTAGTAGCTCTGTTCCCGAGCATATGTTAGTGTCCCTCCTAGAGATTTGTAACTAATGTTGCAGACAGCTGGTGGACCTTTCCCCAACATGTACACAGGACCCACCTGGTGGAGTGGTGAGAAAAAAGGAAAATGGATGATAAAGAGCTACGTCCTGCATATACACCACACATATACAAATACACACCTTCATAAGTGAAAGAAAGGGAAGGGAGGGAAGAAGAGAGGTAAAGAAGAGGGGAGAAGAGAAATCTGGAGTGAGAAAATGGCATGGGGGAAAGGGAAAGGGAAAGAAAGAGGAGGAATAAGTGAAGGAGAACGATTTGTAGTAAAGACAATAACATGATGAATGAGGATAATTATTTCAAACCTTAAGGATGATGTAACAAAAAGAAGGAGGATATGGCAACTGAGACAACAAGGAAATGAAGGCACACATAAAGAGAGTTTCTAACCAAAACTTTCTCCTAAGTATACAAATGAAAAGATCTTTCAAAGTCAGACAAACCTCTGTCATCCTGTGATAGGCAATTTTGACACTCCCTGGTTATCAAAATTCAAGTAACCATATAACACTCTAACAGCTTCGACATTTAAGGAATTGGGGACAATTATGAATGGGAAGACTCCTCACTACCTAAGTTTCACATTAATATCCCAGAAAAGTGATACTCAAGGTGTTCGTGTAGCACCTTAAATTCAAATGCTCCAAAAAGAAGGATGAGCTAGCAATGGAAAGCCTTGCTGCAGATAGGGGAGGCCCACATTCATAGTCAATCTGCTCATGCTTCTGAAAAGTCATTCTTTAGACTGAAACATGCATCCCCTCTCTGCACAGAGGTTTATCCGCTAGAGGTTATTTGTGTGAGCTGCAGTTCAGTGAATTTGCAGATCATGTCTTCTTGGTATTATAGATACTTTGATTTAGAGCTGGATGATAATGGTGAGGCACTGAATTTAAAATATATAGAATAATCTCTATGTCCCAGTATCTTTGTTGAATAAATCGGATTTCCTACTGAGCTTTGTTTATAGAAATAAAAAAGTCTTAGTCCAATACCAATAACCTAGGAGAATGCACTGCTCTTTTGGACTGTTTGCTTTCAATAATTACCTTGCACCCTATTTTTTGCACCCTTCAGTGATGACATTGCATGCCACAAATTTCATAAAAGATAGGGAGAAGACAATTTTCTCATGAAATTCTGCTAACTTTATTTGGCCCTTTGATTTCTTCCCCTAATGAAAGTTGGGGCCAATAGCATTGTGACTCCTTCAGCAAGATTGCTGCCTCCAGGAAACTTCTCACAGAAAATAAAATGAGTAGGAAAAGGGGGGAAATTATGCTAAGACGGGGAAAACACTAAGTCAAAGGAGGTAGAGTTTCCCAGGGCAAATCAATTGGTCTTTAAGTACAATAACAAATTTCCTCAATCCCTAATCAAATGCCATTTCACTGGGACCCAATTTCCAAAACCACGAAGCAAAAAATTTACCTCTAGTAGTAGAACACAAATCTTTTTTATTTTCCCATTTCTTGAGTTTCCTTAGCCTTCAGGCTAGGACAAGAGAGTCTTGTGATTTTGAAAGGGGAAACTAAATGAATCAAAAATAAATTTCCAGAAATGAATTGCTTCACATAAAAGAGTTAATGATAGCACCAGCCCTGAAGTCAGGAGGACCTGAGTTCAAATCTGACCTCAGACACTTAACACTCCCTAGCTGTGTGACCCAATTGCCTCAGCAAAAATTTAAAAAAAAAAAAAAAAAGAGTTAATGATGAAATGGAATTTTTTTCTTCTAAGAAGTGTGTAATGTATTTTGGTGGCATATTTAAAACTTTAGAGCATTACATATGCCTATAATTTTCAAACTTTTTTTTCCACAAACATTAATTGACTACATACCATCCACAAGGCACTGGCTAGATGCTCATAGAGACACAAAGATGAAAAGCAACTCAGTCATTGCTATCAAAGAACCTAAGAGAGCATGCCCACAGGAAAAAAAATTAAAATAAATTAGAATGCAACCATGCCATAGTAGGGTACAAACAGAATACTAAGAAGATTCTAAGAAGAACAACATTTCAGTTTGAATGTTTCATGAAGGAACTATAGCTCAAGCTTCACCACCACCCAAATCAATTTGGAGGGGGGAAATACAATAAAAAAAGAAATTCCCAGTATGTTTGGTATACTTTCTATTGAAATCTTGGGCAGGAAGACCCAACAAAACTCAAGCAGGTTGAAGTAGTTTGAAGAAAGTCCCCACGTCAATGAGTATTACAACAAAGAAATAGACAGCCTAGAAATGTTTCTAATTTCTTCAGCACTTGCCTATCCTCCTGAATTAACATCAAATCCTCTCAGGATAGACAGTCTGGATTTTTCAACTAAAAATACAAGAGGTTTACATTCATTGAAGGAGGTTAGAAAATATGTACTTTGTGGAATCTTTTAATCATACTGTGAACTTGTGGTTATCAAGAAAGGGGGGGAGAGATCAAGAAGAGCAAAAAAGGAAAGTGAATCTAGGACTTAGCACTGTGCTTGACACATAGTAGGTGCTTAATAAACACTAATTTACTGATAGACTAGATTCCAGCTAGAGCAGGAATAGAAGGAAATTGTTAATGACACAGTGGATAGAGTACTAAACTGGAAGTCCAGAAAACACATCTTCCTGAGTTCAAATCTGACTTCAGACATTCACTGACTGTATAATTCTGGGTAGTCACTTAACTCTGTTAATCTCAGTTTCTCATCTGTAAAATGAGTTGGGGGAGGAAATGGCAAACCATTTCAGTATCTCTGCCAAGAAAACCCCAAAATGAGGTCACAAAAAATGGGGCAAACTGAACAATCTTAGATGTATTGAGTCTGTTTCTCTCTCTCTCTCTCTCTCTCTCTCTCTCTCTCTCTCTCTCTCTCTCTCTCTCTCTCTCTCTCTCTCTCTCACACACACACACACACACACACACACACACACACACACACACACACACACATACACACACACACACTTCAGAAATTAGTTCTTTGCATGGTAGCTCAGAGGAGATAATTAATGAAAAGAGCTCTAGAGTCAAAGGACCTGCTTTCATATGCTGTCCTTGACATTTGGCTCCTTATATGACTTCAGGCAAGTGTTTTAACTTCCCTGGCTAAATGAAGAGGGTAAAAACCAGTGGCTTCTGAAGTCCTTTCCAGTTCTAGATCTAGAACACTGAGAAAAGTCCCCTACTCTGTCTTACTCAAACTTTTCTTCCAAAACTAAAAGTGAATGAGGGAGAGAGAAAACTAGAACAGGAACCCACAAAAATTTTGATTGTTTCCATTCTTCCATTTTGTGGTGTGTTTTCCTTCTTAATTTTATTAACACAAAACAAGATAAGCATTTCATTTACAAAATAAATTTTTTAAAACTAATTTCATATGAAGATGCAAAGCTGTTATGAGTAGCATGCCTTTCTTTTAAAATATGTTCACATGATCTTAGCCCAAATAAGCCAAAAAGTGATCATTTTGATATGTTATTTTCAAAGTTATCTTGCTTGTCTGTCTTGTCTACTGACCTTCATTCTATTTTCTTCTGTGTACTTTTGAAGACTTGGCTGATTCTCTCTTTTTTAACTATTTCTTTTTTTCCATTTTGGTAGCCCCTTCAGGAACCCTGCCTTTCCTTTTATTCCTCCCATTCATCCCCAGGACAAAAAAAAATAAAATAAAACCTTTCGATCAGATGTACATAATCAAACATAACAAATACATACATTGGCCATATTCCAAAATATATGCCTCATTCTGCATCTTAAGGCCATCACCTCTCTAACAGGAAATAGCTAAATTATTTTATCATAGGTTTCATAAAATTATGGCTGCTAATTACATTGATCAGAGTTCTTAGGTCTTTCAAAGTTGTTTGTCTTTACAATATTATTATTGTGTAATTGGTTTTCTAGATTCTAATAATTTCATTCTCTATTAATTTATATAAGTCTTGCAGGCCTGTGTGAAGCTATCTCTGTCATAATTTCTTATGGCACAATAATATTATATTATAACCATATGTCGATCCTCATATATCAGACAGGACAACTTTGAAAATAACATGTTGAAATGGATTTTAGGTTTGTGTTACCTATTATGTTTTATTATTGCTCTTATTTACTTATTTATTTATTAGAAGGAAATTCTGATGGAAATCATGATGATGTGGTAACATTTGGATATACTTTACAAGAAAAGTAAGCTGATCATAATACAGATTCACAGCTTTATGTGTAATCATCTTTTCTTGGTTTTTGCATATAGAAATAATTATTCATATTTATTCCTCAATTGATGGGCACCTATATAGTTTCCAGTTCTTAGTCACTTAAAAAGAAAGAAAGGGGGGAAAGAAGGAAGGAAGGAAGGGAGGAAGGAAGGAAAAAAGGAAGGAAGGAAGGAAGGCAGGCAGGCAGGAAGGAAGGAAGGAAGGAAGGAAGGAAGGAAGGAAGGAAGGAAGGAAGGAAGGAAGGAAGGAAAGGAAAGGAAAGGAAAGGAAAGGAAAGGAAAGGAAAGGAAAGGAAAGGAAAGGAAGGAAAGGAAAGGAAAGGAAAGGAAAGGAAAGGAAAGGAAAGGAAAGGAAAGGAAAGGAAAGGAAAGGAAAGGAAAGGAAAGGAAAGGAAAGGAAAGGAAAAGGAAGGAAAGGAAAGGAAAGGAAAGGAAAGGAAAGGAAAGGAAAGGAAAGGAAAGGAAAGGAAGGAAGGAAAGGAAAGGAAAGGAAAGAAAGGAAAGGAAAGGAAAGGAAAGGAAAGGAAAGGAAAGGAAAGGAAAGGAAAGGAAAGGAAAGGAAAGGAAAGGAAAGGAAGGAAAGAAAGGAAAGGAAAGGAAAGGAAAGGAAAGGAAAGGAAAGGAAAGGAAAGGAAGAGGAGGGAAAGAGGGACTAAGGAAAAAAGGGAGGGAGGGAGGGAGGAAAAGCCGCTCTAGTTATTGTTGTGCATACATGTCCTTCTTTCTCTTTCTTTGATCTCTTCAGAGTAAAGGCCTTATACCAGTTTTGTTGAGTCAAAGAGTTGAGTCCCACAGTTTAGTGGGGGAGGGGGACAAACTTCCAAATTGTTTTCCAGAATGGGACCAATTCATATTTCCACTAAGAATGTTCTAGTGTGCCAATTTTCCCCAAAGCCCTTCTAAAAAATTATTCTATTTTGGTTGTCATTTTTGTTAATTTTCTGGGTATGTGGAAAAACCTCAGAGTCTAAATTTTTTGAAGAAAAAAAATATTGCAAATAGATTTTCCAGAATGAAGCTTTGAATTTAGGGTTTGTAGGTCTTTAGATGGAGTCTGGTGGAGATCAGAAAACTCCCAACAGGCTATTCTGTTTTTGTTTTAAATGCTTAGAGAGTGCTTGCTATGCATTCCATTACATACATAATAAAACGGTTGTGCTCAGGAGAGTGATGTGCATTATTACAAATAGCAATTATACTAACTTTTTTCTTTTAAATTAACTGTTTTATAGCTCAAATAATAAATTTGTAACAATATCCTAATTTTTTTTCTCCCATTTCAACCATTAAAAAACCATTTTTTATTGCTCACATCCCTTTCTTATATACACTGGGTTTATCTGTTTGCAGCTATCTAAGGGCTAGTTACTTGTAAGGCCAAAGATATGATAGATTTCTGAGTCATCTATCCCCTCCCCCTTCCTTCATGCAGGAATGACAGATAAATAATCTAGTCTATTCTTAAAGATAGTTTAAAAACTAAAAAGCACCCTGGGATGCTACTTGTATCTAAGCATATGTCCATAGTAAAGTATTTCTCTTGGTTTCTATGCATAAATATAATACATTCAAAACCTCAAATCACCAGCTAATCTGGATTCTATCTGGATTCTTTCAGTAATGGCACAGTATAAAGAAATATTTCATTTAGTATTGGAATCCTGAATGTGAATCCCAATTTTGTCAGCCCCTACCTATGTGACTTTGGCCAAGTCCCTTTCCCATTCTGGATCTCATTTGCCACATTTAACAGGAAAGAGTTGGATAAAAAAAAGATTTGTGTGGCTTCTTCTGGGTATAAAATCCTTTGATTCCTAAGTCTTTCATTTCTTTCTTTGTTATGACATATTAGTTTACAAAACTATTCCTGTACATTCTGCTTTTGACCTTGTTATGGAAACAACTCTTTAAGATGGATAGGGCAAGTATTCACAGCTTCATTCAATGGGAAATGGAGCCCAGAGATGTCCATTGACAGCAGTAGTAGAAAGAACACTGAATTTGAACCTTGCCTGTGTGATCTTGGAAAGGTTACTTTCTCTCTCTAGTCCTCATCTGGAGAATGAGGAAGTTGGAGGAAAAGATATTTAAAAGTCTCTTCCAGTCTCTAACTTAATATTTGTTGTTATTCAGTCATTGACATTCAAACATGTGGGACTCTTTGTGACCCCATTTTCTTGCCAAAGACAGTGGAATGGTTGGCCATTTCCTTCTCTACCTTATTTCATAGAGGAGTAACTGAGTCAGACAGAGCTTAAATGACTTGCCCAGAGTCACACAGCTAATCGATGTCTGAGTCTAGATTTGAACTCAGGTCTCCTTGACTCCAGACCCAGCAGTCTACCTTCCTTGCTACTTAGTTCCTTCTAGTTTAATAATATTGACTTGCAAATCCCATAGTTGAAAGCCAGCCTCTTGATCCATGTGATCCATTCATATACTCAAATATCCTTTTTATAGCTGATCCACCCTACTTATTGGATGCCTTCCTCCCTTTCTGGTAACACTGAGAAGGTAACAGTGACATACCCCACCTGGGATTTCCCTCACTCATTCTTGCCAATTCCCTCTCTTCCTAGTGAAGCAGTACAGCAGAAACTGGGCAAAGACCAATCTTACAACATTTAGCAATATAAGGCCAAAATGGATACATCACCTAGATATAGAGATATTACAAGAAAATTTTAAAAATATGGAATATTACCTAGCCTATAATTTTTTGGTAATGTATTACTAATAGTTCTTTATACTTCCTCATTGTTTACATGTTATAGCCTGTTCAAATCCACCATATGATATTAATTTCTACTTCTTGTTTTTTTCATATTTTGTTGTAAATTATTCCAGCAATAACAAGGTCATCACCTTTCTCACTTCTCAAAAATGGCTCCCTATGTTGGCATATGTTGTTTCAATAATTCTTTCAGTGACACTGTGTCTAAC
Source organism: Sminthopsis crassicaudata (assembly GCF_048593235.1). Taxonomy (NCBI): domain Eukaryota; kingdom Metazoa; phylum Chordata; class Mammalia; order Dasyuromorphia; family Dasyuridae; genus Sminthopsis; species Sminthopsis crassicaudata. Next base: position 155,035,520 of record NC_133622.1, read on the forward strand.
CCTTCCTGAGGTCCAGAAAACCAGTAACCATAGATAACTTATTTCCCTTCTTCCTTCATATGTCCTTTTTTCTTGATCAAAGTCCTGCAACACTAAATCTAGAAACCTTCTAGTTGTCTCCTAATGGCCAGAAGTTGTCCAGTAGACATTTTGCCCTAATAATGGCTGCACCAGAAGGACAGAAGTTGACCAGAAGAGATAACTCACTATTTCTGATCATGTTTCCCAATTCTCTCCATAGGTGTTTTCTCTTCTCTTGCTTTCCTTGGTGTTAAAGACACATCAGAAAGGAGAATGGGAAAAATGATGAGAAAAGAGGAATAATGTCCATCTATCTCAATTAGCATGTTATGAACATGCTGTCCTGGCAAAGATAAACCACTAAGATCTTTCCACTTAATTAACAGTTGACTCTTTTGACTTATAGGATGATTTTCTTCTTGTGGCTTTCTCCCCTCCTTTATTCCCTTCCTTCCTCATAAGCCTAGAACCTAAAAGCATCCTTTGCTGGTATCTTCCTCCTCATTCTTTCCTCCTTTCCTAACACAGCTCTTTGGAAAAGGTTATCTTCCCATTTATGCTTCCAATGCTTTACCTGTTCCTAGTTCCTAATCTGAAATCACTCTCTCTGTTGCTGTGTATAGCTGTATCTGTGTCTCCATCTCCATCTCTGTCCTTGTATTTTTTTGTCTCAGTCTCTGTCTCTGTGCCTCTCTCTCCCTCTCTTTCTCTCTCTCTCTCTGTCTCTCTCTCTCTTTATCATCCTGTCTCTCTGTGTCTTTCTTTGAAACTCATTAGAAATTGAACATATAAATACAGTACATATATCATTCCATATTCTACATATTAACAAATAATAACTGCATATTATGCAATGTGGGATGATCAACATTTAGCTTCAAGAAGGAGATGGGGCTTTAGAATACTTAGGAAATATATTTCAGTCATTGACAAACATGAAATTTTGAATACACTAATACAGCATTTTCTTCCATTTAATGTGCATGTTACCTCATATTGTGAATACTCTAGTTTTCCAAATACCTTCTTTAATTAGACGTGAAAAAGCCTTATCTAGAATTCTACCTTTAATCCTACTTACCTTTATCCAATGAAGTAGTTCAGCTTTAAGAAAGGGGATGTTCTTCATCCTCAGTTTCTCTTTTCCCTCTTCCAGCCTCCAAGGTATATTCCAGTTCTAGAATTTATGTTCTAAATCCATTCATAATCTTTAGGTCTCAATACATGCTCATTTTACATAAACAAATCTGATCTCTTTAGAGGAGTTTTGTCTTGGGTCACATGCAGTACCAGATTAAGGAGTGATCTGATACAGGATCTCCCTGCGCCAAGCCTTGAAGTTATGGACAAATTTCTCAACTCAAATTAAAAGCATCCCAAATCAAATTTTGAGAACAGTTCTTAAAAAGAAGAATTTCAAACTACTGACACCCACCCATTAAGAGAAATGTACATTTTTTATATCTCTGAGATTTCACCTCACACACCACATGGACAAAGATGACAAGAGACAGATATTGTCATTGTTGGAAGAGGTGGGGGATGACAGGCAAATGGGTGCTTAGTTGATAGAACTATGAATTCATTACTCTAATCATTCTGAAAAATACCTTGGAATTATGAGGGGTGATTGGATCATTCTTTAACCCAGAAATTCTACTGCTAGGCAGGTACCTCCTTCTCCCTCCCCTAAGAAAATCAATGGCAGAGGAAATACACCAAATAGTTTTAACACTGGGTTTTTTTGTGTGTGTGTGATGGTAAGAAACTGGAGGCAAGGTGAGTGCCCATCAGTTGAGGTATAACTAAACAAATTGTAAGGTTTTGATTTATTTTTAGTATGTACTTATGATTTCCCTGGTTTAGGAATGATGATGATTCTTCACCCAGTGAGGAAATCACATCAACTAATTCAAATCGGCATGGGCAACATGTAACATGAAAGGTTCCTGGGACTCAGAAATTGTGACTTTCCCAGGATCATGCAGCGTGTATGTGTCAGAGGCCAAACTTTAACTCAGGTCATCCTGACATTGATTCACTATCTCTAGGCCATGCTGTCTCTATAAATATATGAAATATTGTCCTGTGAGTAGACTATCGGAAATTCAGGAAAATATTTTAAAATTGACATGAACACATACAGGGTGAAATAAGCAGAACTAGGGAAAACACATATACAGCAATTATGACAACAATATAAAAGAAAACAACAACAACAAAAGAAAAAAAATAGGCAGCCTAATCCTCTGTGTTTATGGTAATCAGTCTCTAACTGGAGAGGAGATAGGGAAGTGAACTCTTTTCCTCAAAGAGGGGAAGGATTATAGGTATAGAGTGTTGTAAGTAATGTCTATCAGTCTTTCTGTCCTTTGGTTTTGTTTAGCTTTTTTTTCTTTGTTTACAAGAGAAGGGAATGTGGAGAGGGAAGATGACTGTGGTATGAATAGAGGAGAGGGAGTCAATAGACCTCTTTTTCAAGTTTTGAATGCGATTTGGTTAAATATCTTCGGAAATTCGCTGGTTGACTGCCTTCCCCAAAGCCCCTCGCTCTCTTTTCACTCTGGGAGAAAAATCATTTCAAGCAATAACACAGTTATAAACTTGCGCAGCGCAGTAAATAAGAGTATTGTTCATCATTTCAGAAGCTGTTCTCTACCCTTTCCCTAAATAAAACCTTTCTCTTCGACTAAAAAAACAGAATCACACACACACACACACACACACACACCCTTAAATTATGCAGATCAGGTTTCTACAGTAATCAGATTCACCAGATAATCCCCAACTTTACGCTTGATTTTGCCTGTATAGCCAGTAACTTGAGTGGGAGGGTAGTTCTTCACTGGTTGTAAAATTCTTCCTCCCAAATCTGTCCACAGTGCTGAGAATGGAGACTTCTCTTGAAATAATACCCTACCGTCAATCTCTCCCTTTCTGATTTATATCTTGCTGGCTCTTAAAACTCTGAAGTAGCAACAGCGCAGGGTGGGTGTCCTTGGTAAGTCTGCTAGCTTTTAACAGCCAGAATGTAGATTCCGAAAGACATCTCTAGACCAGGTCTCAAAACTTGCTTGCACTTTGAGGAAAGGCTGTCTCCTTGGGATCAAAAAGGAAAGAGTTAGAGAGAGAGAGAGAGATAGAGAGAGAGAGAGAGAGAGAGTGAGAGAGAGAGAGAGAGAGAGAGAGAGAGAGAGAGAGAGAGAGACGGAGAGAGAGAGACAGAGAGAGACAGAGAGAGACAGAGAGAGACAGACACAGACAGAGAGTGTGTGTGCTGGAAACTGTCTCAGCCTCTCTTTGCAGTAGCGAAGAAACCCACTTAGCTTAAAACTCAAGAGAACTTTCTATCTTTTGAGGACCCCAACTTTCCTCTCCAAGTTTTTCATTAGGGAGAGGAGAATTTATATAGTGTAGCATTCACTACAATTCGGAAAGAGCCGAACTCTAAAGAATATACATTTCAGTGAAGATTACAGACTTCCGGAGGAGAAAATACACACTTTCTAATGGGGATAGGGGGGTGGGGAGCGGAAGCACCTCACGCACTAACTGAATTTCAATCAAAGTTTGAATGGCTGGGGGAAGGGGCGGAGGAGAGCCTGGAAGAATGCTTGTGTTAGACAAAGCTGTTCGGATTAACCTAAAATAGAAGTTATAGAGTCAATTTGCTACTTATCTCTGGTATTATTACACAGTCCCATTGTCAATGATTTACCAAAGGAGTTAGTCTTTCCTAAACTGCTGACTGATAGGAGTTCCTAAGCAGAATTTCACTGACCTCTAATAAACTTGTTTGAGTGTGCACATGTGAAGCGGCAAAGAAGCTAATGACGAAGAGGAGGATGGAAAAGGGAATATATGACGATTATTATTCAGGTGGTGGTCAAGTAGATGATAATGATGATGGTGGTGATGGTGGAAACTACAGACAGACTCAATGAACAGCTCATCTCCCTAAATTGCTACACTCAAGCCCTTCTGACCTAGAAAAGATTTTCCAAACCCTTTTAGTCACTGATGCGCTGCAAGACTGAAGAAGGAAGAGAAGATCCTGTCTCCTCTCTCTTTCACCTCCAGAGATCGGCGAAAACACGCCTCTTTGACTGCTTCCCCTCGCATTACCAAAGCAAAGACAAACCCCGTTGTTCAGAGGTTCTGAAAACCATCAACCGAGATATAGAATTTTCGGAAAGGAGCTGAAACTCTGAGGGAGTGAGCATGCTCCTTACCTGAAACGAAGCCTCCACTGGGAACGGAATTGAGCTCGGAGATTAGGTTTATTCTTGTATTCAAAATCATTCTGGATGACCTTGAGAGATATTTGGAGAGGCCGCACTTATTTTGCCTTATGTCTTCATTCCTAACTCATCCATTCTCGTCTCTCCTGCCTCCCCCCCTCCCCACACACACACCCAGGAATCTAACTAAACCAATGACCCATCTCTCCCTCAACACAAACATTTGTGGGTTTTTTTCTTTTTTTGTTCCCCCAACACTCCCCAGCAAGACTTGTATTGTGGGTTGTTTGCTTGTTTTTAACAGCGATTACATATTTCAAGTGATTCTTTTTTTTTTTTTTTTAAATCAGTGACATTTTAACTTCAAATGGAAGGCAGATAACACTGATAAGAATATTATATATATATATATATATATATTATATATATATATATATATATATATATATAAAGTTTATAACAGATATTAATTAAAATTCTGGGTCCCAATGACTATAGATTCTTATTCTCCTTCCAAAATCTAATTTATTTTCTTTGAAAAAAAATGTTTACCTCTTACTGATATTTTGCTTTAAGGATCACCTTTATTTCTGAAATTGCCCCTCTCTTATCCAGAGAGGTCTCCCTTGAAACTGATTTTAGAAGAGAAAAATTTGATTCTTGGCCATCTTATAGATTTATATTAATAAGCTAGGTTTTTTTCTCCCTAAATACACCTGACAAAACCAAATCAAATTCACTGAGACTCCTTCATATCCCACCCCCACCATTCCAATTTTATGGCAATTGCAACTGGTGACTGGGCCTCTCCCCAGAGTAAATTAACTATAAAGTAACTGAGACCATCAGCTGGAGGAGAAAACACAAAGCAAATTGTTCTGATAGCGCTAACCTAATCTAATTCACAGATACACATCTCACACTGGGTTATCTATCTACTATCCTTTTCCCCACCTCCCTTTCACTTCTCTATACAAGACTGAAGTATTATAATCCTGGCCATCAGGTCACACACTGATGGCAGATGGTCTCAGTTAAAGTTGCTGAAGTTCCGGATATGTTAAGTATCTGGGAGATTTAAGAGGCAAGTTTTGCTTTTGTTTTAAGATGAATAAGATGGTTTGTTTTGTTTTGTTTTGTTTTGTTTTGTTTTTACAAAAGTCAGCTTAATTTCTTTATTCCACTTTTAAAATATTTTTTTCAGTGTACGAATCATATTTTAGATTGGTTTATGTATTCTTATTATTGCCATTTTAATCATTTTGTTAGTGGAGTTTGGGGTTAGGAAAAATTTGATGATTTTTTTCACAATGGATTAATTTTAAATATATTAGTAAAATTAGGATCTATTTTGTGAGAAGGATGGAAGTGGCTTCATAATAATATGTTTATGTTCTCTATCTCTGTCTCAAAATCCAGAAGAAGAGGATTAAGTTGCACTTAGTATTTGGATGGAATAGCATGAATCTTGATTCACTAGAAAGTAGCACTAGAAAGAAATGAAATCTCCTTCAAAACAATTATCTCTAAATTATACAAACACAGAAACACATCTCACAACCTCTTCGCTAGAGGATGCTTAATCTAGTTTATAGTTTGGAAAGTCTAAGTCTCCAGGAAATATCTGAAGGGGTCAGGGAAACCAGTATTCTTTCCCTCTGATGTACAGAATAAATAGGTTGTACAATATTTTTTGCCATCCATTTCCATTTTTTTTATTTACTATTTTCTTTCCTGGAGGAGACCAAAAAATGTAAACGAACAGTGCTTTCTATATTTTGAAAAGTTTGCTAGGAAAACCTATTTTTTTAATCTTCTGTTTCCCCCTTTTTTTTCCCCCTTTCTACAGTTCACTGGCTTTAAAAACTTAAGATAAATGAATTTCATTTTCTCTTATCGTTCGTTTAAAACAAATCAGACAAAAAGATGCCTAAATGATATCCGAACTTGCTTCGTGTCAAGGTACGTTTCTTTAATAAGTCTCTGTTCGTCCCATCCCCGACTCGCAAATTGACTGAAATCAGTCTGCCTCACTCATCTTTCAGTTAGGAAAATGTTAAACCCAGGCAGAGATGCCACAGCCCCTGCCGCTCCGGGGCCTTGCTGCCCGCTCCTCTGACTCGGTGTTTGACTGAGCGTTCTATCTTAGATATATGGAAATGAGTACTTCCCGGAGTCCTCCTGGGACACCCTCGGGAAAGGGGGGGAGGGGAGAGAAGAGAAAGCAATCGGAGAAAAATTAGACATCGCAGGCATAAGATACCATTCGGAGTCTTTCAAAGGAACCTGACGGACGGGGGTGGGTTGCTTTAATCTCACTAATCCACATATCCTGGAAATGTGGCTTCACCATTACCACAAAAATTAAAGAACCCTTGGGAATCCCCTCAAGAAACCGATCTGAAATGGTATTTTTTTTTCTTTCAGTAAGCTTTATTATTTGAGATCTCTGATGAGATCATATGATCTGTACCCCTCCTTTCATTAGAGGCAACAGACGACTTCGAACTGGTTTTAATTGATTTATCCTTTTAAAACAGAAAGTGCATTACATTGAACTGGTTTAGCAAAGGTTTTCTTCTCTTTACAAACCGAATTTTTATATAAATTAATAAAGGTTAAAGATGCTAATATACCATGATTATTAGCTTAAAAGGAAACAATTTACATATTCTCTAGTATTCTTTATGATACAAAAACACACTTCAAATTCAATTACAGCAACTAAATGGATTCTTATATTTCCGATTGAGAGTGCTTGCAACACTTCCCAACATCTACCTTAACACGCATTTATCGGAAAGGAATGAAATTAAAACACAAGCTATTTTATGCTGTCCTTCCCCAAACCCCTTTTATTATAACTAATAAATAGCAACAAACCAAAGTCTGATTTCAGGATAGAATGAGAGTGGCAGGGCTGTGGCCCAGCAGAGACTGAGCAGGCCTCAGCTGGAGCGGAGCTCCAGCTCATAAACTAATGTCCTTCGATTGGGAACCTTGGCAGGCATGGTTGATGCACGCCTGTTACCCTGCTAAGGGGAGGCTGAGCTTGGTGACACGCTTGGGCTCAAGAATTCGGAGCTACAGGAGGGTTAAAAGTGGGTACGTGTCCGAAGTAAGTCCGGCACCGGGACCTGGGAGCTGCCTGAGAAGGGAGTACCCGGCCCAGGTGTAAACCAAGGTCAAAACTTCTATGGGGATCAGCTGTGGAATCTAGCCAGGAGTGATCCCGGAGCTTCCAGGCTGGGCGAGATAAGGAGACCTAATCTCAAAGAGACAGAGACAGAAACAGAGACAGACAGGCGGACAGAAACAAAGAATACAGCACACATCAAAAGGGGACGGGAAAATGATAAGGGTAGGAGAAACTTTAAAGGCAGTCATCAAACAAAAAAAGGAGAAAAGCAAAAAGGAGGGGAGAAAAGACGCTTCTCTTTGCTATATCTTAAAACACTTTCAAAACTCAAGGGGAACATTAATTTCAAAGGGGGCGGGTAGAACTATATTTTTATACAAAAAAAAAAGATGCTTTACATTTTAAATATTCGCAGGAAAATGAACTTCTAGTCAGTGTGACTCACGATTTATTTACAAAGAGCCTTCAACACGTTACTTAGTTCCAACTGCAGTTTGTGGCTGAGAACCGGTCCCTCTTCCCATCCAGGCCTGCAGCTGGCGCGACTCGGTGGTCCCAGAAGAAGGGCCTAGGCGCTGCAGGTGGCTCCTCTACAATCACAACAATTCCTTCTCCCACTCCCTCCCTGCTTGCCGGGGAGGAAAACAGTAGTAAGAGCTCTAGGGTAAGACGCGGGGGCGGGGAGCCGCAGGGTGGGAGATAACGGTCCAGAGGGTGACCGGGGGTCGGGGCGGGGGGAGGGGGCTTGGTTCGGTGTATTCGTTTATTTGCTTTGCGTGTTTGGATGTCTCCGAGTCTCTTCCCGTCACTTATAGGGTTTAGAAAAATATACATATACATCTCAGAAAATAGCAAATGTCCTCCCTTAACCGGGATTGAGTCCTCAGTGCTCTTGGGAGGGGTGGGGAGGGTGAGGACCTGGGGGTGTCCTGAGGCGGAGAACCGGCAAAGCGAGAACGCTGGGCCGGGTCCCATCCTCTCCGCTCTTTCGCTAGCGGGCCAGGCTAGCTCCACCCCGGCCGAAGTGGCTGGATGGCTGTGGGAGCAGTTGTGGGTTCATGGGTGATCGTGTGCGTTGGGCGTGCGGTGAGTGCACCGGGGACTGGCACTTTCACCAGTAGGGACGGGACAGGATGAGATTGGGCCGGGCTGGGGTCAGATGAGGGGATGGGGTGGTTTGGGGCGGAGCGGCGTGGGATGCTCTGGACTGCCCAAATGGCAGCTTTAAGAGGAGTTTTCGTTCTCTGACGTGTGCACGAGCAGGCTGCTGCTGCTGGACTTGTGTTTCTTCAGCAACTGAGTGATTTTCTCGTCGTCGGAATTGGGATCCAGAGGCTTGTTGTAATCGTCGTCTTCCTCCTCGTTCTCCGAGGCCCCCTTGAGCCGTTCGGTTTCGGAGTCCTGCTTCTTCTTGGCTGTGGCCATTTCGGCCGCGTGTTTCTTCCTCCACTTGGTCCGACGGTTCTGAAACCAAACCTGCGGGACCGGGAGCAGGAGGGAGGAACAGGAAGAGGATTCGTCCGAAGTTTGACAGCAGACAGCAGATAAGCCGGCGGAGAAAAGCGGGAGAAAACGGTGGCAAGAGGACAGAGAGAGAGAGAAAAAAAGAAAGAGAGAGAAATCAGAGCGAATATTAAGGTTTCCAGTGCAGTTTGTCACTCACAGTGTCACCCATTGACATTCAGCCACCCCCTCCTCTAGAAAGCTAACTCATTTTGCCCGACAGTCTGTCCCTGTTCTTTGGAGTCATCAATTGCAAACTTACAGCAGTAGTCAAGGCTAAGAAATGCACAGTTGTTGATCCTGTCACCGTGTGATTGCTCAGAAGAGTAAAACTAAAATTAGGTGACTTGAAAAAATATGTGTTAAGAGAGACAGAGAGATGCTGAATCCCCTTTCTAATTTAGTGATTTTTTTCTTCCTACATTCCCTCCAACATTTTTTCTTTTTAATTATTGTTATATATGTCTTTATTTTTATTTTCTTATTTGAAGGAATCTCAAAATATCCTCCAAAGTTCGTATTGGAGGGAATAGGAAATTCTTAGATAGTTCACTACAATTTTACTTCTCTCCCTTTTAGACATGAGGCTTTTTAATTTGTCTAATCGCAGAACTGAGTACTCATCCAAAGACTATGTAAATTACTCTCCTCCCCTTCCTCCCATTCCCCAGAATTTGTCCCTTTGGTAGCTATCCTAAAATGCAAAATAAGAGCTTCTGTTAAATCCCCAAAGTACCTACATAAACAAGCCAATTTATTCATTTCTCAGAACAATCAAAGAAGTTGAGGGCACTCTCTCCCCCCCCAAAAAAAAAAAAACCTGTAGCCTTTTTTGTAATGTAGATTTACTTCTAATTTTTAAAATTAATTATGAGATTGGTTGCTTAAGGCTTGTTTTGAAATTACCTATTTTTTTTTTCAAAAAACTTATCCTATCAACTCATTTTGATATTGTTGAACAAAAAAAAAAAAAAAAAAAAAAAAAAAAAAAAAAAAAAAAAAAAAAGAAAAAAAGAAGAAAAATGAAAGAACAACAACAACAAAAAAAAAAAGCCAAACCTAAAGATGTTCAATGCCTAGAAAGAATTTTTCCACCAAATACATGACACAATCCTGGATGAATATATTTTAATCTGAGCCATCAGCAATATGCAATAAATTATAGTGGGTCCTGTGAATTGGCCTCTCTTTATGTTTTCCCATCCGTTATGTATTTTATTCCAAGGAGCAGAATTGTGAGGAGAGGGGCTGTGATTTTCATTGTATTGGTGACAATAATTCACTCCTGGCTATTTAGATGGATTTACAGTGACAAATGAGGATCTCTAGGCAACTGTGGTATGGAGGTAAACCAACCTCGAAGTGTAAAAATACATTTTGAAGTAGAAAGTAGCCTGGACTGATATGCAAAGTGCTATTTAAAATTAGTTTCTAAATCTGTTTGTTGATTTTTTTTAAAGCACTATTGAATGGTAACATTAGCTAATATTAATGATGTTTGGGCTTTAATTTAGGGAATAGGTGACAGAATCAATTAAAACGGAGCATCTTGGCAAGGCTCGGCATAAACACCCCTCTCCAAAAGGAAACAGAACAGACCATAAAGGGAGTGCAAAGGAAAATAAACTTGAAATCTAGTACCCACAATAAATACTCTGTACAATGTGCACTCTCTTTCTCTTCCCTCCCCCATTTCAAAAACTGAAATAACTGGAAAAGAGAGCCATTTGAAGCAGAGGAATAAGAGAATTACTCTTTTTGAAAACAGTTAAGCTCAGTTTGCATTTTAAAAATAGTATAAGGAAGATAATACAGAGCTTATAACCCACAAAGATGAGCTTGATTCCTCTAGATTGAAAATAATTTTCCCCAACTACTAACCTTTTCTCTCTAAACTCGATATTGTTTCAGTGTTTCATATTACTTTCATTGCTCATAATAAATATGCATGTCTTGTGGTAAACATACATATACACAATACTCATTATTGTTAAAATTATGGCTCTGCACACACTGCAATGTGTGTTCCAAGAATAAAATCCTGGAAAGAACAAGCTTATACAAGGCACAAGATGCCTGACCATCAAAAATACCAGAAAGCTTTATGGAGGAAATAAAAAGGAGCTATCTAAAAATAAACAGTACAGATATTTTGGTCATGCCTTTATGGGATGTCCATTTCTATCCAGATTAACCTTATTTTAAAGAGATGGCTTGGGTTATTTTTGATCAATTGTTTTAAGGACAGCTGTTTTGTAACTTCCATATGCAGATAGTTTTATTGTTGCTGCTGCTGCTGCTGCTGCTGGTGATGGTGACTTGGTTTATTTTTTTGGAGGGTTTTTTGTTTATTTGCTTGCTTGTTTGCTAATTTTCCCTTCTTTTACTACACTCTCTTTCATGCTCAAGGCCACAACCTTCTTGTAAAGTTCGACTTCAGAAGCTCACCTTGACTTGACTCTCCGTCATCCCCAGAGAATAAGCCAGTCTAGCTCTTTCGGGTCCCGCCAAGTATTTCGTTTGTTCAAAAGTCTTTTCCAGAGCGAAAATCTGCTGTCCTGAGAACGTAGGTCTCGTATGCTTCCTCTTTCCATCTTTGTCCAGCAAAATTGAACTTTGATCTGACGTAATGGATGGGAAAGGATGAAGACAGGAGATTAAATAGTTCATTCAAAATATGACTGAACTTTCAAAAACAAAACAAAACAAAAAACATTTTTTTCTCCTGGGAAAATAAACCTTGTTCTGTCACCGAGAAAATTCCCTAATAGAGTCACCAATAGTGATTATGGAACAATATGTTTCTATTAAATGCTTTTATGTGCTTTATTTTTATAATATTTGTCACCCACTCACAAGCAAATGAAATTGAACAAGGGCAAAGATTGTTCCTCATTATGGAAAATTTGTCTGGGCCAAATTGGAAAAGATACAGTCAATTAACAAGAAGTTGTGGCCCAAAGCCTTTCTAATATTTCATTATACAGATTTTCCTGCCTTCAATTTATCCTGGAAAATGAATGGAAATTAGTGGGGTGATGTGTTTTCATTGCAAATAAATGTTGTATTGTGGGAAAAGTCATAAATGAGGGGTATGGAAGCATATTCTTGGATCACCTTTGCCACTTGCTAGCCTGTGATGTTGGACAAATCACTGAATCTCAATGGGCCTCTTTTGCTTTAACTGGATCAGGCATTCTTTTTTGTTTCATGGCTCCCAGATAAAGCCTATGGAAACATTTTTAAAATAATGGTGTTTTTTTCAATGAATATAGTAAAATACATAGTATTTCAAAGAAAACCATTTATATTGAAATTCAGGTATCAAAAAAAAATTAAAGAAGTTCTAAAAACTCTTATATCAGGTGATTTCCGAGATCCTTTCAACCTATACGTCTATTATTTCTACGTACTAAATCATCCAAAGAACTTCACTTTTCTACACTGTTTGTTTTGGTTTTGTTAATAGCGTCTTTAAAAAGATCAAATTGCCGGTATGAGAAGGACCTCCCTTCATACTTCTCTTCATCCTATATATCTACTTCCAAGTCTGCTTCCTTTTTCTAAAGCATTATCTCCTGAGCTCTTGTAACCTACAAGTATTCAGTCTCACAAAAAGAACCGGGAACACTTGAGAATTAAATAACGTGGGCGACGCAATCAAAATAAAAATAAAGCAAAATGGGGGGGGGGGGGGAAGAGACTTCATTCACTGAGGATACAAAAAGCATTTGAAAAGCCACCCTGATGGGGGGGGGGAGAGAGAAAGGAGGGAGGAGTAAAATGTGATGTTTGAGGGAGATGGTGGGAGACAGGAGACAGTTTTTTCCAAGGGAATCCTTGGGAACTAGGCTTTTTCTTTCTCTTGTTTCTCCTAGTTATTCTCTCCTTCCTCTTCATCCTTCTCCCCATTCCTGTGTTAGAAAGTTGGGGATTTACTCTCCCTTTAATGAAGGTAAGGATTAACCGATTTGGATGAGAACCAGAAGGGAGAAGAAGGGAGGGAAAAAGAAGAAGCGTGCGACCGAATGTACAGAACAGCGCTTGCAGTCTGGAGAAGTGAACAGAGCAGAAGTAAGAGCTGTTCAATGTCCTAAGTGGCTGACTGGAGAGGGGAAACATTAGAACCAAAGGGCTGTCCTCGATTTAACCATTATTGCCTTCCTCTCAGAGTGGCTAGTAGGTCAACAATGGGTTCGCTGGTGGCCAAATTTACCCAAGGCGAGAGAGGGGGCGGGGAGGTGAAGGAAGAATAAAATGACACCGTGGTTTACATGCAAATAAACACATTCCTCTCGGGGGCCTTCGCTGCAGTCCAACTTAGTGAACTCTTTTGCAGTTCAGTCCCCTGCCCACCCCCACCCCCACCTCCCACCAAGGGCCTTCCAAGAAGGGGATTGGGAGGAGTCCTTAAAGCCGCCAGCAGAACCACAGGCGAAGGCGGCCTCTGACTAAGGGTTGACCGGTCTTCCCCTCCCTGCCCACCCAAGTTGTGTCCCTAACCAGGCAGGACTCGAACAGCCCGGAGAGGAACAGATCCGTAGGTTATAGGACTAAACGCAGCCGAAAATCGTGCTCTACCTATGGCCAGTGTTTTCCCAAGTCACCACTACCCCCGCCTTTCCCGTCCCCCGCCTCCCTGCCCTCGCCTTTTCTACTACTCCTAATCACGCACCTGCTTCCAGAGATTTACCTCCAGGCAAAGGTGACCGGGCCCTAAGTAACGACCGCGGCTCGGAAAGTTGGGAGCCTTGTTTCAACCCTTCCTCACCGCCCCCGCCCCCTGCCCCTCTTCCCATTCCAATCCCTAGCCTAAACTTCGGGCCAAACTGTGGGAGACGCAACGCCACAACCCGGAATGTGGGGAGGATGAGAGAATTGAAGCATGGATGTGGGAAAGAATTTTTTTTAAATACAGTGCGTGTATGCGGTAAGGAAGCAAAATATAGGGAAGTAATACTCACGAGGGGTGCAAGCAAGTCGGGCATCTCTCCAAGGAGGACTCTGCATCACCCCGGGCCAGAAGATGGGGGTCCGTCCAGGAAGCTCCGCCAGGGGCTTGGGGTACCTGCCAACAGCTGCCACTGCGGCGGCACTGGGGCTGAAGTAGAGGCCAGGAGGAGGCGGCGGGGGGCTGAGGCTACTGAAGCGAGGCAGGCCGGCCAGGAGCCCAGCCGGAGAAGAGGCGGCTGCGGCGGCGGCGGCGGCGGCTGCGGCGGCTGCAGCCGAGGAGGAGGAAGAGGAGGAGGAGGCAGAGGAGGCAGAAGAGGAGGCAGAGGAGGAAGAAGAAGAGGAGGAGCCGGAGGGCGAGGCAGAGGGCAGGGAGGCCCCGGAGGTCAGGGGCATGGAAGGCCGGCTCAGTATGTCGTTGATGCCGTGCGGTGTGGCAGCCGAGAGCTGCTGTGGGGGGCTGCCCAGAGAGGAGAGTCCCCCTGAGGTCGGGGGTTTGAGGCCAGCGGGGTTATGGACACCCAAGGGTGGGGAGGGCGAGGAGGACGACGATGACGAGGAGGAAGATGGAGAAGAGGACGCCGGGGGGCCCGTCGGGAGCGGTGGGTAGGCGGCCGGGTACAGCGGGGTCTTCATCTCGGCCATGCTGTGCAGGGCAGCCAAGGGCGGGCTGCTCAGCAGGAACGCGCTCTGCCGGGTGCCCTCCATAGGCCCCACAGCTAACATCCCACAGCTGAGCGCGGAGGCCGGACCCACAGGCTCACAGGGTAGCGTGGAGTCCAGAATCCGAGGGGCCCTAAGCGCTCGGGGCTCCTCAGGGGTCGGACGGAGGGCTGAGGTCGGCGGAGGAGGGGCTGCAGACCCTCTTTGGACAAGCCTGATGGAGCCGATCCCGAAACTCCCAGGAGGAGAGGAAAGAAAAACCCAGACTGCTGCGTCCACCCCAAGCTACGAAGGGCCCAGCGGTGCAGGGGGAGGGGGCAACCTTACAAAAAGGGGAAAAGGGAATCTCTCTTCCTTGAATGGTTTTTCTCTCTAGGTCTCTTTCTGTGTGTCTCTGTCTCTCTCTATGCCTGTCTGTGGCGCTCTCTCTCTCTCTCTCTCTCTCTCTCTCTCTCTCTCTCTCTCTCTCTCTCTCTCTCTCTCTCTCTCTCTCTCTCTCTCTCTCTCTCTCTCTCTCTCTCCTCCCCCCCCCCCTTTCTGATTTTCTTGCGTAAAGAGGAGGAAGAAGAGGTTAGGGCTCAGGTTATTTTGCCCTGGTCGTAGATTCTTTCCTAGGTCTCTGGATTTCACGCTTTTCTTTCCGCAGACAGCGAGTCTCAAAATTCGTTTCTTTCTCATCTTTCTCTGGAGAGAAGCCAACAAAAACGTAGTTACCGCTACTTTAGTACAAAGTTAGAGCCCCGACTAGTCCGCTTTGATGTTAGAAATGGAGGTGGGGGGCGGGGAGTTCTTTCTTTTTCCTTCCGAAGGTTCAAAGCGTCTCTTTAATTAAGCCAGTTAAATGAGAGTTGTCTTCAGGTACTGCCACCCTGTCCTCGGCGTGGTGGATCTGCCCGTGGTATACGCTGTCTTGGAGCAGACGAATCAGGGGATAAGTGGGATACAGCCTCTCGGGGTGGGTCCGGAATTTCAGCCCTATTCTAGGCAAGTACCAGGAACCAGTAAAAACCGAGACGACCACTTTTCCAGGGCTTCAACACCTTGCCATGTACTCGATTTCTTGGTGTTCCGAAGCACAAAGTTTCAATCTCTTTTTAAAAACAAAAAGAAAGGAAGGAAGGAAAAGAAATACACACACACACACACACACACACACACACAAATCCTGAATAATACTGTGATAAAAGAATAAAAGGGGAAAGTTTGGAGACTTCAGTTACAGCTTAAGTCCCTGCTGTTGGAGCGTTTCCCTTCTCCTTCTCCTTTTCTTGTATTCACTCCAAGCATTACTTTTACAAACGGGTTTGGTAACCAAGGCCACTACCCCCGAGAGGTTTCCAAAACACGCCCTCTCTCCTTTTCGTGCCCTTTTCCCCTTCCTTGCTTTCTTTCTCCTTTTATCTTAGGCTTCTGTTTAGATGAGGCTACAATCTCTCTCTCTCTCTCTCTCTCTCTCTCTCTCTCTCTCTCTCTCTCTCTCTCTCTCTCTCTCTCTCTCTCTCTCTCTCTCTCTCTCTCTCTCTCTCTCTCTCTCTCCTCTCTCTCTCTCTTCCCTTCTTCCTCTCAGTTCCTGACAGTTTAGATGAAGCTCTCAAAGGTAATAAAACATTTGCATCACTCCCTACCTCCCTTTAGCTGGAGGGGGGACTGTATTGCTTGGGGTGGGGGGAGAGAACTTTGGAAGACGTCACTCAGAGGGAGGAGAAGGGGGAAGAATAGACTGAAGAGGGGCGTGACCACCGCCTCCAATAGGACTGTGCTCCAGGTGACGACAAAGTAGCTATTGCCATCCCTTTGGAAAGGGCCGAGCCTTCTGAATGGCTGAGGGAGCAGAGAAAGGAGAACCAACACAGATCTTAGACTTGTACAAGCAGAGGCTGCCAGCCTCCAGCTCCAGCCCTTCCCCTCCTCACCTAGAGTTGGACCGGACTGCACTAAGCTGGGCAACAGTTGCTGCAGAGATCGTACCCGGAGAATATCTGGGAATGGCTGGGAATAGACGACCATGTGGCTGTTGCTTGTGGGCTAGCGAGGACTGTCAATAATTGCGTTCAGAAAACTGGCAGGAAGGGAGGAGAGATTGGGGAGAGAGGTAGCGGAAGGGAGAAAGAAACTGAAGGGGAAAAAACTGTCCGTTTATGGACTAGCAAATCTTCTCCCTGCAGTTTCTTTCTCTCCTCTCACCCCCAACTCAGGCACGCACCTCTGACTGATTGGGGTGGAGGTGGCAGTAGGAGAGACCAGTAAAATGGAGCTAATGGGGCTACAGCCACAGCAGGCGCGGCTTGGCCCTATGGCTCTTTCTTTTGAAGTGATAATTAAGGGCCATCTGAGCTCCCCCAGAATTGTGTAAATTAATTTGTTGCTTTTAAAAGCTATAGATGTCTCTCAACCCTTCGTGGCCCCAGAGTTTTCCGATAACGTAACTTTCTCTTTCTGGTTTCATTCTTCTCCACTTTTCTTCCCATTCTTTAGCCAGCATGTGACCATCACCATTACCATCGCAACAGCTGCGTTGACTTAATAAGCAGAACAAAAAATAAGTAGTTATGTGATGTGTGTCTATCTGACTTCACAGCCAAGCTACGAGTATATTTCCCTGTTTCCTTTCTCTTTGTTACCACGAGGAAAGAAAAAAAAAAAAAAAAAAAACAACCCTTAGATTTAGAGTTAGCAGATCCCCCACACCCTCAAACGTACTTCCAATTGCACTGGAACTTTCGTATTGTCAAAAAGATACGTCCTGAACGTAACCCTCATCACTATAAAAAATACACACTTCTCTTCTCACGAGGAGCCAATGCACAGATGGAACAAAATGCTTAGTTAACCCAAACTATAGTGTCATCTCCTTTAAGAAGAGATTTTTTTCGGGATGAATTGGGGCTGGGCGGTGAATTTCCAGAAGCTAAAGTAAGCTCTCTCCATTAGGTCCGGCGCCAGCGGGAAAGGAGCAAAGGTACAGTCAAAAGAGTTACACACTTCTTGCGTGTGTGCGTATGTGTGTAAATTGTCAGCTGTTATTTGGTGGGGAGCAGAGTTATCATCAGCTTTTTCAGTGAAGTCATGGAATCAATAACAAGCAAATAGGTGCAGGTAAAATTAAAATAAATTCAATAAATGAATGAACTTTGAGAGAAACCTTGGTTGGACTTACTTTGTCTTCCTCCTTAAATCTGAGCTAAAAATTTAAAAAGGGGGAGACTGAGAGGAAGGTGTTCAGCATCTGCTCTGACAACTGCTTTCACATATATTGCAAGATCCCTCCCTCCATTTTGGTAGTTATCCAAATACTTTTTATGTGCCTGATCATAGGAGGGGCTCTTTTTTCTTGTTCCCTTTCCTTTTCTTGTGTTAATTCTTAATTATTCTGCGATCTTCTTGTTTTGCCAACAGAACTAAAAAATTTTGCTATTTCCCCACTTCTCCCATCTCTTTCCATTTTTCAGATTAAAAATGACAAAAAGGAACCTACGTGTTTAGAAAAGACCAGAAAGACTCTCTTCAGTTCTTGTAGTTATCATTCTAGATAAAAAACAAAACAAAACACCAGAGAGTCATTTCTGCTTTGGAAATGGAAAAGAAAGAGTGTTACACATCTATTATTGTGTTCAGCTTGATTTTCTTTTTTAGTGTGTAATAAATTCAACCTAGAGCTTTCAAAGCTGTCCTGCTTATCTGGTCTTCTTTCTGGTTTTCCTTCTGTTCTCCACAATTAAAAAAAAAAAAAATTACTCATTGAGTCTTTTCTTTGTTCTCTTCAGTTTGAATGACACTATTAAGTATCCCAAAAAAGATTCAGACAGCATCCAATTTACAAGTTAAAATTTTCAGTCTGCATTTTTGAAGGGGTGGACAAAGATTCACAAATGTACCTAGAAGCTGATTGTCCCAGATCCAGTCCCTGGGAGGAGGTCAGGAGGCTGGGGAAGGAGTCAGTCCAAGCATGCTAAAGAGTTCAGTCTGGGGTCTCAGAAAGCTTTCTCCGGCTTTGTTGCTTTACCTCAGCACCTGCAATATAGATGGTCTTTCCTTAATCAATCCAAATCTTGGGCCTGTCAAGGGTTGCTTCTTCTTGTCCTCCTTTTACCCTACCTCCACCCTCCCCACTCCTAGAGAATTTGTAGACACAGAGTGGGCTTTTAAGCTTAACCCAATTAAGAAAAAGAAGTAGCTAGGCTTTGTCCCTTAATGGATCCAATTTCAAAGAACAAACCTTGCTTCTTGGATGACTTTTCAGTAGTCCTAGCTTTGGCCCAGGACAGAAATATGCATTTTCCTTCCGACAACTTTAAATCCAATAAGTCTCTAAACAGATTCAGGTCAGCGCAGGCAATAGGTGAGTAAAGCTGATGGGAATAAAGACTCATTTGGAATAACCTATCTCTATTTATTATTCATTTAATAATTATATTAGCAGAAGTTATTAATTATGATACAATAAATTATTAGGCTCCTTTAGGAAGAATGGGGAGGACGAGAAAGAAATATAGCAGTAAAACTGGGAGGGGAAAAGAGAAAGATTTATATTAAATAGAACAAAATGAATAAAGTCCTCTCCTTTCATGATAGCTACTATTTGATCTGCTTAGTTATATACAAGCAAGGGTTTAAAGAAATAGGCACTGCGACATTTACCAGGGAGTTTGGGGTATGTCTCCCTGCCTGATGCCTATAAGAGAAAAAGAGTTCACTCATCATTAAGTAGAAGAGTTAAAAAAAAAAAAAAACAAAAAAAAAAACAAAAAACAGCAACTCCAGCTCAGAAAGAGCACTCTGAAACCTGATGTGTGTTGGCCTGTTACTGACAGTCAAGAGATGTCTTCTACATAGTCTTTCAAAAGCTTCTGACAGTCTGAACTGTCATATGCATTGTCTTTCAAATGCCCTTGGAGACTTCAGACTTTCTTACCCCTAAAACAACAAAATGCTGCTAATAAAATCTGACGATACCAACCAAAACCTAAAGAGTTTAAAAATGTAACTCATGATTGTGTCTCCATCCCGTCAAATATATGTATATGTGTGTATGCATGTGTGTGCATATGTGTGTGTGTGCGCGCATAAAATGAAAGAGGGAAGAGCAGAAGAGGTTACATTTGAAAGTCAATGATTTGCATGTTTGTTGGAAGGTAATGAAATCAGTTTGACAAACTCTTCGGTGGTAGAGGAACTGCAATAGTGTAAAAACCGATGGTAGCGCTGCATTCCAAGATTTTCTTTGTTGCTCTAGGGAGCAAAAGAAATGACTTCTATTTTTAGCCTTCTGGTCCATACAGGTCTGCCCTTGTTGGAAGTGACACAGGGCACACAGTCCATCCAACCCATAATGTCGGAGAAGTCAATTGCCTTTTTATGATCCTGATCTAGGGTATGAGAATAAACACGGACAGCTTAGGAAAGCAAAGCTTTCCCAATGAAATAGTTCTTTTAAAGGCAGGCAGATTCAGTGTGAGTGCAAGGAGATTGAAAGGCTATTCTTCTGTGCAAAGTCAAAGGCTTCCTTGCAGTTGCTTTTTGCCCACAGATAAAAGTAAGTTGGAAGTTTAGGAGAGGTTAAATCATTATACGCAGAGGTCACCTCTAGCTGCGTAGGCAGCGATTAGAGAAATTCGAGACAAACATTTTCTTCTGAAATGTGTAGATATTTTGGGGTTTGTTTTCATTCTCTGATAAGGGATTCCAAATTTCAAGAGGTCCGTGACCTTGGTCGGGAGTAAAATGGCACCTTTATTTTCAATAATCTTTAAATAAAATTTAGGATTTCTTTCAGTATGAATGTAAACAAAATATTCATCAGAGAAAGATCCTATTGGTTTCACTAGCCTCTCAAAAAGTCTCTCTCTCATACACACACACACACACACACACACACACACACACACACACACACACAGAGAGGTTAATAATCTTTGCTCTAGATTCTCTAGTGCACATGGTTATTTGGGGAGGGGGAGCGGAAGGAGGAGAGAAGAATACCCTAATCCATCCCTGGTTTCCCGGGGACTTTAGAAATGTTACATAGAAGCTAACTACTCAGAAGGACATTGCCCCGAACCCAGGCTCCCGGATGATTCCGGGAATGGCGGGAGGGGGGAAAAGAAAAAAGAAAGAAAGAAAGAAAGACGGTTTTGTTTCCTCTTTTCTCTTTGCAAATACTCTAGCATGGTTGGGGTACCCTTGACAGGAGCCTCAGTCACTGACTGAGAGCTAATAACTAGCGCCGGCTCAAGGAGAGGATTTAGAGAGGGTTGGACGAGAAAGGGGAACAACAGATGCAGTGCGACCGAGAAGTAAGTATAACTCTTTGTTTCGGCCTTGCCGGCTCTTCCCAACTTTGAGCTGTGTTCTGCTAGAAGGAGTGAAAACAATGAAGGAAGAGAAGGGGCTATAAAAGGCGCAGTGGACTGTGGACTGAGGCAGAGATCTGAACCCGACAAGCCTTAGGCATCATCCCTGCCATTAAAAAACAGTCACAGCATTTTGCAGAAGTCTGCCGAAGGGAGAAGGCACGCAAACATACCCACTGTCGTACTGGAAACAAACTGTAGGTGTAGATACACGGAGGGTGGGTTTATTAGTCTGGAACTCCCTAGGAGAAAACCACTATCAAGACAGGTGGACTTCTGACGTCCGTAGGGTCACACACCCTTGTGACAGGCAACATTCGAATCCAGGTCTTCCTGACTTAGAGGCCGCTTCTCTCAAACTAATCATAGTGTAAAAGTAGAGGATTTTTCCTCCTCTTTTTTGGGGGGAGGACGTGTTTTTCAAACTAGAGCATTAGGAAAAGAAGGTTTTCAAAAGTGGAGAAAATGAAAGTAAATTTATATTATAGTAATTGTATTATATTATATATTTGCACACAGGAACCTAAAAGGCAGGAGAGAAAAAAATTAACTCTAAAAGAAAGGGGATGAAGAACTTCAAATGAGCAAATGAAACATTCAAAGTATTCCGTGAAGACATCCTTTTGGTTTCAGGGAATTTTGAAGTATTGAAATAAATGAATGGCTCTGAATTGCACGGTTTTTTTAATTTTTAGTAATAGGATTCAATTCAAATTCAATGTAAATAACATCCTGAAAGTTTAAAAAAATGAATAGCTTTTTAATGTCCATGGAAATAGCCTATGTGAACTGCATATGATTTGTTTTAGTACTGAATTACTTTAAAAGTAAATAGTGCGATTTATGAATTTTACCAAATTAATTAATTTATGCCTCCATGTTATTATTTATGTACATATGTGTAAGCATACATGTGCAAATATAATTTATCTCTAAGAGATTTCTACACTTTATTATTCTCCGAAACAAGTTATTTGTAGTTGGGCATCAAAATACACCAGCCGTAGGATTTAGCTTTCAGAAATCTGAACTGCTGTTGCCCTCTTGTGGACAAAACTCTCAGCATCATTTTTGCTTGTATAAGAGAAAAGAATGAATCTCCATAGTCTTTTTGTTGTTGTTGTTTTCACTCTTTTTTTTTTTTTTTTTTTTTTTTTTTAAAGAAAAAAGGACTCTCGTGTTACTTCAGTTCTTGCATCTTCCCCTATCGGAAATTTAATTAAAATCTATTTAGTTTAAATCTCTTCATCCAAATTCACCAGGCACCTAATATAGTTCATAAAATGGAAGGAAATTTTGGCAATTTTCCTGGTTAACAAATCAGATAAAAAAATCCCACTTAGCTCCCACAATTCAGTTTTCTGATTAGCTTGTGACTAAGTGGGCACTCTTTTTAAAACTTCTAGGTTATTTGCCTTCTATTAAGTGTTCCAGACTCTGTGCTAAGCACTGGCATACAAAGAAAGTAGTTCACCAATTCCTATCCTCAAGAAACATATTTATGTAGTATTAGGGGAAACATTCAAATAACTAGATATTAAAATATATATCTAGTTATTTGACTATATGTATGGGAGTGATATAAGAAGCAGGGGACCAGAATCTGGGAGGATCAAATTAAAGAGCATGGCATTTCAGCTGAATTTGTAAAATCAAGAAGCAGATGTGAAGGAGCAGAGTATTTGAAGTATGGAGGACAGATAGGGCAAAGGTATGGAATTGTGAGATAGAATGCCACATGCAAAGTATAAAGCAAAGTATAAGAAGACTTGTAAACTAAGAAAGGATCTTGTTATGAAAAGCCTTAAATGCTAGAGAGAAGCTTTAATGTTCATCGCTGGGCATTTGGGAGTCAATGGAGCTCATTAAGCAAGAGAGTAATATAGTTTAGGAAAATCACTTTGGTAGCTGAGTAAAGAACAGATCAGAGTAAGGAGACATTTGAAATAGGGAGATTAGTAAGAAGACTTGCGAAAATTCAGGTGAAAGGTAATGAGGGTCTGTGCTAACGTGGTAGTTGGGTGGCCAGGAGAGAAGAATAGATATGAGAGATATTGTAAAGGTAGAGAATTAGCCATGAATCCCATATGTGAGATAAATAAAAATGAAGAGTCAAGTAAGATGTCACAGGCAGGAGCCTGGGTAATGGGAACCTTGGTTGTAAAAATAGGGAACCTTGGTTGTAAAAATAGGGAAGATTCTTAGAATGCTGGAAGGATGGGGAAAGGGACCATCAGTCAGTAGAACCTTTCTCCTTCAAAGGCAAACTGTTGTTGTAAGCAGCTTCTTCAGCATTAGATACCTATTCACTATAATCAAAGATATGATAAAGCTGTCAAAACTCCATTCCATCATCCAACAATGCCAGCTATCTGAGGATGATATCAGATGGTAAAAATCTAGTGGATATTATCAGAGATAATGGGTATAAGTGGCACAAGGAAGAATGATGAATTTTATGAAATATTTGATTCTTTTTCCTGTCTTTGGAACTAAATTCCTCAAAAAGATTGCCTGCTATAACTTCTTCCACTTTCTCTCCTCTCACTTTCTTAATCCATTACAATCTGTTTTATGATTCCACCAAAATGGCTCTCTCCAAAGTTATTAATGAATAAAGTTGCCGAATCCAACTTCCTTTTCCCAAATCTTATTCTCCTTGACCTCTTTACAACCCTTGACACTGTTGATCACTCTCTCCTCCTTATTACTCTTTTCTCTCAAGATTTTCAAAAAAAGTCAGTCTCCCCTAGTTTTCTTACTGAGTACTCTTCCTTTCTCTCCTTTTCTAAATTCTCTTCCAGATCATACCCTCTGGCCATATATAGGTGTCTCTCAGGGCTGTTCCTCTTCTCTTCTCCCTAAATACTTCTTCACTTGGTGACCTCATTAGCTCCCATGAATTTAATTACTGTTGAATCTCAAATCCTGCCCCAAATTCTAGCTAACATCCAATCTCACATCTCCAACTGCCTTTCAGACATTTCAAACTGGATGTCCAGTAGATATCTTAAAACTCAATATGTCTAAACCAGAACTCATTATCTTTCCCTCAACTCTCTTAGTCTCCCTATTACTACAGAGAACCACAACATGCTCCTAGTCCCTCAAACTCACAACCTAGGAGTTGGATTCTTTACGGTCTCTCATCCTCCATATCCAATCTATTGACAAGGCCTGTCATTTTCACCTTTGTAACGTCTCTCTAAAATATCCCTTTTTTTCCTCTGACATTGCTATCACTCTGGTACAGGCCCTCATTAACTCACACCTGTGATTCCTGCAATAGCCAGTAGTAGATCCATCGGCTTCAAGTCTCTCCTCCTTCTAATCCATCCTAAATTCTGCCACTAAAATGATCTTTCTAAAGCACAGGTCTGATCATGTCATCCTCTACTCAATAAACTCCTAAGGTTTCCTATTGCTTCCAGGACCAAATATAAAATACTCTTTTTATGACATTCAAAACCTTCATAAGCTAGCTCCTTCTTATCTTTCCAGTATTTTTATACCTTATTCCTCAACTCACCCTCTTTGATCCCAGGATCCTGGCCTCCTGGCTGTTCTACAAACAAGACACTGCATCCCTTGACTCTGGGCATTTTCTCTGACTGTTCCTCATGCCTGGAACATTCTCCCTCCTTTACTCTAACCACTGACTTCCCTGACTTCCTTTAAGTCCCAGCTAAAATCTCAATTTCTACTAGCAATCCAATCCTTCCTATTTCCAGTGTCCTCCCTCTATTAATTATCTCCTATCCACATTGCGTACAGCTTGCTTTATATATATATATATATATATATATATATATATATATATATATATATATATATATATATATATATATATATATATATATATATATATATATATATTTATATGCATCTTGTCACCTCATTAGATAATAAGTTCCTTAAAGGCATAGAGTCTAAGAATCTCTTGCCTCTTTTTGTGTCCCTGGCACTTAATACATAGTAGGCACAGTGTCTGGCACATGGTAGGTACTTAATAAAGGTTTATTGACTGATTTATTGCTGGTAGTTGATAAGGTGGTAGACTTAATGAACTACAGAAATGCCATAAATCTAGATAATCAATCAAGTAATTAAACCAAAGCTTCCTTTGTGTTTGCTGTGTCCAAGGTATAAATACTCACGCTGAAAATTTAATAGTGAGCTCTCATAAGAACAAATGCCTGGAAATAGATGAAGCTCTTAACCACTTCCTCATTCAAGATTATTTCACATGCCAGCCATATAGCTTACAGATCAGGCCAGAGGGAGGACTTGCCAGGATCCCTATCTTTGAGAGTATCCCAGTATTACCAGATTAATGTTACTGAGGTCCCTTGCCTTGTTGTGGGCAAGAAGTCTGTAAGTCTGGGAAAACAAAAAGATTTCAGGCAGCAGGTCCTCACAGGCAGGACAGGCCCATGTTTTACTTCAGAAGGCAAAGTTTCTAGTTTAGACATAGAAGTCTGTCTCTGGCAGTGCTGAAATCTATTCATGAATGGTATAATATTTGATCAATCCAAGAAAATACAATCTTGAAAGCATTTTTTCCATTTAACACTCAAGTCTTCTTATACCCTACTCATTTTGTGAGAGCATCATTCCACTCCTAACAGGCAACTTTGGATAAAAGATTATAACCCTATACCACCTATTCACTAGCAATTAGGGCCAACAATAGGTGAGTGGCTATTTTTCATTTTCAATTTTTTAGTGCATTTTATTTTAGAAAGCCATTGCTTATTGAATAATTTTTTTTTCAAAAGTAATAAAAAAAATCAGTAACATATCAAATAAATATGACATTATGATCCATGCTCAAGGATCCCTCAATTTTCAACTCTTTATCAGAATGAGGCTTGGGGGGAGGTTTCTTCTCATATTTTCTTGTTAGGGCAGAATTTATTCTCTGTAATTTTCCAAAATTAATTTTTTTCTTATTTTGGGATTATTGTTCTTTTCATTTATATTGTTGTAGCTATTCACTATATTGTTTTCTTCACTATGCTTACTTTATTTTGCAAAGGCTTACGTAAATCTTTACAGGTTTTTCTGTATTTATCAAATTTAGGCAATTAGATGACTACTGCAATTAAGATGATTACTAGATAAAGTAGATGGAATGCTGGACTTTCAGTCAGGAAACCTTGAATTAAATCTTATCTCAAACACTGATTAGCTATGTAATTTTGGTCTCTGTGTTTCCATTTCTTCACTTGTAAAATGGAGATAACAAAAACACTTGTCTAGAAACATTTTTATGAAGATCAATGAGATAATATAATACAGCACACTGTAACCTTACAGTGCTATGTAAATACTTTCTTTATATTCACAATTTCTTACAGCACAGGGTTATTCCATTGGCTTCATGTTCAACGTCTTCTTCTTTAGTCATTCTCCAACAGAGTTCTTTGCTAACATTAATAGTTACTTTTCAAAGTAGTATAGTGAGTAGTCTTGTTGGAGAGCTTGAAGCTCCAGAAACTTAGTGGCCATTTCTATCTCTTTCAGGAACCTGCCAAATGATCCACTTACTCAGTTCTTTTATCTTCAGAGGCATTCAAAAATATAAGTGCAATGGGGCCTAAGAGGAAAAACTACAAAAAGGTCTACTTTAGATAACTTATTTTGGCGCCCCCTCGAAAGTAGCAGACTCAGGAGAGACTTAGTAAATGGGGACCATCAAGATCCCAATGTGGGCAAAAAATGTATATTTTTTCTTTATTTTGTTGTAAATTGTTCTTTGATTCTCTGCTCTGCATCTTATTTTTTTTATATATTTTTCTCCTCCTTTCATCCCTCCACCTCCAAGCAAGCTACAGTTAATTAAAAAATATATATATATATATATATATATATATGTATACATATGTAGATATATGCATACATGGTTACATAGACACACACCACATACATGCATATCTTTCCTATTCCTGCTGACTTATAATTAAATTCTGCTCCATAACTTGCCTTGTTATCACTTAGCCATCCCACCAAGGATCCCTCCCTTGTCTTCTTCTCTCATCCTTAGCTTCCCCATCCACCTATTCTTCCCCCCTTATGTCTTTACAGATTTTAGAGAGTACTATACCCTTATAATATATAAGTAGTGTTGCCTATTAAACCCATTCCTGATATGAGACTTTCAGAACTACAAGCCCTCTTCCTCCCCAATGTCTCTGTGTCTCTTCTTCCTCTGTACTTTATTTGTATAATGAACTTAATACTGCCACTCTTTTTTTTAAAGTTATTTATTGGTGATGTGACTCTTAAACATATAGTATACATTTTCTATGTAAAAAAAAACACAAACATTTTGTCCATGTTGAGTTCTTTAAAATTGATCTTTGATATTGACTCTTGTATGTTAAGTTCGAGTTTGGTTGATAGAAAGTCTGAAAATCTGCAAGTTCATTGAATGTCCATTTTTTCTCATTCAAATTTATAAATAATTTTGCTGGATATGACATTTTTGGCCACAGGTCTAGCTCTTTTGATTGTCAGTAGATATGATTCCAGGACCTGTGTTACTTTATCGTGGTTGTTTGATAAGTCTTATGCAATTCTAATTGTAGTTCCAGCATATTTGAATTTCTTTTTTCTTGTTTCTTGCATAATGTTATCTTTGATCTGGGGTTTTTGAAATCTGGCAATAATATTCCTGTATGTTTTCCACAAAGGATTTCTTTGAGGTGGTAATTGATGGATTTTTTTTCTATTTCTACTTTCCCCTCATGTTCTATCACTCCAGGACAATTTTCTTGTATTATTTTCTGTATTATTGAGTCGAGATTCTATTTTTGTTCACAACTTTTTGGCAGTCCAATTATTCTTAAATTTTCTCTTGTTGATCAAGATCTATTGTTTTTCTTATAAAATGTTTCATATTCTGTTTTATTTTCTCATTCTCTATACTCTGTTTTGTTATTTTTTAGTCTCTGATAGGTCCACTGGCTTCCCCTTGCCTGATTCTAATTTTCAAAAAAAATTTTTCATTTTTGAGACTCTGTACCTCCTAATTGGTTAATTTTTTTTCATAATCTTGATTTTCTTGGATAGTTTTTATTTTTTATTTTTTTAGTTTTTCCTCATTTCTCATTTGATTTTTAATCTTTTTTTACTTTTATAAATTCTCTCTGGACTGGGAGCCATTTCACATTACTCTTTGGGGTAGAAGTTTTTTATTTTTTTTATACTAAAGTCTTCTTCTCTGAAGATGAACTCGTCTTCCCTCTTCACATTTCAATGGTAGGGTTCTTTCTTCTTTGCTGATTCATTTTTTAAGAGGTATTAGTGTAAGCACCTCTAATCATGAGGTAAAGGGATGGTACTTCAAGCTTCCCTTCAGCTCTCCGCTCTGACCAGGAAGCCCAAACCAAGAGCTCCATTCTTCGGCAAGTCACCAGCATCCCTATCTCACTGTCTCTGTACTGCTGGTTCCTTCTCTCCTAGGACCGACAACTGGTTCTGATGTTTCTAATCAGCTGAGGTCCACTAAGTCCTCCTGGACTCACCTCCCAACTCTCAGGGAGGTGAAAGTCTCTGTGCTTCCTTCTGGGGCTCCAGCCATACCTAACTAGCTCAAGAGATCCCCATTTCATGTTTCTGCAGGGTTAGTCTGAAGGTGTTTGCATTTCAGACAAGTTCATCCCCAGCACTGGACTCTTTCTTCAGATTTTCTTGGATTGTATCAGAAGGACCCCTGATTTTTCCCAAGTCTTCTGATTTTTTATTAGTCTATGTTCACTCAGAGGTGCAAATTTGTTCTATTTGTGGGAGAAATCAGGAGAGTTTGAAATTTACCAACCTACTCCACCATCTTCCCAGAATCCTCTCTCAAGCTTCATTTTTGATTGTGGGAAACATATAGTTAACTTATTCTAGACTTTCTGAAGTTGGAATCATCTGAATTCTCCCTATTTCCTGTAATTCCCAAAATATGACTAGTTGAACTAGATGTTCTTAATGTTCATTTTCCTATACCTTGTCCCTCAAATGGACTCCATCTTACATAGAGGTGCTATTTCTGTGGATTCACCCAATCTAGTCATCATTATATCATAAATGTAGTATGTGTCAATATCCTCCAAAAGAGGATTTCTTTCAGGACTCTGCCCACCAAAGTATGTCAGTATGAGAAAAAAGATAGTTCAGGGATGCATGAAGGACAATAAATGTATACTGGAGCATTTCAGTGTAAATGAACTTTCTTCTTACTCGGAGGAATAGAGAGGCCAGGCTACCTGATCTACTGCAATGTTGAGATCAGAAACATCAGCCATGATGTGGTAAATAAATAACTCAGTTACAAGTCACCTTTTATTTGATTGCTTTCTTCTCTCCCATATTATTTCACTTGATGAAATGGTTATTATGGTTTTATATATTATATTTATTACATATTATACATATTTATATGATTTATTAGTCCAACCCTAACTCCTTTCTGACCTCCAGTCTCAAAACTCCAAATATCTTTTGGACATCTTAAACCACATATCTTTTGTACATATTAAACTCAATGTGTCCAACATAGAATCCATTATCTTTTCCCCAAAATCCTCCCCTCTTCTTCACTTCCCTATTGCTGTTGAGAACGCCACTATTTTCCCTGTCACCCACACTCCACTCTATATGTTGAGTACAACTCTTTCTGCTCACTTCTTTAATCATTTTGTATTTTAATGATGTATTTCTCTTTATATTACATACATTTACAAATAACTGCCTTTGACTATAATTCGAAAGAACTTTTAATTTATGAAAGGTCTCTTGATAAAGTAAAATAGTTTTTAAAAATCTAATAAATGAAGTTACTTCATCTGAAAATATATACAAAACTTTGCATCTCTATAATATTCATCTATTATTTTTAAAATTAACAAAAGACTTTTTTCTTCCTCCCATACACATTTAAGTTAGGAAGCAATTAATTAGGAAGCAAGTAAAAAGATCCAATCAAGGAGATTGAAGATTGTCCATATAGTTATTGAGAAAACTAAGAGAGAGAAAGGTCACAAAAACCTAGAAAGAAAAAAACTGGGAAGAAGAGGTCAAGAAGCATGAGAACTAAGAAAAGATGATTTAGATTTGGCAACTAAGGGATCACTAGGCCTATGCCTCCCAAAAGATTAAACAATTAAGAAAAGGATTCATATTTACACAAATGTTTGCAGCAGCTCATTTTGTGGTGGTAAAGAACTGCAAACCACACCAGTCCTGATGTCAGGAAGATCTGAGTTCAAATGTGATCTCAGACACTTAACACTTCTTAGCTATGTGACTGGGCAAGTCACTTAACCCCAATTGCCTCCACGAAAAAAAAAAGAACTGGAAACCAAGAAGGTAGTGCAATTAGGCAGTGATTGAACAAAATGTGGTATATAAATGTAGTATTAATTTTGCCATAATAAATGATGAAAAGGGTAGTTTCAGAGAAACCTAGGGAGACATTTATGAACTGATGTAGAAAAAAATGGGCAGAGCCAAAGGAACAATGTCTATGATAACACTATTTAAAAAACCCACCTACAAAAGATTTGAATATTCTTATCAATAAATACAAAAGATTGATGAAGAAGCAAGTCCTAATGATAGAATCTAGATGAAGATTGTCATATTTTTTGATAGATCCAAGAGGAGAGTTTGTTTTGCTTCACCATTCATATTTGTTATGTGTTTGGGTTTTATTCCTTCTTCTCTCCCTCTCTCCTTCCTTCCCTCCCTCCCTCTTCCACCTTTCCCCCCTCTCTTCTCCTTCCTTCCTTCCTTTGTTTCTTTCCTGCCTTCCTCCCTCCCTCTCTCCTTCCCTCCTCTTTTTCTTCTTTCTTTCTTTCTTTCTCTACATGTTTCAGGTTGAATATTATTGTTCTCTCTCAGATGTTCTCAGGATGCTCTCAGAAAAGAAAAAAAAAAAAAAAAAAAAAAAAAAAAAAAAACACCTGGAAAGTTTTCCATGAACAAAGTGAAATGTACTGTATACAAAATAATAGCAATGTTCTGGGATGCCCAGCTATGAATGACTTTGTTATCCTCAGTAGTGCAATCATACACGATGACTCTGAAGGACTTATGAAAAATCCTATCTCTACCCAGAGAAGGAACTGATTGCATCTGAATACATATTGAAGCATTTTCTCTTTCTCCTTCCTTCTCTCTGCCTCTCTGCCTCTCTGCCTCTGTGTCTTTGTCTGTCTTTCTCCCTCCCTCCCTGCCTCCTTCCCTTCTTTCCTCCCCCCTCTTTCTCTGTGTCTCTCTCTTTTTTCTCTTTCTCATCTCTTTATGTCTCTGTGTGTTTCTCTCTGTGTCTCTCTGTTTCTCTCTGACTATCTTTAACTTGAGGATTTTTATTTTCATCAGGGTATGAGATCTCTGTTTTCTTACACAATTTGACTTTTATGGAAATGTTTTGCATAATTTCACATGTGGTTTCTTAATTGTGGGTGGGAATAAAGGAGAGAACCTAGAACTCAAAAACCTTAAAAATAAATATTTAAAAAATTATTTTGAATGTAATTAGGATAAAAGAAAGAAAGGAAGGAAGGAAGAGAGAGAGAGAGAGAGAGAGAGAGAGAGAGAGAGAAGGAGAGAGAAGGAGAGAGAAGGAAAATATGCCACTTTTGTTAATATGTGATGGGTTAATTATTTTTCAAATTAATCAATAAATAGATATTTTTAGAATATACCACTTTTAATTTCTAATATTTTAAATGCCAATAAACTAAAGCCATATATAAAATCTCTTTGGGGTCAACAACTGTTTTTAAGAGAGGATGGGGTCCTGATTCTTAAAAGTTTGAGAATTGTTACTCTAGTTCAATTTTCTCATTTTATAGACAAAGAATTGATATTCCATTTCAGTTGTGAGGAAACTTTTATTGTTGTTTTTCTGACCTCGATTTCATTGGCATAGGGAACATCTGTTGTGAAAATTATCTATCCATACACAGATCAGCAAATATTCTGAAATTCATAGTCTTAGAGAGTTCACTTATGGCACTCTGAGATTAGTTAAGTATGTGAGGTTTAAGTGACTTGGCCAGGGTCACACAAATAATACATGTCAGAGACAGACCATGAACCCAAGTGCTCCTGACTCTGAGAATGGCTTTCTATCCAATATGCCAGTATACTACCTTTGATAGGTTCACTCTCCCCAAGTCATATATCTATTTGGAGCTTATCTTAGCACATAGTGGAAAGTATTGATCTCAACCTATTTTCTTTCAGCATGAGGGTTTTCCTAGAAGTTTTTGTTAACTAGTGAATTCTTTCCTCAGTAGGAAGTAACTTTTAAGTTTATCAAATACTATAGTACCATGTTTGTCTGCTTCTGTAAATATTGTGTATCTAATATGTTTCTGTTATCTAATTCTCTTTTTTAAAAAGCACCAAATCATTCTGATTATTACTGTTTTCAGTAATCAAACCACTTTGAAATCTGGTACAGCTAGATTGTTTTTCTTTCTTCTTTTTTCACTATTTCTCTTGAAATTCTTGACACTTTGCTGTTCTGTCTGAATGTCATTATTATTCTGCTCTATAAAATATTCTTTTGGGAGTTTGGTATAGAACTGAATTTTTTTTTATAATTATTAATTGTTTGAAGAATTTGTTCTTTGACCCATGCATTATTTAATAGTTCATTATTAGGACCCCATTTAGGGCTTTGTCTTTTGTTTGTGCCTCCTGAATTGATTACTATTTTTATTGCATTGTGGTCTATAAAACATATTCTGTCCTTTTACAATTTATTTGCAATTTATTCCACTACACATAATCTATTATTGTAAAAGTGCCCTGTGCTGCTGAGAAATATTTATCTTCATCTAGATAGATACATAGATGGACAGATTCTTTCATGGATGGATTCTGAAGGTGTCAACATTTTTTAAACTCTAATTTCTAACTAATATCTTTCTAAAATTTGTTCAGTTTCACACTTTGTCTTTTGTACATTTTTTTCTATTAGATTTCTTCAGCACTAAGATAATAATGTAGTCTTTTACTATTATTATTACTAAAGTCTTTTAAAAATTAAATTAATAATTCCTTTGTTAATATAGAAACTGTGCTATTTAAAGATATAAATAAAATATTAATATTGATTTGCTGTAAATATTTCCTTTAAGCATAATATAATTTTCATCTTTATTTATATTGTGAATTTTTATTTTCTCTGATAGCATAACTTGAGATTTTTTTTTTTGTTTCATCTGGTGCAAAGTAATTTTTTTCTACCCTTTCATGTTTATTATCTGAATAGGTTTTTTGTTTTGTTTTGTTTTTTAATAAGATTATGAAATTTGTTTTCCTATCCAGTTTCTTTTAGTTTTTAGAATTGTTTTAACTCATTTTTAAAGTTATGAAAGTTAGATTTACCTTTTTCCATTTGCCTCTAGTACTAGTTTTTTCCTAAATTAAGAGGTTTTTTGGTTCTCCCTCTTTTTATTTTAAGTCAATATTTTATCTCTATAATTAGCTTTGTTTAATCATCTTTAAAGCAATCTTATTCCCTTAGGTTTTTCTTCCATTGCCCACACACTTCCCTCTCCTACTTGTCCACTCTTAAACTGATTGGAATTTTACTAAATGACTTTTTTCTTCTTTTGAAAAATTATATAAATTTAGCTTCTTTTTTTCCCCTTTCTTGTTCCCTCATCTATTTAGTGGTTGTTTCCATCCATTCTAGCTCCATCCCTTTTCCTCTGAATCTTTCTTGTCACTTTTTTTTTCTTTTTCTGTGCCCTATTTTAGCATGAATTTCTTTGCTTTGCTCTCTTCATGAATTTTCTTCCTTATCTGCCTATTCTGAGATTTTAATCTTTGCTTCATAGTTAATATGCTTAATAATTCTCTCTGTATACTCTGCATTCTATATATTCAAATGAAATTTTTGAGTTACCAAATCTGTCCTCATCTACATAAATTCTATGTAGCTCACTCTTAGAAATATCAATTCATGAGGAAAGATATGAGAATAAAGTCATTGCCCCATGATAGAAATTTCCCCTTGTCTGCAATATTGTCATGGACTTCCCTTCCCTATCTGCATGATCATTCTCTTTCACTCTTTCATCTTGCAACCTCCTCTCTGAGACCACATCCTCTTATTCTTGGGGGGGAGGGGGAGAACAATTGTTCTCTGGATCTCCTATTTCCCTTCTTTTGAGGCAGAATATTGTCCATGCAAGCACAACATTGTCTCAGATGAAGTGATCTTCTTGTGTAACAAGTCCCTAGAGATTAAATTCACTCTTAGGTCTATATCTTCCATTAGAAAATATCCCTTGCCCTCTGGGAGTGTTCTTCAGGAGGAGCCCCACTCTTCCTCCCTCCCAATCTCAGTTGACTGAGATCTCCCCTTATTTTTCCTGCTGTTTAACTCCTTCTTCCCTTTGCCACCTCTCCCATTCTTCCATAATCCCTTATTGAGGGTCTATAGAAGTTATCTTCCCTTAATTGTTCACACGTGGTTTGATTAAGGGAACATCACTCTTTCCCCACGTTTTCCTTTTTTTCCCCCCTTTTATGAAACTTCTCATTCTGCTATTTAATCCCACAACGTACACTGATTCACCCATAAAATGGAGACAAACATGAGGTGAGGATGTTAAATTTAGGTATATCTTTATTCCCTTATATACCATTAAAAAGATATCTCTTAATTGTTCCTCAGTTGTTGTGTTTACCAATATGTATCTTTTTCTTTCTGATTTTTTTTTCTTTTAACAGTTTCTATAGAGTGGCTTCTTTACTGATTCTTTCCTTAGTAATTGGATTCATTCAACTTAAAAAGATAGACAGACAGACAGATGTTTCAGATGCCTCTCTTCTATTGAATAAGAATATTATTCTTATATGATTAGGCTAAGGTTTGCAGGGTATGATATTGTGGTTTGCATCTTGAAAGCCTTTGCTTTTTGGAATACATCAGAACATTCCCTTCTGTATCATCTTGTAGGTGCTGGGCAGTTTTGTGATATTCTTAATTCTTTACCTTTATACTTGAAATTCTTCCTCCCAGACATTTATGGAATTCTTTGCTTCTTATTAGAGTTATTAAGTTATTAAATTCTATCTTTGAGTTTGTTTGTTTCTTTTTTTGTTCTTCTTGTTGTTGTTTTCTTGGAAACAATATATGAATTTTATTGTATTCAGAAGCTCTGAGTTTTCTTTCATTATTTCCTGCATTGTGGTGTACAGGTTTTCTGAGGTGTCATGGTCTTCTAAGAGAATTATCCTTTAGTTGCCTTTACCCATCCTGATTCCAAGATCATTTTATTTACTTACATAGAGATCATATACTATTTCAATTTTATTGTATTTCTCTTCTTTTTTTCTAGATTGTTTTTCACTTTAATATGTCAATATTGTGAATTTGTTGTTCTCTTTTGGGAGTGATTCACCACTATATATCCAAGTTTTTCTATTCTTCTAATTATTTATATTATGTAGCCCACAAATTCTGCTATGTGTTATCCATAGGTTATTTCTCAATATTCTAATTTTTCTTTTGAATTAATTTGAGACTTCTTGCTTTCTTGTTTGCTTCAGGTGTTTGTTCAATTTCATTTGTTTCACAATATTTATTTGAGGAGGTTTGTCATCTTTTAGATATCTTAGTACTCTTCTCTCTAATTTTAGCACTATCTCTGTTGCGTTATCCATTTCAGCTTGTACCAATCCAGTAAACTGGGTGCTACGATTATCCCTATTTTGTAGATAAGATTTGTAGATTCCAACCCTGAAAGAGGTTAAATGACTTGCCAGCATCATACAACTAGTACTCATTTGAAGCAGAGTTTGGACTCAGTTCTTTCTAAGTCTAAGTCCAGGGTTCTGTGTCATCCAAATGCCTAAATTATAGGTGGATAATTTATCCTCAAGTCTGGCCTGCAACTCTGTCTTCTCCTTCTCCCACTGTGAGGAACTTGCTTTTACTGATTTCAGCCTCTGTCCTTAGTAGCTTCTAGGCAGACAGGACTCACTCCAGTTTTACTCAAACTCCCTTTCCTTCAGGCCTAAGGCAACCACACATATGCCCTACTTTCTAATGCCAATATCAGCACCTTATCGGGCTTCTTTGCTTTCTTATCCTGTCAATTTACTATATTTCCTCTTCCTCTGATAAGTAATTTATCTTTTGGGTTGTTTTTGTTTTCATTTTTCTGAGAGTAACTGGGTATGAAAGAAACATCTAGCTTATACTTTTGGGGCACTTGATCCAGAAGTCCCAAGTGATATCTTTCTAAAAATAAAAATATATACTTTGGAAACCTTTCATTTTTTTGTCACCACAAACTCAACAACAACACAGAATTTGAGAGTTGGAACTGATCTCAGCAACTCTTTATGCTAAATCATAGACCAAAAGCATCCCCATATAATATAGTAAACAAGAAGTCATCCAACTTCTGATTAATGACATTTAAGTTGGAGTAACCAATTATCTCTTGAGATACTCACCAAGTATATAATAAGTGCTTACTACATATCAAAGGGTTGGGATACAAAGATAAAACAATTAAACAGTTCCTTATATCATTTTGTTTACATTCTCTGAGGGAAGTGAAGTGATATTTGTGTGTGTGTGTGTGTGTGTGTGTGTGTGTGTGTATACACACACACACACACACATATATATATGTATATATATAATAACATACAAAATATTTTCAAATTAAGTAGAAGGTAATTTTTTAAAAGAAGGCACTAACAGTTGTAGGGATAACAAAAAGGAGACAGATTGAGGATCTAAACCAGGAAATGCTTTTGTCCTACCAGGTACTAATTCCATCTCTTAATCAAAATATGATTAACAAAAAGGAAAGTGGAGCATAAAAATGCCATAAAGATTTAAATTTTTTCACTCTTCTCCATAGCTCATGCTGTAAATGTAACCATAATGGCATTCACTATAGTAAGAAAATTAGGATGTTTCAACAGTATGTATAGAGTAATTCCTGCCAATTATGATGACTACTCTAAATCTATATGCTCACTCTATAAAGGTCTTGTAATATCAAAGTACTCTAATTCCACTTCTATTTCCTTTTTTCAAAGCATCCAATACCTGAAGAAGAGCAAAATGTAATTTAAAATAGTCAAAAGTTTAGTTACATTGGGTCTTGTATTTATCAAATATAGGTACTATTCAGTAGCAATGGCAAAGAGAAGCATTGTATTAAGCCAAGAAAATGGATAAAATCTTCAATGAAGATAAAGAAAGAGAAATTTTCTTGTGAATTATAAAGGTATAAACTAATGATAAACCAAATTATAATAAAGTAATCATGAAAGTTGAAGAGCAGATGTGTTTTCTTTTATCCTAAAAGAATTAGATTGATGTAAAGACTTTAAAATGCAATTAAAATTTTTAAGAATACTTAAATGAGTCACATATTTCTTTAGTTATTTGCCTTTTTTATTTGACTTTATTTTTATTTTATCTTTCTTATCTATGCCTCATCAAAATTGAATGACTAAAAAAACTTTCAAAACTTAATAAAATTTTCAAAACAAATATGCACCATACAGGAAAATAAATACTTACACTAATCATATATTTTTTAAAATGTCTCATTCTGCATTCTAAATACATCAACTCTCCTGGTGACATTGTCTTCTTCAGTCTTTTGGCCTCATGGTCGATGATTGATCAATTTGTTTTCTCTATAACATTACTGTCATCATATAAATTGTCTGAATTTTGCTCATTTAAGTACATCAATTCATATATATCTTCTCAAATTCCTCTGAAATTGTCTGTTTTATCATTTCTTTTTTGTTGTTTTTATTTTTGCTGAGGCAATTGGGGTTAAATGACTTGCCCAGATCACATAGCTGGGAAGTGTTAAGTGTTTGAGTTCACATTTGAACTCAGGTCCTAGTGACTTCAGGCTGGTGCTCTATACACTGTGCCCCTGTTTTGTCATTAACATAATGATATTACATTTATATGCCATAATTTATTTTGCTATTCTCCAATAGGTGGATATACTGTTAATTTCTTTTTTAGAATTTCTTTATTTTATAGTCAATTATTTGTAAAAAAAAAAAATTTATAACATTTGTTTTTTATAATTTTTGAGTTCGAAATTCCCTCCCTTCCTAGCCTTGTCCCTTCTTGAGAAAGAAGGCACTTTGATATAAATTAAACATGTAACATTTTACAAAATATATTTCTATATTAACTAGGTTGCAAAAGATAATATAGATCAAAAAATAAAAAATAAGACAAATAAAGTTGTTTTTTAAAAAATAAACTTTAATTTGCATTCAGGCTTCATCAATTCTTTCTTTGGAGTTGAATAGCAGTTTTTATCATAAGTCCATCAGAATTGTATTATATTATTGTATTGCTGGTAGTAGTTAAGTCATTCGCAGTTAATATTGCTGTTTCTATATAAAATAATCTCTTGGCTCTGTTCACTTCACTTTTGATCAATTCAAATATATCTTACCAAGTTTTTCTGAAGCCATAATTTTCTGCTCATTTCTTGTAGCACAATAGTACTTCATCACAATCTTATACCTCACACCCAGTTAAATTCATATTGAGAACTAGAGCTGCAAAACAAATAAACAATTGTACATATGGAAACTTTTCCTTTTTTTTTTTAAATTTGGTGGGGGGTGGGAAGTACAGGCCTAATAGTGGGTCTAAGGGTATGCATAATTTGGTAACTTTCTGTGCATGTTTATAAATTTCTCTCCAGAATAGCTGGACTAATCCACATCTCCATCAGCAGTGTACTAGGATACCTGTTTTCCTATACACCCTCCAACATTTGTCATTTTCATTTTTTGTCATCTTATCCAGGTAGATATAAAATGGAACCTTTCATATTAAAAAAAAAAAGAGCCATGCTC
This sequence comes from Sminthopsis crassicaudata, assembly GCF_048593235.1. Lineage (NCBI taxonomy): Eukaryota > Metazoa > Chordata > Mammalia > Dasyuromorphia > Dasyuridae > Sminthopsis > Sminthopsis crassicaudata. The sequence continues at coordinate 155,074,276 of NC_133622.1, forward strand.
CAATTGATAAATAATCAAAAGATATAATCTGTGCCCAGAGGATATAAATTCATGCATATCCTTTGACCTAACAACATCATAGTTTGGCAAAAACACCAAAAGAGATTTGAAAAAGAAAAAACAAATGACCTATATGTACAATTGTACAAAAAATATTCATAGCAACTCCCTTCTCAGGGCAAAAAAAAAAAAATTGGAAATTGAGGATATGCCCATTAATTGGGGCTCAATAAACTATGGATGTTTATGATAGGATATTATTGTTCTCTGCAAAAGGGTGAGCAGGATGCTCTCAGAAAAAAAGATAACTGGAAAGTCCTCCATGAACTCAAGCAAAGTGTGTATACAATAGCAATGTTCTGGGATGACCAGCTATGAATGACTTTGCTATCATTAGTAGTACAATCATCCACAACTACTCTGAAGAATTTAAGATTAAAAATACTATCCATACCCAGAGAAGGAACTGATTGTAACTGTATAGAAATTGAAGCATTCTCTCTATCTCTCTCTCTTTTTTAAACTTAATTTTTCTTGAAGGTTTTTATTTCATTAGAATGGAAAATCTACATTTATTTCCTCATAACTTGATTTTTATGGAAATGTTTTGCATAATTTCATAAGTGGTTTCTTAATTGTGGGTGGGGATAAGGGAAAAAAACCTAGAATTTTAAAAAAATATAAAAAGAAAATTTGATTTTGAATGTAATTGGAGAAAATATTAAATAAATTAAATTAAATTAAGATAAATCAAAATAGATACATGAATATAAAGAGAAAAAATTATAAGAACATATAAAATTATTTATCAGACTTATGGATAGGCGGATTTATAAATAAACAAGACATAAAAAGCAAAGTTAGGTACAAAGTGAAAGTTTTGGTAACATTGAATCTAAAAGGTTTTATACAAATAAAAGAAGAAAAAATTGGGAGGAAAGTTTTAAAGATAATATATTAAATAAAAGTCTCATATCAAACATTCATGAGGAACTTTGTCAAATCTATAAGAATGTAAGTCATTCCTCAATTGATAAATGATCAAAGCATATGAACAGTTTCCCAAAGAAGAAATCAAAAATTTAGAGTCACATAAAAAAAATTCTAAATCATTACTGATTAGAGAAACACAGATTAAAATATTCTTGAGATATCATTTTACACCTACCAGATTAACTAAAATGATTGTATGTGAAGTGACAAGTGTTGGAGAGAATGTGGGAAAATTGAGATACTAATTCCTTTTGGAATTGTGAACTGATCCAACCATTTTAGAAAACAAACTTGGAATTATGCCCAAAGAGTTATTAAACTATGTAAACCTGTTGACACAGCAATACCTCTACTACACTAGACCTACTAGGTCTCTTTCCAAAGATGATTAGGGAAAGAGGAAAACAGTCTATATGTTCTTAAATATTTATATTAGCTCTCTTTGTGGAAGCAAAAAACTAGAAATTGCAAGGATGTGCATTAATTGGGGAATGGTTGAACAAATTATGGTGTATATTTATGATGGGATATTAATGTGCTATAAGAAATGGTGAGCTCAATAATCTTAGAAAAACATGGGAATACAAGTATGAAATAATGAAGAGGAAAATGAGCAGAACCAAGAGAACCTTGAATACAGTAATCACAGTATTGCTTTAAGAACAACATTAAATAAATAATTTATTTTGACTAATATAAATACCCAAATTAACTATAAAGGACATATAAAGAAAGGTGTTATCTGCATGCAGAGAAAGAACTGATAAATAGAAATATGCATAGAAAATTTTACATATGCGTGTAAATGTATGCCTATTTGTGTCTAATGATAGCCATCTCCAAATTGGGCAAGGAGGGTAGAAAAAAAAGAAAAAAGAAACGTACATCATAATTTTGTTGTATATTTAAAAGGAATAGAAAATAGTACTTAGGAGATTTGCAGTTTCATGTACATTCAGCTTTTTATTATACTATGTTACAGAAGTGCTCATTTTATTCCATAAATATGTATTGATGTTATTAAAAACAAATGAAAGGGGAAATTTATTAAATGAATGGTAAAAACTGTTTTTACTTGTAATTGGAAAATACTATTAAAAATTTTTTGAGTTCCAAATTCTCTATCTCCTCTCTCCCCTCTCCTGTTTTTGAGAAGACAAATAATTTGATATAGATTATACATGTACTAGTCATGCAAAACTTTCCGTATTTCCATTTTAGTCTTTTCATATTATTATTTGATAGCTTGGATTTTTTTTTATAAAATGCCTATTGGTCTCCCTTGACCCTGTATCTACTAGAGAATAGTTTTAATTTATAAATTTGCATCAGGTTTTAATATGTCTTGGTTACAAGACATTTAGGAAAGCAATTTACATTAAATATTTTTCTTACAATTCTTTTTAATGTTACATAATCAAAACTGTCCATTTAATCTTTTATGATTCTATTTCCCATTTAGTTATGAACTCTTCCCTTTCTCCATGGATCTGAAAGATAATCTCCTCCTTGCTCCTCTACTTTGCTTATGATGTCACCTTTTAAGTTTAAATTAAATATACATTTGGAGTTTAGCTTGGCACAGTATGAGCTGATGTTCCATACTTAATTTTTGCCACTCTGCTTTCCAATTTTCCAATAGTTTTTGATAGATAGTGAGTCCTTTGCACAGTAACTGGGGTCATTGAATTTACCAAGACATTATGCTACTGTGTATGTTTCTTTCTGAATGTTATACATCTAAAACTGATTAATGTTTTCTTTTTAACCATTTTCTTTATTACTTTTTAAATTATTGACTTTTTTCAATTGTTCTTCAGATTCATTTTGTTATAATTTTTCTTATTCTATAAAATAATCTTTTTTGTTGTTGAATGAATAAATTAGTTTAGATATTTTTCATTTTTATTATTTTTTGATTGACTCATAAGCAATTAATATTTCTCAACTTATTTACATCTATATTATTTAAAAGGCATCTTGTTGTTGAATTCATATAATTTCTGAGTATGGTTTGGTAGGTACATTTACAAAGAATTTATAGCTTTTATCCCAATTTAGGATGGAATTTTCTCTTTTTAGCTCTTCCTATTTGATTTGGTTTGATTAATATAAGGAATGGTGATGTCTTATCATTTATTTTATTTTAAATTTTTGTACCTACTGAATTTATCATTTTAATTAATTTTTATTAAATCTTTAGGGCTTTCTAAGTAAATTACAATAGCTGCCCCCCAAAAGGCATTAATTTTATTTCTTCTTTGTGCTTATTTCCATGATTTCTCTTTCTTGTGTTTTTGCTATAGTTTACATTTTGAGGACTATGTTAATTAGAAGTGGTAATAATCAATCTTTTTTGAAAGACTTCTAACTTTATTCTATTATATACAATGTTTGGTCATGTTTTTATATAGATAATTATATTTTATATAAACAAATAATTTATTCATATGTCCTGATCATTGGCCTCCCTGGCTTTCTTTAAATCCTAACTAAAATCCCATTTTGTACAGGAAGCTTTCCCCAATTTCAATTTAATTCTACTGCCTTTCTTATGTTATTTATTTCCTATTATCTTATTTATAATTTTTGTATACATTTGTTTGCATGTTGTTTCCCCCATTAGAATATAATCTTCTTGAAGCCTAAGACTGTCTTTTGTTTCTTTTTAAAACTCAAGAGCATAGCATACTATCTAGCACATAGTAGGTGCTTAATAGTTTCTAGTTTTTAAAAGAAAAAGAGGTGATCAAGTTATACCAACAAGTAAATGTGTCTATTACTATGTGTCAGGATCTGTGTTAAATGTTAAAAACAAAGTCCAAAAAATGAAGAAAAAAAAAAAACTGTTCTTAATAAGTATGGAAATACCAAGTACTTAAGTATATATAAATAAGAGCTAGACAGGAATTAGAGATAATTTTAGAATGAAGTCATTAATATTAAGTAGACTTCCTTCAGAAGGTAAGAGTTTAGCTGGAATCTGAAAGCCAAGGAAGTCACAAGATGGAGGTGAGAAGAGAGAGAATTCCAGTCTTGGGGTCAGCCAGAAAAAATGTATGGAATCAAGAGACAAAAGTGTCTTCTGTAAGAAATACCACAGATGGGGCAGCTAGGTGGCGCAGTGGATAGAGCACCAGTCTTGAATTCAGGAAGACCTGAGTTCAAATCTGGTCTCAGACACTTAACACTTCCTAGCTGTGTGACTCTGGGCAAGTCACTTAACCCCAGCCTAAAAAAAAAAAAAAAAAAAGAAAAGAAATAGCACAGACACTAGTGTATATGTATCACATAGAATTTGGGATGGAATAACATATAAGAAAATGGAAAGGAGGTTATCTAGGCTTTAAATAGCTTGGTGTTTATTGAATTGGTATTGTCATATCATCAGACTTGGCTTTTGGAAGATCTACTTAACAGAATAGGAGTTGAGTAGGGAAAGGGAGGGAAATCAAATAAATAAGACTATTTCAATAGTCCAAGAATAAAATAGTAAATATCTGCAAGAGAGTGGTAGCAGTGTTAGAGAAAGGGGAAATATGATCTGTGCTTTTCATTTACAGTTCCCAAATAGTTTACCTTGAAGAAAAAGACCCTCTACTTATTTGATTTACCAAAATACAGAGATCTAGAGTTATTGAAATAATGTTGAGGATTAGAAACCAGAATCAAACGATATGTTGTTTACAGGAGACACACTTGAAACAGAAAGACACACACAAAATTAAAATAAAAGGCTGGAGCATAATCTAGTATATTTTAGCTGAAATGGAAAAGGGAGGGAAAGCAATCATGATCTCAGGCAAAGCAAGAGCTAAAATAGACCTAATTAAAAGAGATCATCATGGAAACTACATTATGCTAAAAGGTATCATAGACAATGAAGTAATATTATTTTAAAAATAAAAAGTTTCTATGATAAAAGTTTCATTTCTCAAATGTGTTCTAAGAATAGAACTGAGTCAAATTTATAAAAAATACTCAATTGATAAATGATCAAAGGATATAATTAAGTAGTTTTCAGAAAAAGAAATCAGAGCTGAATATAGTCATATGAAAAAAATGCTTTGAATCAATAGCAATAGTTGTTTTCCACTTGTTTCAGTCTATTCTGACTCTGTTTGACTCTATTTGGAATAGTCTTGGCAAAGTTACTAACAGGATTTGTTATTTATTTCTCCAGCTCTTTTTACAGATGGGGAACTGAGATAAGCTTACTCTGGTTCATATAGCTAGTAAGTGTCTGAAGTTATATTTCATCTCAGGAGATTATTCCTGACTTCAGGGCAATCATTGTTCACTACAACTAACTAGGGCTCCTTCCCTATTGATTAGAGAAATGTGAATTAAAATAATGCTGAGATAGTACTTCATACCTATGAAAAATGACAAATGCTAGAGGAATGAAGTAAAAATAAACATAATAATAAACTGCTGGTGAAGTTGCAAATTGGTCTGATCATTCTGTGTAAAAAAATATAAAACTGTCCCCAGAGGGCTATGAAACTGTGCATACTCTTTGATCCAGCAATACCACTATTAAGTCTGTTTTAAAAAAAAAAAAAACAAAACAAAGAAAAATGAAAAGGATTAATATGTACAAAACTATTTATAGCAGCTCTTTTTGTGGTGGCAAAGAATGGGAAATCAAGGGAGAGCTCATCAACTGTAGGATGGCTGAACAACTTATGGCACATGATTATAATACTCCCAAACCAAAATATCATATGAATTCACTCAAATATGTATTAGTTAGTCAAAAGTGTGTCTATGGCTACTATAAAAAAATAAGTTTGACTGAATTTTGACCAAATTAGATGGGATTTCCCCTCTCCCTCCAGTGTATATGTGTGTGTGTGAATTTGTGTGTGTGTGTGTATACACAATCATAAAACCCTCCATATATGGAAGCCTTTATGTCAAATGAGTAAATAAACAACATATGAAGAAGCAATTCTTTGGGAAATTTCTAGGTCTTTGAGTAAGGGCAATGTTATTTTAACTTACAGTTATGATTTTTCTTACAAGTACTAGATTACATTTTTTAAATGACATACTGAATGTTCTCATGTTTAAAAAAAAACAATTCTAAGGCCATATTTTTCCTTAACAAAGTTAGAATATAACACATATCATATAAATTAGTTTAACATCATAGATTTAAGCTTGGAATCAAATATAGCCTGGAAATGAAATTTTGGCACAGACAGAAGCATGAAGAGGTTCATAAATCAATGGAATGAAATTCTATAAAACAAAGCACAGCACAGTCCACTTGAAAAAGAAAAACAAGCTTATAAATATAAGATGGGGGATGACTAGAGAAATTAGGAAATAAAAAGAGATCCAGGATTCACAGTGAACTGGACCATTCTGCCATTAAAATTCTCTGTTTTTGTGTGTTATCCGTAGGTGTCACAAGGTAGAAAAGAGCTAGTTGATCCTTTTTCCTTTCTACACCCTCTTTCCAGGCCACGCTTATTTCTCCCTTTACTCTTTGATCTCCCATCTTTTCCTGTTGAGGAACAGGCCTGAAGTACCATGGACTAATGTGTAAGGATGGATCAATGTTTTCCTAGGATAAAACTGCAGAATGGGTTGCCATATAAAAGGAGAGAAAGGAAAAAGAAGATTGAGGTAAATGTGTGATGTACCCTAATAATGTCAGTGGTAAACAATAAAAAGAAAATTATCTTATTATTTCTCAGAAGAGTCTACAGGAGAACAAAAGCAAGAGAATCTACAGAATGTGACAAAAGGAAGGGAAAGAAAGAGGGAACTCTCAATTAAGTATTTGTGCATTAAAGAATGCTCCCATGAGTGAAGAGAGAAATTCGATAATGGGAAATGAGAAACTTTACAATGGGCATGATCTGCAAAGATTTAGTGCTTAGAAGGACCACTATCTCTGAGAGAATTGTGCCCCCATGGACAGCATCATTCCTCAAGAAGAAGGGCATCAGAGATCCTTGGGGCAACTGACATCTAGAAGGATGAGATCAGAAAGGAAATTTCATGTTAAATGGGAAAAAGTAAACATGGAGAAGTTGGGGGAGGAGAATGTTAATTTACTACACAATCAGGAAAACAAGAAAATTTCTACCATGAGGTACTATATTTGTGTCTATTATATCTCCTTTAAGAATTGGTATATTGAGGGCAGCTAAGTAGCACAGTGGATAGAGCACCAACCCTGAAGTCAGTAGGACCTGAGTTCAAAGTTGGCTTCAGACTTAACACATCCTAGCTGTGTGACCTTGGCCAAGTCACTTAACTCCAATTGCCTCAGTTAAAAAAAAAAAAAAAGAAGAAGAAGAAAAAGAAAGAATTGATATCTCTAAGAATAAAGTTCAACAAAAGATGCTAGTTAGGAGATCTAAAAATCAATAACTTGGAAAGTTTTAAGAAGAAAGGACTCAAAATAATTATCTTAGAAGCTTTATTTCCATGTGGTAAGGAGAAATCAAACAAAGAATGTGAGTTCCATAAATTAAAAAAAATGTTAAGAAAAGATAGGAAGAGAAGAAGAAGAATTAAAAGACTAAGGAAGGAAATTTTCTTTTAAAAAGGCAAAGAAAATGGGGAGACAAACTAAAAAAGATGAAGGGGAAAGAGAAGAATTTGCCTGAATATTTAAGTTTTTTTTAAAAAAAAAAGGAGGAAGAGAATTAGATAACTAGATAAAAGGAAGAAAAAAGGAATTAATAAGGGAAACAAAACTAGAGAAAGAGAAGTGACAAATGGAAGGTGACTTGAAGGTGAAGAGAATTTATATATTTATATATTTATATTTAGCTCTTTGTACCTGGCCCTTTCCTACTCTTCTGGTCTTATACCTTACTCCCAAAATGTCTGCTGGGATCCAGTGGCACCGGCCTCCTAGCTTTTTTTTCTCATATGAAACACTCCCTCGCTCATTTCCATGGTTTTTCACTGGCTGTCCTTCATACTTAGAATTTTTTCCCTCATATTTCAGTCTCCTAGTTTCCCCTTTTTTCAGATCCATGCTAAAATTACTTCTTCTGTAAGAAGCTTTGCCTAATTCTTATCAAGACTAGAGCTTGTCTTTGCAAAATATTTCTAAGTATCCTGTATATATTTTGTTTATGTTTGTTTGTATGTTGTCCCTCCCTTCTTTCCCCATTCCCATTATCATGCCTCAACAGACTGAGCTCCTTGAAAGCAGTATCTTTGGTTGGTTGGTTGGTTGGTGTTATGGGCCAGGACTCTGAAACAAGGATTCTTACAAGGTATTAATTCAATGGAACTGATAAAGACAATGGTTATCTAGTTTAGCATGGTGCTTAATAGTTCTCTAGTGCAATATTTGTACTTAGTACTTAAAACAGTTCTACAAGATTCACACCTATGATAATGTAATGGTAAGAGAACATATAAGCTTGCTACAAACTCAGCCAGAGTCAGAGACAGAGAAGACAGCAGACTGGAGGTGGGAGCTCAAGCTCTCAGAACCAAGGAGAGAGATTCATTCTATCTTCATCAACATCCTGGTGATAAGATCGAAAAAAGAGATAGTTCAAGACAAAAATAATTAACAGGAAATTTTTGTCTGAGGAGGGGTAAAAGGAGATAATTTGAGATACCAATGATTAAGAGAAATTCCTGTTTTATTTACAAATATTTCGGGAACCTCTTGGATAACATCTCTGTGCAAATGTTGTTTTTATGACCCTCGTTATATATAAAAGGAAGGTCTAAAAAATGGAATCCTCGCACTTGATCTACACCACCCTTGTGCCCGCCAACTGGCGTCCCCTTGCCAAACAGTTTGGCCTTCCTGGAGGCCAAATGCCTGTCTATCCCTTTACTATCAATAAAGACTTTGTTTTGATATAGCTTTGAGTAGCGAATTTGCTACCAAACCTGCCCTTGGGTTACTCTGGGGAAGGGAGAGGTTAATCAGACCCATGAGGAGAAGATGGATCATCGGCTTAGAGCCACAATTTACTCCTCATAAGTGGCTGGCCTGGCCTCCTGCACTTCTCCACTGAAACCAAGACTCCAGAAGGCCTCAGGCAAAAAGACAATAAAGAATTTGGACTTTGGACTTGTAACACCTGGCTATTCTTGTGGTGATTAATCTGCTGAAAAGAAAGCTGCTTCCAAGACCTCCAGAAACCCAATAAAAAGAACACTACAGGTTGATTTTGCCTTTCTTTGAATTTCCCCACCAAAAAATAATGCTTGACATAATAAATGTCTATTGAGTTGAATTGAGGGAAATAGAGCCCATAGAAATAGTGCTGTTTTAAGGTAGGTAAAAGTAAAAATAACTGAAGAAAATTACTGTTTTATGTTGAGGTTGGAAAAGGAGATCCCAAAAGTTTGCCACCAGGTGTCTTAAAAGAATTTGCAGGCTTGAATCCATTCCAAATCAAGGGGCAAAGCTTATTGTTACACTATTACAAGCAGACTGAATTTCAAAAGAAATTAGCAGAGAAACAGAAGCAAGGAGACACATTTATCCAGCTTTCTATCATTGGCATGCTAATTCTACAGCTCATAGGTAGGATGGAAGAGTGTTATCACTGTCCAACAAATTATCTATCTGACAGTTAGAAATGAACTGAGGAGTGGTCTATTCACTCTAGTCTCAGGAGTTTGATCTGTGGGACTATCCTGAGGCGAAGCTATAGGACTGAATCAGACAAACTGTCAAGACCATAGCATGTTTAGGTTGGGAGATGGAGGGATTAAGCCAGAGGACTTGGGCATCAGATTGCCGGAACAGAAGCCCTCCAAAATCATCACTATATTTTCTTAGAATTATACTTCTTCATTTATAAAGAGGAACAAAAGAAACTCCTAATTTAAATTTAAAAAAAATAATAATAATGGAAAATACAAGCCTAAATTGTAACTTTCTTTTTTTTTTTTTTTTCCCTGAGGCTGGGGCTAAGTGACTTGCCCAGGGTCACACAGCTAGGAAGCGTTAAGTGTCTGAGATGAGATTTGAACTCAGGTCCTTCTGACTTCAGGGCTGATACTCTATCCACTGCACCACCTAATTGCCCCTGAAATTCAATGGGAATGTATTAAACAATTCAATAAGAAAAAGAATGGCAGGGGCAGCTAGGTGGCGCAGTAGACAGAGCACCAGCCTTGAATTCAGGAGGACCCCAGTTCTCAGACACTTAACACTTTCTAGCTGTGTGACTCTGGGCAAGTCACTTAACCCCAGCCTCAGAAAAAGAAAAAGAAAAAAAAAAAAAAGAATGGCAGATTGAATAAAAACACAAAAGCCCACAACTTGTTCTTTATTAAACAAAAAACTAATAACACAAAGTCAAAAAAAGGTGATGGAATAAAATTTACTATATATAAGATGAATCCTAAAACTGCAGAAGTTTCATACTATCAAACAAAACAAAACCAAGAATTCTCAACATAAAAAGGGGAAAATAAATTGCATTATGCTAAAAGAGACCAAAAATAATGAACGTCCATATTAAATTTATATACCCCAAATATCTTGGTATTTAAATGCATAAAGGAAAAATAAAAACTATTACAAGAAGGCACAGTAATGCAATTAAAAAAAAAACTTTATTGCCACTAAGTTTTAGACAAATGGAACATAAGCAAAAATTAACAGCCAATTTGCTGAACTAGAATTGCAGTACTTTTTTAGTGGGATGCCAAAGAGTATCTCTGTCAATATCACATAAAACTTTTATAAAAATTGACCATACAGTGCACCCAGATCATGCAAATAAATATAAAAAGGAAAAAATAGTAAATATCTTTTACAAATGATAGTTCAGTAAAAAGAGTAATCAGTTTAAGAAGCCTCTCCACCCCACTTCCCATACCCTCCCATCTCCCACCCACTCCCCAATCCCATCTCCTCCCACTTATTCCTACTCCCTCCCCCCTTTCTTCTTCACCCTCTCCCCTCCCCCGCAGCCGCTCCCCTCTCTCCCGACATCATCCTCCTAACGGCTCAGAGCGGAAATGGGCGCAGGAAGCAGATCCCGTAGAGGTGAAGGAGAACCGCCTCCCGCCCACTAAAAGAGCGGGGATTGGCCCGCAGACCAATGAGCCAATGATCGAGGAGCACACGTTCCTGACCACGCCCCCAGCTCGTGAGGAGAACCGCCAGTTTCCCAAGCTCCTCAGTCCTCCAGCGCGGCCTAGTTGGAAGTGTCGCTGGCCGCCGGTATGTTTCGACGGGAGGCTCGCCTGCGGCGGGAGTACTTGTACCGCAAAGCCCAGGAACAGAAGCAGCATCTTCTGGAGGAGAAGAAACTGAGGCTTAAGAGGGCCCTGGAGGACAATCAGCCGATCCCGCCCGAGCTCTGCCAGGAAGCGCTGACGCTCCAGCGGGCGTTGGAGTTTGATGATGTCGGAAGTGAGGGTGTCTTGAACCACCAGGATGATGAATACCGATGGGCAGGGGTAGAAGACCCCCGAGTCATGATCACTACATCTCGGGACCCTAGCTCTCGGCTCAAGATGTTTGCCAAGGAACTGAAGCTGATATTCCCCGGGGCTCAGAAAATGAACCGAGGGCGGTGTGAAATGGGTGCTCTGGTCCGCGCGTGTAAAGCCCGCGCAGTCACGGATCTGCTGCTGGTGCACGAGCACCGGGGAACACCGGCGGGCCTCATCGTGAGCCACCTGCCCTTTGGGCCTACTGCGTATTTCACGCTGTGCAACGTTGTGATGCGGCACGACATCCCTGGCCTCGGCACTGCCTCAGAGGCCTTGCCCCACCTGATCTTCAGCGGATTCTCCTCGCTCCTCGGACAGCGGGTCTCCAGTATCCTCCGATTCCTCTTTCCGGTACCCAAGGATGACAGCCGCCGCGTCGTTACCTTTGCCAACCAGGATGACTACATTTCTTTTCGACATCATGTGTATCGGAAAACTGATCGGAGCACGGTGGAGCTGACGGAGGTGGGGCCCAGATTTGAGATGAAAGTGTACCTGATCCGCCTGGGCACACTGGAGCATGAAGCCTCTGCAGATGTGGAGTGGCGCTGGCACCCGTACACCCACACGGCCCGAAAGAAGCTCTCCCTCGGCATCTAGCAGACCCCGGGAAAGTTTACATAGCTAACACCAGAGTATGCACTTGTGAAAATTATTAGGGTTTCCCTAATTGTGATGTTTAATATACTAAGAATCCAGGTTTTTCAGGGACCGTTTTCTCAGCAGACTCCCACTCGGGCGTCAGTTTTACAATAGAGCTTGAGAGTGCCTTCCTGTGTATGTTAAGTGAAATTAATTGCAAAGATTGCACCATGTCACAACCTCAGGATTTGAAACAATCACTTCAGGACTGAAGAACATGCATATTGTCCAGCACACTGCAGCTTGTCATGGGAAATGGGAGGCCCTAAAAATGATCTTCTCATTTATGATTTGTATATAAAATTTCTACTTTTCCTGCAACAGGTGGAAGTCTCCTGCCCCAGAGAACTTGTAGTTCACTCTGAAAGTGATTAAACTGTTAGTTGATCTCTTAAAAAAAAACGAAAGATTTGGACATGAAACAAGATGCTATCTGCCTTCAGAGAAACAGTTGACAAGTGGGAATAAGCATAATATAGAATTGTATATATGTTTAGTATCTGTGTATGTTTATAGATATCTGTGTTATATATCCATGTTTAATTGTAGCATTTGAGAGAGTGAGGAAAGAAGAGAAAAATAAAGTAAAAAGTGCACAGCAGAGAAAAGGAAACCTACAAGGAAGCAATGAAAAACTGGACAGATTTGAAAATAATATGCAAGATAGAGAAGATTACCTATTTGTGTCTAACAGTTGCCGTTTGGGAGAGGAGAGAAGAAAAAGGGGAAAATTTACAAAGTTTTGTTGTATTTTGGAAGAAATAGCAAATTGTGTATAATAGATTTGTAGTTTCCATGTACAATCATCTATTTTATTCCACAAATTAATAATTTAAAAAAAGAAATCTCAAAAAAATTGTGTTATATATTTTGTTGAAATGGAAACTTACTGCTTTATATTGATCCTCTCTTGTCTACATGGTAATGCCTTTTTTCTTAAAAATTTTAAAACGTGAAATAAAATTTAAAACTTGAAAAAAAAAGAAAGCTGCAATGAAATAGCAGTTAACAAAATTTCATTAGGAGGGGAGGAGAAGAACAGATTCCAAGGAAGAGTAGCTTCAATGTGTGGTCCCCATTTCTATCAGCTGAGGCCAGCATATTAGGATAGCTTCAAACTAAAGCAGTGGTCCTTAAACGTTTTAAATAGGGGCCAGATCACTGTCCCTCAGACTGTTGGAGGGCCTCACACTCTGTCTCCGCCCCTCAGCCCATTTGCCATAACCCGGAGGGCCACATAAACATCCTCAGCAGGCTGCATCTGGCCCACGGGCCAAGGCCATAGTTTGAGAACCCCAGATCTAAAGAGTCCCTTAGGGCTCAGATTCATATAGTTTTAGATAAAGAACTCACTGGCTCCAGCCTGTCAAGTATAGCAAAAGATAATATAATAGCCACGAAAATTAGGATCTTTTCTAAGATATCTAATAAGAAATGAAGAATAAAGGATAGGACTATAGAGAACTTCATTCTAACTATGTCATTAAAAAGGGGGGGAAGTGAATTAAGATGAAAGACTCATTCTCAGGATTTATTAGCATTATTCATGCATCCTAGGAGTCTGGAGTGATGTCAAACTGGTTTTTATCAATTTACAAAAAGACTATCAGACTCTTTCTTTTTGAGATAAATATAGTCCTTAAACTTAAGCCGTGAAAGGATATCATTAATGAATATTGATTCAAAATTTTAAAATATTGTCAAATAAGTTACAAATAATTTAACAATTCACTCAATGACTTTATGACTAAATTGGATTTATACCAAGAATGAATCTATGGCTTGACATTAGAAAACAATGAGCAAAATTAATTCTATTAGAAATATCCAAAACCATATTATCTCAATAAGTTTGAACAAGTATAAAATGCATAGATAAAAACCTTACAAAATATAGTTTTTTAAAGTATAGTACGAGGGGATTTTTTTTAATATTATAAAAAATATTTACAACCAAAACCAAACATCACATGGTAATGGGGATAAACTTTCCAGAAACTTTCCCAATACAGAAGTAAAAGCAAGGCTACCCTACTGCTATTGTTTATAGTTCTAGGGGAAAAACAAAAAAAAAAAAAAACCAAAAAACTGCCATAGCCACAAGAAACAAAAACTTAAGATAGAATAGTATCCTCTTTAACCTGGCGCTCTTTAACCTGGCTTCCTAGCCTGGGGTAGCTGAGCTAAGCTGATGGATAGCTGAGAGGTAAGAAGTTTGGTAGTGAACACGTGGGTCTTCTGACCAGGTGTTCACTAGGGAACCAACAAGTCAGGGCATTATGTGAGTAGGAAAATAAAGGCTTTTAAGATTACATGTGGCTGTTCTTGAGCGTGCTACCAGTTATTAAACTATATAGATTCAAGAGATCATGACCAGAGACCTTTGAAGGCCTCAGAGGAGGCGAGCCAGGTAGAGTTGACACTGCAAAGGTCAGTGGTCAAAGGTACTCTGTTGGGCCTTGGGCAGACTAGTAATTGTAACTGCCAGGAGGGCATGTTACAAATGGCGCCTGAATGTGGACACATCAGCAATTATCAGGTTTTGAAAATGTTTAATATTCAGAATTAAGATTCTGAAAGATCTGGTAGAAACTCCACTTAGGAGAGAAGGCAGAGAGGCAATATGGACCCAGGTAATCCTGGGATCAGGCTCAAGGATACAGATGAACATAATGCTTATATAAAGAGGTTAAAGAGCTAGATGGAAGATCTTTTAGCAAAGATCACCACTGAAGAACAGCAGAAAGCTTGTAATCAAGCTTCCAGAAGGCTATCCCCACACCCAGTAAATATAGCTCGGACAGGGAGCAACCTAGAGCTAATGCGTATGTATGACAGTATAGAGTATAAAATGCCACGCAAGAGTTGCTGGAATTGCAGGTTAAACTACAGATTGAGATAGAGAAAGAAGAAAAAGCTAGGTTACTACACAAACCAGTGGCTGAAGCTAAAGAGGGAAATAAGTGAACCACATGAACTTCAGTTGGAGAAATTCTTCTTAGCGTTTTGTTGGTTTACCTCGGGTATTATTGTCTTAAGGAATTTATTGATTACTCTTCCATTGAGAAGAGGTTTAGTTCTTTTTATATGCAAAGCTCAGGTTGGATTTTAAATCAGTCTTTGGGGAATTTTCCAATTCTTCTTCCCTCAGCCCCCCCTTCATGGGCCAAGGGAGAAGGAGGAGGAAAAGGAAGGGCGATAATATCATCAGCATTGCCCATTAATCCATTCAAAACTCCTATGTCTTCATTTCAAAAGACAGAAGTAGGCTTTATGGCCCAAGGCAAAAAGGAATTGTGGGGTATTGACTATAATATTCAGAAAAATTTTAAAAATACAGTTCAGTTAATTTCTAAGAAACCTTATAAGCATAAGATCTGGCAGAGAGAATGGAGTTTTATACTTGTAAAACTGCTAAGATAGTCTTTGGAGAGTTGAAACTCCTCTTTTCTTACCTCGTGGATTTTTCACTTCCACAGGTGGGCTTGATTTCCCAACCCCCTACAAGTACTTATAAAACAGTGTTTATGTTTAGAATGGTTTGGAAAATTGCTGTTTTAATCACTAGAATAAATAGACAGTCTGTGATCTTTGACCCAGGAGGAAAAGTAATATCAGATGTATTGATTCACACTCCTGAAGTACAATTCGGTATCAGAAACTCAACCTTTGATTTTTAGGCAAAAGAATTCAGGGATATAGCCGAGTGTTCTTTCTTCATTAACTGTATGAGTGGCAGGCCACTGAAAAGGTATCAGCTCTTTTAAGAACTTCAAGAGCGAGTGAGAAAGCGCTCAGATAAATATACCCTACATGTCCATTTTCAGAGTGGACCTTCAAATCATTTACAATCAGGCTGTTAGAGTCTTATATTTGCAAATTGTGATAACTAAAGAGGAAGCTAGAGCATGGCAGAAGGCTACACAGCTTATCTTTCTTTAACTCTCCTATACTTCCTATAGGACAAAACCCTTATGGTTTGAAATTTAATGTTTTAAGACCAATGGACATTATGGCTTCATTCCAATCTGGAGAAGCAGCTAGACATGTGATCAACCATTTTTCCATTGTAGAAATTTCACATGCATTTAAGACAGTTTATGGATTGGCTTACAAATATTTTGCCTTTAGGTGTTTTTGCATTGAATTTGACTTTGCCCATTCCATTGGCATTTCTTATAATCCTACTAGTAAAGTCATTACTGCACAGACTATCCCCAAGATCTTCTCTTCTAAACAAGAGAAGGGAATTTTGGGATATGCACAAGATGTGGCAATACATATATGTGATTGCTTGCAATTTTTAAATTTTTATTTAACATTTTTAAACACTTGATTTTACATCTTTTTAAAGTATTTTGATTTTACATTACTAAGTTATTTTGATTTTACACTTTTAAATTATTTTGGTTTTACATTTTTAAATTCTTTGCATTTTACCTTAGCAATGCACTTCGGGCATACACAGAAAGTGCAGTTAAGTGACAGACTGACTCACTTTTGTCTGACTTTTGTTAATCTTTTTGACAACAACTTTGTTTCCACTGTGATGTGGAAAGGTCTGGATAGCATTTCGAAAGGCCCAAGTTGGGCCCCAGGTACATTCTTTCCTAGGTGCAAATCTAGCAGCAGAATTCATCCCCACCAGAGACATTTGTAACCTGGGGATCCAAGAGAAGGACCAGACAACAGCCCAGAGAGACCAGCCAGATGTCAGCAGCCCTCCAGACGCTGATGGCAGCAATGTCCCTCCTGACCATGACACCAGACACAGTTCCAGTGTTGCAGCTGAAATGGACTCTTTTGGGTGATATGCAATATAAAGACTGTAAATGGACAATGGGGCTGCTTGCTCCTCCTGTGGCTACTTGCCATATGGTGGCCTGAGGAGAGGCTTTGCCCTATGCTTTCTATTGAAGGACTATGCTTTTAAATTAGTGGGTGAAAAGCCCACACACCCACCTGCCATTATTATTGAGACAGTTACTGGACATGACTTTGCTTATGTGCACCTGTGAAACTAGAATTGTTCTAGGATTGTGAAAAGTGCAACAGAGAATTGTGATAAGCTAGAATTGTTCTAGGATTGTGAAAAGTGCAATAGAGAATTGTGATAAGCTAGAATTGTTCTAGGATTGTGAAAAGTGCAATTGAGAATTGTGATAAGCTAGAATTGTTCTAGGATTGTGAAAAGTGCAATAGAGAATTGTGATAAGCTAAATTGCTCTAGGATTGTGAAAAGTGCAATAGAGAATTGTGATAAGCTAGAATTGCTCTAGGATTGTGAAAAGTGCAATAGAGAATTGTGATAAGCTAGAATTGCTCTAGAATTGTGATAAGTGCAATAGAGAATTGTGAGAA
Organism: Sminthopsis crassicaudata; assembly: GCF_048593235.1. Classification (NCBI taxonomy): domain Eukaryota; kingdom Metazoa; phylum Chordata; class Mammalia; order Dasyuromorphia; family Dasyuridae; genus Sminthopsis; species Sminthopsis crassicaudata. The sequence goes on from NC_133622.1 coordinate 155,091,727, forward strand.
ATTAGAATTGGTCTAGAATTGTGATAAATGTAACTAGAATTGTGACACCCTACCTCACTGATATTTAATTGTTAACTAGAATTGTGATGTTTTACCTTGTTGACTTCCCACCTCAGTGTTGACATCCTACCTCATTGGCATCCAACCTCTTTGGCTTATTATCTCCTTGAGTATGACTTTAATGAATGGGTTGAACACTTGGGCCACTGTTGAGCCTAGTTCTTGTTGTCATACTTCTTTTTACTGATCTGCTGCTTTGTACCTCCTTGGGCATAACACTCTGTCATCTCATGGATCAAGTGAACTATAGCTGGTGCTAAAAGTTTAGCTTGGTGAGATGTGTGGTTCCCGCAAAACAAAGAAGGGAATTGTAAGGGCCCTTTAAATGGGCGATGCCACAGTGCAACAGGAGATTGAGTGCCCCAGGAAGTGTTCTCTGTGGATATTAGGACTGCCCTGTGGGTGGGATCCTGGCCATACTGAGATAGCTTTGTAAATGGGTGATGATTCTCTTGCTGATTGGCTGTGTGTGTGACCTCACAGGCCCTTTATAAGCCCACTGCAGACAGCAGTTGATTTCTTTAACCTGCTCCCTAGCCTGGGGTAGCTGAGCCAAGGCAAGCTGATGGATAGCCGAGAGAGGTAAGTAGTTTGGTAGTGAACACGTGGGTCTTCTGACCAGGTGTTCACTAGGGAACCAACAAGTCAGGGCATTATGTGAGTAGGTATAATAAAGGCTTTTAAGATTTAAAAAAAAAAAAAAAAAAAAAAAAAGAATGGTCCCTTATTTATTGATGACATAATTTACTTAGAAAATCCTAGAGAACTGGCAAAAAAAAAAAAAGATAATATCTTTTACAAAGTTAGAGGAATTAAAGGAATAGATAGGCACACTAGTACATTGTTGGTAAAGCTGTGAATTACTACAACTATTTTGGAAAGTATGATGTAAAGTGTCAACTAGCATATCCTTTAACCCAGAGATTACACTATGAGATTCATGCCCCAAGATCACAAAGTTTCCATATATAATAAATTATAATACTTTTTGTAATAGGAAAAAATTGAAAACAAAGATGTCTTATCAATTGGGGAAAAGCTAAACAAACTGGTGACCTTGACTGTAATTGAACTTTACTGTGCTATAAGAAATAACTAATGTGATAAATACAGAAAAGTATGAAAAGATTCACACAAGTGTTAAGTAGAGTAAACTATAATAAAGGCAAAAAAAGGACTATAGTCCATGCCCTCAAAGAGCTTGCATTCAAATGGGGAGGCAGCATACAAAAAATGTATATGCAATATACTTTTAAAGGACTTGAAAAGGGAAACAGTTTTATATTTTGCCTTGGACATAAATGAGGAGTCACTAGAATTTATTGAGTGGGGAAAGGTGGGTAATATAGGATGACCTTGAAGAAGATCATTGTGGCAACTGAATAGAATATGGATTGGACGACATAGAGACTTGAGCTAGTAAAACCAACCAGAAGCTTATTGTAATAGTGCAGGTATGAGGACCTGTATCAAGATAGGAGCTGAGTAAGTGGAGGGAAAGGGGATATATGCAAGAGGTATTAAAACACATACACACACACACACACACACACACACACACACACACACCCCTCTAGGTAACAGATTAAATATGTGAGATGAATAAAAGTGAAGAGTCCAGGGATAACATCAAAGGTGCACCTAAAAGGAAGGTAATGTAAGAGAAGGAGAGCTTAAAGGTGAACACCAAGAGCAAAAAGTATTCTATCTCCATCACAATGACTTGAATTGGAAAGAGATATTAATGGAAGTGCAGTTGGTACTAAAAAGGGTCATCTAGAATGTACTTTCAAAAGGAGAGAGCTAATTCTCAGATACAGAAGATGGAGAAGGGCAAAAAAAAATTTTAAGACAAAAGTAAATTTGTTAATTATGAACAAGGCATGTAATCGATCACAGTGGAAAGCACTGGTGGATTTGGGGATTAGTGGGGGGGGGGTTGAGGAGAAGTGGAAGTAAAGGAGCAGACAGTAAAGGGTAGGTCATGGAGTTCGTCACAAAGATAGCCAGGAATTTGTTTTCTGGGATGGGGAATTATGCTAGCTACCATCTTGCAGAGCCTTTCCCAGTTCCCCCAGCTGCTAGTGATCTTCTCCAAGATCACTTCCCTTTTACTCTTGTATGCACCTAGTTATTTTCGTATCATGTCCTTATATGAATGTGAGCTTTTTGAGGACAAGAATTATTTTTAACCTTTCTTCATATCCCAAATATATCAATTATCCTTTATTTGATGTACATTTGTTACACTGAATACTTATAGAGGAGCTGGAGACCTTGTTCTCTATACTTGCATAAAACTAGAAAAAATATATTTAGAGATTTCGCAGAATAAACTTTATATGGGAACATATAAACCAAAAGAGAAACGTTCCTTTTTAGGTAAACCTTTAGATAAGATCTGCTTTGTGTGAGCCCACAAAACTCAAGTTAATGCTAAACTGTCTATACATGATAAGGTTAATGCAAGTTATGGAGGATAGGATGATGGTGCAAGGAAAGGGGTACCTGCCACTTGCTTTGGGCAAGTACAAAGATTGCTAATTATGAGGTTAAGTACTATGTATATCCCCATTTAACAAATAAGAAAATTAAGGCTCATTAGGTGACAAGTATCCATGAGAAGAATTTGGACCCAGATTTCATGACTAAATGTGGTATATAATATATCAGGGATTTCAGAGTTTTGTCTCAATAATTACTGAGACAATTGTCTCCTAAGATTTTTTAAAAATATGGATAATTTTGACAGTCTAGTGAAGTTTATGGACCCATTTTCAGAGTAATGTTTTTAAACTATGGTGCAGGGGAACCCAGATGAAAAGTATCATCCCACACAGAGAGAGCTTTAACAAACTTTATTATTCACAAGGGCAGGTAGAAAATAGGTACTAGCAGAGAAAATCCCAGTGTACAGCCTCCATACTCACTGTGGACAGCATATAGGTAGCAATATCTATGATCTAGTTGAGCCCAGAGATCCTCAGGCTCAATCTTATATAACATTTGAAACAATACCTGTTTTCTCCATAGCAGTAGTGTCAAACTCAATTAGAAATAGAGGACACTAAAATGACTTAGTTTTAAAATGGAATATTATATCTGTTTTAATTTTTATTTTGTTAAATGTTTCCCAACTACAGTTTAATCTGGTTTGAGTTACACTCAGAAGTCCTGTGAGTTAAATGTAGATGCTAAACTGCATTTGACTGACATCTTTGAATTATCAGACCAAAAGGAAGGAATTCTCTAAATTATCTGATAAAGACAGAAGAATTAAGGAAAAAAAAAAAGAGAGAAAAATTAACCTAAATAGTAGAAATGGAAGATTGAAGCCATCCCATTAAGACTAGTTTTCATTGAAAGATATAAATTCATAAAATAAATATATAGGATTACAAAGAAAACCAACATGTTGAAATTCAGTAACTAAATTTTTTTTTAAACAAAAGTTCCCAGACTCCTAGTTAAGAACTGCTACACTACACAATGGTGCTCTTCTTAGTCTTCTGAAGTAACCATTAGTTATACTTCTCTTGATTAGCTGAAGTAGGCCTTTGGAAAATGCTTCAAGACTGGTTGATATCAAATACACACACATGGCCAAACAGCACAGTGAAAATCGATATAATAGACACAGTAGGTTAGCAATATATTAATTTATCCTATGTATTGTTTTTAAATAGTTTTATTGATATTGTTTAATTTTTTACATCATCATAATTTTCTCCCATTCCAAAAGTTATCCTTCTCTAACAAGTAGTATCTTAAAGGAAAAAAAAAAAGAAGAAAAAAATTAATATAATTGATCAACAGAGTAATTAATGCACAACCCTTGTGAGCTCCCACCTTTCCCAAGGGACGAAAAGGGGATGCCTTCTCATATCTCTTTTTTGGAGCTATGCTTGATTCTTTGTAATTTTGAGACATTCACTTTTGTCCCTGAGTACGTATGATTTTTTTTTCCATTTATTATGTCAGTCATTGTTTATATTGTTTTCTTAGATCTGCTCACTTGACTGCATCAGATTGTATGAATCTTTCCATGTTTCTCTATTCATAGCATTTGTTATTTCTTACAATACAGTGACATTCCATCATATTTCTATAACACAATCTGTTTAGCCATTCCCCAATCAATGAATGTCTATCAGCATATCTTGTTTTATTATGCTTTGCAGATATTGCATTTATTTACAAACTAAATGTTTATGGCAATCCTATATTAAGCAAATCTATTGGCATCGTTGTTCCAACAGCATGTGGTCACATCATGTCTCAGTGTCACATTTTGGTAATTCTTGCAGTATTTTAAACTTTTTCTTTATTATTTTTGTAATAACAGATCACTGTAATTGTTTGCTCCGCAAACTGTATCCATTTAAGATGGCAAACTTAATAAATTCTGATTCTGATTGCTATATCTACCAGCTGTTTCCTGTCTCTCTGTCTCTTCTTGGACCTCAATATTATTACAATAATATTACACAATAATATTACAATTAGACCAATTGATAACCCTGTTGTGGCCTATAAGTATTCAAGTGAAAGGAAGACTCAATCAACGGGGCAAACTTCATTGTTGTCTTATTTCAAGAAATCACCATAGCCACCCCAACCTTCAACAACCAGCACCCTGATCATTCAACAGTCATCAATATTGAGGCAAGACTTTCTACCAGCAAAAAAGAGTTTGACTTGCTGAAGACTCATATGATGGCTTTTTTTTTTTAAGGAATAAAGTATTTTTAAATTAAGGTATATACATTGTTTCTACATAATATGCTTGCACACTCATTATAGTGTAAATAAAACTTTTATATGTACTAGAAAAGAAAAAAAATATGTGACTCACTTCATCATGATATTTGCTTTTTTGCAGTGAGCTGGAACCAAACCCACATTATTTTCAAGATATGTCTTTACTTTTACTAATTTTTTGTTATCACAAAAAGTGCTACTATAAATATTCAGGTATAGATATGGAGATGGGTATAAGTAACAGTGTATTGGTAAATATTTGACAATCAGATATGGGAAAAGGAAGCAGGAAGTGTATTCAGGAAATACTTTTAAATTTAACATTAATATTTTTCTTCATAATTTTCTTTAATTTAGAAAATCAACAAAACAACAAATCAGCATCTGCTGATTTTTGAGGTGTAAATGCTCATACTGAAAATGTTACAATTGAATATTGTAAGCCAGTACAAGCTGGCACCAATAAACCCCTGGACTATACAAGCCTAATAGTGGAATTTCTGGAACAGAGGATATATGAGGATTTTAGTAAGTTTATTGATATAATTCCAAATTATTTGCATACTTTCTAAAATGGTTGTACTGATTCACAAATCCACCAAGAATGCTTGCCTTTTCCAACACTGATGATTCCCTTTTTTTTGTAACATTTGATGATTACAGTATAAAACAAAATTTCATGGTTGTTTGATGTACATTTCTCTTATTCATGATTTGTAATATTTTTTCATATGATTGTTAATACTTTGGAGTTCTCCTTTTGAAAAGTATTTGTTAATATCTGTGGACCACTATCAGTTGGGGAATGTTAAATATAATGAAAACCAAGGCAGGTAGGTGAGTCACCCTAAACAAATCATTTAACCTCTGGGCAACCCACATTCTCTAAATTACAGAGAAGGTGACAACTAGTACTGAGAAGGGAACTTCCTCATAGAGAATTCCTATTCTACTTGTGATATCACCATAATTAATAATAACAATTCATTTAAATAACATATTAAGTTTGTAAATTGATTTGCCCACACAAGTTTCTCTGCTCATCTGCTGTTTTATTTATTTGCTCAGCACTTTTAAAAATATAAGAAGCCCTAACAAAAAGGTGAATGTCCTTCCCCTAGGAGCTTTAAGCTCAAGCTAACAAGCAGATTTTAATTGATTTCAGACTTATAGCCCAAATGAACTAAAATTGATTCAACTTCACTGAACTATGTATCGTTTATTTTGTAACTGAAATAAGAGTATCAGACAACTAGAAATCAATAAATTGATTTAAATATTATGCAAAAAATGGAGTTATTACTATGAGCACATTTTTTATGATTTAAAATCACGTCAGCATTTTTTTCATGTCAGAGGCTATGACAGGGCAACATTGATTAACACATTCAGACCCAATCATAAAGAAAAAGACTTGGAACTGCAGATTTTTCTGGTCAAAAATGCAAAATAAAGAGTCTGACTTCTAGGTCTCCATTAAATTCAAAGTTATTAAGCAGTGACAGTTAAATTTGCAAGATTTTTAAATGATTTTGGGAAGGCAGTAAAAATTAAATTTAAGAACAATAAATAATTTTTGTTATTGTTGTTTTGTTTCTTTTTTTAATAAGTCTTAATTTAAACACCAAAAAAGCTTTCCATAGACAAAACAGAATACAAAAAAAAAAAAGATTCTATGTGAAATCACAAATCCCTATTTAATATCATTAAAAATAATAATAACAATAGTACATTTTACTATGTTACTTTCAAAACTGTCCTGCTTATCTGTGCTTCCTTCTGAAATGTCTTATATTAAAAAATATTGCTATGGTCTTTCAAAAGTTCCCTCATTAAAATCTGAGAGAAAACCCTTATAATAAATAAGCAAAGTCAAGCAAAATGAATCTACATTATGTCCAAAAATGTATATTTTTCATCTTTCTACCAGGAGATGGGTAACATGTTTCATTCTAAGTCCTCTTGAGACATGGATTTTCTTTACAACGCTTCTATCCTACAAATTGTTCTGTGTGTACTCAATGCATTTTGCATTAGTTCAAACTACCCAGCAATCTGACACCTCCTTAGATAGTAGTTCCCATTGTTAGTAAACTTGCCTGAAGCTATTCCCTTCCTTTTTAACAATCTCTACCTTCCCATTCCTTCATTCCCTGATGAAGTTAATGTACTTCAATATTAAATTCTATGAGTTATATATTCAATTCTCCTTTCTCTTTTTTTGATAAGATGTTGTGTTCATGTGATGCCCAGTTCCCCCTTTCCATTCCTTTCTCCATGTTTTTATACTCTTCTTCTCATACACCTCAAGTAGGAGAAATAACATATGTCACACCTTCCTCTTTTTAGAAAGAGTGGTATTTTTACTTTCCCATCTCTTTTCCTTCTTAATATAACCAATTATCTATCCTCTGGAAACAGAATTATATTGTTAATTCTAAAGCTGGAAAGAAAAGAGAATAAGCATTTATTAAATTTGTCAATTTATTAGTATTTTTTCGGATTGTGCTAAGCACTTTTACAAATATTACCTCATTTGAGCTTCATAAAGCCTTCATAATGTGGCTAAATCAAATGGGTATGTGTTCAAATATGTATGCTTATCTCAGTTCAGTTTAATAAAGAAATCAGTGTTACTTTCATAAAGCTTGAGAGAGGACTAGGAGGAAGAAGAGAAGAGAAAAAGAAAAAGATGATGATGATGATGAAGAAGGAAGAAGGAGGAAGAAGAAGAAGAAAAAGAAAGAAGAAGGAAGAAGGAGGAGGGGGAGGAGGAGAAAGGAAGAAGAGGAAGGGGAAAAGAAATTTTTTTTATATATAGAAAATTTGTTTATAAGTAAACTATGATTCTGAGTGTGATAACTGAAATTTTTTTACTTATTCATAACAAGAAACACAATGTGATTATCCCTCATTTATTATTAGAAATAGAGTCAATGAATGCTTATGACTCACCTAAACATAAAATATTAACATCATTTTCAATTGTTGGATTTTTTAAAAATTCAGAATCACAGAGAACAAGGGGTCTTATAGATCAATAATCCCACTCCGTTTGACATTCTTTTTGCCACACATTTTATAGAAAATAATAGTTTATATTTTTCTACCTTAATGTATTTATGAAATACTTTTCTCATAATAATCCTGTGAAATAGGCAATACATTGTTTCCATTTTACAGATGAGCAAAACTGAAGCCAAAAAGTTAAGAATCACAGCATTCACAGGTGTCATAGCTAAGATTAGAATCCAGGTAAGGTTTTCTATGTCCTGATACAGGGATTTTCATTTAATTATCCAGCCATGATGTTGGATGGCTGGTCACTTCCTTTCTTTCAGATGTTTAGTTTATTCCAGAAAAAAAGATCTGACAATCTTATATTGAGTTCATTTCAATCTCTTGGCCTTTCCCCAAGGCCAAGGTTCTCTGCTCTTTTTTTATTTGACTAGCTAATAATCTTTAATCTTATAGAACCCATATACACTTACTCATTATTTGATTTGTACAATTGTGAATAGTGAATGCTCAGATAATCAGCATTGGAGTCTGAAAAACCAATGTTCTAACACTCTCTAGTTTTATAGTCCTAGGCAAGATGTTTAATAACTTGGTCCCCTCAGAAAAGTCTGTGAGAATAAGAATTATAAAGCAGATTCCAATGTCCATTGGTGGAAAGAGTTTCATCATTAAGAGTCTCTTACACCAAAGAAATCGAATATCTTAGACAAAAGTGGAGGGAGGGACAGGGAGGGAAGATTGGTGGAGTTAGCATGGTAGAGGAGGGAATGTTAGAACTGGAATCATAAGAGATGAAGTTTGAATCTCATATCTGCTACTTATTAGATATGTGAGCCTGGGCAAATTGCTTACTTTCTCAGCTTGTAATGCCAAAGAAACTGAGCAAGATAGAAATTAGAGAGTATGTAATAATTTATTAAAATGGAAGAGATTTACTGGGACCAAATGGATCCATGGTTTGGTCCCAGGGCTGAATGAGACTATGGTCTCCAATAATCCAGCAGTGAATGTCAGATTCAAGATTCTTTTATAGTGTTACAAGAATGATGACATAATGGGGGAGGTACCTGGATGGGGATGACATAATGGAGGCAGGCACCTAGGGTGACATAATGAAGGGAAGTACTAGCGAGGCTCCTGATATTCTAATGATGTCTAAAATGGATAAAGACCTTTATCCCATCAAACATTTAGAGGGAATGATTATAGCCTAAGGTCTAAGATATAAGATCTTTATTTTTTTTTTATTAATTTTATAATTATAACATTTTTTGACAGTACATATGCATAGGTAATTTTTTTTTTTACATTATCCCTTGTATTCCCTTCTGTTCTGAATTTTTCCCCTCCTTCCCTCCACCCCCTCCCCTAGATGGCAGGCATTCCCATACATATTAAATATCTTATAGTATATGCTTGGTACAATATATATGTGCAGAACCGAATTTTGTTGTTGTTGTTGCAAAGGAAGAATTGTATTCGGAAGGTAAAAATAATCTGGGAAGAAAAACAAAAAAAAAGCTCACAGTTTACACTCATTTCCCAGTGTTCCTTTTCTGGGTGTAGCTGATTCTGTCCATCATTGATCAATTGGAATTGGATTAGCTCTTCTCTATGTTGAAGATATCCACTTCCATCAGAATACATCCTCATACAGTATCATTGTTGAAGTGTATAATGATCTCCTAGTTCTGCTCGTTTCACTCAGCATCAGTTCATGTAAGTCTCTCCAAGCCTAAAAAAAAATAAAAATAAAAATAAAAGATATAAGATCTTTATCCAAACGTTAAGAGACAATGGTTGTAACCTGAGGCAGAGTAATTGAACAGGACCATTAGGGAAACTGGGTCAGGACATTAAAAGGGAACTGTGGCACAACAAACTTCCCTATTTGTAAAATGATCCTATTAATATCTAACTCACAGGGTTGTTGTGAGGATTAAATGAAATGCAAAGATCAAAAAGTTTTCTAGTCCAACCAGTCATTATAATGAGGCCACAAGAGCTTAACTAGCTTGTTTATGATCACACAGGTTATATGCTACTAATACTAGTTGTCCTGAATTCAAATCCAGATTACAAATGCAGTTTTGCAAACCTCTAATGTGTTATTTGAGAGGCAATATGGAAGAATAGATAAGGAAATGGCATTAAACTTCAGAAGACCTAGATAGATGTAGATTATTTGCATATTACAATTCCTAAACATTTTAAAAAACTAATACACAGGGGCAGCTAGGTGGCGCAATGGATAGAGCACCAGCCTTGAATTCAGGAGGACTCGAGTTCAAATCTGGTCTCAGACACTTAACACTTCCTAGCTGTGTGACCCTGGGCAAGCCACTTAACCCCAGCCTCAGGAAAAACAAAAACAAAAAACTAATACACAATTATGGCATGATATAGTTTCAATATGATCATTTTGGAATCACTAATAATCAGTCAACTAGCAGTCAAGAGTATTTATTATTAAGTGTCAAATATGTGCCAGGAACTATGCTAACCTGGGAATACAAAGAAAGCCAAAAGACAGTTTCTTTTCTTAAGGAATTCACTCTAATGGAGAGACAACATGAAAATAAATTTTGAACAAGCGATATATATATAGTCTAAATTAAAGGCAGTCAATGGAGAAAAGCTAAGGGGGTATTTGGGAAGGCATTTTGAAGAAGGTGGAGCATTAGCTGGGACTTAAAGGAACTCAGGAACATCTGGAGGTGGGAATTAGGAGGAAGAGAATCCCAAGCATGGGGAATAGCTAATGAAATGATCAGAGTAGGGAGATGGGATTTTTCATATAATTCAGTGTCATTTGATCACACAGTACATTGAGGGGAAGGGAACAGGATAAAAGATATAGAAAGATTGGAAAGATAGGGAGGGACCAGGTTATGGAGAGCTTTATGATCTAAACAGGAGATTTCAGATTTGATATTAAAGGCAATTGACTGAAAAGCCACTGGAATGATCATGTCACAGGGAGGTGATCTGGTCGGACATACACTTTAGAAAGATGAATTTGCCAACTGAGTAGAAAATGGAATGGAATGCATCTCCATCCCATACTAAATATTTGACCTTGATCAAGTCAATTCACCTTTGTCAGCCACATTTTCCTTTTCTGTAGCGTGCTCTTCTGGCAGTTACAATTACTAGCTTAATAACCGGTAGCGCACTCAAGAACAGCCACGTGTAATCTTAAAAGTCTTTATTATACCTCCTCACATAATGCCCTAACTGATGCCCTGACTTGTTGGTTCCCGAGTGAACACCTGGTCAGAAGACCCATGTGTTCACTACCAAAACCCTTACCTCTTTTGGCTACCCATCTTGGCTTGGCCACCCAGGCTAGGGAGCCAGGGTGAAGAGCGCCAGGTTAAAGAGGACCGCCTGCTGCCTGCAGTGGGCTTACATAGGGCCTGTGAGGTCACACACACAGCCAATCAGAGAGAGAGTCACCCATTACGAAGCTATCTCAATATGGCCAGGATCCCACCCAAGGGCAGTCCTAATATCCACAGAAATTACTTCCGGGCCTCAATCTCCCGATTTGCTGTGGCACCCATTTAAAGGCCCCTTACACTTTTCCTAAGAAAAGAGGATATACTATATAACTTCTAAGGTGCCTTTAATCTCTAAATCTATAATCCTCCTTGCAAAGTAATTATTTCTTCTATTTTAAACATGATTGTTGTATTTAAGTAGATACATATTTTGAATAAATAAATTAAAACATATAATTTTCTACATTGTTGACTGACTAATATAAAAGCATGATATGAAATTAATTAATTCAAATGGAAAATAACAATATCACATCCAGGGGGAGCTTAGTGACAATTTACAAGTGGTGTTCCATAGTTTGTTCCAATCGCGCCATCTTGTGGATATTTATGTTATTGCTCTGAATACTCAAGCTCTATTTGATTATTACTTTTAATGACTTCTAAGAAGTTTTGGTTTTGGTGGGCATTATGCCCACATAACCAATTGCTAACAGTACCTACTGCGTATGCAGTAATTAGTATTATCAATAGTATTATCAGCCAGAAGAAATAGCAGTTTTGTTTTATTCCACTCTTTCTAAACTGGCAAAGTCAGGTAGATAATTGAGGATCAATTTTTTTTTTTTAATTAAAGCTTTTTATTTTCAAAACATATGCATGTATAATTTTTCAGCATTAACCCCTGTAAAACCTTGTGTTCCAAATTTTCCTCTCCTTCCCCCATCCCCTTTCCTAGATGGCAAGTAACATAATATATGTTAAACATGTTAAAATATATTTAATCCAATATATGTACACATATTTATACAACTATCTTGCTGCACAAAAAAGATAAGATCAAAAAGGAAAAAAATGAGAAAGAAAACAAAATGCAAGCAAACAACAACAAAAAGAGTGAAAATGATATGTTGTGATTCCCCACTCAATTCCCACAGTCCTCTCACTGGGTGTAGATGGCTCGTTTCATCATAAGATCATTGGAACTGGTCTAATTCATCTCACTGTTGAAAATCATATTAATCATATAAAGATCTCCTGTTTCTGTTGAGCATCAATCTTGTGAAATTGATTGATGTTGATAACACAACTCAATCATTTAGGCCCCACATCCTCTTCTTTTCTGTAGTAGTAACTGTTTCCCAAATATGTTATCCCCAAATAGATTGAATAACCGCCCTGTAATGTACTAAAAGAGGAATATGTGAGAACTGTCATAGAGGTAGAGATGACAAGATTGGTGATTGATTGGATATACATGTAGGATGAATAAAGGGAAGTCAGCACAGATGATTCTAAAGTTGCCCACTTGGTTGATTGAAATTATGGTAGCACATTTATTGAATATCTGCAATATGTCAGACTGTGCTAAATTCTGGTGATCCAAAAAAAGAAAAACTAGTCCCTATTCTCAAGGAGTTCATAATTTATTGAGGAAGGCAATATGAAAGCAACTATGAACAGACAAGATATAAATATAAATATATATGTATATGTGGGGGGCTATTCAGGATAATTTGGGGGTAATTAACAGAGGGAGAGCACCAGAATTATTTGAAATCAAGGAATACTTCTGACAGATGAGATTTTCAATGAAACATGAAGGAAGCCAGGGAAGTCAGGAGGCAGAGATGAGGAGGGAAAGCATTCCGGAAATGGGAAACAGCCAAGGAGAATGCTCAGGGTCTGGAGATGGAGTGTCATGTTCAAGGAAAAGCAAAGGGACTGGGGTCATAAGACCATAGAGTATTTGAAAGGTAGTAAAGTATAAGAAGATCAGAAATCAAGGAAGGGGTCAGATTATAAAGGGCCTTGCCTGCCAAACAGAGTTTTAGAGTTTATGCAGGAGATAATGAGAGCCACTAAACTTTATTGAATAGAAAGGAGGTATTACATGGTCAGATCTGTATGTTAAGGAGATTAATTTGCCATCTGAGTAGAGGATGGACTAGAATGGTAAAGATTTAAGGCAGGGAAACTTTGGGCAGTTTTTGAAACAGTGATAAAGAGTGCTCCAGAATGGTGACAATATCAAAGTAGAGAAGAAGGAGGAATATATGTTAATATTGTATCTTATTCTAGTCTCTCTGACCATTAATTTCACTCCACTCCCATTGGTCAGTGTAGGAAATTTATAAGTAGCCAGTATAAAGTAGCAAAAGCAGGAAGTAAAATTGCAAAAGGGAGCCGAGATGTTCGAACTGTCCCAAAGATCAAAAAAGCAAAACCTATAAACTATATCCTACATTGACCAAAAATCACATATCAGATAAACAAAAATCACAATATGTGATCAGAGGAACCATCTAGGCTTTGCTGTCAGGATTTTTTGTTTTCTGACATATAAATCTCAAACAAGTTTCAGACATCTGTAGTAAGACCAGCAAAACAAAAATTGTTATTGATAAATTCAAATTTATATATATGGATGTGCTAACTTTAAAGTTTTATCAACAAATTTAAGAAGATTTGGATATGTTAATGAACTAAGCCCAAGGTAGCCCAAATAATAGTTTGTCTTCCCCCAAAAAGATTTTATAAAATTAGCACCTCAAACTCTTACCCCCTTGAACTTTCTTTCATCTTTATCTGGGTCCATGCTTCCAAGTGCTCTAAATTCTAATGTCTGGTTATATGAATTATTCTCTTTGCTTCTTCCTCTTCTTTTCCTCTTCCCCAACTACCTGTCTTCCTCCACTACTCTTTCCCCATGACCACACCAGTTGACCCTATAATCCCTTCTACCACTTATTTCTGTGTTTTTTGTGCTATTTGCCTCTATACCGTCTGTGCCTTATTAAAGTGTGATTGAAGTCTCACTTCCCATTGCCATTATGGTTTTTCTCAGCAAGCACTAAAGAACTGGACATGTCCCCATTTCATAATTTCACAAATTAACAATTCAGCTTGTAGAAGAGATGTTACAAAGATTGAGATGGCAAAATATGACAACAAATTAAATATGGGGAAAGGAGGTTATAAAAAGAATGAGTAATTGAGAGTGATCCTAGGTTAGACAAGCTGAATTTAAGATATCTACAAAGCATCTAGTATGAATTAACTACATAGCCAGTTGAAGATTTGAGTCTTAAGGTTAGGAGAGAAGTTAGGACTGGAAAAAAAATCTGATAATCATTAGTACAGAGATATTAATTGAAACTATAAGATCCTATGAGATCACCAAATGAAATAATATAGAAGAAAAAGAGGAGGCAAAAGAGAGCCTTGCAGGGATTCCCACAGTTAAGGGCCATGAGATAGATGAAGATTCAGCAAAGGAATGCTCAGACAGGGAGGGGGAAGACAAGGAGAAAGTAGTTTCATAGAAATTTAGAAAAAAAGAGGATATCCCTATAATTTCCAGTTCTTTGCTACAACACAGAGCTATTATAAACATTTTAGAATATATAGATTCTTTTCCTTGTTCCCTAATTATCTTCATAAATAGACTAGGTAGGTATTTCTGGATCAAAGAATATAGATAGTTTAATAACTCTTTGGGCGTAATTCCAGTTCTCCAAAATAGTTGGATCAGTTCATAATTCCACCAAAAATGCTTAGTGTCCCAATTTTTCTACATCTCCTTCAACATTTGTCATTTCCCCCTTCTATCATTTTAGTCAATCTGATGAGTGTAAAGTGATATCTTGAAGTTGTTTCAATTTGCATTTCTCTAATCAATAATGATTTAGGACATTTTTATATGGCTAGAAACTGTTTTAATTTCTTCATTGGAAAACTGAATATTCATATCCTTTGATCATTTATCATTTGGGAAGTGAATTGTATTCTTATAGATTTGACAAAATTCTTAACATAATTTAGATATGAGATTTTTATCTGATAAACTGCCTATGAAATTTTCCCCTATGTTCTGCTTTCCTTCTGATCTTGGTTATATTTATTTTAATTTGGAGAGGGTTAGTGGGTAATATTTTATTTTTCCAATTACATGTAAAGACAGTTTTCAATATTCATTTTTATAATATTTTAACTTCCAATTTTTTTTCCTTTCTTACCTCCTCTCCCCTCTTTTCAAGATGTCAAGCAATCTGATATAGGTTATACATATGCAATTATGTTAAACACATTAGTCATATTGTGAAAGAAGAAATAAAACAAAGGGAGAAAACCACAGAAAACAAAAGACACACAAAAATGAAACTACTATGTTTTGATCTGATGTTTAGATTTTTATATTCTTTCTCTGGATGTGGATAAGATTTTCTGTCATGAGTTGTTAGGATTACCAGGTGAGAATTCAGGATGTCGGGACAGTGACAAGGTGAGAACTCAGGTTGTTTGGACAGTGACAAGGTGAGAATTCAGGTTGTCTGGACAATTACAAGGTGAGAACTCAGGTTTACTTGACAGTTCTCTTGCTCAGACCTTTGGTTCAGGCCTTTAAAGGGAGTTTACACCTTAGGAATTCTAAGAGGAGCAAGTTCATTGGTTGAAGTAATGTTTCCCAGAAGCCCTTGCGTTATCCCACGCCCATTCTCTGGGAGGATAAAAGAAGGACAGCATTGGGTCTGAGAGAATCGACTCTGGGATAAAGTCTTGACGCCAGGCAGGCTGAAAGGAGACCAGTCTGATTTGAGGAAGGACAAGAGTTGGAGGAGATTCAGAGCTCCCAAGAAACCTGCGCACAGAGGAAAAGATTTTACAGATCTCCTCCCAAAGAAGGATTATAATTGAGCAGACGACCAGACCCTCACAATTCAAGAACATTACAATGAGTCTTTTGGAATTGTCTTGGATCATTGTTGCTGAGAAGATCTAAGTCAATTATACTTGATCATAATACAATGCTGCTGTTACTACATATACTGGTACTCCATCCACTGTGCTATTCATTTAGCTGCTCCAAAATGGTAACTGGTGCCCTTACCAACAAATTGAACATTTTCAGAACTTTGTTGTTAGCTTACCTAAATTTCAATGGCAATATAACAAAAAGAGAAACTGTTGCATTAAAAAAAATCATTCATATCAAATAAAAATGATAAAAGTTTGATATCTTAAGATACATAAGTCATTGACAGAAATATTTAGCACCAAGTCATTCCCCAATAAATGCCAAGTAAAAAGATATGAGCAAATAGTTTTTTAAAAAAATGGCAAGCTATAAATGACCATCTCCAAAATCATTAATAATAAACAAAATGTAAATTTGCATAACTCTGAGGTTTTACTTCATACTTTGTAGATCAGAAAAGATAACAAAAACAAGAAAAATTAATGTTCAAGGATTGTAGGAAGATAGGAACACTAATACATTGTTCATGGAGTTATGAATTGGTTCAATTGTTCTGTAGAGAAATTTTGAATTATGCAAGAAATGATGAAACTTCATCATTTGACTTGGGAAATAAAGGACAGTAACAAAAATATATTCCAAACAAAATAACAAATATATTCAAGATATTAATAGCAGTATTACTTTTCATAATAAAGAAAATGGAATTTGGGAGTGGCTTTTAAAAAAATAACTGTGATATATAAATACATTGTAGCAGGAGGGATTGGGTTGAGAACTCTTTAAGAGTTCTTAGTTATATTTTCCTGGCACTAAGTACCAAATGGTACAAACTTGCCAAAACAAATGTTTTCAGTATCAACTAGAGGAGAAAAAGGTCTAAGTACTAAAATAATAAGTACACAATGTACAGCTCTAAATATTTATTTGAGGAACTTAAGTGAAGAATTAAGGGATTCAGAAACAGAGGAGGGCTAAACAAAGTATAATTGTCTGTGCTTCCTAAATACTCATGACAATAATTTCATATTTTGAACACTATTACTTAGAACTATATTGTTTATTTTCTTCAATAAGCTGCATCCCTGAAATTCTCCAACATTTCTAATGTAAGTAGTTGATATAACTTTAAAAGTTAGTGATTTCTGAAAGAATTTGGACAACCAAATGGAAAACAAAATAAAACACAAAACTCAATAATAGTATAGAGAGGAAAATGTTATTATGACTAATTACATGCTATTTAAAATTAAAATATAAGAAAAAAGCTGAGAGTAGGGCCAAGATGGAAGATTAGAGGTAACCACCCAGGTGAACTCTCCCAAGAT
This sequence comes from Sminthopsis crassicaudata, assembly GCF_048593235.1. NCBI lineage: Eukaryota > Metazoa > Chordata > Mammalia > Dasyuromorphia > Dasyuridae > Sminthopsis > Sminthopsis crassicaudata. The sequence goes on from NC_133622.1 coordinate 155,109,159, forward strand.
TTCCCTTCCCCCCTTTATAATACCTCCTCAAATCAAATTCTGAAGTGGCAGAGCCAACAAAAGATCAGAGTGAGACATTTTTCCAGCTAAAAACAATTTGAGAGATCAGCAGAAGAAATCTGTGCAGGTCAGAAACAAATTATAGTTTGCTGCAAATGAGTTTATCTTATACTGATTGGCATTTCTATTGCCCATATATAGGCTTGTAGTTCTAGGGAGGAGAAGAGCATGTAATCAGTCACAAGGGAGCAGGGGCCTTGGTCACAATTCCAAAGCTAAGAAGAGTATTCATGGCTACAGGAGAGCAGAGCCAAGAAGAGTGTTATTACTTGCAGATGCAGGGTAAAAACCAGAGTACAAACCAGGAGAACAGTGACCACATCTTTTCTCTGAATCACAAAACCTTGGAAGTACAGAAAACTTGCAGATCCCCAAAACTACCTCTGAAAATAGTAACACAAACAACTTGAAGCTTGGAATAGCACTACCTCACCACCAGTTGTGCAGAGTCCAACTTCAGCATAACACTCAAAGTCAAGAAATAAGCTAGAAAAAATGGGTAAACCAAAAAAAAGAACTTGACCTTAAAAATGACTATGGTGTCAGGAAGACCCAAGACATAAACTCAGAAGAATACACTCATGTGAAAACAATTACAAGCAAAGCTTCAAAGGAAAATGATAATTGGACTGAAATTCAACAAGAATTCCTAGAAGAGTTAAAGAGATGAGTAATAGAGGAAAAGTTGGGGGAAAATAAGAATTGTGTAAAAAAAAATTAAAAGAATTAACAACTTAATAAAAGAGGCTCAAAAGAAATACTGAAGAAAATATACCTTAAAAAACAGAATTGTCCTAAAGGTAAATAAAAGAAGCACAAAAATTCACTGAAGAAAAGAATTCTTTAAAATACAAAATTGGTCAAATGAAAAAGGTGGTACAAGAATTCACAGAAGAAAAAAAAATTTCCTAAAATTTTGAATTGCACAAGTGAAAACTAAATGACTTCATGAAGCATAAAGAAACAATCAAAGTAAAAATAAAAACAATATATATGTGGAGACAGATAATAAGATATAAAATATCAGGAAAACAACTAAACTGATAAATAGATTAAATAAAGATGACTTAAGAACTCTTGGACGACCTGAAAGCCATGATAAAAAAAAAAATACCTAAATATCATATTTGAAGAAATTACAAAGTAAAACTACTCAAAAAGCTTAGGTCTAAGGGATACCTTAGAAACTGAAAGAATCCACTAATCACCTGAAAGAAAACTACAAGTGAAAACTCCTAGGACTACTATAGCCAAATTCCAGAGCTCCTGGGTCAAAGAGAAAATACTTCAAGCAGCTAGAAAGAAGCAATTCACATACTGTGGAACCACAGTCAGAATCTCTTAGCTGCTTCCATGTTAAAGGAGCAGTCCTTGGAATATGATATTCTGGAGGGCAAAGGAATTAAGGTTACCACCAAGAATAACCTACCCAGCAAAAACGAATATAATCCTTCAAGGGGCAAATGACATTTAATAAAACAAGGACATTCAATCTGATAAAAAGTCCAGAGCTAAATAGAAAATTTGACATTCAAATAAAAGACTCAAGAGAAGCATAAAAAGGTTAATATGAAAGAGTGATCATAAGGGATTCAATGAAATGAAACTGTTTACATTTCCTTATGAGAAAATAATACAAGAAACTCCCAGGAATGTTATCATTATTAGGGCAGTTAGAAGATGTAATGTTGGGATGATCTCCCCCCAAAAAACAACAAAAAAAAAAGTGGGAAGAGAGGGATGCACTGAAAAAGGGAGAAAAGGAGAGGTAAAAACGGGGTGATTTTTTTTTCCCATAAAGGAAGTGCACAAGAAAGAGCTTTTATAGTGAAGGAAAAAATAGGGGAAGGGTTATGGTAGTGCTTGAACCTCTCCTCAGAATTAGGTCAAAGAAGGAAGTATGTGTGTATATGAGAGAGAGATAGAAAGAGACATAGAGAGAAAGATAGAGACAGAGATAAATGGGGGAAGAGGGAAGGGGAAAAGAGAAAGAGGAGGGAGGTAGGGAAGGAACTTGGGAGGGAGAGAGAGGTACATAAACTATATATTTAATTTGGTACAGAAAACTATCTTACCCAATAGAAAAATGGGAGGGGAACTAAGAGATAAGAGAACAGAGATGATAAAAAGCAGGTGGATTTAAGAAGACAGTGATCAGAAGCAAAATAGACTTTTGAGGAAGAGCATTATAAAAAGAGAGAAAAGGATAAACAGAAGAAAATAGGATTTATGATTAATAATCATAACTGCATGTGAATGGAACAAGCTCACTATGGTTTCAGGAAAAAGGACAAAAAACATGGCAATCTTATATATGAACTGACACAAAATGAAGTAAGAACTAGTTGGTTGGTCATTATGCACAGTTACAGCAATACCGCAGCAGTGATCAATTGTGAAAGACTTGGTTAATTTGACCAACACAATAATACAAGATAATTTCAAAGAAGTCATGATGAAAAAATACTATACATCTCCAGAGGGAAAAATGATAAATTCTGAGTGCACATTGAAGTATCCTTTTCTCACTTTCTTTACTTTTCTTGCTTTTGTGTAATGTAGCTAAAATGAAAATATTTTGCATGGTTTCACCTTCATGACTGATATCATTTTGCTTGCCTTCTCAGTGGAGGAGGGGGAAGGTGTGAGAAAAATAGTGAAAATTTGGAACCCTAAATTTAAAAAGAATATTTAAAAATTATTTTTAAAGTAAAAAGCTGTATTTGGTTTATTCCTTTACTTATCATAAAGATATATGTGTGTATATTTTATTATCTTTCAATAGAACTTACTACAAAGTCCCAATTTGTGTCTACTCTTTATTCTGTGCAGCTGATTGGGAGGTCCTTAATATAGAACTTGGTGTTTATCTTTTGTATTATCAGAAATATAGGTGTTCATTGATATTTTGAATGGTTAATCTCCTGTCTTTGTTCCTCTAAATATAAATAAATAAATGAAAATACCTCCCTTTTTATTTACTCCTGCACAAGAAATAGAGCATTAATGGTTCAAAATAATGTGTTTCTAGATTCAATACTGTATATATTTCGTATTTAGTGACAAATGAGGACAAAATGATTACATTATTGGATGGGTTTGCTGATTCCCATGATGGTGGTATAATTCTAGATAAACCTCCAATGGCACATACTTATTTTTCAGATATTAGACCATTTAGTATTATAATTGGGTTACTTAGAATTACTAATGATGAGTAATAATAATAGCATCTATGGTGAGAAACAGCAATAAACTAAAACAAATAATAGAAAGCTGAAATTGATTTTAACCTTCAAATTAAAAAAAAAAATCAAGAGATAAATACCATTTTTAATTCAATTTTATTTTCCGGTCTGCATTGTCTCTTTCCCATTTACCTAATACTTATTAAAAATGCAAGAAAATGAAAAACTGTTACTGATGGAGGTGAATCCTGAAACTATGTCCCCTTTAATCTGTAAAAGAAGGGTGATTGGGGTCTCAGGTTCTCCCCTGAGAAAAGCATACCTTTCCCAAGCAACACCCTCCCCAAGTTAAGTGGTTTCATTCAGTTGGAGATCTCAGCCTGATAGTTCTATTGAGTGGCTCAAAACTTTAAGATAAGAAATCTCTTTTCATCTGGAAATCAAGGCCTGGGACAATGAAGCCCGAGCCTCAGACTGTTAATAAAAGACAACTCTGAAATCCAAATCTTTGCAGAAATCCAAAACAGGAATTTGCTTTGCCAAGGAAACTCTCTTCTTGACAAGGTTGTCTGCCAGGACTTTTGTCCACTGTGAAGATATTCTCTTCTCAGTGTTAACCTTTGTTAATTCCCTAACAGGACTTTTTTACCCACTAAGAAGTCTGTCTTCCTAGCAAAGCTGGCTTCTCAGTGCCAAACTCCTGGTGAGGAGTTTTGACCACTAAGAAAGCTTCCTTCTTAGTGAACAATAAAATTCCCTTTTGCCATACAGATTTTCAGGTTTGTGAATTCTTTCGTATTGGACCTGTGCTGACCAGAAGGGATTTCCCCACCCCATCACCTCTTTACTAGCACTAACCTCATCATTTTCTCCTCATCATTACAAATATTAAAAATCAAAAAATAACAAAAATTCTCTTATTGGTCATATTTTTTAAAATGTGGTTCAATTTGTACTTGTCTTCTTTGTTTGGAGGTAAGTAGCATGTTTTATCATGAGTACTTCTAAATGATAATTAATCATTGATTAATCAGAGTCCCTAATTAAGTCTTTCAAAATTGTCTTATGATATTCCTATTATTGTAGAAATTGTTTTTTTTATCTGCTTGTTTCATTTTGCAACAGTTCAAGCAAGTTTTCCCAGGTTTATCTGAAACTATTTTTTTCATCATTTCTTGTAGCAAAATAGTAGTATACCACATTCACATGCTTTAACTTGTTCAGGCATTCCTGAATTGAAAGGTAACTCTCTCAGTTTCCATTTCTTGGCCATCACAACAAGAACTGCAATGTGACCTTTTCTCTTTCATCTCTTTGGGATATAGATATTGTTGATAGCTTTTTGGTAAAATTCCAAATTGCTTTCCAAAATAGTTGCACCAATTCATAGCTCTACTAACAAGAGTGCATTAATTCATGTCTATTTTTCTACAGCCTCTACTACATTTGTCATGTTTATTTATTATCAACTTTGTCTATTTGAAGGGCATGAAGTGTAACTTCAGATTTATATTAATCTGCATTCTCCAATTATTAAGAATTTAAAGCATTTTTCATATGAGTACTGATAACTTAGATTTCTGTCTCTGAAAGCTATCTCTTCATATCGTTTGACCATTTATCAATTGAAGAAGAGTTCTTATTCTGGTAAATCTGAATTAGTTCTATATATGTTTTAGAAATAAGACCTGAATGAAAAACTTGCTGAAAAGATTTTTTCCCCATTTTTATCTTTTTTCCCTCATTTTGGCTGCATTTTCTTTGATTACACTTTTTTTTTTAATGTATTTAATCTGTATTGGTCAATCTGCCATCTAGGGGAAGGGGGAAAAAGTTGGAACAAAAGATTTTGCAGTTGTCAATGCTTAAAAATTACCTATGCCTATATCTGGTAAATAAAAAGCTATAATAAAAATAAATAAATCCAGTAAGCAAGGTGTAGGAAGAGTTTAAACTAAAAAAAAAATGTAATCAAAATTGAACATTTTAACTCCTGTGATCATCTATAGTTCTTGTTTGGTCACAAATGTTACACATAATGTTACACAATGTTACTTATGTCCACATACAAAAAAAAAATTGTTCCTATCAGACTATTTTCCATGTTTCCTCTGTGGAATGGCGTATTAGACTCCCCATTATCGAAACTGATTTCTTGGAGGTATCTCTAGGTACAAACAGAAAGCCTTTATTTGTTTCCTGCAAGAAGTGGATCAGCACACTAACTGGGCAGTCCAGCAAGGTGTTTGGCACAATATAGAAGCAGAAGCTAATTTATATAGTTGAAAAACTGTGGGTTTTCCCCCTTGTCCTGTTGATTTTTAAATTCATTGGATGGATTGAATTTTTCCCGAACATGGATGGGACTGTTGACCAATGTGCGAAAATGCCTCCTTATTTAGCATAAACAGTGCTGAAATGGCAGTGCAGATTCTGCTTCATGATGGTCATGTGAAACTTAGGTCTAGGGTCTGCTGTACTTTATCCTACAGTCTCCTGAGAAATCTTCATTTATTCCATTCATTTCCCAATGTGTTTAGCCATTTTCAGTCATATCTGACCCTTTGTGATGTCATTTGAGGTTTTCTTAACAAAATTACTGGAGTAATTTGCCATTTCCTTTTTTCAACTCATGCTAAACCAAGTAGATGAGTATAGGATTAAGTGATCTGCCCAAAGTTCACAAAGCTAGTAAATGTCTGAGGTTGGATTCGAACTTGGGTCTTCCTGAAGTCAAGTCCATAACTCTATCCACTGAGCTACTATAATGCCAGAGAAACTGAAATAAGACAGAGATCAGTTTTTAATATTTTAATTGTGGAGAATTTGAACTCATGTTCAAAAATCATTCCATCTAGAGTGACTGGGGAACAAAGTTTATATAGCAAAGCAATCAGATGATACAGAAGCAAAAAGAATGCAATTAGTTCATCAGGCAGCTGTTAACACACACAAAAATTATATTTCTTACAGCTAAAGTAATAACCAGATACACAAAATGATGGGAATGGGTTTGGGTTGTATACAATAGTGGGAGTATCAGGATGCATACAATGATGGGAATGGGCTTAAGGAGACATTCCAATGTCAGTATTTTTGGGGAGCAATAACTGATCTTATCTGTAGAAGCCCCTCAAAGGTGTGATGCCCAAGTAAACAGAACACAGAACTAGGCAAAGTCATTCTATGGTCATGCTTGTCATTTTGATCTAGTGTGTGAGGTTAAGTTCAGGTTCTCATGAGAAACTTACAGGGTCCTTTTTTGGTTCAGCACTACCTCTTTGGATTTATCAAGCACTAGGTTGCTATGCTTACTTTTTTTATATTTTTGCATAATTTGTTCTACTGATTATTTCTTATCTAATACCAAATTATTTTGACAAGTTTGGCAAACCACTCTGGTATTGTTGCCAAGAAAATCCCAAATGGAACAAAAACAATATTTAGTTGTGATATTCAGTGAATATATGTTAAGTATTGATATTATTGAATTGTTTATGATACCTTTTAGAATACTAGTTTCCCTATTTATTTATTTTAGTCAAGGCTTTTTTGGTATTGCTTTTCTGAGAGGATCATTACTTTGCTTTTTTGAATTCAGTTGAAGTATATTTTATATTAGTTCTTAATATTAGTATTTATATTTCAAATGTTTCTTATAACAAAATATTGTTGTATTTTTGTTTCTAATCCATTCTATCCTTTTCATTTTTCTAAGTGAGTTCATCCCATTGATATTCATGCTTGTGATTATTAATTGTATTTCCCTCCTTCCTGGTCTGCTTTTATTTTTTGTAGTATTACCCCTTTATTTACAGAACTGCATCTTCAGCAAACAATTTATAAAGCCATTCATCTGGATTAGGTCTAGGTCCTGAACATATAAATGGCATACGATTTCTAAATTGTCAACATTTATTTACAACTTTTGAACCAAGGGACCGAGACAGCTTATTGTATAAAATAAACAGTGGATCAACAGATTACTTATGACTGTGTTTGATAAATTAGCATACTCAGCTGCTGCATAATCTGGTTCCTGATTACCTCCCTATTAACACTAAAGGTTTACCCTTGCTAATCTCTTTTGTACTCTCCAGCAATCCAGTGAGGTAAGTGCCCTCTTAAAACTCCATTTTTAAACAGCAGAAGAAAAAAAAAAAAACCCTAGAAAGGTTGCCTTTTGGAGTAAGATTTTTTGAACACTGATCTTCTTCATTTAAGTAGAATAACTCCTTTCTTTATAGCCCCTGCCTCTTAAGTATTACTTCAAAATGCAGTTATTGCATAGAGATACAAATGACAGTAATTCAAAACATATTACTTACATGTTGCCAACTTCATGAATATAATCTATGAAAACCTTAAGGGCAAGAATATAATATGCTTAACTGATAAAAAAAAAAATCAGTGGGTCACTGGGAACAAAATGATGTTTCTGCCTTGATCAATCTAGGCATCAGCAAGCATTAAGGGCACTGTTCTAGGAGCTAAGAATACAAAGATAAAATTGAAATAGTCCTTATCCTCAAAACAAACATATTCTATCAGGAAAGACATATACACATTTAAGTATATAGAAATTTTACAAGATAAATGTTATAATTTTGATAGTTGTTAATATGATGAAAATGACTATTTAATAAAGCAACCCCATGCTTCCTGCCAGACCCTTGCTGAGAAAAGATAGATCCTTCCTTTCACCTGAGAAACTTAACAGGCTATATTCTCTCAGGAAGGAGAACATATTAGTACTAAAGCTTCAAGAGAGCAAGATTCAAAGCTAAGATGGTGAATCCCTTAGCAAACTCAGACAATTGTTTAAATTGTAAAATTGAAACTATTTCCCTACATATTCCCACACCTCTTTCTACTCCTTGTACTTCCCTCCCTAAGGAAAAAAATCCTCAAGCAAACATATTCTAGCAGTGGTTATCAAGGTAGGGATATATATTATGATAGTGGGGTTAAAGTAGATATTATTTTATGCATCAGATTTTTTAAATAAAATTTATGCAATGAAAATTATTTTAAATAAATTATGAGAACTTAATACTGTACATAATAGATTTGCAGTTTCATGTGCAATCATCTTTTTTATTATACTATGTAATGGAAATTTGTTTTATTACTTAAATTAAAAGTTAAAATAATAAAAATAAAATAAAAACCAATCCAGTTTAAAAATAATTCACCTATAAATTTGTTTATAATATGATAATAACAAATGAGAATTTATTTTGATATACATCTGGATTTTTATGTGTAGCAAACTTCTTGCTCAACCCCAATATACAGAGGATAGGAATGGGTATTCAGATTGAAAGAGGAAATGTGCTGGCAGAATTGTGATAAAGCAGTAGGAGAGACAATAACATGAGCAAAATCTGTAGGGAAGCATGATGGAAAATCAAAGAAGGGCTTTCTTTCTGTATCTGGCTGCCTCTTTTCTATATACATATTCTACAAGAATAAATTAACTATACAAAATCATTTTTGCTAATGAAGAACAACTAATTAAAACATATACATATGCACACACTCACACCAGAAGATCCAGTTCACATCTTTGAGAAAACCTAGTCATCTTCTAAAGACTAGCTCTACTAAATGTGTCAAATATCTAGATGAGGTCAAATATCTTTTGCTGTATTGTCCAAGCTCTTGTCTTACTTGCAGGAAGAGTGACTTTGGTGAATCAGACAAAGCAAAATTGAGTATGCTTTGGTTTCAGAATGGTTTATATATTATTAGGAAAATGATTCTAGAAGGGGCTATGGGATATGTCTGAGTATGTATTATTTATTTGTTTTGATTAATTCTATACCCAGAATAAAGCAATGCATACAGTTATGCATGTTTCATGCATGTTTCATTTGTTCCTGTGGGTGTCAACTCCATTACACCTAAGGCCACATGATAAAACTCAGTAAAATCTAATGAATTCAGGGAGATGATGGAGGCTTTAAGTAGTAGAGAGGGAACTCATCAGTTGTTGGATAAATAGAAGAGATCCAGAAACTTCTCCTGTCCTTTTAGCTTGTTCTCACCACCCAAGAGCTGCTGATTCCTGGTTCTTCCAGTTCCAGTGAATGGAAACTCTCAGTTTATATCTTTTAAAAGGCTCTCATGAGTTATCATTCAGCCACTGTTTGCTTCTATGTCCAGGTCTTTTTTCTTAATAGTATTTTATTTTTTTCTATTACGTATAAAGATGATTTTAATATTAATCTTTGGTAAAATTTTTAATTCCAAATTTTCTCACTCCATTCCTTCTCCCTCCCTAAGATAGTAAGCAATTTGATAAAGTTCATATATGTACAAACATATACAATATATTTCCTTATTAGTCATGTTAGAAAAGAAGAAACAGAACAAAAAGAAAAAAACTATTCAAAAAAAGTGAAAACAGTTTATTTCAATTTGCATTAAAACTCATCAGTTCTTTTTCTGCATACAGATAGAAGTTTCTATCATGAGTCTTTTGAAATTGTCTTGAATCATTGTATTGTTGAGAATAATTGCCATTCACATTTCTTCATTGTATAATATTGTTGTACATCATGCAATATTACTGTGTATAGTGTTCTAGTTCTACTTATTTCACTTTGCATTTCTAGGTTTTTCTAAAATTTATCTGTTATCATTTCTTATATATCCTAATAATATTCCATTACAATCATATAATTAATGGGCATCTCCTCAATTTCCAATGCTTTGCCATCATAAAAAGAACTGTTATAAATATTTTTACTTGTAGGTCCTTTCCCCTGGTTTAGGATCTTTTGGGGATCTAGTAGTGGTATTTTTGGATCAAAAGGTATGCAGTTTGACAGCATTTATATGCCCAGCTCTTGGTTACATGCTTCAGTCAGTTTGTCCAGTTCTGACATTTTCTTTTTTGGTTTTTTTTTTAGTTTATTTATTTTTTAATTAATTTTTTTTTTAATTTTCGAAACACGCATGGATAATTTTTCAACATTGACACTTGCAAAACTTTGTGTTCCAATTTTTCCCCCTTTTCCCTACTCCCTCCCCTAGATGGCAAATAATCCAATATATGTTAAACATGGTAAAAAAAAATCTATGTTAAATCCAATATATGCATTTATACTTATACAATTATCTTGCTGCACAAGAAAAATCAGATCAAAAAGGAAAAAAAGAAAAAAGAAAAGAAAATGCAAGTAAACAACAAAAAGAGTAAAAATGCTATGTTGTGATCCATACTCAGTTCCCTTAGTTCTCTCTCTGGGTATAAATGACTCTCTTCATCACAAGATCATTGGAACTGGCCTGAATCACCTCGTTATTGAAAAGAGCCAAGTCCATCAGAATTGATCATCATATAATCTTGTTGTTGCCACGTACAATGATCTCCTGATTATGCTCATTTCACTTAGCATCAATTCATGTAAGTCTCTTCAGGCCTCTCTGGAATTATCCTGTTGATCATTTCTTACAGAACAATAATATTCCATTACAATCATATACCATAAATTATTCAGCCATTCTCCAATTGATGGGCATCCACTCAGTTTCCAGTTTCTTGCTACTACAAAAAGGACTGCCACAAATATTTTTGCATATGTGGATCCCTTTCCCTCCTTTAAACTCTCTTTGGGAAAAAAGCCCAGTAGAAACAGTGCTGGGTCAAAGGGAATGCACATTTTAATAGCTCTTTGTGCATAGTTCCAAATTGCTCTCCAGAAGGGTTAGATCAGTTCACAACTCCACCAACAATGTATTAGTGTCCCAGTTTTCCCAATCCCCTTCAACATTCATCATTATCTTTTCCTATCATCTTAGCCATTCTGAGAGGTGTGTAATGGCATCTCAGAGTTGTCTTAATTTGCATTTCTCTGATCAATAGTGATTTAGAGCACCTTTTCATATGACTAGAAATGATTTCAATTTCTTCATCTGAAAATTGTCTCTTCAATTGGATAATGGCTTGAATTCTTATAAATTTGAGTCAATTCTCTATATATTTTAGAAATGAGGCCTTTATCAAAACCTTTGAATGTAAAAATGTTTTCCCAGTTTATTGCTTCCCTTCTAGCTTTGTCTGCATTAGTTTTGTTTGTACAAAAAATTTTTAACTTAATACAATTCAAATTATTTATTTTGTGTCCAATAATGCAGTTCTGACATTTTCTACCCTTACTTTACTTTTTCTAAATGTAGGAGAAATAAGATTGAAAGTCAAAATCATCTTACTTAGCTTCCAGACCTTACCCCAAATTTCAACTCAAAGTCAAGACACACTCCTCCTAAAGACTAGAAAATATTGCAGTCCCTTGAAAACTCAGCATGACATTTGCAAACACATGGCACAGAAGACAAATTATACTCGATTATCCAAAATCCCAGGGAATATCCCCATTACAATTCATCCTTCATTTAGTAGACAAAGTAATCTTCCTAAAGAACAGATCTAATCATGTCACCCATCTGCTCAATACATGCCAGTGACTATCATTTTCAGGACCAAATAGAAAACTCTCTTTTAGTAATTCAAAGCTGATTATAACCTGATCCATTCCTAATTTTCCAATCTCCTTCTACTTTACTTTTCTCCATATGTTCCATAATCCAGTGACTCTGATTTTACTAATCTTCAGAAAAACACTCTATCTCTCAATTATAGGTATTTTCACTAGCTACCTCCATACCTGGGATTCTTTTCCCTCCTCATCTCCTCTTTCTAACTTCTCTAGCTTTCTTTAAGTCTTTCCTAGAGTCTCACTTTCTATAACAAGTCTTTGCAGATCCTCTTTAATTCTAATATTTTCCTTCTGTTGATTATCTCCACTTAATCTTGTATTGTACATAGTTGTTTGCATACTGTCTCTCCCATTAGTCCATGAATTCCTTGAGAGCAGAGACTGTCTCTTATCTGTCTTTGTATTCTCAGTTCTCTACACTATGTTCAATATCAAGTATGATATTTAATATTGTCTGACTATCTAATTTCCCTATACCTGATTACTTGGTATTTGATTACAGTCTTTATGAGAACTATAACTGTGCATTCTTGAACTTGGAAAGAGCTCAGACTAGCAATAAGTATTATAAAGCTTTCTATATACTAGGAGTGACCCTTTATTCCAAGAATCACATGATTTTAGACTTTGAAGGCTTCAGCTGCCATTTAGTCCAATCCAAACACAAAAGGAATGCTCTAGTGAAATGTAGTGGTCATGCAGATTCTCCTTAAAGAGAATTGACATATTGACTCAGCCAATTCCCATTTTGATCATGATAATTTGGTTTTGCCACTTTTTTGGAAAACCAGAATAGCTAACTATTTATATATTTTATTCATTCCTTTCCCCCCCCCCAAAAAAAAAGAAAGCCAGCTTTAGTGAACAAACTGAACGTAATTTGCTTTGCTTTGTTTTGTTTTCTTTCAATTTTATTAATCTTTAATTTTTAGAAATTGTTAATTGTTAATTTCTCTATTAAAGTTGCTATTTTAATTTCTTTAAGAGACACATACCAAATTCATTAAGACATTCTTTCAACCTTTTGCTAATGAAAGTATAAGGGAATATATATATTTTTATACTTCAGGACTTCTTTAACTACATCCCCAAAAGTTTGGTAGCTTGTCCCATTGTGGGCATTTTCTTTGATACCTCTATGAGTTATTCTTTGATTGATTAATTCTTAAGAATCAAATTATTTTTCCACTAATCAAATTTTCAATTGTGTAAATTCTGAACTCAATGTACTCTATCAAAAAAAAAAAAAAAAGGTTTCTCCATATGCAAAATGGGAAGTCATAAATATCTATTATGTACATTTTACTTTTTTTTAAAAAATGATAAATTTAACATATTTCTTCAAATCTGTCCTGCTTGTCTGATTTTGCAGAATCCACATTCTCCTCCAGGCTATTCTGATTGCCCTTATTTACTAACTCCCCAATAAATAAGTCTACCTACTTCAGGTAACCAAGAACAGGATATAACCTTTCAAAATCTAAAGCAGATTGTCTTCTAGTCTCTACCCCTTGATTCCTTATAACCCTTTAAGATTTAAGTTGCATAGAGTGTTTGACAACACCAGAATAAATAACTGTTAAGTTTCTGGAGCTCCGAGTTTCCAAAGAAACCACTTATTATATACTTTTGAAAAGTAATTGTTCATCTATTACTGGGCACAAATTGTGTCTAAACAGATAAGACAGATACAGACAATCACCCTTTGTCTAGAGTGTCCTACTATGAGTTGGGTGATGCAATATGGCTATTCCAACACTATGTGTAGGACATAAGATGCCTCTGTTGCTAAATAGAAATGGTAAATGAAAATTCATATTTGCCTTGGGCCCTTTATTAATGCTTTTCATAAGTAGGCCAAGACTAGGTTAGATACTGAGGCCTCCCCCCTTCAATTAAAATCCTAGAATCCTATAGGCTCTATTTATAAGAATTCAACTCCTGAGAAATGCAATTTTGCCCAGTTTATCAATGGTTCCATTTGATCTAAGGGAAACATACAAGAGGCAGCTAGGTGGCACAGTGGATAGAGCACCAGCCCTGAAGTCAGGAAGACTTGAGTTCAAATTTGATCTCAGACACTTAATATTTCCTAGCTGTGTGACCCTGGATAAGTCACTTAACCCCAATTGCCTCAGCAAAAGAGGGGAGGGGGAACATACAAAACAGAACTTGAGCAGCCATAAATTCAGTAGACTGAGCTCCTGGTTGCATGCCTTATATATCAGAGAGTCTTGAGGGTCAGGGTGGAGAAGATGTTCATTTACACTAATTCCTGGCCAGTGATCATGGATATGGCCAAGTGTCCAGAGGCCTAGAGAACACAATAGTGGAAAATTCAAGACTTTCTCCTTTAGAGTCAGGAATTTTGTTGATACCTCCCACTGTTTGTGGGGCATGTTAGCAGTCCTCAGAGATATCACATAATAAACAACAAAAGAAAAAGCAGCCTATGAGCAGTTAGACTCCCTGTACCAATTGGAGCATCTAGTAATCCAAGGGGTCTCTCCAGTCTGTTCTCAACTGACAAAATGGCATTGTCCCATGTTGAAATAAAAGGTTTGTCCCTGCTAATCAACATCAGCATTAATCAGTTAATTAATCTTACTGCCTAGGCAGGTGTCCATTCCCAGAAGTATTGTCTGTGACAAATCGATACTACTTTAGGAAGGGGAAGGGCTTTTTCACTCAATGGTTTCTGAAATCCAGACTCCAGAAAGGCCCCAGGGTTCTGGAAGATGTTATTGTTGGTAGGTGTCTTGCTTTTGAAACTGTCACTCTAGTGGGTGTGTATTTCTTTGAAGAAAGGGGATCCCTTAGCCAATTTGGTGATAATTCTGAGTCTCTAGATGGAGGTGAAGGAGAATTCTAATATAGCCTCTGAAGAAGAAAGGGAAACCCCTCCACAAAGTTAAAAAAACTTATATCCTTCCCCAATGGATTCTCAGGAAGGGGAAGGTTATGGTGGATGAGTCAGAGAACACTGAGTGAGTAGAAGCACTGGAAGAATCTCAGTATTCACTTAGACCTTTGGATGAGTTGTGCCAGAAGCATCTCTGCTCTGGCCTAGAACACCATCTGCTCATTGTCCCTGCCTTATATCAGAAGAATCTATGGCTAGATAAAAGATATCATGTTGCTGTGACTCTGATATTTCTGATACTGCTCTGCTTCATTGGTTCATCATCATCACCTTATATTAGGAAACTCTAAACTACAAAAATGTAATATCATCTACCAGATGGAGCAATTAATTGATATCTGAAAGTTATCTCTTCTGAAGAGTAGTGGAGGAAAGGTCTACAATTTTTTACTTTTTTTCTTTGCACCTTTCCCCCCTTTTTCTTTATGAGGATAATAGTGGAAGAAGGTATGTGTACACATGTGTATATATATATATTTGCAATTTTTTGGACAATTGTCCAATAAAACCCTGAAAGGATTTTTTAAAAATATATATGTTCTCCAAGTTACATGTTAAAACAATTTTTAGATATTTTTTAAAGTTTTGTTTTTAAATTTTATTTCTTCCTCCCTTCTCTCCCCCTTCCTTAAGATTCTAAGCAATCAGATTTAAGTTTACAATCATGTAAAACATTTCTATATTAGTCATTTTATATGAGAAGACTCAAATAAAAGAAAAAGAATGAAAGAAAGTGAAAAATAGCATGCTTCACTTTGTATTCAAACAATATACTTCATCATTAGTCCTTTGGGATTATTTTAGTTCATGGTATTGGTGAGAATAGCTAAATAAGTTATTCACAATTCTTCCTCATACAATATTGCTGTAACCATGTAAAACATTCTCTTGGTTCTGCTCACTTCACTTTGCATCAGTTAATGTAAGCCTTTCCAGACTTTTCTAAAATCATCCTGAATAGATTTAAATGATGGTGGGAAGTCCTTTATAAAATCCTCTTTATAGTTCTTTATACGCCACCATAGAAATAGTCCTAATAAAACCAGGTTTTCCTCATTTCCTTGCAATAGGGATGCAATTTCCCTAAAGTCAACAAAGTTATTTCCAGGACCTGATTGACCCCTACCTCACTTGACAGCTTTCTGGTTATGTAAGAGCATAAAAATTCTCATCCCGATGGAATGCATGATCCTCCTACTTAGTAGATGTCTGATAACTGTGGGAACAAGGGCAGAATAGCACATTCAGGAAAGCTTAAATGTTGCTATATCTTTGTGGTAAATTTTTGCTGACTGGTAAAGTAAACCAGTTTTTGTTAACTGTTAAATGACTTCTGAATGCCTCATTTTCCCCAACATGAAATCTGAACTAACAGGATTCTAGTGTTAGGCCCAACCCTAATATGAATATAATTCAAGATGTAGTGATGCTTGGCTGTCATTCTTCCCCCACTTATTTCATTATTTTCCTTAAAAACTGTCTTTCCTCTAGATTAATTCTAGATTTATTTGGATTTTTTCTAGATCTCTAAACAAATCCCCTGGGAGTTTGATTGGTACAATGTTGAACAAGTTTTTTAAAATTCTATTAGTATTATATTTGATCATGGTATTGGTGAAGTGTGAGAATTGAGAGTAAGAGATACCTTCTGGTCGATGTCACAGAACCCTTGCAAAAGAACTCACAAACTCAAAGTCTGTGGCAAAAGGGGATTTATTTACACTAAAGACAGCTAGCTAGGAAGACAGCTTTCTTAGTGGGCAAGGACTATATTCAAAGATGAGAAAAAAATATCTTCTCCAGTGGGCAAAATTCTGTTAGGACTTCTGCAAAGATGTCTAGGCATACAGCATGATGAATTTTGATCTTTGGCTGCTTTAATCTCTGGTCTTGGACTGCGGGCCTATCACCAAATGAATCTGAGAGACTGATTTTCAAATCAAATCAATTCAAAATTGAATGAGATTACTTATCTTGGGAGTTTCCTATATGGACATGAGGGTGTACCCTTCCTAGAGGAGAGTTTGAGATCCCAAATCACCTTCCCCCCCCCCACAGATTAAAGTGGACACAATTTACAATATAACTCAGCCATGATTATTTATGTCTCTTTTTATTTTTGAAAATAGTGTTTTGTAATTGTTTTAATATGATTTCTATATGTGTCGTGGTAGATACATTTAAAAGTAAATTTTAAAAATATATTTTATTGTTGTTTTAAATGAAGCTTATCTTTCTATAGCTTCCTGCTTCGTATTACTGGAAATATAAAAAAAAAATCTGATGATGTTGTGGGTTCATTTCATATTATGCTATTTTACTAATGCTATCATTTTGATTAATTTTAATTGACTCTAGTATTCTGTAGGCAGACCAGGATATAATCTTCAAGAAGAGATAATTTATTTCCTCTTTTCCTATGCTTATTTCTTCAGATTCTTTTTTTTCTTGGTGTATTGCTATAGCAAATTGTTTTAACACTATGTCAAAATAATAATAGTGATAATCAGCATCCTTGATTTATTCCTGATTTTATTGTCATAGCTTCTAGTTTATGATACCTAATGCTAGCTTTTAGTTTTAGAGATACCATTTACCATATTAAAGAATGGTCCAATTATCCCTATGCTTTTAAGAAAAATGAGTGTTAGATTTATGTTAAAAAGTCTTTGAAGCATCAACTGATAAATTCATTGACTAGTTTTTCTCTTTAAAAAACAATGAAACCATATTTAATACTCTATTAGCCCAGGGAACTAAAGTTTGAAACATTAATACAGGAGCCACCTGTCAGTGGCTGCTGGAAGTCTAACTCAAACCTGTAGAATGGGACTCTTCATGTAAGAGGATGAAGATGATACAAGGAGACTGAGAGGCAGATGCTGTTCTCTGACCTCTCTTCTCTTCCCTCTTGCCTCCAATTTATTTCATTCCCAATCCACAAGGAACATCTGCATTAGCAAAGGCTGCTTTTGAACTCCTTTAAGTGTTATGATTCACAGCTGTAGAAGCTTTTGGAAAATTAACCTGACCCTTCACTTAGGCATGGTCCTTAACAATTCCCTGTTTTTTTGTTTTATGGAAATGTGATTATTTTCTCCCCACAGCATGGTCAGTAAGTTTGTACATTAGCTGTTATCTGAATCCACACACTGGGGAATAAAAACAGCACTATCACCTCTGGATGGTTGTAGGCTGAGATACTATAGCAGGTATTAAATCTTGTCATGGAGGCAAACTTTCAAACAAAGAAGAGGACTGTAATCAGAACAGGCATTTTTCATAAATCTCTCATCCATCTCCTGGCTCAGACCTTTTGATGTGTTGGCCCATTTAATTAATCTGACTAAAAAAGTCTTATTGGGTCTCTTCTCCCTTTCTTTCTCTGCAGGTTATGGAAGAAACTCTGAGAGGAGCCTACCCAGGAACAACTCTTGGGTGCTGCTGCTTTTTTATTTCTTATGTTTCTTGTGTCCCATATTCAGGTACCATATCTTGTGATACAGGAGTCACCTGCCAGTGGCTGCTGGAGGTTTAACTCAGACCTGTAGAATGGATCTCATCATATAAGAAGATGATGATGATACAAGGAGACAGAGGCAATTACTGTTCTCTGACCTCTCTTCTCTTCCCTTTTGCCTCCAATTTATTTCATTCCCAATCCACAAGGAACAACTGCATTAGTAAAGGCTGCTTTGCAACTCCATCAAATGTTATGATTCACAGCTGTGGAGAGTCTCAGAGAATTGACCTGACACTTCACTTAGGCATAGTCCTTAACATATTAACATAGTTTTCCAGTTAACTATATATATAGGTATATATAAAAAATATATTTAAAAACCTAGTTGAGAAACCATGGAAAACTCTTCAAACTTTTCATATCTTTTTAATTAGGGTTAATACATTGGAAAATCAGTAAGCCATGTGACAATAACAGCATTTCATTCATGAACAAAAACTGGTAACTAAATCACTCAATGCAACAGTTTGTAGCATTTAAACAGATATTTTGCATATATGAACAATTTATAATTGGAATAAAATACTTATGGAGGAAGAAAATTAGTCTGCTAAAGACTAAACAAATTTAAAATAGGATTCAAAATAATAAAAGAAAAAAAGAAATCAAAGAAAAATTTAATTGAAATCTAAAATATTTCCTTATTCCAAAAAAAAAAAAAAGAAAGAAAGAAAGAAACATTTTCAGAAGCTTTGGAGTAAACATTGAAATTGAAGGGAAAGATGAAGGGAAGAGAGGGAGAATTTTGTCAAAGTGACATACACTTATATAATGAAATAAGATTGGGGAAAATATGGCAGGCTCCTGGACAAGTGTACAGAGAAGATGGGCTACCAACAGAATAAAGTGATAGATAAAATAGTGGGAGGGGATATAATGCCAGAGAAACTGAAGCAAGACAGACATTGATTTTTAATCTTTTAATTGTGGAACCACCTCATGGTGGTTCAAGGGTGCCGAAATGTAATATCCAGACTAGCTTTCTGGAGGATCTCTGGATGATGATGAATAGTTGTTCTACGAGCTGACCACCAATTCAAGCAAATGTGATTAGATCGGCAGTAAGGATTCAGAATAGTGTTTGGGATACTAGTCTTGGTCTTAGGTGGAGAAGTGATGAAGGCATAAAAATTAAGACTCTATCCCAAAATTCCTCTCTTCCTAATCAGGAAGCAGCCCACTGAAAGAGTTTCTCAGTAAAAAATAAATCCATTTTACCAAGCTTGGGTCTGTGAATTATTTCACAGAACTTGCCAACATCGGCCTGGGGAACCCCCATTGCTGAATACACTTCTAACTTAGAATTGCTGCTGGTTGGTAGCAATTTATAGTACGTACATAAGATCCCTTTTGAAGGCATGGGGGGAGATGGGAAAGGCTTGGCTAAGAAGTTAAAAAGGTCCCTAGTGCTTTGTGTTGATTATGTGTTCTCACTAGAGCTGTGTCCCAGGTGTTGCCAAAAGCAGCCCAAGATGAGATCAGAGATTCTAAGAAGCAGCAACTCCTTTCTTTCATCCTCAGCTCTAGAGTCCTTTCTTTCTCCATGGAGAGTGCACCAGACCTCTGTTCAAATACAGTCTCTGACACTTAGTAATTGTTTACCTCAGCTTCCATATTTGTAAAATAGGTATAATAATTCCATCTTCCTCCCAGGATTGTTGCAAGAATTAGACAAGATATCAATTGTAAAGTAATTACTATATAAATGATAGCTATTGTTATTATTATTGCCTATGTAACATATGTTGCTTTGATATCCTCTCTGAGAGCTGAATCTGTTACATTTTATACCATTTTTACTTCACTGTTCTCTAGTAACCTAAAGTGGGCAAGGAGTTATTGTTTTCTTCTATTGGCTTGAGCTCCTACTAACTGTGCTTCTCCCTTTTCAGAATTCTCCAGTTATCTTTTCATTTAATCACTGAATATTAGGTAGCTGTTACCAAAAAAAAAAAAAAATTAAAGAGTTTTTTTTTTCTTTAAAGATATAGCCTGAACAAGTATGGAACAATTCCCCCCAAAACCTTGGGGGAGGGGAGGGCATAATCTTTCCTATTTCATCTTGGACTCAGATGAGGGAAAAACAATTAGACTCAGATTATTTCAATTCCTACATAGCACATTTTTCTCACCAAGTTTGACTATAATAACTAACCAACCTAATGTCCCAGACCATTATTCTTCAGGGAGTCCCTGCCTAGCTGGCTCTAACATCCATTCTAGATTTTTGAACTCCCACATTCCTGTGATTCAAGAGTCTAAAGTCTGAAACTTTACTCCTGAACTGAAAAGAATAAATGAAAAAGACCTAAATCTAGATCCATTTCTTACAACCACATGGCCTTAGCAGCACAGGAAAAAAAGAAGGATGGAAGGTGGCCTCCAGGTCCCAGCCTCTTCTGCATGTCACCTTCTGTAAGAGAAGAAGTAATACAAGAAAAAAGCCAGACTGCATTCAGATAGTTATAAATTCTGGCTATACAGTCAGTGGAAAAATTTGCTTCCAATAACATGGTAGACCAACATAAAATGTCCATGAATGTGCCAGAGATCAGCATCTGCCCCCCCTGCATCTCTATCCCAAAGACAAGTTACAGAGGGAAAAAAGGTACAAATCATGATTTATTATGAAATACAGAATGTTCTTTAAAATTGAGAATATGATAGGAGAAAACTCATATACAGTATATGAATAAGGGTAAAAAGCTACTTCAAAAATAATAAGAAAAATCTGACAATGTTATTTATCAAGAGTTGGCATAAACTACTATAGATTTTGTTTTGATTTATGATGTATTTAGACTGAAATGGCTTGATAAGTAGAGGATAAGAGTAACTTGATTTCGGGGACTATGAGAGACTCTGAATTCCAATTTTGTTTTGCTCTGCTTTAAAACACAGGAGGGTGAGTGGGAAGAAAATTCATAATTGCTCAATATTTGTAGTATTAATTGGCATATATTTATGTGATCTGTTTTGCATATTTCATATTTATATGATCTATTTCATGGAAATAATGCAAAAATTAGGACAAAGTTCTTATTGGCTTCTAAATATTCAAATTATCTTAGGGGTAACCCCCACCCAACCACACAAATCCCTTGCTCTATGGATTTTGTGCTTTAATTCAAATATAAGACCCTATAATCAAACTGTGGTCATGAAAACCATGACATTTTTTAAATATTACTACTTCATAGCAAAATTACTCTAATAATGGTCGTGATCTTCTAAAGTTATGTGAGCCAATTTTACTTTTTAATCCTTGTTAGAATTTTTATTATGGGTTATCTTTCTTCTTAACTAAGGGGAAAAGCCTCAGTCATAAACTTATTTGCCATTTTACCATAATTGATTTGAAAAATACTAACATTTGAAAAACAATAGACAGCTACCAGTTTATGCAAAGGTAACTCTCTGAAATACTTTTCCTCTCTTTTCTGAAGAGGAAAAAAAGAAGTCTCCTTAACATATGATCACTGAAGAATACTTGGTAGGCAAAAGTACTAGAAAGAAAACCCTGGTTTTTTATTATCTTACAAATTAAGAGGGGATAGTGGAATCTGAATTTACTGTTTTGGTTTTTGATTGTTGTTAAGAAGAGAGGCAGGGATGAGTTAAATATTGTATTAGATAAAAGGAAGAGATAAACACTATTACTAAATTAGGCCAGGTCACCTAATCATTAGATCTAACAATCCTTGTTTGGGCTTCAGTTATTTATATTGATTGTTTCAATCAACAACCAACAGGATAAAAACTGGAATTACTAAATTTGCCCTTCACTTAGTATTATGTAGATAGAATGAATTCCCAAATTGAAGTCAGATCTCTACAATCCACATGGAATTGAATAATGTCAGGAAAACCTAACACAGATCTATTCAGTGTTACTCATTTTATCATATAGGAGTAGATATTACTATCCAAATGTCTCCTCGGGACAAAGTCAGAGGATTATTCTGAGATTCTTTATCTAATATGGAGCCATTGATGAAGTAATTTTAATAGTATAAATAAACAAAGGTTAAACTACACATATTCAAAAGGCTGTATAGGCAAAGATGAAAGATCTTTCAAGGAAAGGGGAAAGGATTAAGCATTCACATGGTGCCTACTATGTACCAGGCTAAGTGCTTTTAAAAATATTATCTCATTTTATCCTCACAATAATCCCACAAGAAAGATCCTATTATTATCTCTGTTTAAAGTTGAGAAAACCAAGACTATTAAAGGTTAAGTGATTTAACAAAGGACCGCACAACTATTGTATGAAAAGTTATGAACTTATGTCTTCCTGATTCCAGGCCTAGAATTCTATCCAACTTTATCCCTTTATAACTCCAATTTGGATCATTGTATTGTCCTGTGAATATCTATGATATTGAAGTAGAGCAGACCTAAATCAGGTCACACAGGATAGAAGCTGGAATAAAATGAAATACTCATACAATTCTTGCTGCTGTTTAGTCATTTTAGTAGTGTCCAACTCTTCCTGACACTATCTGGGGGTTTTCTTGGCAAAGATAACAGAGTAGTTTTGCCATTTCTTCTCTAAGTCATTTTACAGATGAGGAAACTGAGGCAAACAGGGTTAAGTGACTTGTTTATGGTCACATAATTAGTAAGCATCAGATTCCATGAAGTTGAGTCTTTTTGATTCCAAGCTCAGTGCTCTATCTCATGGGGTATAGAGGAACAGAAATACTGAATCCCAAAAATATACAGAACTCTCTCTGTATGTGCCACAAAATGTTGGGAAGTAGAGTTTTCATCAAAAATATATTGGAATTTCAGGATGGATGTTACAAGGAATTCAGCAAGGGCCCATCACAATAAAGACCTACTTAAGAATTGCAAATACTTGGCCTTATGAAGTAGCTTGGTTACCCAATTACAGGCTCTCTCCTATTAATGCTCCTCCCTATGGCCCAGAATCTACAAGGACCAAGAACCCCATCATATCCAATAGGAAATCTCACTGCTCTATTCAAAGAATATAAATGGTTAACAAAGAGAGATTTTCTGAACTCCAGTAGTGAAAATTATTCAGGGCAGAGAAAGAATATTCTGTGATACAAATCACAGCTTCTCTATATTGCGTGATCAACTATTTCCTTTGTTGGTATTGGTCATGTTTCTGATCTGCTGGTCAAAAAAAGCCACAGACAGAAACCAGGTGATTTCTTGTAATCTGGCTTTTGTATTTATAGCATCAAGAAATGATGTCAATGGCCTGAGCCTTTTAATTAAGCCAATTAAGTCTCAAGAATGGTTTTAAAACCTTTTAAGAAAAAACTAATGTAGTCTTCATGGGGGAAGTCCCTAGCATATTGCTTCCACTACTATTATTTGAATAAATAGCTTTTGCTTCGTGGTATATTGTTGAATAGGCTTCATGATCTTATATTGTTTAAATAATAGTGATATGTCAGCCTGCCGGAGCAGAACTGCATATAACAATAGTAATAGTCAGATTTTTGAAAGCCATATGTTCAGTTAATAGTCATTAGTGTATCTGCTAAGTAGCTTTGAAAATTGAATAGCCTTTAAAATGTAGGTGCTTAAATGACATCAAAATAGAGGTTTCACTGGGAGGGGAATGTAAATTGTTAGCACTAATATCTGTCTGCCCAGGTTGCATATACCTTCGGATTCTAATGTTTATTGTGCAACAAGAAAATGATATTCACACACATGTATTGTACTTAGACTATATTGTAACACATGTAAAATGTATGGTATTGCCTGTCGTCGGGGGGAGGGAATAAGGGAGGGGGGGTAATTTGGAAAAATGAATACAAGGGATAATATTATAAAATATATATATATATATAATAAAAAAAATTTAAAAAAAAAAAAAAAAAAAAAAAAAATAGAGGTTTCCACTAACCTTCAAAAAAAGGGAGAGGTAGAATTTTGTGTCAGAGGTATAGCAATTGCAGCTATTTCCACAGGACAAAAAAAAAAAAAAAAAAAGAAGAAGAAGAAGAAGCCCAACCAGGTGATAACCTTAAACAGATCTGAAGGTTCCAAAAAGTCCCGTTTTCTAAAGAAATATTGCAATACTCTTAGGGAGAAATTGCTGAAGGAGTGTTATTGTTGTTGTTGTTGTTGTTTTAATTAGCTCATAAAAATGAAAAGAAGTAATACTGCCCCAAAAGGAGTTGCCTTGGAATCTCAAGAGCTCTCCACCAGTCCTAAAAATTGGCTTTATACTTTTCTTACCCAAAAAGCCCATTGTAACAATTTTCAGGGACCATGCTAACCACTACATGAATAAGCCAGCAGAAAGAAACCAAGGAACCAAGGAAAGTCTAAATAATAGTTAATTGTCTAAAATAATATTGATTGCTATGGTTGACGTATAGTGTAGTTTTCTATTTTTCTCTTTTGATTAAATATTTTAGTTTTAACTTTGTCTGATGTCAATGATTACCACCCCTGCTTTTTTCCCTAATAAATTCTACTCATGATCATCATTAGTTTACTTGTGCTAATCTCTTGGTTCCCCATTGGCTGGATACTATAGAGGTTACAACCTATTCAGAGTGCCTAATTCCTCCATGTGAGTCTCCATCACTAATTATGTTTCCCACTGATGGTCACCTTATTTAGTCATAGTTCCCCAGAACCAGTTGCATGTTCTCTGTTATATAGGCATTTACAGGTGGGTTATTACATAAGTGTCTCATCTCCCCATCCTACCCCCACATTGATGCAGAAGCAACATTTCCAACCACATTTTCTAGAAATGACACAGAGGAATTAGATGAAGTAGAAAGGTTGGTAGTTCTGGAATCCTACTTACACTAGGAGTGAATTAAAGAAGGAACATAAATAAATATCTAGAAGAATATAAAAATCTAAATTTATAAAGAAATAAGAGGGGGAGGGAATAGGATAATGAGGGATATATAGACAGATGTGTATCTATATTAATGGGAATGAAATTAAGAGTGAAGGAAAGGATAGGGAGAGAGGATAAGGGCAGAATCCTTGAAAAGGATGATCCAAGTAATAGCAAGACAAGGTAGCAGGTAGAAATAAAACAAAAGAGTCAGCAAGGGCGAGAAATAAGAGATTAGCACAAGTAAACTAATGATGATCATGAGTAGAATTTATTAGGGAAAAAAGCAGGGGTGGTAATCATTGACATCAGACAAAGTTAAAACTAAAATATTTAATCAAAAGAGAAAAATAGAAAACTACACTATACGTCAACCATAGCAATCAATATTATTTTAGACAATTAACTATTATTTAGACTAATAACTAGATAGTATAAGGTTGGAATATCACAGTGATATAAGAAATGATGAATTGGTGGTTTTAGAAAAATATGGAAAGACTTGGATTTATGAAGGATGATGTTATCCACCTTCACCAGAGAAACAGAGGAAAAATAAGTATAATATAGCCCTATATCCGTGTATATAAATGAATATATGTATATGTGTGGATGGTAATAAATATCTATGTATAAGTGTATATAAATATAAATATACCCGCACCTAATTATAGCCTTCTGGAACATTAGGGAGAAGAGGGAGGCAAGGAAAAAAAAAGAATAAAATAAAAAGTGCACAGCAGAAAACAAAAGCAAAACTACAAAGAAGCAAAAGAAAAAATAAACCATTTCAAACACAACATATAGTGTTTATTATATAAACTTTCTTGAAATGGATGTTTATTGTTTCATATTTTGAATCCTCTCATGTTCTGCTATGCACATGGAAATTTTTTTTTGTTTTTTAATCTATTTTGTATTTGTTTTAAATAAATAAATTTAAATGGAAAAAAAAAGAAATATAATACAAATAGAGCACCAAATGGAGTTAATAACGTTCTCCTAAAACTCCACTTTGTACAGGTCGTCAGTTCAGTTCCACAGATCAGTGTTCCTGGGGCAAAGATAATCCAAACTGATACAGATCTGCATCTCAATTTCATACTTTGCAATATTCTTGGCTTTATGAGATTATAAAAAATGATTATGTACTAAACACTGTTCTAAGCTGTTGAGATACAAATAGAAAACTTGTCCTTGTCCTCAAGAAGTTCACATTCAACAACAGGTAGAGTTCTTCATTTATCCTGTTGGTAGTCTGGTGAAGCCTGTGCACCCCTTTTCAGAATAATGTTCTTAAATCCTGAAATAAAAGTTTATAGACTCTCTGAAAAGAATCTATCCATAGAATGTTGGAGGAAGTCTATATATTCATAAAGTTTTAGCTACAGATAAGGAGAAAGGGGCCCCTGGTTCTTTGGGTACAGGAAGTTTAGTTAGCATCTTTTAAAATATCAGTTCCAGTGATCAAACCAAATGCATTTCTGACAGTAAACCACTGGATAGTATAAAAGAATTCTGATAGCAAAAGCTTCGTTTTACAGCTCTATAACCAAAGGTCTTACAAGGAGTCAGGGTTACATCACCTTCAGGTACCAGGTCATATCACCATAATAGTTGCTTTTTTGGTGATAGGTTCAGGTTCCATGTTATAAGTTCGGCCTGTGTCCTGAGGGATCATTAAATTATTAAGGAGAGCATTTCCCCATCTTTTACTTGTAAAAATAATTTCTATTCCAAATTCTAACATTTCATAACATTTCTCAACATAAAACATTGTATTATTAATTTCAGTTTCCATAATCTTTTTTTAGTTCAATTCTCTTATAGTATATTAACAATCCCCTACTGTAAGATAAAAATCTCATATTTACCCCCAAACCCACCCATCTTCTGATCTTCATTACTGTTGAAAAGTGTCACCAACCTTTCATTTGCCCAACTTTGCATCACTTTCACTCATCCCAGTTGCCAAATCTTCTTTTTATCTCCAAAATATATTTTGCAAACATCTTTTTTTAATTAAAAAAAGAAAAAATTATATAATAACATCATTATATATTTAGAAAAAATAGCAAGTTGTACATAATAGATATGCAATTTCATGTGTAATCATCTTTTTTTATTATACCCTATTATGGTGATTTTTTTCATTCTATAAATTAAAAATAAAAATTTTTTAAATAAAATTTCATTTTTTTGAATTCACAAAAATCTGTTGTTTCTGTCTCTCCCCACCCCATTATTAATTGAGAATAAAAAGGAAACAGAAATTCTGTTACAAATATATATAGTCAAACAAAACATTTCTTCATTATCCTTGTCCAAAAGGAGTGATAGGAGAAAGTCTCATTCTGAACTATGAATGCACATCTCTATCAGAAAATGGATAGCATATTTTATCATTAGTCCTTTGGAATCATAGTTGATCATCATGTTGATGAGAGTTCCTAAGGAATTTAATGCATAAATTCTTCTCCCGATTCTATTCATTTCATTTTCTATCAATTCATATAAGATCTCATGTTCCTCTGAAAACATCTTTCTAAAATCCTTAAATTACATTAAGACTCCACCTGTATACATCAAAACTTATTTAGTCATTCCTTAATTATCTGATATCCCTTGGAATCTTTGCCACCTCAAAAAGATCAATAAATATTTTTGTATATCTTTAGATTTTTTGTTTTGGTTTTGGTGCTGTTGTTGTTTTTTTTTTTAAACTAACTTCTCCCTTAAGCTTTCCTCCCTCTAATTACTCCTTGCTTCTTTTCTCCTTTTCCTCCTATTTCCTTGTTGAAGAAAATGTTATTTCTGTGCCAAATTCTGCATGTACATACATTGTCCTCTCCTTTGACCAGTTCAGATAAGACTGAGATTCATATGTCAGCCATTTCTCCACCCTTAAAGATTTTACTCTAATAATGATAGGATTCAGAAGGGATACAAATTTAATACTTTATCTCTTTTGTTTGTGTTAAATGTCAAAGTTTCTAAGAAGCCCAACTATTTCATCAGGAAACTTAGAAGTCTTCTATTTCACTAAAATTTCGTTCTCCCCAAAACATTCAGTTTTGTTCAATAAATTATTCTTGCCTGTAAGCCTAATTCCCTTACCTTTTGGAATATTGAATTCTAAATTCTCCACCCCATCATACAGGTGGTTGTAAAATCATTGGGATCCTTCTGTGTGGCTCCTTCTTTCTTGATGCTGACAGTATCTTTTCTTTCACTAGGAAACTGGGAATTTATTTTACTATTCTTGGGAATTTCCATTTTGAGGTATCTTTCAAGAGGTGACCATTGCAGAAGAAATGGGAGATGTGCAAATTGAGAAACATCTCCACCCCAATTGTTCACAGTACTATTTTTACCCCACCTGTAATAGAACATTCTGTGCTCACATTGGTCTAATCAGCCGGAGTCAGACTCCAATATAATGATTTCATTTGGCCCAATTTGAGAACAAAGGACAACAACCAATAGATAACCAACACTGGTTCTAAAAAATCTGAGAAGTTTTCTTTTAAGATATCTTGAAATATACATAGGCTATATTTTTGGTGATGGCTTTCAGGAGATCCAGGAATTCTTAACATTTTCTCTTTAATCTCTCTTCCAGATCAATTCCTTTTGTTATGATATGAGATACCTTAAATTTTTCCAGGGGGGGGGTTTCTTTTGTTTTAATATTTCTTGTTGCCTCATGAAGTGATTAGCTTTTATTTTGGCATTCTAATTATGAAGGAGTTTGTTGCTTGAAGAAGATTTTTACATCTTTGAACAAACTATTAATCCCTTTTCTAATTCTTTCACTTTTTTTTAAATTTTTTCCTCTAGCTCTGTCATTTATCCATAGCAATTTTTTTAAAAATATCACTTTCTATAAGAAAACTCAATACTAGTACCTTATCTTTGAGATTTTTCCAATTTATTCTCTATTGTAACTTACAAGTATATAGGAATTTGCATGTTGTCTCCCCCATTAGAATGTGATTTTTTGTTGTTGTTGTTGTTGTTGCAGATTATTTTTGTCCTTTTTTTGTATCCTCAGCTTTTATCATCGTCCTTGGCACATAGTATGAATTTAATAAATGTTTGTTGATTTGATCTGATTTGAAATAATTAATGACTGACAAACACTCATTGTTTCTAAGTTCTTCCTGCTCCCCCCAAAATATAAGGATTTTTCTATTTAATTATATTTATCTCATAAAGAATTATATCATCAGTTATAAACCTTATTTTCATGAGAGTAAAAATTTTGTATTAATAAATTTTTTAAAGATTTTTATTTAATTTTAATCTTATCCTTTTAAATTTCTATTCATATATGACTTAAAATGTATACTCTATTAGTATAATATATAATTTATATACAAAATGTTAATTTAAAATATATACAAATTGGGAATGTAGGCTCAAAAACTTTTTATTGAAAAGAGTATACTATTTTAAAAGTTTGTATTCCTTATATAGTGGAAAACACAAAATCCGGAGCTGATACCTGCTAATTGCCCATGGATCACAATTTCCCTAGATTTTCTTGTTTCTTCATTTCAGTTTCATCAACACATTAAACAAATGCTTAGACTACTTACAGATGGTGCAAATAGTACAGAGAATACCAAGCAAAAGAATGGATTTCCAGAGATGAGAAATCAAAGGTAGTTATTTCTAGAAGCCAATGCATACTGGGGAGCTGGAGTGGGGAGAGAGGGGACCTAGAACCAAAAATCTTGCTCCATTCACTCTTAATGGCAGCCACCATAAATGCTGTAGCAGAATCCACTTGACTATGGCAATGAGATAATTATAAATTTCCATTCCAAACCTAATCAGCTTTCCTTTCAGAAACATATCATGGCATTTTAGAGCTGAAAAGTAACATAGAGACAATTTAATCCAATTCTCTGGTTTTACAAAGAAACTGAGAAATATAGAGAGTGGTAAGTGATTTGTCCATGGTTACATATCAGACAAAATTGACAGTGGAAGATATCTCTTGATTCCCAGTGCAGTGGTTTTCCCATCATGCTTTGCTATTTGTCCCTTGAGTTTTTCCCTTTATATTATGGTTCATTCTTTCTGCTTCTTTTCCATTCTAGTCTTTCACATATCATCAGCAAATATAAAGACTCTGAAAAGTTAAAGAGATTTCATTAGGGGTTCTTTGGCTTTGTACCTCTGCTATAATGATGCAAATGGTCAAATAAAGGAACAAATAGGCCATGATATACATATATGCATATATTATTATTATTACCCATGACTCTGTAGAAAGAGAATTAGTCTTGAAGTCCTGCTTTTGACACAGACTGATTTGTGTTATATTACTTTGCTGCAATGACTTATTGTGCCATCCCATCATTCTTTGAAAAAGAAATATACTAGATTAAGTTTGTAGAGTAAACGCCCTGCCTTATCTGTATAATCCACATGATTTGTAGCTGCAATTCTAGGTGCAGGGAGTAGAGTCCAAGATACGGGAGTTCATGCCAAGGGGACCTTTGAGTTGGAGATTACAACCAGCCAGCACGGAAGTCCAGAAAAACTAGGGACTGGAGATGCAAGTTGCAAGTTGGTTGGAACTAATGTTATGTAGGAACTGAGTTAACTGTTGAACCCCTCCCATGCTAGAGACTGAGTAGTTTAGGAGAAATTGACTCCCAAGTATTGAGCAAAAATGTTTATATATTGTTCTTGCTATGGCATTGAGTAGGAAATAACTACTAATCTATTAAATGATTAAAAGGAACTGAGGTACTTTAGGTACTCCTAAAATTGGAGTTCTAGACAATAGCAAAAATGAGAGATCTTAGTCCTTAGGGTATCAGAGAACCTTGGAGAAGGGGAAAATGTAAGAATTTGGCCATCACATAGTAAGGGCCAAAATCCACTCATGTTATTTTAATGTGTCCACTGAGAATACTTACTTATAACTTTCCTATTATGCTTTGTTATATGCCTTTTGTTTATATTTCAGATTCCCTCTTAGATTTGGTAGCTTAGGCCCAAGCAATTTTGTCTGATCATTATTTCTGTCAGGTAGTCAAGCAACCTCCATGTGCTTATCTATATTAGTTTTGTCCCTTAGTCTTTCCTACTATTGCATATATTAAGTACATAATATCTGCATAATAATTGAATTTACATAGCACTTTATGATTTACTAAATACTATATATGTATATGGATATAGATATAAATATAGATATATATTAAGGGGTCTTTCTTCATTGGCTTGTTCAGCTGCATCTTTAAATTTACCTGATAGAGACACAGTCACTAATTCGCTTTCTGGTGTTATCCAATAGTAAAAATCTCATTCATTCACACTATGGACATCAAACAATAACATGGGTAAGGGAAGGGTCATCTTCTCCTTTTTCTTAGGCCCTTCATGCCCAAGAAACAGGATTAAGAAGTTGATCTATTTCAATTGTCTTTTTTAGTTTTAATATCAGGAGGCATTAAGTTGTCCAACCCAGGTACTCAAGCCATTTAGATCTTGGAGCCAACGATTCCTGGCCAGAGTTTGCAACTACCCCATCAGGGAAGCCTGAGAAGTCAGGCTTCCAGGACACAAGTTCAGGGGAGTGCCAGACTTGGAATTTGATGGGGATAATACTATTTAGAAATTGTTTTAAACTATGAAAATGATTGTCCCCTCTTTTCCCCAGAGCTGAAGGAATAAAGATTATGTCCTCAAAGTATTGGGGAGGATGTTTGTATGTTTGTTTTGGATAGATAGATAGATATCTCTTTGAAATAAATATTTCTTTGTAAAAGCAAATCTATTAAATGGCTAAAAAAAACTATGATGATAGGACTCTCAAAATTGGAGCAGCATAATTTGATTGAGTCAATGGTCATGGAGAAGAAAATGACAAGCCACTCTAATATCTTTGCTAAGAAAACTCCAATGAGTGAGAAATGATGGGAAAATAATTAAACAAAGAGTTATCAAGATGAGAAATGTTTTAGCCAACTGAGACTGTTCTGACTCCTAGCACCTGAAAGCCAATTATGTTGCTTTTCACTCCTCCCTTAGAATTCCCTTGAATCTTCAGGTCCTTCCCAGATTGTTGCATAATGTCTCTGCTATAAGTGAATAATTTTATCATCTCAGGACTCCTAAGAAATAGAGGGAATGAGAGAGGAAGGAAAGAAAAGAGGAAGGAAGGAAGGAAGGAAGGAAGGAAGGAAGGAAGGAAGGAAGGAAGGAAGGAAGGAAGGAAGGAAGGAAGGAAGGAAGGAAGGAAGGAAGGAAGGAAGGAAGGAAGGAAGGAAGGAAGGAA
Organism: Sminthopsis crassicaudata; assembly: GCF_048593235.1. NCBI lineage: Eukaryota > Metazoa > Chordata > Mammalia > Dasyuromorphia > Dasyuridae > Sminthopsis > Sminthopsis crassicaudata. The sequence goes on from NC_133622.1 coordinate 155,141,510, forward strand.
GGAAGGAAGGAAGGAAGGAAGGAAGGAAGGAAGGAAGGAAGGAAGGAAGGAAGGAAGGAAGGAAGGAAGGAAGGAAGGAAGGAAGGAAGGAAGGAAAGGAAAAAAAGGGAAAAAAACCTGTCTTAGACAGATGACCCTAAAGATATATCTACTTTTAGCTACACAACCAATGGAAAGAAGCTGTTCTTGCATAGTAGGACAATGCAGAATGTCATAGAAAGCCCCAGATCTTCTGTCTCATAGAAGCAAATCCCTGTATTTCCCATTTTAGGTGAACTAGACATGCACCAAATCCTTGTTACAACAGTTTGAAACACTAATGAGCAGCTCCTTGAAGATGAAATTGGTGCAAAGCCTCCACAGGTTCTAACATGAGCTATATCTAAGAAGCATATTGGTCAGATGGAGCTTCACTTTGAGTAACTGTGATTAAAGAGTATTTCAGTATGATCTAGAGTTTGAAAGTTTTGTGGTTTATAGCAATACTACATCATCCCAAACAAACAGCCTGTTGCAGAAGGACTACAAATTTATATATATTATTAAAATAATTAATTATGCAAGGAGTTAGTGAACACAAACTAAATACTCAAAACCAGGCTTGAATAAATTTACATGTTTAGTTTTTCCATATCCCTGGGGATCTTGTTTTGAAAGTAATGTAGGACTTTAAATTTCAAGGCAAAATTTTCAATGAGTTCTTCCTCCTCCCCCTTCTCTCTTAGAATCTTTCTAAATAATTATGCAATGTCAGCTTTTCTCTAGGTCATGTAGAATATAAAAGGTCATGTACAGGATATAAAAGAAATTTCAGTGCAAAAAGGATAAATGTGGCTTTTAAAGCAGAATCAGACCTGGCATATTAGCTTCTCTTTTAGCCCTTTCTGTCCTAACTACTAAAATTTATTATATACTATTTCCTGGAAACTGATGTTTTCATGAAATTAAAAACAAAAGTCTGTGATCTTAAAGTAAATACAAAGTTTTTAGACTTCCCAACTATCTTTCCTGGTCAACTCAGTTATTTTTTAGTCACTGTATACACCCATAAGTGTTTCTTCTGACAAAGCAAACTCTTAGGTGATTTATTCAATTTGGATTTTGGAAAGCAGGATCCTCCTAGATTTTCCTGTACTTGGTTAGATGCTCCATTTATAATTGTAATGGCTTAAGAAAATCTAGCATATTTTATTTAGAAATCATTATGCTTTGGCAACACTAACAGACTAATTAGATAGTTTGTCTCATGTGACATGTAAAAAGTTTGAGAGAAATAGTTTCTGGGTAAGTAATTAAGATTAATCATTTTATTAATAATGATAGCATGTTATTCATTTGGTCATCTCTCTTAGATCAAAGACCTTTCATGGAACCCACTTGAAGCTTATATGTCCTTGGAAGAGTGGGTATTCCTGAGGGTGAAACTCAACTCTGATTAGTTAACTATTAATAAGTGAATGAATATTATGAGAGATGGAGCTATTCTAATGAGGGTTTTGGGTATGTGACTCTAATCATCTATTTTGGTCAAAGAGAATTATCCTTATCACCCATCTGACAAAGGAGAGAATCCACATTTTCCCAAACTTGTCAGGATAAAACATAATGGGCTGGAAGCTATCAATTAACCCAACTTTACCTTTTGAATAGATCTAAATTCTCCCTCTAAGTATCAGCCCTGCATTTCTAAAGCTGCATAAATAACCTACTGGGACTGATTTCTGAATAAGGAAGTAAAAAAAGGGAAAAACCTTGGTCCTGATTCAACCATTACTTATTAAATATGAATGAAATAATAATTTATCTCACTCATTAGCCTAAAATTTACAAGAGTGCCATGAGTCCCCCTCTATGTAGGAAATTCAAAGACTATGAATTAAGAAAAGTTCTGATGGCGTATTTCTATTTCATTTCCATCCATTTACCACTTCAGTTATTTGATTAGAGAATGTAGGAAACCTAGGAAAAGCAGGGTTTTTTTGTTTTGTTTTGTTTTGTTTTTTTAATGGCTAGATTTTATGGTCATCTCTCCTTGAGATTTTGTTTTCTTTGTAATGCTGGAGAAACTGATCAAGATAGATTTTTTTTTTTATTAATCTTATAATTATACCAAGATAGAGATTAGAGAATAATTTAATAATTTATTTGAAAGGGAGAGATTTACTGGGACCAAATGAATCCATGGTTTAGTCCCAGGACTGAATGAGACTATCATCTCAAAGAATAAAACAGTGAATGTCAGATACAAGATTCTTTTATAGGGTAACAAGAACAATGACATAATGGGGGAGGTACTTGGATGGGGATGACCTAATGGGGGAAGGCACCTAGGATGACATAATTGGGAGGTAATGGAGAGACTCCTGATATTCTAATGACATCTAAAATGGATAAAGACATTTATCCCATCAAGCATTAAGAGGCAATGATTAGGGGCAGCTAGGTGGCATAGTGGATAGAGCACCAGCCTTGAATTCAGGAGGACTCGAGTTCAAATCTGGTCTCAGACACCTAACACTTCCTAGCTGTGTGACCCTGGGCAAGTCACTTAACCCCAGCCTCAAGGAAAAAAAAAAAAAAAAAGAGGGAATGATTATAGCCCAAGGTCTAAGATATGACTTTTATCTTAACATTAAGAGGGAATGGTTGTAACCTGAGGCAGAGTAACTGAATGCAACAATTAGGGAAACTGGATCAGGACATTAAAGAGAACTGTGGCACAACATCTCCTCAGACTTCTTAACTGAAGCCTTATCTATGCATCTGTCTTGGGAGTCTTAGAGATTCCAATCAGTTCATTTGCCAGACCTGTTTTGCCGGCATATTTGTTGAAATTTGAAAATTCCAGAAGCTTTTACTATGTAGAAATCAGCCAGGAGTACAGCAGCAACAATTCCTCTAATTTGGTTATGCCCTTTGCTTCCTTGTTCTGATGCTTCCTACTGCCTTTCACATCTTCCTTACACTATGAGACATTTAAAGTTCTCTGTATGTGGTCTGAGGTCACTTTTCCCTTTGCTGATTGATCCTCATTGGTATGGGCCAATCCTGTGCTTGCACTGGCCTATAAAACCCAGTCCTTAAACACTCAGGGTCTTTGACTGGCATACACTCATGTTGATGACATCTAGATTCAAGGAACCAAAATGATGAGATTAGGGTTCCTAGTGGTCATGATGAGATTAGTGGCAGATTCGGGGTTCAGGGAACCAAATGAAGAAGTTTGGCTCTCCTTAAATCCCCTTTAGGATTCAGCACATGGGTAGGGAATTTTGGGAACCCCCTTCTGGTGGTGCAGAGGTCCTTTTAAAGAAATTTACAAACCAGAAAAGCTAGACTGATAAAAAGAAGTTTATTATTAGCATTGGGAAGTCAGCCTTTGCTATGCATGAATAGAAAGGCTGAATTCCTTAGTGGCAAGGTCCTAACAGAGAGATATAAAGTCTCATTAAGGAAATAGGTGAAGAGAAAGACAGGGTAATGCTGAAGGAGAATATTATTTCAGTGGGCAGAGGTTTCCTTGACATGGTATAGCATGGTATAGCATGGTATGCAAGGAGAAGATTTAAAATTGGCTTTTTTTTTTTTCTTTTTCTTTTTCTGAGGCTGGGGTTAGGTGACTTGCCTAGGATCACACAACTAGGAAGTGTTAAGTGTCTGAGATCAAATTTGAACTCGGGTCCTCCTGAATTCAGGTCTGGTGCTCTATCCACTGCTCCACCTAACTACCCCTAAAATTGGCTCTTTTTATAATAGAAGCCTTGATTACAAGCTGAGGGCAGTTCCTGGTAGGGGCTGTGGATGTTTGAGCTGGAATTGAATAGAATTGGATGAGTCTCGTTAATTCAATAGGGTTGGAATTCTCCAGCCCCTGACTCAATTAGCCGCACCTAGATAACAGAATGAAGCTGTTTAGCTTATTTCCCTCAGGTGGGGTCCCACAGATACAGGGTTCCAGGAGAATCTCTCCTTCAAGGAGTTTTAGAGCATTTTGGGAGTCCCTTGTCAATGTCATTCTAAATCTGGTCCATAATCATGTACTTTATCAATAGGACTGAATTGAGCACAGGGGATACAAGCCTTTTACCCTCCTGAGTTGTGACTAATAAATCTTGTTTCCAAATCCTCTAGTGTTCAATATGTCTTCTTCCAATCCAAACTCCTATCAAACAACCATTTGAAGAGATTTTCTCAGAGCTAATACTTTTGTAATAGGATCAGAGGTTTTAGCCTATTTCATCTTAGCAAAAAACAAAACAAAACAAAACCTCTCCTTATTAAAGAAGATCTATTACTCAATACTATATAATTTCATGATGGAAGAGTAAGAGAGTTTTCCATAGTTTGGGAAATCCTGATTTTCTGACTTCCAGAATCAAGAGAGAGATCTAACAGTTCCAGATAGTCTTCAGGGCAAAGTCCATAAAAGAAAAAAAAAAAAAAAAAAAGTGAGAAGAAGCATACATATAGAGGATCTTGATCATGTCCTTATCCCCAGCAGTCTCCATTAGAGATTTCAAGGACTTTGCCCTGGTTGAGCTGGGATGTATTGCTCCCATTGGGGAAGTTCACTAAGTCTCTGTTTTATCTGGTATCGACATAATCTGCATGTCATCACTGATTTTTGTTTGCTATCAATTTATATCAATAGATTTGTTTCCTATTTGTTATATGTGGACTTTGTACAACTGTCATTTTGTAGGAAAAGTATCAAGTCTTTGGATGTATAGCTTGAGATAGCAATTAAGAGTTCAGATTGTGATGTCACTCTTTGACCCTATCAGGAAGTCAATTTCTAATCTTTTGCCACCACAAAAAGAGCTGCCATAAAGATTTTTATATGAATAGCTCCTTCCCCCACCTTTTTTAGTCTCTCTGGGATACAGACTTAGTAGTGGAATTGCTGGGTCAAAGAGTAAGTATAGTTTTCTATCTCATTGGGCATAGTTCCAAATTGCCTTCCAAAATGATTAGAGCAGTTCACAACTCTATCAAGAGTACTTTAGTGTCCCAACTTTTCCACATCCTCTCCAACATTTATCATTTTCTTTTTCTATCAAATTAGCCAATCTGATAGGTGTGAAGAAGTATCTCGGAGTTGTTTTAATTTACATCCATCACCGGTCACATCCCTGGAGCTTTTTTCATATGACTATATAGAACTGAAGATTTTCAAGTTTATCTGAAAACTGCTTATTTATATCCTTTGACCATTTGTCAGTTGAGGAATGCTAGGGATCTTCTAACTACAGGACTTAGGGAAGACTAAAGATCATGTGCCAGAATCACTGTGACTTGGGAAAGACTACTATATATTAGCAGCAAAATTACTGAAATAGGGCACCATAGGATTCAATAGAGATCCTAATTTCTATTGGGGATTCTTGGAAAAGACTACCAAGGGAATGGGCACCCTTGGTCTAATGGAAATGGATAGAATTCCCTTTCTTTGAGATTCATTTCTTATAGCTAATCATGGAGCTATGGATATTATGGAAATAGACATCATGAGTTCTTGGGAGTCAGTACCTGGGGATAGGACTAAGAAGCCCTTAGAATTAATCAGACCATCCATTTTAGTTAATACTAAACAAGTCCTGGGCTTTGCAGAGATGGAAGGTGAGAAGAAGATAGGGAAGAGAGAAAAAAAAATTAATGAAGACCAAGAAGGCTAGAGCATATTACTATACATATTCTTTTTATAATAATTCCATGTGATCAGTGAAGAAGACAGGTACCTGGAGACTTACTATGGATTATAAGAAAGTAAATAAAATAGATATGTCAACTACAACTAGAATTGTTTTGATATCATCAACATAGTGAACCACATAGGCCAGACATCAGGTGAGCAACATGAGGTTGTCGAGCTTTCCGATGTGTTTTTGTCCATTCCTATGAGTGTCTCCTTTAAACTTTAGAAAGAATTTAGTATATTCCCCATCATTTCTTGGATTATTTAAGATCTACTTAATATTGACACAGTTTGTTGATCAGAGGCTTTATTTCCTAAATGTATTGATGCCCACCACTATATATGATAATAAAATGTTTTTTGAGCCAGGTAGGAGGGGGAAATATTGACAGAAGTTCTATATTGGATGACAGTTCTTTTGAGAGACAAAGAAGGAAAGATCAATTTAGAGTCTGACCTGCTAAATTTAAATTTTGGAAATTATAGTGATTGAAGAGAAAAGCCAGATAATTCTAGATTGAGGATTATTCATCTAGAGTTCAGTCTATACATAGATTGAGAGGTCCATGAATTTAGAGGAGAAAAAAATTACAATTTTATTTTTACTAATCTCTAACTGAAATTTAGCATTTTCTTCAATTATGAATATAGGCAATCAACTACAGTAGTATTAGGAAAAATCACAGATATTTTTCATATCACAGTACAGTTGCTACAGATATACTGAAATATCATTTATACTTATCACTACCTCAAAATTACTGTTGTTACTGGACCCATTGCTGGTCTGTATATTCTGACCATTCTATTCACAGATATGTCTGCAACAACTAGCCCAAAAGTAATAAACTCTGTATCTAGTGATTATTTAATCACCAGACTAAAGTCACCATAGACCATTAGGTACCAGTAAAATCTCACATCCAGACATCGCTATTGTTTTGCTGTAGTTTTTATCAATAACTATTTGTTGATCAATATATAAAAGAAGTTGAGTCATTTTCATTGGTTTTGTCAAAGTTTTATAAATTAGACAATTCAAATGAAAGTCCTTAACTTTCAATAAACTGATGTGACCTTTTGTAACATGAATAGGCTCTCAGATTATGACTGTAGAGCAAGCAAGTTCAAATATATCTTATAGTTGTTAATAATTAAAATGGGTTATGTAAATTAGCCTTTTATTGCTAAGAGATTTTAGAGGGATACAGGTCATATACAATGTTACAAATTCTGTAAGGTGAATGGTTCTTTCATTTGTTTTTCTCTTTGTATTCTCTTTTATGTGGGCAGCTAGGTGGCTTAGAGACTAGAGTAGTGGACCTGGGATCAGGAAGATTCATTTTTGTGAGTCCATATCTGACCTCAGATACTTACTAGCTGTGTCATTCTGGGCAAGTTACTTAACCATGTTTGCCTCAGTTTTATCATATGTAAAATGAACTGAAAGGAAATGGCAGACTACTCCAATATCTTTGCAAGAAAGCCCCAAATGGGATCATGAAGAGTCAAATATGACTGAACAATAACAAATCCCTTTTTGTTTGTATACATGAAATAAAGGCACATCCTCAGGATGTTGTACAATGAATGTTTCTGTTTTACTATTCCATTAAAATTATAAATATATTAAAAATAACTACAAAAATGATGTAAAAATAAGAATCATCATTTCTAGGGAAGAACAAAAAGCTACATGACTCCGTGTGCAACAACAATAGCTGAATTCCAAGAAGGATGCTATTTTAAAGTTATAATCTAAATGTCTTTAGGAAGGTTAAAAGCCATTAGAAATTTTAAAATTGGTTAAATTTCAAGTTGTCTTATTTTACTTAGTCATTCAAATATCATGTTTTGATCTCCTGTCCTATTTATCTTATTATAGTCCAATGTGTAGGGCTAAAAGTTAGAATTGAGCTTCTGCTTTGCTCTTGGGCTCAGAATTACACAATTAAGTTTCTGGAACTTGTTTCTTGCTCCATATACACCTGGGTTACTACTTCCTCACAGCAGCTTCTCTCTGTTCTGCAACTATGAACTGGAACTGCAGACTTAGCACTTGTTCTTGTCCTCTGTGTTAGGTTAGTGATCTTTCTGCCCTGGTGTTTCCTGTTCTGATTTTCTTTCTCATCTCCTTTTACCATTCTGGGTTCTAAAAAGCCTCCCACTCTTGTCATAATAGCTACTATAGCTATGTAGTGCTCCTAAACAACTCCTGCCCCAATATCTGCAGGCTTCACTGTCAGTATTCCTAAATTGCCCTAGGCTGGAAAAAAAGCTCACTGAGACTTTTTCTTGATTTTGCTAATCAGAATTTAATCTAGCACATTTCCTAAATTGTTGTGGGGGTGTTCTGGGAGAGGCAAAAATGTATCCTTTCATCTTGACTCCACCTACTGTGAAACAGTCTGTAATCGTTGATATTTCTATTAACATTTTGAAGCAAACCATCAGGGTAATCTCACCATGGCTTTTTAGTGTGCATATGGGTAAATCTACAAATATCTCTCAAAGTAGCCAACTTCTTGTTTTTGTTCACCATGTATATTTTGACACCAAAAAAAAAAAAGAATTCTTATTTGTGAATCCTTTTCGGAAATTACAAAGGCCATTGATTATTGATGTTTTGGAAATGGTAAAAAAAAAAATGTTTACTAGACAAATATTTAGACTTGGTATGTTCATGTGTATATGTATACACACAAATGTGTGTGTGTGTGTGTGTGTGTGTGTGTGTGTGTGTGTGTTTGAAAGAGAGAGAGAATGTGAGAGAGAGAGAAAGTGTGTGAGGGGGTAGGAGGAAGGTCATAAGTGTTCAGCACAAGACATACATTTTTGAATATGGCCAGGAACTGTATTTGCTACAAGGTTTCCCTACATACCATAGTAGGATGAGAGAAGAGAGAGAACATAAATCACAAATATTGTTAGTTGAACAACAACAAAAAAGTAAAATAAAAGTGACATTTTTAAAACTTCTTGTTAACTCATTTTTAAATTGTGTAAAATGAGATTTCAGCAAAGCAGACTATTAAGTTTTTAATGTGAACTGTTATATTGTTTAATTCTATTATGTCAATAAATTTTAAATTAAAAAAAAAAAAAAAGAAAGAAAATTTAGTATGTTTTGCCTAGATGGAATTCCTGCAAACTTCTATTTGGTTTTTGCTACTTCAATGAAATAGGACATGTCTCATATCATCTTCATCCTTTGCTTTTTACATAAGACATGCATTAGCAACAAAGTCTCTTTCAACAACCCTAAATGTTTTGTTGACTGATATAAAGTTCAATTTGATCAGAAGAAAATTTCTGAAATATCACATTTTAAGATTTTGTCAAGATATGGGAGAGCAATATGATGTACTTTTCTACACAAGTTCATTGGATTTCAACAGGACAATTTTTGGAGCACTTATTTTAACTGAGGAGAGAAATTTTACTTTTTCTGAAGAAAAAAAGAAAAAATATATACTTTTAGAATACTTTGAATTCCAAGAATGAAGGGGGTCTATGACAAAAATTTAAAGATTTTTTTAAAAAGTTGAGAATCTCTGTTTTAAATGTGGTCCGCAATTAGCTACATGATCTTCCTAAATAAATTAAAAAGAAGCCCAAAGGCCTTTTGGATTCCCTGAGTTTTGGAGAACCCCTGTCCTCCACCTAAATATTTTGAAGGACCCTAATTTATCAAGGTACTCACAAGTCTGACTCTTTCACAATGAACCCAAAAGAACTAAGGTCTTAGAAGACCTAAAGGAGACTCTCTAGAAGTCTCTCATTTTAAGTCTTTTTGATCCTGTGGGGACTATATTTTTTTATATCTCTGACCATAAGCATTAGACTGAGTAGAAAATTTGACAGATCCCAAGAAGCTTCTATAGCCATAAGCCTCCTGAAACAGCCACTCACTATATCACTTTTGAAAAATATCTGCTTAGTAATAATTAAACCTTTGGATTAGTAAGTGCTACAAAATGGATGATATAGGTTCCTTTATCCTGAGATATGCATTATGAGTTGAGCGATGTCAAAGGGTCCCTTTGATTATCTCTTTGATAGAACATAGGAATCTTCTATTATTAAGTGGAAATGAGACACTAAAGCTTATGATCTCCCAGATCTCTTAGTGGTCTTCATAAGCAAATTGTGATTTTGCCATGAGATGAGACTCTTCCAAAAGATTAGTAAAGTATAGATTAATGTAGGCCATTATGTACTACATTTTTAAATGTGGTTGCAATTCATATATAGAACAATGGAGACAGTGCTTTTGAGGGGGAAAAAAAAACATTTTGCTTCACAAGCAGTGGAAAATACATGATTCATAAGCATAAATTTTATCTAAATAACATCTGCATAGCAGGAAAAGGAGCATAAAAGCAAGGGGCCTTCAATATTCTGTTTAGTTTTTATATAACAAAGTACAAAATCTCTTTCTGAAATTTTTATCTGAAGGCTTCAGACTTTGGCTTCTGCCACAATACAGTATAAAATTGTAGCTCCCAACGCTTCTAAGAATAAGCAAATGGAAATGATAGTATTAGAAGAAAATGCAAAGTTCGTTATTTTCCTACTCATCTGATTATTTTTTGAAAGATCATGTATCATATTCTTCCTCTAGAATTACAATATGTTATGCATGTCTAAATGGTACACTATGTCAGTAACAACCTTATACACCCATTTAAGTTATCAAAGGAGAAAACAGAGGATGTTCTATCCAGATAAATGTCTTCTTTAGGTGAAGTCAAGCTTCAAGTACATATTGAAACCCATGCTAACATACCAAATGAAATAAGAACTCAATGATACCACCCTTAGATTCCTTAGAATTCAAATCAAATCACCTTCAAAAAGTTTCTAGCTCAACTTCTAAGAAATGTTTATTTCCTTCTTATTCTTTAATTTTCCTGTTGGACCATGAGTCCTATCCAAATGGGATTTATGGTATCATAGAAATCTCTGATCAAGATTTAAGAGACCTATACCCTAGTTCCAACTTTGTCCCTGATTTGGTGGAATTTAAAAACAGTTATTTCACCTCCATGAGTTAAGTTTTCCTCCATTTTGATGTAAAAAGCATAGGGTTAGACTAGATGATTATGGAAGGTACCTCCCAGGACCAGCATTTAAATATTCACCTAGTGACTTGATGATAATCTTTTTTGGAAGGCTTATTTTTTCAGTTGCTTTATTTTTGCTTCTATATAATTTGAAGTTGATATTAAAACTAAATGTTCATCTGTCATATAAGCTTGCTTGCTTTTGAATTCACAGACCAAGATTCAGAAAAAGGAAACTAATCCTAAACAGAAACAAAGGAAATTTTTGTTTTCTCTCAGTGTAAACAGTACAATAATTCTCCATAGTAATATATATATTCATATGTTCAGATCCTACCCCTTTTGACCCCAGAGAAATATAAAGAGGCTGATAAGAAAGAAAAACTAAAATGCTACTATAAGTTTGATGCCATTTTTTACCAGAAAGTACAATGGTATAAAGTGACCAAGAGCAAAAGGTTATTAACTTTGCCAGATATTGCTAGTCTCAGTGGACATTAAGGTCACTTGGCACACACCAAGAGCCTTTAGTCTTTTGTTGACTTTACTCCATTCTACACATGTCTTTATACCAAGGAAGCTGGGTAGACACAGATGATAATAAAGAGAAGAGTACAGAGACTGTGAACCATAGGTCAGTGAACTTTACACCAATTCTGAGAATATTTTTGAATGATTCATTAGATTATCCTTTGTCTTTTGTTCTCAAAGAGAACTAGTGATGTCACAGGCTAATGTCTCAACTTGAGGGTGAATTGAATTAAAGTGAGGCAGAGTAGCACAAAGTTGTCAATTTCACTCTTTCTGAATCATCAAGTCCAGTGGAAAGATAAAAGTCAGGATGACCAATGATGGCCTGAGATGCAGTGGATGATTTTGTTTTCTGCAGTATCTGATCAAGCTCTAAATGCTCCACAGCATCCATCTTCATGACATCTTCATGGCTGCTGGAAAAAATTGTTCTTATCTGCTCATTTCCCCTAGAGAAATGCTTAGAGTTTATTATCCTCCTAACTCACTTACAAGTTTGTGGCCAGTTGGTTACCCTCAACTTGGTTTAGCCCATCTTCTGAGATAGTTTACCTGGATGCTGCCGATGTGCATGCTATAGCTTCTTGAAGCCACAGGTGACAGTTGAAAATGAAAAGTTTTGAAAAAGTCTTTGCAAACCAGAGGTGCTAGACCTCCTTGGTCACTTATGCTGTAAATCAATGTATGATTCAGAGAAAGTGAAAGATCCATCCAAACTATATACACAATTATATTAATATAAAGAAAACCAAGACAAAAATTCATGCAGTGCAACAATGAAGCAATATGATTCAGAGAAAGTGAAAGATCCATCCAAACTATATACACAATTATATTAATATAAAGAAAACCAAGACAAAAATTCATGCAGTGCAACAATGAAGCAAGATTATTTTAATGTGCGAGTGAATGGACAACAATGAATCTAAAAAGTTATTACAAAGATACTTAAAACATACCTATTCTAAACTAAATAATTTACTAAACATGTTTACTTGGTTGTATAGGTGTTCAGTGTTGAGTTTTTACTAAAACAAATTAATATAGCGATTTATTTGGGTGGGTTTCAGACTGCCTCTGGAAAAATGAGAGTTAAAACCCTCAATAACTAGAATTCCAGGATTTGTCATTTCAGAGATAGAACATTTCTTTCTGGGTACCATAGGAAGATCTGCATGGGAACCTAGAGGCAGAGTTCCATTAGATTGGGAGTATTTCTTTACAACAATTTTTATTTTTTTTTGGCTTCACATAAATATAAATGCTTTGTACTACAATTATTCAGAATGAGAAACAAAAAGTGGTAGAAATCAATGGCTTGCTAGAATTTTGCAGAGTTAAAAATTAGGTTAGTGGATTTAAACCTATTCTTGGTGACTAGCTTTGGATTCTGATTTGTCATCTTTGAGCTATAAATATTTTATTAGTAATTTGTATTTTTCAAAGTACAATACAATTTAGGGAAAGGTGTCTATCTGGAAGCTCATAGGTTTTTTTGGTAACCTAATTTAACAAGAAAATCTTCATGACCATCACCACTACTTCCCCTCCAAAAAAACAAACAAGATAGATAATTAATACTCATAGAAAAAATCATTTCCCTCCAAAAAATTTAAGTGCTATGTTTGGAATTGGAAAACCTATGTTTCAACTAACTCTAATATTTATTGTTTTTGTGTCATTGGACAAGTTCTTTCCCCTCTCTGGATCTTGAGATAAAATGGGGATAGAGAAGGTAGAGGGAGGATTATTTGATCTTTAACTTCCTTCCTAGCTCTCCTCTGATCCTATGAGTCTGTAACCTCAAAAGTCCTGAGTTTAAATCCTGATTCTGCTATTTATTATCCCTGTAACCTTGGACAAAGCATTTAACTGTTGGACTACATAACTTCTAAGATTCCTGCTACCTATAAATCTACAATCTTATGAACATCTAGATATTAAAAAGAGATAGCACAGATTCACCAAGGTCATATCAAACTAAACTTGTTTCCTTTTTTGGCAGGGTTACTTAAGGTAGTAGGATCAGGGGAATTCTGTAAATGCAGCTGACCTAGATTTTAGCAGGGCATTTGATAAAATATCACATACAATTCTTATGTAGAAGATGCAAAGATATAGCCTAGAAGATAATAACATTACTCAGGAATTCTTAACCTGGACTTTATAAAATTGTTTTTTGTTTAATTTCATAATTACAGTTCTATTTAATTGTTTCCTTTTAATCCTATGCCTTTTATTTCATGCATTTAAAAATATTTTAACATGAAATTAACTTATTAAAAATATAATGTTTTATGTATTTATTTTGAGAAAGGCTTTAACAGAGGTCCATAACTCAAAAAATTAATTAGATGAATTTAATATTTGATGGCTCAGTGTCATCTTGACAGGAGATCTCAGGGCAATGATGTAGAAGGAATAACTAATAGACTGAATGACAGAGTTAGGATCCAAAAATACTTTGACAAGCTGGAACATTAAATTTAATTTAATAAGATGGATGAATTCAATAAGGATAAAATGTAAATCATTATGCTTGAATTAAAAAAATTATTTCATAAGTTTAAGATAGAAGAGGCATGGCTAGACATTGGTTTATCCAAAAAAGATCTGGGACTTTATTGAACTGATACTAAATACGAATCAACAATATAATTTTGAAGCACAAACTAAAAAGTTCATGTAATTTTAAAATGAATTAACAGAATTTTTAGGAATAAGGTATTGTTGAAAACATGTTATGTTTAGTTCTTGATGGGGAAGGGACTTACATACATGTGAAATAAGAATGTTTTGATAGAACTAGAGATATTTAGACGGGAGAAGAAAATATTCAGAGATAATTATTCTCAAGTGTTTGAAGGACAGTGACATGGAAGAGAAATTATACCAGATCTGTTTGGTCCAGATATCAGAAACAGGAGCAACATGTATAATATAAGTTGCCAATTGGAAAATTTAGACTTAGTGTCAGGAAAATTTTCCTAATAATTTTATTTGTCCAAAAGTGGAATCATCTGCCCTAGGAAGTTAAGAATTTCTCTGGAGATCTTTAAGGTACTACAGTGGATTGAGTACTAGAACTAGTCATGTGAACCTGGGAAAATTATTTCATCTTTATTTGTCACAATTTCCTTAATTGTAAAATAGAAATAATAATAGCATCGGGTGTACAGGGTTGTTGTTAGAATTAGATGAAATATTTATAAAGTACTTAGCATGGTATCTGTCCATGGTGGTGTTGTTTAAAAACTTATTTCCTTTCCCCTTCATGTGTAGACTGAACCAACACTTGTTGGGTTAGCTATAATTAGATTGGAACATATTATGAATAAACGGAAGTCGTATGTAATACAGCTGAAAAGATAGGTTGGAGCCAGGTTGCAAATGGGCTTTAAAAGCCAAAGGAAGTCATCATAAGCTTGAATAAATAAAGAATACCCATGCAGAGAGAGGACAACACTAAGGAAGAGTTTTGAGCTCAGATTCAGACACCTGGGGAAGTGAGAAGAAGAGCCACCACAGGAAAATCAAAACAAGCTCCTGAAAAAAAAAAAAAAAAAAATCTTTAGTTATACCAGATTATAAACTGGAAGGGGAATCAAAAGTCAGTGGAAGCTCTACTAATTAGAAACCTCAAACCAGACCCCAGCTCTGATATATCATAACAAAAACTAAACAAATCCATAAACCCTATTCATGTAGATAGAGGTTGGCCATACACTCATCAAAGCAAGAGAAACTCTAGCAGGAGACAAGTAAAAGTATTTAGGCTTCTAGGACTGGATGGTAGTGGTGGTAGCAGTGAGAGAGGAATACTGAGACATCATTATGATTTCCAGCATGATTGGACTGAAACTGGAAGGAGCAATAAGAGGGAACAGAACAAAATTGTTTTAATTTAATTTAATTAAGACACTCTTGGGAAAAATATTAAACTAACCATAAAGAAACTCCCAAAGAAAAAAATTAATTCTATGTAAATTGTATTCAAATTAAAAGAACTCCAAAATTACATAAATTGGTTTGCGAAAATAGAGAAATAAGAGATCCAAGGAACATCTTCAGAGGCTTGCCACAAATATTTTTGTCCTTTTCCCGCCTCTATGATCTCTTTGGAATACAGACCCAGTAGAAACACTGCTGGATCAAAGGGTATACAGTTTGATAACCCTTTGGGCATGATTCCAAATTGTTCTCCAGAATGATTGAATCAGTTCACAACTCCACCAACACTGTATTAATGTCCCAGTTTTCCCACATCTCCTCCATTATCTTTTCCAGTCATTTTAGCCAATCTGAGAGGTGTGTGGTAGTACCTTAAGAGTTGTCTTAATTTGCATTTCTTTGATCAATAGTGATTTAGAGCACCTTTTCATATAATTAGAAATGTTTTCAGTTTCTTGATCTGAAAATTGTCTGTCCATATCCTTTGACCATTTATCAATTGGAGAATGGTAAAGCAATAATTTTCAAAGTAATTTTGTGTTGGTTACAAAATGTAAAAATCCATTATCAAAACAGATTAGTTAAAGAACATAGAGAAGCAGACAAACCTAATTGACTAGTATTTGATAATCACGAAGGCCTCAGTTATTGGGATAAGGACTCTTTTTTGACAAAAACAATTGGCAAAATTGGACAGTAGTATGGGGGAAATGGGATTTAGAGTAATATCTTACAACTTGTACCAGCATAAGCTCTGAATGGATATATGATATAGGTGTAAAAGGATCACATCACAAACAAATTAGGGAAACATAGAAAAAAAATTGCCTATCAGATCTATGGATAGAACAGTTCATATTAAAAAAGAAAAGGAGATCATAAAATATAAAGTGAATAATTTTTATTATATAAAATTATGAAGTTTTTATACAAATAAAGCATATAAAACTAAGATTAAAAGGGAAATAAACCAAGAAAAAAAGACTTTACAGTGAGGTTTTTTTTTTTTTGATAATGACCTCATTTTCAAGATATATATAAAGAACTAATTCAAATTAATAACAGCTATTTCTCAGCTGATAAATGGTCTGATGACAGAAGTAATCAGTTCTCAAGGGAAGAAACTCAAGTTGTCTATAGCCATTTTAAAAAAATGCTCCAAAGCATAAATAGAGAAATACAAATTATAGCAATTTGCCCCCTTAAGATTGATAAAGATGACAAAGAAGAAATTATAAATTTGGGAGGGGGTTTAGGAAAAAGGCACTGTGATATACTGTTGGTGGACCTGTAAAAGGATGGGACTGAAAAGCAATTTGAAATTATACATAAAAATTACTAAACAGTGCATCAGATATATCATAGCCAAACTTATACTGAAAAGTTATGAAAGAAAGAGTCTTATATCTATAAAATATTTATGCCATCTCTTTGTGATGGCCCCCCAAAAAAAGAAATTAAGGGGATGTCCATCAATTGGGGAATTCCTAAGTAAATTATGACAGATGACTTTGATAGAATACTACTAGTTTGTGGAAAATGAGTAAATATATGAATAGAACTAGGAGAATATTAATCTCCATTCTCCAAAAATAAACAATCTACTCTACTATGAGAAATGACAAGGGGGATGGTTTCAGAAGAATCTGGGAAAACATATATGAACTGATGCAAAATGAAGTGAGCAGAACCAAGAAAACGATGTATATAATAGCAGCAATATTGTAATGATGATCAAAAATAGTAAAAACTAGCTTTTCCAAGCAATAAAATGACCCATGACAATTCCAAAATATTTATGATTTTTAAAAAATGTTATCACCAAAGAGAGAATTAATGAACTCTAAGTGAAGACTGAGGTATACTCTTTTCACTTTCATTATATTTGCAACATAATTAATATAAAAATATGTTTTGCATGACTTCACATGTATAACTGAAATCATATTGTTTGCCTTCCAAATGGACAGGGGAGGACTGGAAGGAGGGAAAATATTTGGAACTCTTTTTTTTTTTTTTTTTTTAATGCTGAAATAAGTGATGTTTTTTTTTTGTTTGTTTGTTTGTTTTTTAAAGAAAAACAAATACAAATACAAAATATGGGAGTCAGAATTCTACTTGATGTAGCTAGTGGCTAGAACTCTGAAAAGGTATACTTAAGACTCAGAATGATTGATGAAATAATGATTCTCTAGTTAAATACATACTTAGTGTAATACTTAATGTGATGTAATGATATAATGCTCTATAGCTGGCGCATACTCAGCTTGGTGTAGTGATGTAATCATACTGAAGTATTTAAGGGTTGTGGGAGGGACATAGAGCTCTCTCTCAGCCATAGCTCTCAGCCACAGACATAAGAGAAGACCCCAGATTTCAGATTCCATCTTTGACCAGCCACATGACTCTCCTGCCTCTTTCACTCCCCCACTAACACCAAGGACTCAGGCCGATCCTGAGATTCTCCAGAGAGCTAGTCTGGATTTTGATATAGCCAGCCCTATATCAATGACTCAATGAACCAAGATCAATTTTCAAGTGGAAGGACTCAACCAGCAGCAATGCCATCAGATGTAAATTTGGTTATACCCATACTTTGAGTTAAATTTTGAGCCTATTTACTGCTGCATCCAAAGTGGTATAAGGAAGAACTATGCCTCTGTGTTGTTGGGAAACACATTTGTATATTTATTTTTGCTATATCTGTAAAAGTAAATATTCCTTTATAATAACCAATGTTATTTTGCAGGGGTGAATATTAAAAACTATCTTTGAATATATTTTGAAAAATAAAAAGCTATTATTATAAAATGCACATTTTTTAAAATCCAGTTTTAAGTAGTTAATAAATGAGTCTGAAATACTGGCCTCCTAAAAAGGGGATGAATGCTGAAGAGGAGCAGAGAAAAGATAACCAAGAAATTGAACCTGTCTAGCCCTGGGAAATTGGTCCCAGATTCATCTATGTTACTCTTAGAACAAGTCATAATTTTGATATAATTTACTTTGTAACTGAAATAGTCAATGTAGCAAGAAAACAAGTCAATGAAAGTCCTGTGTTATGGGCCAGAACTTGAAACAAGGTGCTAAGTCAGTGGAATTGATAGAGACAATGTTTATTTAACAGAGTGCTGTTAAGCTCTAAGCTCTACTTAATACTTACTATAGTTCTACAAGATTCACACCTATGATAAGAGACCATATAAGCTCGGACACTCAGCCAGAATCAAAACTGGAAGACAGAGACCGTGGTGGTGGTCCTCCTGCCTCCCCCACAGAAACCAAGACACATTCAGGAGGATCTCAAGAAACTAGCAGAAGCAGAGAAGACAAAGGACTGGCAGTGGGACGTAAGCTCTTGGAACCAGGGAGAGAGATAGGCCTCTAAGAAAGCTTAACTGGGCTCCAGGAGCAGAGACAAGACTTTGAAAGAGACAATAAGGGATTTGGACTTTAACCCCTGGCTGCATTTGTGATTACTGAACTGAAATGAAACCCCAAGAAAACCTCAACAGAGAACATTTCATTTAAAGAGAATATTATAGTCCTATTCTCAAAGCACGAACAGTATTCCTCACTTGCTGTCAGCCCTTATAGAAAAGGTGTAAAAAAGACTTTTTTTCAGGAAAAGGAGTGGTGACATATAATGAAAGAGTTGCCTCATTCAGACTTTGTATAACTACTCTGTCTGCTTACTTCACTGTTAGGCCCATTCTCGCCTAACTAATGCTAATCAGTCCTTATTCCTAGGCCTATCAGAGAGAAACTGGTAAATATAATATCAATCTTACCTCTGTTTTGAGGTCCCCAGAATCCTCTGGCTGCTATCTCATAGGGAAGCAGTTTTTAAGCACAACAGAGCATCAGTTTTAGACTTTATTCATATGACCTCCTGCCTATCTCAGGAGTGCTCCTCCAGTCCAAGCTCTAGATGGTAAAAGAGGATCTATGAGGTCACAGACACAAGCCAATCAATGATGAAGGTAACATCCCAAACTTGACTGAGAGTTCAGTGAGATTTAAGTTCCCACCATGGCTGGAGGTCTCACTCACAAAGGAAGTCCCTAAGTACTCAACTCCAATCACACCCAGGGATCTCAGAGACCATTGGTCCACTTACATCTCAATTGTGCTTGCCTGACCTTTCTAGGATCCTTATACTTCACTATGAATAGGGATGTTTTGGATTGGCTGTTGAAACAGGAGACTTCCGGGGGGGGGGGGGGGGAAGGGCACCTAGCATCCTCTTTCATTCCTAATTGGTTAAAGAGAAGATGTTCTAAGTCTCAGGAGGTGAGAGACCCTCCCCACCTAGATCACATGATAGGCCTCTGCACTTTGCCTCTGAATTTGTCCCTTCCTGCTATTAGGTGAAGAAGTATCAGAGACTCTTATGAGCTTTGAAAAGTTCAGGAGCTGGATATATACCAGACTACTAGCTGACCCCGAATAGGTGACAGATCTGAGGAGGGGGAATCCAGTGCAATAGCAGATGGAGCTGGCCACCATCCAGCTGCTATACCCCATTGGAAAGTGAACTTGATGGGGCAAATGCTTTGTAGCACATGTTGGTTTTAGCCCATTCTTCCCATGGACAAAAGTGATATACAGGAGAATGGAGTCCCTAAGTGTTGGAGGAAATGTTTTATATTTCTGTTCTTGTTATAACTTCTCAGTAAATAATCCTTTTATAAAAGTTAATTGATGTTCATTAGTTAAATCATACCAAGTAGCTAATCACTGGTAGCTAATAGGAAGAATACTCTAGAATAGGGGCTCAAGCTGATGATATTAGAGGAAAAAACCCCTCAAACTTCTTAAACCCTCAAAAGGATTCTTGGGGGAAGTACAGGCTTGCTCTAGGAGTCCAAATTGCCTAGCCTTGCTAAACATTTCTGTACTTCCATTGACACTAAATTTTGTTATTTTTGCAGCTCTAAAATTTAACTTAAGGCACTATTTTAAGTTATTTGGAGGAGAATTTCAGAGCCAATTAATTTCCTGCCCTATTCTATCATCTTCTCTCAGTCTTTTGTTTTAATATTTCTTTTTGTCCTACTGAGCTATTGTTTTAGGATATGCC
Organism: Sminthopsis crassicaudata; assembly: GCF_048593235.1. NCBI lineage: Eukaryota > Metazoa > Chordata > Mammalia > Dasyuromorphia > Dasyuridae > Sminthopsis > Sminthopsis crassicaudata. The sequence continues at coordinate 155,161,836 of NC_133622.1, forward strand.
TTGCATCTTTTTCTTGCAATTAGATTCTTGATCCAAAGTTAATGTAAATAGCATTTGTTTTTCTAGCTAAAAACTTCCCCCTCTAAACTGATTCATAAAATATGAAGACAAAATAGGACATCTTTTGCTTCATTTCTCACCATGCTTTTAATTATTGAATGGATTTTGTCTCAGACAAACTGAGATAAAGGAAAGAGCTTAGCTTAAAAGGCCAAGGTATCTCAAAGCATTTGGGGCTGTCGCCAGTCATCTTGACCCATGTCTTGCCACTGGACTCCAATGACTGAAGGAAAGAGTGAAGCTAATGACTGCACAATTCTGCCTCACTTAACTTCCATTTCACTTGAAAGTCAAGATATCACCCTCCTGATGTCACCCATCCTCTTCAAGAACCAAGGACAAACAGGTTTCCATCTCTAGTCTTACATTAGACCCTGTCTGAAATAGTACAATGATACCATCTTTAATGCTATGCTTATTTAAGGTACTATTTGGGTCTAGGCTAGCTTTAGCTTTTATTTGGCTCAGGTTAAAAGTGCTGTATTAGACTTACCTTAAACATACCAAAGTTGCTTTCTCTTGAGCTGGTCTTTAGATATCCAAGTATAGGCTTGAGTAAGCTGTATTCATGTTCTGGTTTGTTATTTGATTTCAATTGGGAATTGTCCTGAACCCAGAATGCCTCAAAGTTGCTTTCCTATAGTCCTAGGTCTTAGGGAAAGCACAAGATGGGCTTGATTGTTGAGTTTAGGTAGGACAGGTGAGATTTTTTGGAAGCTTACAAATCTATAGATTATTTGAGGAAAAAGTATGATGATATATTGGAGGAGGATATTCATGGATATTCTGTAACTGATTTTAGTTAGCTACCATGTAGTTAGGAAGAGACTTTCATTAGATGATTTGTTGAAACTGTTGTCAACTTCAAAAAGGCCTGAGTCAGCACTAGCCATCTCTTTATTGCATTGTAGAAAGACTTGGTTCCTTCAGTCAGCCTAGCATCAACATCCTAAGAAGCCAGGAATGTCTTTGGAGGTGACTTTTGGGTCCTAGGCCAGTGGAAGGTTTCATCTGGAAGTAATGCTTCATTTGGAAATGAACTTGACGTGACCAATGCTATGTAGGAACAAAGTTAATTTTTTAACCTAATCCTTAAGCATCCTTGGTAATATAGGAGGGATTATATTCCTGAAGTGTTGTGGGAAATGTTTGTACATTTCTTCTTGTCATATCTCTTAAATAGATATCCCTTTATAAAAAGTCAATCAGTATTAGGTATTTAAATGAAACTGGGACACTAGTTATTGATCCCCTAAAAATAGGGAGAACACAGTTCTTGGGGGCTCAAACCAATGGCAGAGAAAAAGTCACCTACAAACTATCAAGGTAATCTTGAACAATTACAGGGAGATATAATCAGACATAGCCTCCTGGACCTAAATAGATAAGTCCAAGCCACATAGACTACACCACTTTGACTTTAACAATGGAAATCAAAAGAAAAAAACAATCAAAACTGAATCCAGGGAAATTGTAAATAATTACTCTTGGGTGTGAAACCCTGCATATGATGTCAGACTTTTTTCTGATATATTAGAATGGAAAAATTGGTTTTTCCCCTCTTTTTTATTTTTTGCTATAAAGGATAGTTCTCTAGGAGTGTATGTGGAGGGAAGATAAAATGGAAAACATTAAAATGTGATGGAAAACAAAAAGATATAAAAAAATTTATTTTTAAAATAATGTAATGGTTCAGTTATATTTGTTTTAAAAAGCTTTAAAGATGAACTTTTTTTTCCCCCTAGGATAAAACCTATTTGAATCATTATAGCACAGATTTACCATTTCTTAATTGTGCTTCACCTTTCTGCACTTTATCCAGTTTCTTTACTACCTTGTAAAGCTTTACAAGTCTTAACTCAACATCAGATGTTAATGTTTCTGATAGATGCAAAGATTATTTGTTGACCTTTGCACAACATGTTCTTTCACTATCTCTCTCTGTTGATTTCTTTTACAGTAATAAACTACTGACATGATCCTTCTAGTTAGGGCTTCTTTCCTATTAGTCCTTTCAAATATATCAGTCAATAGAGTAATGACCTTGGAATTACAGATTAGCATACTCTCACCATTCTATGATGGTATTTGGAAGCGATGTAATGAAAGTTTTGTACATTTATGATTACAAACTTTTTCCATTAAATAGATTTAATTGGACCCATTGTTAGTATCAGCTTTGAGGCACTTTGCATCCAGAGCTATTTATGTTAAATGTTCTGGAAAGAACACTAGGTTTGGAGTAAAAAAAAAAAACAAAAACAAAAAACTGTGTTGGTTCCCTGATTCTGCTATTTATTACCTGTTTGAACTTAATTCATTTAGGCTCCAATTTTCTTATTAAAAAAAAATAATAATAATACCTTAATACCAGATAATCTGTCTATGAGACTTAAATGCCATGGATGCATAGCACTCTAGTTTAAGACCACTCTCCCAATTAATCCTAACAGAAGTTGTGTCCTGAGAGAGCAGATGGATACTATACTCCTCATGTTTCTGGGGTAACCCGAGGGGTTGGGGCTTTAGTTCATGAATCCCTATTCCATGTGTTCCTTGATATCAATTAACCAATAGAGATCAACTAGTTTTTAGAAAAGGGGATTTCTAGGGTAGTGTAGCAGTTGATATAAAACAATCCCTTCTTCAGCTCAGGTTGTACTTCCCCTTAATACCTAAGATCCCCCAGGAGAATAGGCCCAAACTGAAAGTAAAATGGAAGCAAGACACAGAACACTTGTATTGTAACCAAAGATTGTCTCCTAACTTCAAAAGTCCTTTTCTTCCTTCTTATAGTCCTATTGGGGTTACTCTTAGGGGCTGGGCTTTGAGGATCAGTGCCTTTGAGTCACTAATTCTCTACATTATGAGGGGTCCATATCGCTAAAGCTACCCCTATCCTCTGAGGACTGTCTTTCCACGTGTACCTGCAGGTGCTTCCTCTATCATCAGCTACAACCACTATAATGGCTGCTGTGTACATTTTCTGTGGACCTCTGATGTCTCTGATGGGAGCAAATTGATTTCTTGAAATCAACAGGTTGCCTAGGCATTCCTTTTTTCAAAACACTCATTCACCTAAGATCAGGAAAAAATAAACCTATAAAAGAGACACAATATATTCACAAACTTATGGTAGCCTATGAATGGTAGCCCCTTTCCCTACTCCCTTTCCAGCATCTCATAGCATATGTTTCACTTGCTGCCCAAAAGGAAAAGAGATTTGAAAACTTGCTCCCCAAAGTTCCATGTGTTAGAATCAGACAGGAAATATTTGTGCATTTTCTTTATAATCTACCAGGAAATAAATATCTAAGCTTGCTCTAAGGCTTGGGTGTTCACTGACCCATCATCCATTATATATGTAAAGTAGCTTTTAATCATAAAGTGCTTTTAAAAAGGCTCACTGTGTTCAGGGTACTAGGAATAGCAAAACAAAAATGAGACTTGTTCTCGAGGAATTTACATTTTATTGAGAGAAGCATGAATACATATAAGCATATACAAAATATATACAAGGTAAAACAGGAGCTATAAGAAGATATGATGTAGTACTTGAGAACGATCTTGACTTGACTTGAGTTCAAATTTGTCCTCTGACACTTACTGGCTGCGTGACATTGGACAAATCATTTAGTCCCTAAGTGTCATATAGGCAATTCTCTAAGACTCAAGTGCAGAAAGGTAGTTTACCTTCCTTGGAGGGAGTTCTTCATTGTCAATAGTCAATAAACATTGAGTACACATCCATTTTGTGCCAGGCACTGTACAAAGGGACATGCACACACACACACACACACACACACACACACACACACACACACACACACACACATTCTCTCTCTCTCTCTCTCTCTCTCTCTCTCTCTCTCTCTCTCTCACACACACACACACACACACACACAGATACACACACACACAGATATACACACACACATACACACACACATACAACTTCCTGCTCTAGAGGAGCTTACAATCTAAATGGGGGAAGAAAAGGAACAAAAAGAAGCTGAAAAGAGAAGGTAGAAGAGAAAGTACACAATAATGAGCTTCCTGTAACATGGTGGAATTAGTCAGAGAAAGTCTCAAAGTGATGTTTAGTTCTGATTTGTTGTCTTTTCTTTTGAGGACACAAGACATCACATTGGTAATGTATTGACTTGTGGGTGTAAGTAAGGCAGAGGTGCATAAAGTTGTCCCTCATTTTTTCTTCCAGAGTCACATGGAAATCCAGTGGCAAGACAAAAGCCAAACATGGATTGCCCCAAAGACCTTTGTGGTTGTTGGAACAAATTGTTCTCATTTGCCTATTCCACCTGCAGAAGAATTCATATGCTTGGATTAGACATTCCCCTAACTCACTGCCAATTTGTAGGCCTATTGGTTATCCTCAAGCTGGTTTAGCCCATCTGCCATGAAAGCTTACTAAGATGTGGCCACTGTGCATGTTACAGCTTCTGGGAGTCAGAGGTGAGAAACTTCAAAGATGGATGGAAAATCCTAAAAGGGGGGGAGGGGCTCAGCAAGTCCTCTTTGGACACCAATCAACCCTTAGTGTGATCCAGGGATCTATGGAAAGGAAGAGATGTCTGAGTTGAGCTCTCAAATGGAAGTGTGGAGTTTATGGCAGAGAGGCACAGGGTAGTGATGAGGGGTGAAGTATAAAAGATGAGATGATAAAATAATGAAGTCTTACAGAATGATGAAGTTTATCCCAATAATGAACTTCCTGAGGTCTGGTAAAAAATCAGTCAAGCCTCATCCACCAATCAGAGAGGCAGAGAGTGGTGATGAGGTAGAATACCAAAATTAATGAGATCATACAGGATTACCCCAAAACAGGTTATCCCAATAAAGAGTTTCCTGGGCCATGGAAGATCAGTTGGTTAAAGAAATTTCAACTGCCAAGTGAGGAATGAGATCACTAGAATACCTCATACCAAAGAAATAATGGATTTATTTCTTAACCTTAAGTAGGAAGCATGTGGGGGGGGGGGGAGGAAGGGAGGTACTAGCAACTGGGGAGGATTAAACAAGGTCTCATATTGGAGGTGACTTTTGAAAGGGACTGTGAATACTAAGACACTGAGTTGGGGAAGAAATGTGTTTTAGAAATGCTAGATTGCCTGTGGCAACACACTGAGAAGATGAAATGTTCACTCTGGGAAAATAAACTGAGTTTGTATGTATTAAGGTATCTATGAAGGACAGTAATGTACAAGTTTAGAAAAGAGATTGGAGCATTAAATGGCATTAAGTGATAGAATTTATATTTCATTCTAGAAATACAAGGGAGCCACTGTGCTTTACTGAGCAGGGGAAAGTCATCAGACCTCAGTTTTAGGCCTATCACTTTTATAGTTTGTAGAGGTTGCATATAGTACTTTAAGGCTGAAGAGTTCATATATACATAAGTATGTATGCAGGCAAATGCATAAATATATATTTTCCTTTTATCTTCAAAACAAAATAATAAAGTTATGTTACAATTTCCATTTTACAGATGAAACAATTGAGGCTTAAAAAGATTAACTAATTTATCCAGGATCACACAGGATCTGAATCCGTTTTTTCCACTGTAACAGACTCTTACTCATTCTGTAATCGTTATTTTGTTGCTGCTGTTATCATGCTCTTCCCACCCCTGCAAAGTGAATTTTGTAAGTACCTATACCCTAATTTCATGTGGCACTGAATGACAAGGCAAGGTGAGACTGGGCGGTGATTACCCAGCACAGAGCAGCGTCTTCGCCTCCTCTAGTTCAAGGGCATGACTCTGGGTTAGTTGCAGAGATCCTTTCAAGTCATTCCTGCTCAACGAGTTCTGTGCAAAAACATCTAACACTCAGCTGTCCATCATGCCAAGGATCGGGGAGACTGATGAGGTCTATGCCTTAGTGCCTGCTGGGTGACTTAACTCATTGCAAGTCTGTGTTTCTCACGTGCCTGCGGTCACCCCCAAAATTCTCCACCTGACTCAGCCCCTCGACCACCCACTTCCCGGAGGTCTTCCTTGGCCCCTTTCCCTGGCTATTTTGCCAGAGAAAAGGAGAGGAGGGTCATGGTGGGCGGGGTCTCCGCCTCGGTCCGCCTCTGACAGGTCTGGGCTGCGTTCTCCGAACTGCAGTGCAGCGCCTGGAGATTAGGGGGTGGCCTCTAAGGGCCTGACGTTCTGCAGAGGGGGCGGGGCCCGTGGGGCTCCGAATCTCAGCTCGGGGGTAAGGGGGTGACCGCGGGAAGAGGCCGAGAGTGCGGCGGAGGGCTCCGCGGGCACCCAAAGTCTACGACACTCCTCCTCCTCCAACTTCCCCTCCTCCTCGCCCCGCCCCTCTCCTTCTTCTCCGCGGACCTGGGCCTCTACGTGTAGACGCGCACCTGGCAACCGGCGCCCGCTGGCTCGCGTCTGTCTGCGCCGCGTCTCTCCGCGGCTCTCCGCGGCTCCCCGCGTCCCCTTGCTCGGGCCAGGCTCCTCGCAGGCTCTCCACGCCAGCAGGCAGCGCGTGGGGCTGTCACTCGCGTAGGGCCGAGGGCGTCGGCGGCGTCGCGCGCTCGCTCGCTCGTTGATGCCGTTTCGGGGGTGACCCCGGCGGCGGCGGCGGCGGCGGCTCCGCGACTCCATCCCCGGCCGGAGCAGCGGAGGGGCGGGCTCCATGGCGCGGGGGCTCTAGGCTCGGGGATCCGTGGGCGGCGGCGATCGGAGCGGCGGCGGCGGCGGCCGGGAGAGGTGCGGGGAGCCAGGTGTCTGGGCGGACGGTGACATGGGCGAGAGGGAGAGAAAAATATTAGAGCTGAGGCACCGGGCGGGCGGCGGCCTTGGCCCGGGGGCGGCGGCGGCCTCGGCGGCGGCCCGCGAAGGAGACGGCGCTGGCGGCGACCACGAAGCGGAGAGCACCAGCGACAAGGTAAGGGACTTCCGGGACGGGCCGGGGCCGACCCACCTGGGACGCAGGTGAGGGCGGCAAGGACCCTCCGCGTCTCTTCTCCTCGGCCTGGCGCGCCTCCTTACCTGCTTACATCCCTGGCTTCCCCACCTGGCCACTAGCCGGCCTCCCTCTCTGACCCCCTTCCCCCCCTCCCGCGTCCTTGTCCTTATTTTTACGGGCATTCTGAGCTGTGCCTTCGGACGGGGCCGGGGGGAATCAGGTCCAGGAGCATAATATTTCGGCTGGCTCCCTGTGGCTCAGGAATTGGGGGCTGCAATTAAGACGAAGCTGCGTGGGAAAGCGTCTGGGATTCCCCTGCGGGGTGCTTGACCTGCTAGCGGGGAGGATGTTCCCTGGAAACAAGCCTGTGGGGAGCCGACACGGATGAAGCTTCTGTGGGCGATTTCCCGTGAGCTGAGACACGGACAGTTCTCCTGGACTTGTGTCTTGGTACAACCTCGTCTTGTCTCTGTTCGGTGCGAGATTTTGCGGGTTTCAAAGTGTCACACGTGACATCTTTGTAATTTTCCAGCTTCTCTTTGGTTTGTGCGGCCACTTTCCCGATGTTGCAATTCTCTTTTCTACCAGCAAATTTTATTTAACCTGACAGGTGAATTATAGGGATTTCCTTGATATATTTTCCAGGTTTTTTTTTTTCTTCTTCATTTGAGTAGATTTAGCATTGTCATTCTTTTTGGAATTGTCATTGTAATCACATATAAGTTTAATTAAAAAAAAAAAAAAAAAACCTAGTAAGAGACCAACCCGACAGTCTCTTGTAATGTTCAGCCGAGATAATGGATATAAAAGCTTTGCAAACTTTTTGTCAGTTATCACTGGAAGTATAAGTGACAGCTAATCCCTAACACTAATCACTTCAGAGCGTTCTGGTTGTACTTTTATAAAAGCCTGAATAGAGTGCTGAGATGCACATACACGTAACCTATTATACACACATACACACACAGATATACATACACATACTTTATTGCTTCTCATTTTAAAGTTTATTGTGCTTTAAATGCAATTTAAAATAAAGTTTAGCTAAGTTTTTTTTTTTTTAGTCGGAATAAAAATGATGTCTTTTATGAGCTGTAAGTTTTCTTTTGATCATCTTGGTGAGATGAAAATGAAGCACAGAAAAAGACAAGTTTGCCTTCTTTAAGAAATAACAGAGGGGCAGCTAGGTGGCGCAGTGGATAGAGCACCAGCCCTGAAGTCAGGAGGACTTGAGTTCAAATTTGGTCTCAGAGACTTAACACTTGCTTCCTAGCTGTGTGACCCTGAGCAAGTCACTTAACCCCAATTGCCTCAGCCAAAAGAAAAAAAAGAAATAAGAGAACCAGAGATTCCAACTAATGTCTCTTTCCATTATTTACAATTTTCTATTCTATATTTTTTTTTAATTCTCCTTTATTCATTTTTTATTTTATATAGACATTCATATTTGTCATTTTGTAAAATTGCATAACTCATTAAGTGCTTCTTTCTTGACTTACACAGTACTTAGGAATACAAACACCCACACACATTCCAAAACTTTCCCTGGTCTCCAGAACTGAGATATAACATGTACACAAATCAATACAAAATAGTTATAAAATAGAATAGTTTGAGGGAAATTAAAGGAGGGAATCAGGAATATATCCTATAGTGAGTGGTACTTAAGCTGAGCTTAGGGATTCTAAGAGGCAAAATACATTATTTATATAATTAGTTTTCAAAGGTTCACTATTAACATATAGTCAAATGATAAAAATCCTTGTTGAAGATTTTTTTCTTTTTGATTATATTATTGGAATACGTTCCTGGCAACCATAAAAGATCAAATCATATGATCATAAAAAGATCAATTTTATGCTTGCTTTTTTATTTTTGCTGCAGCATATTGCCAGGTTAATGCATTTATTTTTCTGGAAAATAATTTACATTGCCACTAACAATATTTTGTGTTTGTGGCCCCAACATTATATTTTACAAACTTTACTAATTTTATCACTTTAATAGAAGCTAACATTTTGCTATAGAAAGGAGAATTGCTATTTTTTGTTTTCCTAACTTGATATAGAGGTTTCCATACTTTCTTGACAATCCCTGAAATACCAACTTTGATAAAATCTGTCTACCTGAAAAAGTCTCTATATAGGTGCTATCCTGTATGTACAAACTTTCAAGAATCAGTCTAAATTCATTGGGCACAGAACCCATTAGATATAAGGAGAATACTAAATAATTATTTTTTTAACATTACATTATTAGTTTGTCTGCACATTTCTTACGTGTTTAGGTGTGCTCTGAAGTCTGTTAATTGTCTTTAGATTTTGATCATTTGTCCATTGGAGATTGTGTGTTTCTTTCAGATTCAGCATTCTGTATATTATATATATCATTTTTATTTGATACTTAAAAATCCATTCACATCATTCTACATTTAATTTGTCCATTTAATTATACCAGCTCCTTGGTAGAACAAGATAACAACTTTAAAAAGTTAAATAGTATTTGAGGGAAGAAACTGTTTTTTAAATGATGGGCAATTTCTGCTCATTTGATTTCTCTCCCCACCCCCTTCCATTTTTTAGAATGAATGAGATACAAGATAAGAATTTGACCTTTTCCTGGTTTGGTTTTATTTCCTATGTGGCTCACAGTTGACTGAGCACTAAATTCATAGTTATAAACCTCATATTCCTTTTTTCTTAGGCTAGCAGAGGAATAATCTTGCTTGGCCATTTGTATTCATCTAGAAGGTTTCTGCTGTATTCACTCTTAACTTGTATCTGTCCTCTTTTGTGAAACTGATATGCATTCTAATATAATCACAGGAATGGACCCTTACTGGGGGGTTCTTGGTCCCTTCTCCCCATATCTGTAAGTTTTCCTGACAATATAGTCTTTTCTTTTTTTAATACTTTTTTTTTTTTTTTTTTTTTTTTTTTTTGCTTGTTTGTTTTGTGTAAGTAGAGACTTCTTTAGATCAGTAGCTCCTTGGTTGTGGTTAAAAAGTGAAATTTACATTTCTTTTTCTCTAATAAACCCCCCCCCCCTGCCTTTTAAAGACACTTTTAACCCCTTTTCAGCTCTAGTTATTTAAAATATAAATTTTCTGAGTAGGACCAGAAGATTGTTGTATATTCAACAACAATACTATATGATGATCAATTCTGATGGATGTAGCGATTTTCAATAATGAGATAGATGAACCAAATCAGTTCCAATAGAGCAGTAATGAACTGAACCAGCTACATCCAGCAAAAGAACTCTGGGAGATGAATATGAACCACTACATAGAATTCCCAATTCCTCTATTTTGTCCGCCTGCATTTTGGATTTCCTTCACAGGCTAATTGTACACTATTTCAAAGTCTAACTCTTTTTGTACAGCAAAACAATTGTTTGGACATGTATACATATATTGTATTTAATTTATACTTTAACATATTTAACATGTATTGCCTGCCATCTGGGGGGGAGGAGGAGAAAAATTAGAACAAAAAGTTTGGCAATTGTTAATGTTATAAAATTACCCATGCATTTATCTGGTAAATAAAAACTATTTTATATATATATATATATTTCATTTATGGGTAATTTAAGGAATTTCTACAGGTAAATATAACTAAAGATAATTCCTTAATAAGATGAAGCTTCATTAATTGTGAACATTTCCCCTACTCTGTTGATTTTCTTTTTTTAATCTTTATTTGATTGTTTTGTTAATTTTATTTTAGATTAAATATAATCAAACTCAGACACTTCATCTCTAATAAATTCTTGACTAGCAAAACAGTAGGGAAAACTATACTCATGATAAATTCTGGGTTTTGTTTTTTTTTAAGTTTTATTTATAATATTTGATGCATTTGAAGTTTGTTATGTTACTTGGTTATGTTATGGTATGTTATGTTACAGTTAAAAAGGCCTACCGGGAATAAGGGCAATTGAGCTCTGATAAGTTGGCTCCCACGTTATTACTGACAGTCAACAACAAATAGTGCCCAGACTTGATAGAGTAAGCCACTAGTCTAGGTATTTTGACAAAAATGGAAATGGTGAATGTAGAATTACAATTCTTTTGTTCATTGGATTTTGTATAATATGAGGAAAAGAGATGACAGATTCGTAAATCCCTCAAACCATTTCATGCGGGAAAGCTCTATTCTCTCGTTTGACTTTGTTTTAGTTTATCCAGTGTCTACTTTACCTTCCTTATCCCACTCCCCACCTACCAAAAAAAATTAAATAGTTTTACTTTTATCTGCCAGGAAATATAATCACTCTTTTGCATGTATGAATGCTCTCTAAGGAGAGAAAACTTTGAGAATGGATGGAATTGCAGATAATTTTTACTTGATTCTATAGAAGTCTGGTCCAGTCAAGGTTGAGGCATAGGTACTATAATAAAAATCAATGAAGAAAAAATAACTTATACAAATGATTATCTTGAAAACTAAATTTTAAAAATAGCAATAATTTCCCTTTTTTTTTTTTTCTAGAAGAGATAGATGAAAGCTAGAAATTTCCCCATATTGCTTTCTTAACTGTCAAGAGGTGACATTGCTTGACTAAACAAGGAACATTAAAAACACTATGTGATTTTGGATAATTGAATTTGAAATGAAAACTTTGGTTTGTATATTGAAGTTATAATTGCTGTCATTCACTGAATGTTTGTTTACAGTAGCTTAAATTTTTTTAAGTCATTAGGAAAAAGATTTTATAATATCCAAAATGATTTTTTTTTTTAGATGTAAATTCTGTTAGGCTCTGAATCATTTCTTCCAGATATCTGGTTGTGAATCTCAGTTTTAACACCTCTTTTAATACCTTTTCATTAAAATATTGCTCCATTTCTAACATCTAATTGTCTCTATCTTCTCTAAGAGGTGTATTTATTTTTGATCCTGACAAACACCTCTCAATTTGTCTGTTCCTTTAGTTGTTCTTGCTATATTTGCCTGGTTTATACTTGATTGATATCCCCAATCTGAACAATTTAACCATTTCAATATTACTCTCACTGAGAACCTAGATTCTTTCTCCTTAACTTTTCTATGTGCTATTTCTCAACCAATCAATTCAACCATTATCATAAGATCATAGATTTAGAGGATTTAATTGAATAGGGCATTGAATCCAACCTCCTTATTTTACAGATAAGTAAAAGGAGACATAGAGATCTGGCTCAGGGTCACATAACTCATAGCATTGATGTATGATTTGAATCTTAACTTTCTTATAAGTCTAATGCTTTATCTTCTTTTTTATTATTATTATAGCTTTTTATTTACAAGATACATGCATGGATAATTTTACAGCATTGATAATTGCCATGCCTTTTATTCCAATTTTTCCCTTCCTTCCCCCCATCCCCTCCACCAGATGGCAGGTTGACCAATACATGTTAAATATGTTAAAGTATAAGCTAAATACAATATATGTATACATGTCCACACAGTTATTTTGCTGTACAAAAAGAATCAGACTTTGAAATAGTGTACAATTAGCCTGTGAAGGAAATCAAAAATACGGGTGGACAAAAATAGGGGTATTGGGAATTCTATGTAATGGTTCATAGTCATCTCCCAGAGTTCTTTCATTGGGTGTAATTGGTTCATTTCATTACTGCTCTATTGGAATTGATTTGGTTCATCTCATTGTTGAAGATGGCCAAGTACATCAGAATTGATCATCATATAGTACTGTTGTTGAAATATATAATGATCTCCTGGTCCTGCTCATTTCACTCAGCATCAGTTCATGTAAGTCTCTTCAAGCCTTTCTGAAATCATCCTGTTGGTCATTTCTTACACAACAATAATATTCAATAATATTAATATACCACAGTTTATCCAGCCGTTCTCCAATTGATGGGCATCCATTCAGTTTCCAGTTTCTGGCCACTACAGAGCTGCCACAAATATTCTTAGTGCTTTATCTTCCATTCCATGTTTTCTTCTTTTTTAAAGCAGGCAAATTATTTTTGGAGAATCCAAAACCAGATTTGGCCCACTAAAAATTAAGCTATGTAATTGTAACTTTTTCCATTGAAATCTTCCTCCGATTCCTTTTTGGGGTTTTGAGGTGATCCTGGGTTCCTCAAAGATATGCAAGTAAGTAGAGCTAGAACAGTGCACCCTTCACTCTGGAAACAGAGCCCTATTTTAACGAAGAGTTAAAATCATTTTAATAAGCTAGGAAAATAAATAGAGAGTAAAAAAAAAAGTTTCTGACCATTGAAAGTTATTATGGTGACAAGGAAGATCAAAATGTACTCTAAGAAAATTATAACAAAGTTAAAGCTCCTACATTCAGCGCCTTCAAGAAAAATAAGAATTGGGCTGAGGCCATGGAAGAGCTCAAAAAGGACTTTGAAAATCAATTAAGAGAGAGAGAAAAAAAAATTAGGGAAAGAATTGAAAAAGGCTCAAAAGGAGATAAAAAAGCTAATGAGAAGAATGCCTTAAAAAAGCAAAATTGGCCAATTGGGAAAGCAGCTACAAAAGCTTGCTAAGGAAAATAATTCTTTAAAAATAGAATTGAGCAAATGGAAGCTAATAACTTTATGAAAAATTAAGATACAATAAAGCAAAACAAAAAAAAATTAGAAAAAATGTGAAATATTTCATTGGAAAAACAACTGACCTGAAGAATAGATCCAGGAGAGAATTTTTAAATTATTGATCTACCTGAAAGTCATTAAAAAAAAGAGCCTGGATGTCATCATTTAAGAAATTATCAAAGAAAACTTCTGATATTCTAAAATCAAAGGGTGAAGTAGAAATTGAAAGAATCTATCAGTAACCTCCTGAATGAAATCCCAAAATGAAAATTCCCAGGAATGTTATAACCAATTTTTGGAACTCCCTGGTCAAGGAGAAAATGTTGCAAGCATCCAGAAAGAAGTAATTCAAGTATAGGGGAACCACAGTCAGGATAACACAAGATTTAGCAGCTTCTACATTAAAAGAGAGTAGGGCTTGGATTTTGATGTGCAGGAAAGCAATGGAGCTAGGATTGCAACCAAGAATCACCTATATAGCAAAACTGAAGATAATTCTTAAGAAGAAAATGTGATCATTCACTGAAACAGAATTTCCAAGCATTCCTGATGAAAAGATGAGCTACATGGAAAATTTAATTTTTAAATACAGAACTCTGGAGAAATTTAAGGAAGGTAATCAGGAAAGTGATATCATAAAGGACTTAATAAAGTTTATCTGTTTACAGTCTTACATGAGAGGATGAGACTTATAACTCCTTAGAACTTATGGCAGTTAGAAGGAATATGTATGGACAAAGGACACAGGTATGAGTTGAATACGAAGGGATAGTATCTCTTTTTTTAAATGATGAAATTAAGGGATGAGAGAAGAATGTACTGAGAGAAAGGGAAAGGGAGAAGTGGAATGGTGCAAATTATCTGCCATTAAAAAAAAAAAAAGAGGCAAGAAAAAAACTTATGGTGAAGGGGAAGAGAGGGAGAGGGGAGGAGTGAATGAACCTTACTTTGATGACAATTGGCTCAAATAGATAACACACATACTCAATAAAGGGTATAAAAAAAATATCTTACCCTGCAGAAAAGTAGGAGGCAGTGGGATAGGGGACTAGGGAGAAGGTGATAAAAGAGAGCACATATTGGGGGAGGGAATGCTCAGTAACAAAACATTTTTGAAGAGGGACAGGGTGAAAGGAAAGAGAATAAATGGGAGAAAATATAATTAGCAATAGTAATTGTAAAAAAAAAAAATTCCAAAGCAAGTTTCTCTGATAAGGCTTCATTTCTCAAAGGAACCAAATCAAATTTATAAACATTTTATTTATTTAAAAAAATAAGAGCCATGCCCCAATTGATGGATGATCAAAAGATATGATCTGTGCCCAAAGGGCTGCAAATTCATGCATATCCTTTAACTTATATCACCACTACTAGGCATGAATACCAAAAGAAACTTGAAAAAAGCAAGGGGGGGCAGGGAAATGAGCTATATATACAAAAAAATATTCATATTAGCTCTCAGTAGAAAAAATATCTTAGAAATTGAGGGGATGCCCATCAATTGAGGAATGGCTCAATAAATTATGGTATGTATTTTTGATGGAATATTACTGTTGAACAGTATGCTCTCAAGAAAAAAAAAAAAACCTGGGAAGTACTCCATATACAAGTGAAATATGCTGTATATGAAGTAATAGCAATGTTCTAGATTGATGTGCTGTAAATGACTTTGTTATTCTCAATAGTACAAATCATCCACAACTACTCTGAAGGACTTATGATGAAAAATCCTATCCATATCCAGAGAAAAAACTAATTTGATCTGAATACAGGTTGAAGCATTCTATCTTTTTTTCTTTCTCTCAAACTTAATTTTTCTTGATTTTCTTTAGGGTAGGAGATCCATGTTTTCTTTCACAACTTGACTTTTATGGAAATATTTAAAAAAAAAAAGAAAAGAAAAGAAATATTTTGCATAACTTCACATGTGGTTTCTTAATTATAGGTGAGAGTAAGGGAGAGAATCTAGAGCTCAAATCTTAAAAACAAATGTAAAAAAATTGTTTTGAATGTAACTGGGGGAAAATATTAAATAATTTTAAGGGAAAAAATATTTGTTGAATGTTAATACTTTTAACTGATCTTGAGTTTACAAGCTTTTAGTAACTCCTTCTTCCCTTAGATTTAAGAACTATTATGTAGTCTCTCCTATTTTGTATTTGTAAGTGTTGATTATTTTTATCCAAATATAAAATTTTATATTTATCTGTATTAAACTAATTGACCAGTAATTCTGTACCATTCCAACATGTTACCTCTATTCTCAGATACATGTCTTCTTTAGATATAACAAATATTCTCTAGAATGTGCATTGTCATTCATATCTTGGATTAAAAAAAATAATGTTGAATAGCATGAAGCTAAAGACAGTATTTAAAGGAATTTAATAATACTGATGAATTAAGCTGCTAGTCTTTTTAAAGGGTTGGTCCTTCAGCTAGATTTGAGAAATTGTACATTCATTTAATCTTGGTCTTACTATTTTGTCCATAAGAATAGCATTAAAATTTACTGGATAGGGAGTAATATTCTGGAATCAGAGGATAAATAATTTGTATGTGTATTATGCATGTGTAATCTCAATATTCAAATCTTATTTAATACTAATTTTAGCTATCATTTGCCCTCACACTACAGAGACTTTTAAAAAATACTTTGCTGAAAGGCAGTCATTCTAATTCTATGGCATTCCCCATTAGTATTTGTTGTTGTTCATTCATTTCAATCCTTTGTGACAAATGATTAAGTGACTTACCCAGAATCTCACAGCTAATAAGTATTTAGTGTCTGAGGTCACATTTGAACTCAAGTCCTCCTACCAGGGCTGGTACTCTATCCACTATATCACTTAATTGCCCCTGAATTATTAATTTTTAAAAGAATATGAAAAATAAGAAAAGGTAGTATAGAAGTAGAGAAAACAAATGTCCCAGATTAATACAGATAAATACATAAAAGAATGGTGTAATTTTGTAATTATATTTGCTAGGTCTTTAAGGATGTTACTTCTTTGAACTTGGTGACCTAAAGCTAAGTCACTGCCCTTTTGTAATTCCCTCAAGTATTTTGAGATTCATTATCTATTGTATTAAAAAGATTATTCTCAAAGAAAATAAAATTTCTCCTTGTCACTGTTACTGTTACCTCCACCTTGAATAGAGATCTTATCTTCTTAGTACAGTTTATGCCCCCAATATAGCCTTTTTATTCATTCGTTTATTCATTCAGTGGTTTGTTTATTTTTTAAAGATTGGCTTGTCCCATCTTTTAAGTGCTTTTAAGTTAGACTCTGGGCCTGACCTTACATACAAGTTTTAAGCTGTTTCATTTTTCTGACTTCAGCTAGTTTGTTCCCCTTTATGCAGTTTGGTAGCACCCTGCTTCTGGGGGCATAGTATGTTGTTTCTAGACTTAGATTGGCTTTAGCTCTACTACTAAGCTCTGGAATTGAAGGGATCTCCTAGCTCTTGTGAGAGCAAGCATTACAATCATATATTCCCAACACAATTCTATATGAAACCATGAATCTCAGTTTCATATTACTTACATGTATATGTGTATGTATATATTGGATTCTATATTATACTCAAAAGAACCTCTGTTCCTTTGAAATTGCCTCTGTTCTTGTCTATAGATGTTTAAAAATGTTTTTGACTTCATTATTAGTGACTTACTCCCTATTAATTACTGTTAACCAAAAGAAAGAAAGTGTACAAATCTTTAGTAAAAAATGAGCAGTGAGGATGGGAGTCACTTCAGATTCTAATGATAAGAGCCCAAAATGGAAGGATAAGTTAGGTAAGGGAATATTTATCCCAGTTTTTATTTGTAAAGAAGGAAGAAATATGAGAGAAAAAAAATAAGACGACAGACTGGATAGAGGGAAATATACAATTAGCAAACATAAGTGTGAATGGTAAGAACTTACCCATAACAACAAAATTCATATGGAAGAATAAAAGGTCGAGAATTTCAAGGGAATTAATGAAAACAAAGTCAGATTAAGGTGAAAACAAAGTCAGATTAAGGTGGTCTAGCTGTACCTGATCTAAAGCTATATTATAAAGCAGCAGTCACCAAAACCATTTGGTATTGACTATGAAATAGACTAGTTGCTCAGTGGAACAGATTAGGTACACAGGACAAAACAGGGTACAACTATAGCAATCTAGTTTTTGACAAACCCAAAGATACCAACTTTTGGGATAAGAATTCATTATTTGAAAAAAACTGTTGGTAAAACTGGAAATTAGTATGGCAGAAATTAGATATGGATCCACACTTAACACCATATACTAAGATAAGATTAAAATAGGTCCATGATTTAGGCATAAAGAATGAGATCATAAATAGATTAGAGGAACATAGGATAGTTTACCTCTCAGACTTGTGGAGGAGGAAGGAATTTATGACCAAAGGAAAACTAGAGATCATTATTGATCACAAAATAGAAGATTTTGATTACATCAAATTAAAAAGCTTTTGTACAAACAAAACTAATGCAAACAAGATTAGAAGGGAAGTAACAAATTGGGAAAATATTTTTACAGTTAAAGGTTCTGATAAAGGCCTCATTTCCAAAATACATAGAGAACTGACTCTAATTTATAAGAAATCAAACCATTTTCCAATTGATAGATGGCCAAAGGATATGAATAGACAATTTTCAGATGATGAAATTGAAACTATATCCACTCATGAAAGAGTGTTCCAAATCACTTCTGATCAGAGAAATGCAAATTAAGACAACTCTGAGATACCACTATACTCCTGTCAGATTGGCTAAGATGAAAGGAAAAAAAAAATGGTGAATGTTGGAGGGGATGTGGGAAAACTAGGACGCTGATGCATTGTTGGTGGAGTTGTGAAAGAATCCAGCCATTCTGGGGAGCAATTTGGAACTATGCCCACAAAGTTATCAAATTGTGCATGCCCTTTTATCTAGCAGTGCTACTATTGGGTTTATATCCCAAAGAAATACCAAAGAAGGGAAAGGGACCTGTATGTGCCAAAATATTTGTGGCAGCTCTTTTTGTAGTGGCTAGAAACTGGAGAATGAATGGAGTCCCATCAATTGGAGAATAGTTGGGTAAATTATGGTATATGAATGTTATGGAATATTATTGCTTTATAAGAAATGACCAGCAGGAGAGTCTTGGAGAGACTTACATGATCTGATGCTGAGTGAAATGAGCAGAACCAGGAGATCACTATACACTTAAACAATGATATTGTATGAAGATGTATTCTGATAGAAGTGGCTATCTTCAACATAGAGAAGATCCAATTCAGTTCCAGTTGATTAATGATGGACAGAAACAGCTACACCCAGAGAAGGAACACTGGTAAAGGAGTATAAAATGTTTGCACTATGTCCTTCTACCCAGGTTACTTATACCTTCAGAATCCAATTCTTACCGTGCAACAAGAAATTTGGTTTTACACACATATATTGTATTTAGGATATACTGTAACACATTTATTATATATGGGATTGCCTGTCATCTAGGGGAGGGAGGGGAGAATTTGGAAAAGTGAATACAAGGGATAATGTCGTGTAAAAAAAAAAAATTACCCATGTATATGTACTGTCAAAAAAAATAATTATAAAATTAATAAATTTTTAAAAAAAACTTATCCATAATATGGAAGAGAAAAATCCATGAAAGTCTTCAGCTGAAGGGCAAAGAGGAACTATGGGAGATTTAAGGAGAAAAGGTTTGGAACAATGTTAAAAAAAAAAAAAAAAGTCTTCCTCACAAATGTAATAATAGTAGCAATGATTATTTTTATATGGGAGAATGGGGAAAACTAGGAACAATAACTGCCTGAATTTCTGAAAATTTTTCACATGGAAGAAAAAGATTTGTTATATTTGATCACAGAGGTCAGAAGTAGAAACCATGGGTAGAAGTTACAAAGAGACTTATCTGGAGCTGGGGTAAGGCAAGTAAACTCAGCAACTAGAGTGTGGAGAAATGCAGTGGGTTATACAAACCATTCCAATATCCTTGCCAAGAAACCCCCAAAAGGGATGACAGAATCAGACACAACTGAAAATGACTAAAAACCTTTATGAGGTAAAGTGATTTTTCTATCATTGGGAAAAGGGAATGGTAGGGCAAATTCAAGAAAAGTGATGAAGACTTTTCAAATAGATTGTAGAATAGATTCTTTTTGTTTTGTTTTGTTTTGTTTTAAGTTAAAGTAGGTGGCTTCTGAGATGGGATATAGTGTTTTATAAATCTGAACCATAGCTGATTGAAACATACTACAGGTATCTTCATTTTACAAATGGGGTAAATGAGACTTTAGGAAGTTAGGTTATCAAAGTCACTCCAGTAATAAGTTATCAGAGCTTGTATTTGATCTCAAATCTCTTGAATCCAAGACCAGTGTTATTTTCCATTATATTAAGTTAACTTAATTAGTTAAACTTAACTAATAAAGCATCTGTTCTATAAAAGCACTGTTTGTTGGAGGTGGGGTTACAAAAGCAAAATCATTGCTCTTGAGGAATTAACATTTTCCTGATACTGTATTGTGCTGTCTCTATCATGCTACCTTTCATTCAAGTTTTTTTTTTTTTTTTTTAATAGTTGAACAGCATTTCATGCAATTCTTCAATAACTACCAAATCTAGTTTTAATTTTGGAAGTAATAATTTCTGTTTCTCATGTTTTTTTCTTGGTAAGACCCTGGACACTAAGAACAGGGGACCTAAATGGATGTCTTCCTGCTTCCTAAACCTTACTGTTTGTGTTTTTCTTTAGCAAATAGCTCATCATCTCTGATCTTGGTTTCCTTATATGTATATTGGGTATATTTATCTCATAAAGTGAGGTTGGAAGGATCACATTAGATAGTGGATATGAAAATACTAGTCTTTTTCATTAATCCACCAGGTATATGTTAGAGCCAACAGTACTGCCTTGGGAGATCCCAGTTGTTAAATTTTCAGTGTATGTGTTTACACTACAGAGATAATTAAATGCTACAAATTTAGAACTTGATTAATTGTTTTGTTGGTTGTTTAGACTTAAAGTTGTGGAGAAAATGCTAATACAAATTAAATTTAACTATATCCTAAGTATTTCGGAGAGTTGATTGGTAAATTTATCAATAAATATGTATTATGTATGTGTATATATATGTGTTCCATATACATATGTGTTTGTGTATATGTGTGTGTATGTATATACATTTTTTTTTCAAACCAGGGTTTGATAATTGCTGATTTCATGATAGTTTGAGGCCTAGAAATTAAATTTCTTCTTCATCTCTCCTTCTTTTCATTGTTTTCCTTTGATAGAATGACATTTTGTTTCTCCAAATGAATTTTGTTATTCTATCTATTTCTGTAAAGTATCCCTTTGGTAGTTTGATATAGCATTAAAAATATAGATTAACTTTAATATTGTCATTTTTATTACATTGTTACAACTCAATTGAGCATTGCACATTTCTCCAGCTATATTTAGTCTTTATTTTTTTAAGGATTATGTTGTAATTAAATCTATATGAGGATGGGTGCTTTGACAGATTTGTTCCCAAATATTTTGTGTATTTTGTAATTATTTTGAATGGTATTTACTTTTTTATTGATATAGATATAGAAATATATCATGTCATCAGCAAATAAGGACAAATGCCCACTTTTATGTTATTACAATATTAAATAAAAGTCAGGGATTTATTAACTTACCGTGTGCCAGGCAATTATGCTAAATATAGGAGGATACAAATCAGTTCCTTTTATCAAGAAACTTATATATTAATGGAGGGAAAACAAAAATAAACTAAAATTTTTGAATGGGAAGAGAGAATGTACTTGACCAGAGAAGAATGAAAGAGGGAAAGCTGCTGGCCTAGGCTAACCAGAGAAAGGAGATATAGAGTTCAAAAGCATCTTTCAGGGTGAGAAAGCTACTAGATAAAGGAAGAAGTCTGTGGAGTCTGGAGTAGAACCTAGGAAGGAATGGAATGAAAGAGAGAATATTTTATATTTCTTTTGTTTTATTATTAGCTTTCTAAAATTCTGCCATATGATAGTGGGAGAGTGAGCATCTTTGCTTTATTCATGTTTTTAATGAGAAAACTTTTTAAGTGTTTCTTCATTGCATATGATACGTGGTTTTGATTTTAGGTAGATATTAAGAGATTTCTAAAAAGTAGGTTTCACAATATAGCATTTTCACTCTGTTGTTGTTTGCTTGCATTTTGTTTTCTTTCTCAGGTTTTTTTTTTTCCCCCTTCTTGATCCAATTTTTCTTGTGAAGCAAGATAACTGTATAAATATGTGTACATATATTGGATTTAATATATATTTTTAACATATTTAACATATATTGGACTACCTGCCATCTAGGGGAGAGGTGGGGGGAAGAAGGGGAAAATTTGGAACAGAAGGTTTTGCAAGGGTTAATGTTGAAAAATTACCCATGCATATGTTTTGTAAATAAAAAGCTTTAACAAAATAAAAAAAAGGAAAGGTTAAAAAAAAAATTAGGTCTCCCTATGCCTATAATGTGTAGTTTTATTGTTTGCTTATTTAATTAGCATAAAGGAGTGTGGTGATTTGTCATAGGTCTTTTCTACACGGATTAATATAATAATGTAGTGTGGGATGATTGGATTCTTCTATGAAGCCACTTGGACCAGGATGTTTTTTTTCTGTGATAGTCTCTTTTATATTAAGTTGATCCCTTCAGGTCAGTTGCTCAGGATCATCAGCTACTTATTGTCTGAGGCTGGATTTGAATTAAGGCTTCCTTAATCCGGGTCTAGTTCTATCTAGTGAGTCATTTAGATGCTGCCAGTTGCTTCACAGATATTTTTTTTTCCCCCCTAATATGGAATGATTTAAACTCTCTGGTCTTTTTTTTTTTTTTTTTTTTTAAGTTATTGAAGGTATTTATCTATTTAGTTGTGTTTTCAGTTTTGTTCACGTTACCACATGTAGAAATTCTGAAAATCTTTTTTAAGGTTTCAGGTTTTGTCCCTTTGACTTAATCTGTTTGCTATTTTGTTAATTGGATTTTTTTGCTTTCTTAAATCAAGCTGACCTTATAAGGGTTTATCAATTTTATTAGTTTTTTCAAAGAACCAGCTTTTAGTTTCATTAACCATTTCTTTAGATTTTTTTCCTTGTTTCTCTTTGTCTTTTTATCTCTAAATTTTAATAGTCATTTTGTGCTTACATTAGGTTTCTTTTGTTGTATTTTTAATTTTAAAAAATGCATACATACTTCGTTAATTCTTTTCTATTTTGTTGATGAATGTTAATAAGGATATAATTTTCTTTCATGTACTGCTTTGCAAAAATTTTGATTATGTTGTTTCATCATCATCATTTACTTATACATAATTATTGTATTTTTATTTTTCCATTGAGATCATTTAGAAGTTCATTTTTAAGACTCCTTTCTGTCAATAAACATTTGTTAAGCAACATACTGTATGCCAGAGACTGTGTTAGTTGCTAGGGATAAAAAAAAAAAAAAATAGGCAAAAGACAGTCTTTGCTTTCCAGGAGTTCAGAATCTAATGGGGGAAACCACAAGCAAATAAATGTGTACAAACAAGCTATCTACAAAATAAATAGAGAATAATAGAAGGAAGGCCCAAGAGTTGAGGGGGAGAGGAAAGGCTTCCTTTGAAATAAGAGATTTTAGTTTAGACTTAAAAGAAGCCAAGAGGTAGATGTTAGGAAATGCCTGGAGAAGAGAATTGAAGGATCTTGTTTCTGGATAAGCCAGGAGACCAGCATCATTGGTTGGGGAAAATATGTGATGGAGGCTAATGTATAAGTGGGATAGAAAGGTAGGACTACCCTAGATTATAAAAGTTTTGAATGCAAAACAGTTTTTGTATTTGACTCTGAAACCACTAATAAGCTATTGGAGTTTATTAAATAGAGTGGAAGATATGATCACACCTCTTTAGAAAAATCACTTTGATGGACAATGAGAAAGGAATTGGGTGGGGAGAAACAGAAGTGGTAAAACCATGAGGTTACTGTGATAATCCAGGTATGAGGCAATCTAGGTGTGAGGCCCTGGCTAAAGTGATAGGAGTCTATTTTTTTAAAATTATATTTCTGCCTTTTAGCATTGGTTTGCATTATCTCTTTACCGGAATAAGTAGTCAGTTTTCAAGTTTCATATGGTGCTAAGAAACATGAATATCAAGATCCAATTTTAAAATGTCACAAGTTTTTTTAACTTTAGTTTCTTGAGCAAATTGTTCAATTCAGTACTTTCCTTTTTTTTTTTTTTTTTTAAAGTTAATTGGAAACTCAGAAAGGAATAAACTCTCCCACTGTACTGCTATCTATGTCTTTTTGTAATTTTGTTAAGTTTTCCTTTATAAATTTAGATGTTAAGGCATCCCTCCCCTATCTTCTTTACATTTGCTTCCTCCTCCACCTATTTCTCCCTCCCACTCCTTATTTATTGATTTTGGAGGGTGCTATAACTTTCATGATACATATATAGTATTGTCCACTTAACCCATTCTGATAATGACTAAGTTTTCAGAACTATAAGCCTTCCTCCTCCTCCTATGTCAATTCTTCCTCTGTACCTCATTTGCATAACATAGTTACTATTTCTACCTTTTTCTAGACAGTTTTGCTTTTTAGTCAGATCAGACTCAATCTGCCCCAGTCTTTCTTTTGAGCTACCCAATTACTGATGTCAACGTTAAAACTTACATTATCATGTTTAAAAAAAAAAAAAAGGACAAAACAATTTGTTCATATTGTTCCTTGAAAAAAATGTTAAATTTTCTGTTAAAAAAATTTCTGTTAGATTGAGAGAAAGTCCTGAAAATCTGCACATTCATTAAATGTCCCCTTTTACATTCAACTCTGGATAATTTTGCTGGATATGATATTTTTAGCCACAGGTCTGGTTCTTTTGATTGCTAGTATGTATGATTTCTTTTTTTTTTTTTTTTTTTTTTTTTTCCTGAGGCTGGGGTTAAGTGACTTGCCCGGGGTCTTAGCTAGGAAGTGTTAAGTGTCCGAGACCAGATTTGAATTCGGGGCCTCCTGAATTCAGGGCTGGTGCTCTATCCACTGTGCCATCTAGCTGCCCCTAGCTGCCCCTAGTATGTATGATTTTAAGACTTGCAGTCTTTTATTGTGGCTGCTGCTAAGTCCTGTACAATTCTAATTGTAGTTCCAATATATTTGAATTGTTATTTTCTTGTTTCTGGCAGAATTTTCCCTTTGATCTGGGAGTTTCAAAATTTGGCAATAGTATTCTTTTGTTTTTTTTTTTTTGCAAAGGATCCCTTTGATGCCATGATTGGTGGATTTTTTTCTATTTCTACTTTCCCCTCATGTTCTACCAATTTTCAGATGGTCTAATTATTCTTACATTTTTTCTTTTTAATTTATTCTCCAGATCTATTATTTGCTTCTTTAAGACTCTATTTCCTTTTCTAATTGATTAGCTTTTTTCCATGATTTTCATTTATTTATTTTAGTTTTTTCCTCAATCTCATTTGATTTTTTTTTTTATTTTTATTTTCCTCAGTTACATGTAGAAACAACTTTTTTGGGGGGATTATACATGTACATTAATTTTTTTTTTTTACATATTTCCTTGTGAATCATGTTGGGAGAGAGATCAGAACAAAAAAAATATCATAAGGAAAAAAAGTGAACATAGTTCCATAATTCTCTCTCTGTATATGGATGGTGTTTTCTATTCAAAGTTTACTGGGGTTGCTTTGGATCACTGAATCACTGTGAAGAAGTAAGTCCATCATAGTTGATCATTGCACAATCTTGCTGTTTTTATGTACAATATTTTCCTTGTTCAGCTTGTTTCATTCAGCATTAATTTAGGTAAATCTTTCCAGGCCTTTCTGAAATCATCCTGCTCATCATTTTTTATAGAATAATAATATTCCATTACTTTCATAGAACATAATTTATTCAGCCATTCCCCAATTAATGGACACTTATTCATTTTCCAATTCTTTGCCACAACAATATGTTGGTCCTTTTCCCTCTTTTTTGATGTCTTTGGGATATAGACCTAGTAGTAGCACTACTGCATCAAAGGATATGTACAGTTTTATAGTTCTTTGGGCTAGTTCCAAATTGCTCTCTAGAATGGTTGGATCATTTCACTGTTCCACCAACAATGAAGTTGCAGTTTTCCCCACATCCCCACTAACATTTTATTATTTTTCCTGTCATCTTGGCCAATCGGAGAGGTATAGGTAGTATTTCAAATTTGTTTGAATTTGAATTCCTCTACTAGTAATTTATAGCTTTTTTATATGACTATAAGTGACTTTATCTGAAAATTGTCTTTATATTCTTTGACCATTTATCAGTTAGGAAATAATTTATATTCTTATAAATTTGACTCAGTTTTTTATATATTTTAGAAATGAAGCTTTTATGAGAAACACTTACTATAAACATTTTATCCCAGCTTTCTTCTTCCCTTCTAATCTTGGCTGCATTGATTTTGTTTGTGCAAAACCTCTTTAATTTGATGCCATCAAAGTTGTATTTTTTTATTTTTTATTTTGCATTTTATAATATTCTTCTTTAGCCATATATTCTTTCCTTCTCCAAAGATCTGAGAGGTAAACTATCTGTTGCTGTCCTTTGGCTTCTGGAATATGGTATTCCAGGCTCTTCTAGCCTTCATTGTAAAAGCTGTCAGATCTTGAGTAATCCTGACTGTGGCTCCTTGATAATTGAATTGTTTCTTGTTGTTATTGGGTTGTTGTTGGGTTTTTTTGTTTTTCTTTCTGGCAGCTTGCAGTATTTTTATCTTGAGATTATAGTTGTGTGGAATGTTCTTGGTGGTTTTTTGGAGGTCTTGGAGGCAGTCTTCTTTTCAGCAGAGTAGTCACCTCAAGAATAGCCAGGTGTTAAATTCCAAAAGTCTTTATTGTCTCCTTCATCTGGTGCTTAATTAACTTTCTGGTGGCCTTCCCTCGGGACTTGGTTTCAGTGGAGAAAATGCAGGAGGATAGGTGTGAGATGAAGTGAGTCTTGAGTCCAAGGATTTGTGCTTCAGCCTCCAGCCACCACAAAGGTGGATGATGGAATGAATCTTTCTCTGCTCCCTTGGTTGAGTTTGTCTCAGCTTATATGCTCTACAATGAGTATAAACCAATCATATCACTAGGAAACCATTATTTGTTGTAAGATTAAATCAATCACACTGAACTTAGAGAATTATAAAGCACCATGCTAAACTAGATAACCATTGTCTCATCAATTCCACTGACTTAACATATTGTAAGAATGCTCATTTCGAGTTCTGGCCCATAACAGTTCTAGAGTTTTACAATAATGTTTTTGGTGGGGTTTTTTTGGTTTTTCTTGTGGGGTATCTGGAGATAGGTGTTTGATGGATTCTTTCAATGACTATTTTGCCTTATTGTTCTAGCATATCAGGGCAGATTTCCTTGCTGTTCACTTGAAATGTGTTATCTAGGACTCTTTGGTCATGGTCTTCAGGTAAACCAATAATTTTAAAATCATCTCTTCTGGATCTATTTTCCAGGTCAGCTCTTTTTTCCAGTGAGGAATTTTACATTTTCTTTTATTTTTAAAATTTTTTCTAGTCTGTTTTGACTAATTTCTTGGTAAGTCATGAGACTTAGAGAGTCATCAGCTTCCATTTGCCAGGTTCTAGTTTTTAACATATGATTTTCTTCAGTTAACTTGTATATCTCTTTTTCCATTTGATTAATTCTACTTTTCAAAGTGTTTTCTTCTCTTGTTTGCATTTGGCCAATTGAATTTTTTTTTTGCCCTAATTCTTTTTTTTTTTTTTTTTTTAATAGCTTTTTATTGACAAACATATGCATGGGTGATTTTTCAACATTGTCCCTTGCAATCAGTTCTGTTCTATTTTTTCCCTTCCTTCCCTCCACCCCCTCCCCTAGATGGCAGGCAGTCTCATACATGTTAAACATGTTAAAGTGTATCTTAAATACAATATATGTGTACATATTTGTACAGTTCTCTTGTTGCACAAGAAAAATCGGATTCAGAAAGGTAAAAATAATCTGGGAAGAAAAACAAACATGCAAGCAGTCCACATTCATTTCCCAGTGTTCTTTCTCTGAGTATATCTGGTTCTGTTCATCATTGATCACTTGGAACTGAATTGGATCTTTTCATTGCCGAAGATATTCACTTCCATCAGAATTGATCCTCATATAGTATTGAAGTGTATAATGATCTCCTGGTTCTGCTCATTTCACTTAGCATTAGTTCATGTCTCTTCAAGCCTCTCTGTATTCATCCTTCTGGTCATTTCTTACAGAACAATAATATTCCATAACATTCACATACCACATTTTACCCAGCCATTCTCTAATTGATGGGCATCCATTCATTTTCCAGTTTCTGGCCACTACAAAAAGGGCTGCCACAAATATTTTTGCAATACAGTTCCCTTTCCCTTTAATATCTCTTTGGGATATAAGCTCAGTAGAAACACTGCTGCATCAAAGGGTATGCACAGTTTGATAACTTTTTGAGGATAGTTCTAAATTGCTCTCCAGAATAGTTGGATCCGTTCACAACTCCACCAACAATGTACCAGTGTCCCAGTTTTCCCACATCCCCTCCAACATTCATCATTATCTATTCCTGTCATCTCAGCCAATCTGACAGGTGTAGTGGTGGCCAATTGTATTTTTAAGGAATTGTTTTCTTCAGTCAATTTTTGTTCTTCCTTTTCCAAGATAATTGGCTTTCTCTTGCATATTGTTTCTTTTCCCATTTTTTCTTCTACTTCTTTTATTCACTTTTTAAAATCTTTTATGAGTGCTTCCAAGAAGGCTCTTTGGGCTTGAGACCAATTCATATCACCCTTTGAGATTTCCCATGTTGGCATTTTATTCCGAGTTTGTGTTTTTATTCTCCCTGTAACTATAGTAGCTTTCTGTAGGTAAAAGTTCTTTTGTGTTTCCTGCTCATTCTCTTTCTTTTTCCTATTTTGTGACTTTAGAGGTCAAATTCTGCTCCTGGAGTGCAGGGGACACTGTCCCAAGCTTCTTGTGCTGTTCTTAGCCTTGAGTTTGATCACAGCATCTTGCTTACATTGGGTAGTCTGGCTTGCTTTGTCTAGGAAGTAGACTGTTTCCCAGGCTTCTGAACTGGGACTGGAGAGCTGCCTCATTGTCACTATGCTAATGAACTAGCACCTATGATCTCAGTTGCTGGTCAGAAGCTGTGATTAAGACTCTTCCCCTGGCTTTTCTGAACCATCTGAGCTGAATTAAACACTCCTTTCACCCCAGTAAGACTGATCTTTCTTGAAGTCCTTCCCAATCATCATGAGCTAGAGAATAGTTTAATTCCATCAGATTGTTTCAGATGCTTGGTTTCATATGGTTTTCAAAGGAAACTGGGAAAGCTTGAGGAGCTTCCCGCCTCCATCTCAACATCTTGCGCCTTCACTCTACCATCATGACTCTGCCCCTTTAATATCTCTCATTTGATTTTTAAAGTCTTTTTGAGTTCTATACATTCTCTCTGGGCAGGGAGCTATTTAATGTTAGTCTTTGAGATAAAAAATTTTTTTGTTTGTTTAGTTTTTTTGGTACTTTACCATCCTCCTCTGAAGATGAACCCTCATTTTCCCTATTCCCATTATAGGGAATCGTTTCTATAGTTGTTTTTTTTTCTTTTCCTATTCATTTTTTAAAAATGAGAAGTATTAACTTAAGCACCTCTAATTGTGTGGGGGGGTAGAGTTAAGAGGGGAGGATGTGAATGGGATGGTGCCCCTAGCTTCACTTCAGCTTTCCACTCTGACTTGAAACTCCAAAAGTTCCTCCCCTCCTGCAAGTGCCTGCAGCCAGCAGCTTCCCTGCCCCATTAGTTCAGTACTCACCAATTTGTGTACTGGTTCCTTCTCACTTAGGGCAATCTCTGCTGCACTGTTGGTCTGGCCTTCTTGATAATTTGAGGTTTCCTCAGTCTTCCTGCATTCAGACTCTTAACTCCTCAGGCTGTCTAGGAGGTAAAACTTTCTGTGGTTCCTGCTTCAACCAACCCCAGTCATCCCTAGAGATTCCCATTTGCTTTTTATAGAGAGTTAGCTTGCAGGTGTTTGTGCTTCACAGGGTTAATCCCCAGCCTGAGTTCTTTGGGTCTTCTTGGGTTGTCTCAGGAGGACTCCTGTTCTGCCCCAATTCTTCTTGGTTTTTCACTAGTCTATGTTCACCCCTAGGTATTTTGTCTCTTTCTCTTATTACAGAAGTTATTTTCTCTTCATCATTTACTTTTGGTTTGACTAGGGATGCATCCTATTTTCACAGTGAGAGAATTAAATTAATTCCACTTTATGTCATTGCTGACAATTTGTATAGTTGTTAAATTTTATGTCCCTGAGCTTAGTTTAGTAGGATTTTTTTCTCTAAATCTGTTATTTTAAGGAAACCAGTTATTGTATCTCTAAATGGCTTGTTTGCAGAATGCAGATTGATATAATTCCCACTCACTGTAATGTCCAAAATCTAAAAATAACCTTTGTGAACCTCATTTCAGGATCCTTGTGCCTACTAAAGAACCTTGGTACTGATTTGTTTTACAACTGCATGCCTTAACAATAAATTGCATTCCTTGGACTTTGTTTCCTCAGTTTATTTCATTTCACTCATAAAACCATCTAACTTGTCTTCTCATTCTTGAGAATGAGAAAAACCTTAAGATTCACTTGTAGGTACACTTTGAATTATGGCTCATGGTGTTTCAAAAAGCCTGTTTTGCCTTGTTCATTCTTTTCTCCTTCTATACTTTTAGTATAGAATACTAAATGAGAATAAAAGTACCAAATCTCTTGCTATTTTACTGGTGATAGATTTTTAGCACCATAACTCTGTCTCTTTCTCTTTCCAGTCCCTCTCACCATCCAACCACAACCATAGGATAATTTATTTAATTTTGTTTGTGTCTTGGTGGTTGTATTTGTGTGCCTTTGTTGTATGTCTGATATTTTGGGTATTTGCATAGCAAATAACCCATATTATGTCTTGTTTAATTCATAACAATATTTCATATCTCTTTTACTGACCATCTTTTCTGTTGATAAGTAAATTTAGATTTGTTGAATTTCATCTTGAGTTCATTTCCTCTTCAACATGTTTCATTCCCTTCTACAATTTCTGGTAGGGGCAAAACAATCTTGCACTGTTCAGATTTCCTTTATATTTGAAGGTCTTTCTTCTGGTAGATTGCAACTTTTGTTGTCATTGAGATTGAGATTGTTAACTAAAACCATTGTATATCTTGAGACTTGGCAGCATATGGTGTTTCTGAAGATGATCTGTAGATTATTTTTAGTGGCACTTGTTTTCTTAAGAAATTTTAAATATTTTTGTACTTCTTTCATTTTGGTGTTCATGGTTTTTTTCTTGTGTTCTTCTCAAAAAACCTCAAATCCATAAGTTGTCTCAGTATATCTTTAGAGATTATATTTTGTGTTTTGTATAGAAATATTTTCTTTTACAGCTTTCTTCTTTGAGGCCTCAGTAATCTCAACCTCTTTTCATACTGAGTGGATAATTTACTTCTCACAGTGCTCAACTAACTTTTGGTTAGACAAAACTGGTCTCAGCTGGATGCTAGTTCCTACACACATACTCATTCTGTCTCTCTTTATTCTTTAGTTCTCTGATGGAGCACAGCTGTGCTACAGCGAGAACACTATTGTTTCATGCAGAGAAAGCTTCTGCTTTTGTTACATTATATTTTATGTTATGTTATGTTTTATCTATTTTTGCTGCGTGGGATTGAGGGGTGCAGGACAATTGTTCTGTTGCATGGTTTGGATTCTATAGGCCTGCCAGAACATGGGAACTCGAGATATTTGAGATCTGAGATTTAATTATATCTGCTGTTAGCTTATTAGATTGCAACCTCAACAGGTTTCTTTGTGGCTTCTTAGATCATGGGAAACAGTGTGATTGCTTTATTTCTTGCATATAATTTTACTGTAGAGAGGTTTAAAAGGTCATTAATATTAGAGAAAATGTCTAGTACTCCATCTTGTGGATGCTAATTAAATTTTCATTACAAAACTACTTTCTTTTCTTTTTCTTAAGGTTATCACCTAAGTAATTGAATGTCATCCTTTTTTTTTTTTCTTTTTTGCAATTTCAATTTTTAAAATTTTCTAATATTTACTTAAATATTTTTCTTTAGGAAACTGATATTGATGATAAATATGGAGATTTGGATTCCAGAACTGATTCTGACATTCCAGAAGTTCCACCATCCTCAGACAGAACCCCTGAAGTGCTTAAGAAAGCTCTGTCTGGTTTATCTGCAAGGTATGATTGAATAAATGTTTAATACTAATGTATTTCATTGACTCTTTGGTTCATATAACAGACATTTTTCTGCAAAAGGTATTTTGCACATGGTTATAATCCTAACTTTAATATGATTCATCTTTTGAACAAATCAATCAGTTATTGCAATTCAAATCATTGAGTTGATGTGAAAATATTTTCTATCTTCCTTTTCCTCTCCTCTTTCCTTTTGCCCCTTTATCTTAGGACTGAACTTCAGAGAGGTTTGGCTGTATTGCCTAAGTTCATATTAAAAAAGATTGATGGCCAAAATTCATATGTCTTTTAAAAATTTTAAGATCAGATAATTTTTTAAGAATATGCTTTTTCATCAAAATCATAATTTTGTGACTTTGCCTCATATCCTTACTAGTGTAAAAAAAAAAAAATATATATATATATATATATATAAAGAAAATTAACCAGTCTTTGACAGATCTGCTCAGCTAGAAGTTGTTTTGTGTCCTGCTTCAGTGTTGTTCCTCTACATTTAATATTGACCCGTGCACATTATTCAGAGTTATACTGTCTTATAAAGTTATTTTCCTTTATATTGTTGTGGATATTACATGAATTATTTTTTGTTTTTGTTTATGTTTTGTATCAGGAAGACATGTCTTCCCGAATTTCTATAAGCTTTCATTTTAAAATTTTAAATATTTTAATTTAAAACTCAACTTATGGACAAATCTGAGATACCACTACACACCTGTCAGATTGGCTAAAATGACAGGAACAAATAATGATGAATGTTGGAGGGGATGTGGGAAAACTGGGACACTGATACATTGTTGGTGGAGTTCTGAAAGAATCCAGCCATTCTGGAGAGCAATCTGGAATTATGTCCAAAAAGTTATCAAACTGTGCATATCTTTGATCCAGCAGTGCTGCTATTGGGCTTATATCCCAAAGAAATACTAAAGAAGGAAAAGGGACCTGTATGTGCCAAAATGTTTGTGGCAGCCCTTTTCATAGTGGCTAGAAGCTGGAAGATGAATGGATGTCCATCAATTGGAGAATGGTTGGGTAAATTATGGTATATGAAGGTTATGGAATATTATTGCTCTGTAAGAAATGACCAGCAGGATGAATTCAGAAAGGCCTGGAGAAACTTGCATGAATTGATGTTGAGTGAAATGAGCAGAACCAGAAGATCACTATAGACTTCAGGAACAATACTGTATGAAGATGTATTCTGATGGAAGTGGATATCTTCAACATAAAGAAGATCCAACTCACTTCCAGTTGATCAATGATGGACAGAAACAACTACACCCAGAGAAGGAACACTGGGAAGTGAATGTAAACTGTTAGCACTACTGTCTATCTCCCAGGTTACTTATACCTTCAGAATCTAATACTTAATGTGCAACAAGAAAATGGTATTTACACACATATATTGTATCTAGGTTATATTGTAACACATGTAAAATGTATGGGATTGCCTGTCATCTAGAGGAGGGAGTAGAGGGAGGGAGGGGATAATTTGGAAAAATGAATACAAGGGATAATATAAAAAAAAATTACTCATGCATATATATACTGTGAAAAAAAATTTAAAAAAAAAATGATTTCTCTGCCACAACTCCTGCACTAATTCAGCCTTTGTATTCTTGCATAATAAAGGCTGACTTCCCAGTGCCGATAATAAACCTCTTTTTTTCAGTCTAAAAAAAAAAAAACCAAAAAAACAAACAAACCTCAACTTATGACACTTTAGTCCTTCTAAAGTTACCAGTCAGTTTCAGCTCAATTACTACTTCATTTTGGGTCCAAGAAATTGGTCAAGTATTTGAATGCTTCCACGTATAGTTATTTTTTTATATTTTCCCCCTATGGCTTACTGTCAGTTCCTTTCAAATAAATTCATATGTTAAACTCATATATTAAATTTTCATTATTCTTTTTTTTTTAATATCTTTTTATTTTCAAAATATGTGCAAAGATAGTTGTCAACCTTCATACTTGCAACACCTTGTACTCCAAATTTTTCTCCCTGGTTTCCCGCCACTATCTCCCCTAAATAGCAAGTAATCCAATATATGTGTTAAACATGTACAATTCTTCTATACGTAGTCTCATATTTATCATGCTGCACAAGAAAAATCAGATGAAAAAATGAGAAAGAAAGCAAAAAGCAAGAAAACGACAACATAAAAAGATGAAAATACTATTTTGTGATCCACATTCAATCCCCACAATTCTCTTTCTGGATGGCTCTCTCCATCACAAATCTATTAGAATTGATCTGAATCACCTCTTTGTTGAAAAGAGCCATACCCATCAGAATTTTTCATCGCACTATCTTCTTGTTTTTGTATACTATGTTCTCTCAGGTTTAGTCACTTCATTTAGCATTAGTTTATATAAGTCTTTCCAGGCCTCTCTGAAATCATCCTGCTGATCATTTCTTATAAAAAATAATATTTCATAATATTCATATACCATAACTTATTCATTCATTCTCCAGCTGAGGGGCATCCACTCAGCTTCCAGTTCTTTGCCACTACAAAAAGGACCGCTACAAACATTTTTGCACATATGAGCTATTTCACCCCCTTTTTAAAAATATAGACGCAGTAGTGACATTGCTGGATCAATGAGTATACACAGTTTCATAGCCCTTATTTTCATTATTTTTTCAATAGTTCTCCCATATATACTTCTGATATTGAAAGTAGTATTGTCAAAATTGCCTATCAGATAAATGACAAGGGATTTGGGAAGTGGGGGGAGAGAAGCAATACAGTATCTACGCATGCTGCTGCCACTTCTCGGACCCATGACATATTGAAATAATAAGTGTTTTTTTTTTTTTTTTTTTTTAAATAAAAAAGGTCAGACCAAGGGTATTTGCTTTCTCTCCCTTTTCCTCCATAAAAAGGAAAACCAGCTATTACTCTTTAAGATAATTTCATTAAGGGGGAGAAAAAGGAACATTTATATTCCTTTTATTTAAGAATACTGATTATTGGGAGAACCACCAGTTGTCAAAGGATGGCAATGAGAAAGGGAAAGCTGAACTAGTTTCTTTCTACTTTATAAAATAGGGAAGCCAGGGCTCTTGGAAGCCTTGGTCTTTAATTTTCTCCTCCTCCCATCTCTCCTTCCCTCTCCCCCTTCCACTTAGTAATTTGATTAGTCATTTAAATCATCAGCTTTAGTCCATTTTTTTGAAGTTATATTTTCTTTTTAAAAAAATTAATAACTTTTGGGTTTACATCACCTAAATTTTTTATACACCTCTCAAAAGATTTTCTTAAAGAAAAATAAATAGGAAAAATTCAGCTAAATCCATTTTAAATACTTTTGAAAAAAACACCTTGGAAATATATTCAGTGTTCCATACTTGTCAGCCTTCTCTGCAAAGGCTTCTGGAGATGGTATTTTTAAATCTTTGATCTGGAGTTGTGCTTTTTCTTTGTATCTTTACAACATTCATTTTCATTTTTTTTTTTTGGGGGGGGTGGTCAATTTACATTATGCATATTGTTTTGTGTCTCTGTTTCATTTTGTTCATGTCAATCTATGCTTCTATTTCATCCTATTTGTCATTTCTTATAGCACAGTAATATGATGCTACTTTCTTCTACCACAATTTGTTTAACCATTCCCCAGTTGGTGGGCATCTACTTTGATTCCAGATCTTTGTTACTACAAAAAGTGCTAGATGGTCTTTTTTAAATAGAAAAAATAGGTATTCTTCCTGTGTAGTGGTAGGTTCTGCTTAGATTCATCCTCACTGTTTCTTTCTTTTTTTTTTTTTTTGCCATGCCATGCCTTTTTTTAAAATAGCTTTTTATTTTCAAAATATATGCAAAGATAGTTTTCTACATTTACCCTTGCAGTACCTTGTGTTCCTAATTTTTATCCCTCCTTCCTTAGACAGCAAGCAATCCAATACACATTAAAATGTGCAATTCTTCTAAACATATTTCTACATTTATAATGCATCATAAGAAAAATCAGATCAGAAAGTAAAAAAAAAAGAAAATGAGAGAACAAGAAAACACAAGCAAACAACAAAAATGTGAAATTTGTTTGTTTGTTGAGTCATGCAGATGACTCTCTCCATCAGATGTCTATTGGAATTGCTCTGAAATCACCTCATTGTTGAAAAGAACCAAATCCATCATAATTGATCATCACATAATCATGTTCTCTTGATAAACACTGTTCTCTTCATTCTGCTCTCTTCACTTAGCATCAGTTCATGCTAGTCTCATCAGGCCTTTCTGAAATCATCCTGCTGATGGTTTCTTAATATTCCGTTAGATTCATATACCTTAACTTATTTAGCCATTCCCCAACTGAGTATCCATTTAATTTCCAGTTCCTTACCAAAGAAACTACAAATATTTTAGCACATATAGGACCTTTTCCCTTTTTTATGATGTCTTTGGTATACAGATCCACTGCTGAATTAAGGAGTATATACTTTGGGCATAGTTCCTAGTTGCTATTTGGATCAGTTCACAACTCTACCAACAATTTATTAGTGCCTCAGTTTCTCCACATCTCCTACAACATTTATCCATTATTTTTTCCTGTCATCTTAGTCAATCTGAAAGGTATGAAGTGGTACCTCAGAATTGTCTTAATTTGTATTTCTCTAATCAGTAATTATTTAGAGCATTTTTTTTTTCATATATATCCTGCCTTCTAAGACTTGTTTTTCTTGATGGTTCAAAACAGGCAAGCAGCTTTGTTTTCTTTTTTTGACTGAAGTGGTATTACTTTTTCATTTCTGGGTGTAGCTCTAAACTCAGCATCCTCTTAGTTCAGATTTCATATTGAAATTGAGGCACTTCTAAGCCCCTGATCATTTTACAAAGGACAAGGTTTACTTTGCCCTAATATAGCAAGAATTTGCAAAAAAGATGTAGTGGAACTCTAGATACAACATGTCCAAACCCATACCCCTACTCTCCAATCTCCATTTGGATGTCTAGTCAGTCATCAAAATACAGTTTGTCTCATGGTCTCAGGTACCCATCATGTCTTGAGACTACACATACATCAGACCCTTTATGTTCCCTGACCAGGAAGCTGCATCACAGCAGCTGGGTAATGGATGGGGGAAAGAAACTGTGTCAAGAAACTACTGGTCCTCTCACCCTATATTCCTTACTTGTAGTCCTCAGACCCCCCGAACTTGGTTTTTAATCTTATTTAAGCAAGGATTAAGATTTCTAACATCAGTAGGTTTAGGCCAATAGAATATCCAGATTTAGGATTAATTACAAATTGGTGGGGTTTTCTTCTGGAGACAGTGACTACCTAATGGATAGATCCTTTCTTTAATTAGGAGATTATAGCCAATTATTCAAGATAAAGTGCTGGCCTTTAGAATCAGAAAGATCTGGATTTCCTTGTCCCTGATACTTCACAGAATACTTCACAGCTTTGTGATTCTTGACAAGCCTTTTAACCTTTACATATTCTCAGGTTACTAAGATTGATGTGTCCAGATCTGTTTGTGTTCCTTTGCTATTTGAAACTCTTGAATAGCCTAGCCTACCAAATGACATTTCAACTTCTGGTGTAAAGGCCTTTTATAATCTGCCCTGTCTTTTTGCAACATCTTTCACATATTCTTGTTTTTTTGTTTTGTTTTGTTTTTTTGAAACATAGCCTATATTCCTATCCAACTAGGCTGCTTGCCTTTCCATAAAAATACTTTTTTTGATTATATGATCTGGAGTCTTTTTTTTTTATTATAACTTTTTATTGACAGACAATATGCATGGGTAATTTTTATAATAGTTTTTATTTACCAGATATTTGCATGGGTAATTTTACAACGTTGACAATTGCCAAACCTTTTGTTCCAATTTTTCTCCTCCTTCCCCGCACCCCAGATGGCAGGTCAACCAATACATGTTAAATATGTTAGAGTATAAATTAAATACAATGTATGTATACATGATCAACTGTTTGCTGAACAAAAAGAATCGGACTTTGAAATAGTGTACATTTAGCCTGTGAAGGAAATCCAAAATGTAGGCAGACTAAATTAGAGGGATTGGAAATTCTATGTAGTGGTTCATAGTCATCTCCCAGAGTTCTTTCGCTGGGTGTAGCTGGTTCAGTTCATTACTGCTCTATTGGAACTGATTTGGTT
Organism: Sminthopsis crassicaudata; assembly: GCF_048593235.1. Classification (NCBI taxonomy): domain Eukaryota; kingdom Metazoa; phylum Chordata; class Mammalia; order Dasyuromorphia; family Dasyuridae; genus Sminthopsis; species Sminthopsis crassicaudata. Next base: position 155,199,860 of record NC_133622.1, read on the forward strand.
CATCTCATTGTTGGAGAGGGCCACGTCCATGAGAATTGATCATCATACAGTATTGTTGTTGAAGTATATAATGATCTCCTGGTCCTGCTCATTTCACTCAGCATCAGTTATGAACTGTAATCTTACATAGCAATGTAAAGCTGAGTACTTTCTAAGCTCTGGGAGAGGGAAGGTTATTAATGACTGGAAGTGTGGTGGGTTAAGGAAGCATTATGATGAATAAGGTGGCTTTTGAAATGGGCTTTAAATGATGAATTCAAATGCAACAGGTAGAGATTTTTGAGGCCCAGAGAAAATAGCATAATCAAAGACATTGAAGTAAAAAAAAAAAATGTTTAAAGTGTATATGATTGATAGTTCCAAGTATTGATTTGATGGAGGTAAAGAGTCAAAGACTGAAGAAAGTATAGTATAAAACTAATGTCAGAATGTAGAAGAACATGAGTTATAGGGAGTTTAAACACCAGGGAATCACTGAATTTTGAATATAGGAGCTAGAAGAAAGATATTTGAGACATAGTATGGATTATGGAAAAGGTAAGTGGAGGCAGTAAGAATGTAGACTACTAAAATAATTCAAATAGGTAAATAAAAATTTTATGGTGGTAGAAGAAAAGATGTGAGTGTGAAGAAAAAGGATTTATTCTATTGTGATTGTATGATTCTACATCTGCTATAAATATGGAATTTATTGGGGGGTTGGTTTTCAGAGAAGAAGTTGAGCAGATAATGTGAGACATGAGAAAAGTAATCAATAATTTTACTCAGCATCTTAATTATCAATATTAATAACCATTCTCATTTCCTAATTTCATGGTTCCTTGCTTTTCCTATTGTTGTTGGGTAGGGGTTACCATGAATGGTAATAATGAGTTTAGTAAGTACTATGGGGAATTATAAAGAATAGCTTAGATCAGAGTCCTGTCCTTGCAGAATTTAAACCAATGGTAACTGTTGATGTTTTCTTTGTAGATGGAAAAATTGGTGGATTCGTGGGATTCTTACTCTGACTATGATTTCATTATTTTTCCTGATCATCTACATGGGATCATTTATGTTGATGCTTCTTGTAAGTTTGCTAAGCACATTTTATGTATAATCTATTTTTAAACACATACACATGGTTAAAGTTATGTGAGTCAAGAGCTTCAAGGAAGGTAATTCAATACTTGTTTGAATAAAGTATTTTACTATTGTGTTACAATATTTTTAGAAATATATTGTATTTATACCCTTTTGTTTGCAGAATTGTTATGACCCCTAGACATTGAATCATACTGTTGAGAAATGAAATCAGCTGTATACTAATTAGTAATAAAGGCCTGTAGTACTGCAGGAAGAATATCTTTCTTACTGCAGCATTTTTATAATTGCACTTTGATTTTGTACAATCTATACTACTTGCCCTATGCTTTTAGATTTTGTTAGATCTGTGATCTCACTGAAATGGGTATTCCAATCAGTGGCATAGAACACACTTTATGAACACCCTCTCATCCTATTTGTGCCACTCATCTGGCACTGAGTGCTACATACTGTTGTGCCATAAGTTGACAAACATTGGGGCAACTAGGTGGTGCAGTAGATAGAGCACCATCCCCAAAGTCAGGAGGACCCCAGTTCAAATATGGTCTCAGACATTTAACACTTTCTAGCTGTGTGACTAGGCAAGCTACTTAGTCCCAATTGCCTTAGCAAAAAAAAAGAAAGAAAGAAAGAAAGAAAGAAAGAAAGAAAGAAAGAAAGAAAGAAAGAAAGAAAGAAAGAAAGAAAGAAAGAAAGAAAGAAAGAAAGAAAATCTAACATAGAAATCAAATTGATATAGGACCTGTTTTATAAGTTGAAGACTTTAGTTATCAGTGTTTAAAACAGATTGTTCCTCTAAGATCCGTTAGTGTGAAAAATAGCGAAATGCTTGGAGATGAAGACCAGCTACCATTATTAGTGCAGTTGTGTACTACTGTATACACAATTCTGTACTGCTTTTAGAATAATCATATTCTTATTTAAAATTCTTTTGGGCTTCTTTGTATAAAATGGTCATTATGCCTAATATTAAATAAGTATGTATAAACTTTTAAATAAAAAAAAGATCATATAATCTAGCATCTGAATTTTATAAGTAAAGATAGTGAGACCCATAAATGTTGTGGTATACATTCTATGGCATTCAAGCAAAGAAAACTCAGCAAGCATTTGCTACTTGGGTGCTATATGTGGAACAGTATGAGAGATATTTAAGGAAATTTAAAAGTTTTGCTATATTGGTTTTTGCCCTCATGAAGATTATATTCTGGAATATGGGTTGGCAAACAGCCATTAGGTGAAATCCTGGAAGCCACCTGTTTTGTATGGCCTGTGAGCAAAGACTGATTTTTATATTTTTAAATAAAGTTTCATTGGAATGTAGCAATGTTCATTAATTTAACGTTTGTCAGTGACTACTTTCATAATGCAAAGGCAGAGTTGAATAGTTACCACAAAGACAGTGTAATACTCTCATTGCTTCACTCTGCTACTTGACACACAGTAGGAATCAGTGAGGCAGGGAAAATCCAATAGCACTTCAAGTACCACATATATTGAACTTTTTTTTTAAATTGCCAGTACATAGCAATTATGTCAAAAACAGAAAAGGAAAAGAAAGTTTTATGATTTTTTGAACTTGGAATAGAGTTTGAAATTTTTCTGAAAAAGGCTCTCTTCAAGCACTATTATGAACACTGAGTGGCTTTGGAGATTAACTTTTGCTATAGACTTAGTGGGCAACTATGTGGTGAGAAATATGTATTCTATTCTGTGCTAAGGACTGATGCTGTTTGGTTATATAAATATATAATCTGGCTATTACATTATTGACCTATGGTAAAAATAATAGATTACATAAATTGCTTTGAAGAACCTCAGTAAACAAAGCCGAGGAAGGGCAGTAGGGGAGTGGAGGAGAAAAAGAGAGAGAGAGAAGAGAGGAGAGAGAGAGAGAGAAAGAAAGAAGAGATACTCAAAATTTTAAGTTTCTCCCATTTTTTCCAAATTAACACTCTTTTGAAGCCTACAATCTTCAGCATGTTAGAAAACTCATGGTCCAGATATAGGCAAAAAATTCTTAATTCCTCAATTCAGTTGAAACACAGAATTTAAAAATGACTTTAATGCAGAAATAAAATAAAAGGAAAAAATAATGTACATAAAATAAAAACCATTGTGAACAGGAGCTAAAATTTACCAATTTTATAAAGATGAAGAAATCTGTTCTCAGATCAGACTGAAACATTATAATCACACCCCTTTCTCAAAAGCAATCTCAGTCGTCTGGTCTATTCTCATTACATAGACAATTGCAATTCTTTCCTTGAATAAAGCTAAGTTTCTTAAATAATAGCTATAACTTCAGCCTGAACTAGGACCATTTTCTTTAAATCCAGAGAATGGTCTATTTACTCCTTAAGAAGTAATCACTTCTGTATCAAATTCCATATGAAATTGTTGGAATTTTATGAAATTACATGTATTCAGTAATACTAGTTTCTAACATAGTAAGTAGAGAATGGATACAGTGTCAGTCTCGGAATTAAAAAAACCAGAATTCAAAACCTGACTTAGATACTTAATTTAATGTGTGATCCTAAAAAGTCTCTTAACCTGTCTTGACCTCAATTTCCTCATCTTTAAAATGAGAACAATAATAGTATCCAACTCACTGGTTGCTGTTATGAGTTTCAGATGAAATAAAGAGGCAAAGTGCTACAAACCTTAAAGTATTCTATAAACACTATAGAGTATTATCTCTATTTTTGTAATCATGATTTTTTTTTGGTTTGTTTCTCATACTCGGAGGAATTTTAAAATATTGATGTTATTTCTGGTCTCACATTCTTAAGTATTACTCAGCATGATCAACTAAAATGTCTTTTAATTGCAGGTGTTGGGCATCCAAGTGAAATGCTTCCATGAAATTATTACCATAGGCTACAGAGTCTATCGTTCTTATGAGCTACCATGGTTTAGAACACTAAGCTGGTAAGTCTAAATTTTTTTTTGGAAAGACTGAATATTGTACAAATCCAGAATCTAGGAACTGACATTATCATTTAATATACATAGATTCGGACTGTGGCAAAGGATTGTCTGTGATTTGGGAGACATGAAAAGATTAGGCCAAACCCTAATTCCATAATGCTTACTAAATACTAATGATGTTTGAAATTTTCCTGGATAATAAGTTGCCTAAGATCTTACTCTGGTCCCCTAAGGCTGTGCCAACAACACAAATTCTGATAGGTCCTTTGAAATGAGAAATGATTCCATTGTGGACCTAGACAAAATACATGACTGAGGAACTGCTTAGTTGAATATAGAGAGATGTATAACCATATGATTGACCATTATGTGACAAACTTTGTCATTCACAACCAGTGACAAAGATTGTCTAAGGAATGACATGGATTGTGATTTACATTGATTGAGGAAATTTATCCACACTGCTGAAATCTTCATCTTTGTTGATGAAATGTAGTTATGAAGCAATTCCTGTAATTCAGAATGATATATTGATATCCAAAATGTTGTATATAGTGTTCACCGAGTTAAGTATGCTCATAAGAATATTGAACTTTTAAACTTGAGACACATAAGAATTTTCTTAATTATTATTATATTATCATTGTTCACCTGGATTCAAAATAATAAGATATTCTTAACCCTCACATTTTCTAGTTGAATAAGTTTTATGAAAGAAAGAATAGCTTGATCAATCTTTTAATAAAAAAAGAAAAGAAAAGCCAATAGCAAATTTGAAGAGATTGATTTTTAACTCTGGAATGTGGAAATCCAAAAAAGTAGTCATTGGGACTTTGGCCAGTTTGATAACCTAGCATCTTTATGTATCTGATCTTCTATTAGGACAGTCTGGCCAGAGTGTAAGGACAAGCACCAAGATAAATAAACCTGAAGTCTGTCTTCTAAGTGCATTAATACAATTCTAGTTAATCTTTTTAAAAGCAAATATCACTGGTAAAAAAAAGTTAGGTACCCTTTTGTGGAATAATTCTAGTCTATTACAGCTAGCAGAGATATGTGTGATATAGTTCCTTCTACCTCCCTTTCCTTGGTTTTTCTTTATTTCTTGCCTCCCAAGTTCATGAAAACTATGCCTACATAGTACACAGTCCCTGGCAGGTTCTGTCATGTTGATTTCAACAATAGACAATACTCTGGAGTTCTAACCTAGCTAAGCACAGAAAGGTTCATCTTATCATTTCTTGGGCCACGACAACTGATAAAAGGAAGAAAAATACCAAATGGCTTTCAATGCTGTGTGGCCCTTTTCAGCTTCTAGAATTAATAGTGATGGGAAAGGAGGCAAGGGTACCCACAAATGAGAGTTTATAAGTAGAGTACTGCCAGTACTTTACAGTGAGATCCTTATCTAATGATCAATGAAAAGACATAACTGCTAGAGGATCTGGATCTTATGAGACTTGGTAATTTCACCATAAAAACAAAAGGAAGCTGCAGTTTAAGAGAAAGATTCTTCAAAGATTCCTATGGAAAAGCTAGCAGAGTTGGTTTTATCATATGCCTCAAGGCAACAAGAAACAACCATTTTATGGGGCATTTGATTAATCTTGTATTTCATTGCTTATGATAAGTATTTATAGCAACAGCAACAACAAAAGAACACTGAAAATAATTGCAGCTTACTCACAAATGAATTGCAGAGAATGAAAGGGTGAAGGATTCATTGGAGCCTTGCAAACTAAGGCAACATACTCACAGACTTAAGTGCAAAGATGGAAATAGGTAAGAATAGTGCAAAGTGTTGGAAAATGTGGAACCTGGAATAAGGAACAAAGAAATGTCAAATACTTATAGAATAGCCAGAATTCACAAGCTTCTACATCATGAACGCTTTCTTTGAAAAAAATTCAGAATGTTTTGGAAATGGCAAGCAAGTAAAATAACAAAAAATGATTATATTTTAACAGGATACAACTTGTCAATATGGGAATCATTCCAGAATGAATTGCTTAACATAGAGAGCCAGATTCTTAGAACTAAAATTAAAATGAACATAAATTAGAAAACAAAATAAAAGATAGGACATAGAGTTAAAGCAACTGCAGCCTAATCTACTTGAATTAGTACATTTTAAGACTAAAATAAGAATGGACCTACTCTGATACCAGTTATAGTGATTTCATGCAGAAGTTTATAAATCAGGTGCCATAAAAATTACCATAAGTGCTTAAAAAAATGAAATACAATAAAATGCTTGAATGACTTGCTAAAGTAGAGAGATAAAGCAGCCAAGGGAAAGGCAAGTTTAGATTATAAATTCATTTGTAAAATATTAAAAAAGAATTGTAGAAAATTATTAGTATCTCTTCGAAGAAGACCAGTGAACATAACACATTTTCACTTGACTCTAAAAACACATTGTCAGACATGTTTATAAAAAGATACATAAACAGAATGGAAAAGAACAAAAGACCAAAAAGGCAACTGTATTCAAGCAAATGTACACTGAGGAGTTATATGCTCGAGGCAATTACACCTGCAAGATAATTAGAGATTCATTCTTAAAAGAAAAGGAAGGAGATACCAAAGAGGTAGAAGAATCAGAGATCTCATTACTACTCAAAATAGGTCACTTAAAGAGCACCTTAATGAACTACCTATTATATATGTCTTTTTCTCCATCTACATAAAATTTTGGTGAAAATAATAAATACACACATCGATGGTATCTTTGGATATTGGAAATTGGATATTGGATATTAGATGTAAGCAGGTTTCATAAGTGATATTACTCTACATGAAATCAAACCTTTATTATTGCAGAATTGGATGAAAGACATAGAGACTATGAAAAGTCATTGATTGGCTTTCCTATCAGAGAACATTTGATTGGTAAAGCAAAATTCTATATCAAAGGTTCTTCTCCATTAAGATCTATCTTAGGCATAGATCAAAATTTAACAAGATTCATTGGGAAAAAAATAGGAAGTGTTCAACTTTCTGGTTAATCTAACAGATAAGGGGAAGAATAAACAGGTGTTTATTTTCATGGAGGAAAATCCCCTGACATAGTAGCAAAATACTTTGTGATTTCATCAAAGGCAATTGAGCCCTGCTCCTGTTTACACTTATATAAAACAAAGACCTGTCTTCTTATTACCTATATTTTTCCAATGCTTTATAGCTATTAGATAGACAATGGAGGTAATGAATTGACTTATCACATTACAAACAAGCAATTGAAAAGGTGAATTAACACAATGGATGCTATCTAAGGCATGTGTGGGAGAAAAAGAAAATAGGTTATTTGAGGCAAGAACAAGAGATAGCTGATAGACACAAAGGTGAGGAATAAATGTATAAAAATTCCATAAGATGGGCAGACATTTGGATGAGTTATGATCTGTTCTTTTGAAGGAGTGTTAGTAGCAGCACAGTAAGATCAATTCGAGAATTTGATTTTCTTAAGTCCATTTCTGATTATGAATGTGCTCTCAGCTAATTGCCCTTCTCTATGTACCCCATCTTTCCCTCACCCCACCCCATCTTGACCTGGTTCTTAGTCTCACTTGTTTCAATTTTGTTTTCTTATTTCAACCTTTATTAATCTTATCTCCTTCAACCTTTTAATTTCTCTGAACTACTATTTCTACTTAAAGAATATTTGTTATTAGTCATGTTATTCTGACTCAAATTCAGTTCACAGAAACAATCTTTTTATAGCCCATATTTCATCTGAAGACAGTAATCTAGGCAATGACAATATCTTTGTAGTTTCTTTCTCACTTCCTTATTTTCCTTTATGTGATTGAAAGATAGCAAAATTTAATATTTCTAATATTTGTCAACTTTTAACATTACACAATGTATATATAATCATATATTGTGTGTGGTCATATGTGACATTTTAGATTTCCTATTAATATTAAGTCTATGTAAACATATTCCTCTTTCTTTAAACTATTTGTAAAATAGCAATGTGATTGGGAAGTGAAGTTCAATACTCCCCATCCATTTTAAATCACAGAACTGAAACTCTTATTTCACTTAACAATAGTAAAAGTGAGAGAAGGATATTTACTTAATAAATAAGTCATGATTGGACTTCTGTGCCAAATTAAAAATTGCTTAGGTTAAGTGCTATCATAGTATAATTTTAAAGGGGTGCAGATTATTACCATGGCTGAGAAAGTCAAACATTAGAAATGACTTCTATTGACCATGCTATGTTACTGTTGTGGTCTTGATTTCCTTCATAGGGAGAGGAAGTTTAAAGAAAGGATGGTGAGGTCTCGTCAATACAATAGTGAGGTAGCTTCTATATTGACTATTAAGTCTACCCACCTTCCACCAATCCTTAAAGAAAGCTGTGCTATCTGGGGCAATGAAGTACCCTTTTCTTTTCCTGCTGATGTAAGAAAGAGTATGTTGAAAATGCAATTCTTAGCCTTTTCATCTTAATATCCTAGTCTGAGTAAATTTCAATCCCAGTGCTGATAGTCTTTGATACAAAGAGGAGAATGCTCCTTGTAAACCCTAAAATAATTTCCTTGTTCTGAATAAGTGAGGCATCAAGTATTTATTTAGTCTGCTCTTTGCTGGTATGGTGTTATGCAAAAAGTATAAGACACATGGATCACATATTGATTAAGAATATGCAGACACGGAGGTGGGGCAAAAATTAAGTACTGAATTGTATGGTACTTTAAGTACAAAAGGATTTCATATATGGACATGAACAGTCAGGATTTCTAGAATAGCATTGGATCTGAGCTTTGAGAGGTGGGTAGAATTTCCATAGATGTAGAACATCCCCATTTGGGAAGGCAGCAAGGGGGCATGATGTGGGAGAGACCAGTCAAGCAGTGTAGGTATTGAACAATAACACTAGATATGTTTATAGAGGAGGTGTGACAGTCAGATTATTGGGGTACTTGAAGGCCAGAGAGTTTAGACTTGTTACACTGGGCATAGTAGGGAGTTGCCATAGGTTTTTGAGCAGCATGGTAAAAATATTGTTTAATGAAGATTAGTGTCACACAATTATATTTATAGAATATAAGTGCAGGAAGTTAGAAGACATTTGTAATAATCAAGAAAAAAGCAACGAAGAACTAGACTATAGACTCTACACATGAGAAAAACATGGACTTAAGAGTGATGCCAAGGGAAGAAGTAGTAAGATTTGTTTGATAGATTAAATGTAGAGAAAAGGGGGGAAATAATTTAACAATATGCAGTCTAGGAAACAGATGGTTCCATTGAATCATTTAGTTTGGAGCACGGGTTTTTTTGGCAGAGAAAGTGGGGTGGATATAAGCAAACCATGGTCTTCCCCTTCTTCCATTGCTTTGTTGGAAGTACCAGAGACTAAAGTTAGTTGGACCACAGAGAGATTTCCTTTTTTCCATTGCCTTTTAAAATATGAAACTGTTGTTTCTGAAGTGACCCCTTCATTTCTCTCTATTTCCCTTAGGGAGTTTTATTTAACACCTAGAAGAAATCTCTGAAATTGTATTGTAACCTATTTTTTAAAATACATGCTAATTGCTACTGATTAGATGTTAATTATAATGGCTAGCTTTTAAGGATACCTTGAAATTAAAACGTAAAATAATGTTTGGGCTAGCCCCGTTGAGCACATAAAATGGACTACTTTTTAATCAGATTGATTTTTTTTTCAACATTTTATTTTGATTTCTTTTGTATTGTTCTATGTATAAGATAGCTCTATTGAGGGTGTCTGATGATCATATTCATCAAAGAAAAATAGGCTGATAGTTCTTATATTACAGGTATTTTTTACTGTGTGTCAACTACTTTTTCTATGGAGAGACTGTAGCAGATTATTTTGCTACATTTGTTCAAAGAGAAGAGCAACTTCAGTTCCTTATTCGCTACCATCGATTTATATCATTTGCGCTATATCTGGCAGGTAAGCAAAGAGAGAATTCCTTTTTCAGATTGTGGTTGGTGTATTCATATCAAATGTGAATTGTAGTAAATCTTTATTTTATGTCATCTTTTCATTTCATTTCAATTTATCATCCCATGAATAGGCAGAGGTCTGTGTCCAGTCTGAAACAAGGGAAAACCTTTAGTGGAGGTTCTAGAATATGAATTGTTTTTATGGTAAACAGATCATAAATAGATCATACTACATGGAAGGAGAATCTAGAAATTATAGAGATAGAAAGTATAATTTACATAATGTACACAGAGAGTCAAATACTTTTCCCCAAGATCATTAGAAACATTTTAAAATATGCTATAATATATGTTTCAAAATTAGAAGTTAGCAGTTAGGATTCTTTCTTTCTTTTCTTTTCTTTTCTTTTTTTTTTTTTTTTTTTTTTTTCCTTTTTTACAGAGTAATCAGCTTTGAAAAAGTTCTTTGGTGAATGATTTTTTAATTTTGCTTTTACACCACAGATTTAAGTGGGTTTTGTGTAGGGTTGGGGAATAAGAAGGTGGTCCCTATTTGAGCTCTGAACCTTAGCAATTAAGAAACAAATGGTTATATTACTACCGTGTTAATCTAAACTTTTAAGAAAAGACTTAAGATGACCTTTCTGTTGACAGTTACATTTTTAGAAATATGTATGTACAAAGGAATGTGAAAAACCTTTAAATATCATGCAAAAAGTTACTGCCTATACATATGACTTCCTACTTCAGCTATATTTCTTAACCCAAAGAATCACTCAGATTCCTACTTTAATAAAGATGGTAGAAAACAGGTTAGGAGGTGGAAAAAAATCCAATAAATACCAATTATAATTATCAGATGGTCCCTCTTAGTTTCCAGACAATAGCAATAAACATACAGTGCTTTTAGATTTACAGACACGCTTTGAATATTTCAGTTATTTAAGTCTCACAACAATCAGATGAGATGAGTTGCCATTTCTATTTTTATATACAAGAAAACTACTCCACACCAGTGAATATCAGGCTTCATTTGATCCAGCTTTCCTGTCACAGGTCTTGTCTACTCTTTTTTCATTCACATTCTATTCATTTTCCTCTTGGTCCCTTGTTTCCTTTCTGAAGTATCCCCCTAACATTTGGAGAAGACAGTTCTTTGGTCTAAGTTTTGTTTGAAAAATCACTCCTGCTGTTTAAAAGGATGAAACATATTTTAAGGTAAGAGGTTCATGTGAAATTATAATCAATTTAGCAAAATAAAGACAGTGCAGAATGACAATCACTAAGAGTATTGAGTTTCTACTGTTGGATGACTTGAAATTTTGTTTCAAGAACTTGGAAAACAGAGACTTTGAAAGTATTTGTAAACTTGTTACCAGAGTGAATTAGTATTTGTTTTTTTCCGATCAAGACGTCTGATCAAGTTTCAATGAGGGTTTCAACTGGCCACATTTTTCATTGACTTTTTAAAAAACATCAAGTTCTTCTGCTCATCTGGAGGAAATTTAAAAAAAATTTTTATTTTATGCCTTTACTAATTTAAATGATGACCAATCATGATGTGTTTCCTTACATGTAAAAGTTTTGAATTTTTGAAATGTTTTTATATAGCTGTGTGAAAATAAGGATTCCTGATCTTGTTATTGGACATATAACTGAATGAGGCTGGGTAATTTAGAAATTGGGATGGCTAGATGGTGCATTGGATAGAGTGCCTGATCTGGAGTCAGGAACACTTATCTTCCTGAATTCAAAGCTGGCTTTGGACACTAGCTGTGTAACCTTGAGCAACTAACTTAATGCCGTTTGCCTCAATTTTCTCGTCTGTAAAATGACTTGGAAAAAGAAGTGACAAACCACTCCAGTGTCTTTGCCAAGAAAACAACTGAGCAATGACAATTCAGAAATTACTTAATGCTTTAATAGTAGACTGATGGTGTATATATGCTTTTTTTCTTCAAAGAGAGCACAAACTTCTTAGTTAAATAAACCAAAATAACAATGAATTTGCCACTCTGAATTTCTTTTTTGTAAATAAGAGAGTTTTGATTAATGTGATTGACTTCAAGTTCTAAAGAAGTCTTCTAATCTTCCTCTAAGTGTAAAGTGAGTTGATCATTGCTTTCCCATGCTTTAAACATGGCTAGTACTGATTCTGGGCTATCCTAAAAATCATAGATTAAAACTGCTTAAAATTTTTGGAATATCTATTATTGTAGTAGTTTCAGATCCCAGGACAAAAGGAATCTTGTGATATAAGCTAGAGGAAGAAAGGAAAGATAATGGATTGTCTTTCCTACCTTCACTTCACCCTTGATTACTCAAGTTATTTCATTTGGAAGGTAAATATAGGAAAAAGTAGTGAAAAATATGTAGGAAAATGTTAGATTTTTAAAAATGAAATAGACCAAAACTTCTCTAGCGTACTTAGAAGACTTGTCACATCCTAAATCCTTCAGGAACGTATCAGTAATGGGTAAAGTCTACCTCCTTTCTCTTGACAGGAAAGTAGGAGTATAGATGTCAACGAGGTACTAATTTTCAAAAGTGGACACTTTATTGATTTATTTTGTTTGACTGCATGTCTATTACAAGAGAGGCTTACTTTGTGAAGTTATATAAGTCTAATTAATCAGAAGGCATTAGACGTGGAAGCATTGAATATTATCACAGAGGAAAATATTTATTGTGTTACAGGAAATATCTTTTAAAATGAATCATTTCAGAACCATCTGTCCAAAGGAATCAAATACCTATTGGCATGAAATGTTAATAGTAACATTTTAAATAATAGCAAAATTAAACCTATGTGTCAATTTGAAGTGGAATGTCACAACAGATTGTGGTTTAGAAATGTAATAAAATATTATGTCACAACTTCAAATATAAAAAATACTGGGAAATATGGGAAGATGTAGAATGCTACAAATCAAAAGAAGCTTAACCCAAACAATAATGTAAACTCTGACTTCAATTATGTAAATAAGAACATTAACAATAATAGAAACAATCTACAGATTTTGCTACACCAAAAAAAATGCACAGAAAAAAATTCCAAATAGGACCCAGAAATTTATATTGTCTCAAATTTAATATATGCCGTAAATCTATGATTGAAATTTAATTTCATGTGCAGTTTTTTTTTTGTTTGTTTGTTTGTTTTGTATTTAATTTTCTAATTTGAAAATCAGTCTTGGCAGCTAGATAGCGCAATGGATAGAACACCAGACCTGAAGTCAGGAGGACCCGAGTTCAGATTTGGCCTCAGACACTTAACACTTCCTAGTCCCTTGCCCTGCTTGCCTCAGCAAAATAAAATAAAATAAAATAAAATTATAATCAGTCTTGTGTCATCTAACTAGTTTTTGATAATACAAAGACAAGAGCTAAGAACAAATTAAAAAGAAACAGTTAGCTCAACATAAATCAAATAACTCCTATGTTCATATCATCGTGTTTAATGTTGAAGATAAAAAGCAAAAATTTAACAACAAATATCATCTGATCTCAGGGAGTTTACATTCTATTGAAAATAAAGATACCATGTACAAACCTGACTCATTTAAATAATTTAATTTAAAACAAGATATGATAAAAGTAAAGCAATTGGCTCTGATTATTAGTATATCCTAAGGAAATATAAAAGTTATCACAGTGAGACCAAAAGAATCCAAAATAACCTTAGCCTTTCAAATTTTCTTGGCAATAGAAAGACAAAGGAACCAAAAGCAATTCCATCTTGAAATACAAATACATTTGCAAAATATAATGGAGCAGAATGTTGGAAAATTACAAGGAAAGTGGCCTTATAGAACAGTGACATGTAATATAGGGGCAAATAAACCTGCAGGACCACATGCTGAAATCTGAACAGATCTGAGATTCTGTGGTAATCAACTTATTGGGGGCAGCTAGGTGGTCAGTAGATAGATCACCAGCCTTGAATTCAGGAGGACCCAAGTTCAAATCTGATCTCAGATACTTGACACTTCCCAGCTGTGTGACCCCAGCCTCAGGGGGGGAAAAAAATCAACTTATGCCTTTTATGGTGCAATTGTTATGTTTGATTTAAATAGGGAAGGAGAATTTTGATACCTGAAAATGAAATCAAAGAAAACAAATTATATGCTATATATTTCAAGAATGGCTAAATAAATAGTGGCACATTAATATAATGGAACTTCTTTCATGTAAAATGACCATAATGCCATAAAATGACCATAAGAAGAAAGGGGAGACATAAAAACTAATATAAAATGAAGCATTCAAATCAGTAACCTTGAGTTCCTTACCACTTACCACAGTGGCCTTAGTTATAAATGGATCAGTTGGAAATTGAAGGAAGTTTCCCATCTCTTGCCATAGAGCTATAGAGTGAAACATATTTTCAGACATAGCCAATCTATATGTGTGTTTTATTTAGCTGTCCTTACTTATTAGAAAGGATGACTTCCATTAAGAATTTGGTTTGAATAAGTAATATGATCTGTATCAGAAAGTAGGTGTTATTCCCATTTTACAGGTGAAGAAAGGTAGACAGATAATAAATGATTTCTTCAGGGAGATGCCTAGTGTTTAAAGTCAGATTTGAACTCAGGATGAAGGAACAGAGAAGGAAGTTCAGATAGGGAAATAAAGAAGTGTGTGATTTTGCTAAAGGTGCAAAAATTTTAATTTTTACTTAAAAAAAACTTTATATATTCAAAATGTACATGTTTAAGGCTTAAGGCAATAATTTAAAAAATTTAAACATTTGAGTTAAAAGAAAAAACATGTTTTGTGCAGAACCTCAGAAAACTTGAAATTGTAAGTGTTTCAAAGGGTGATAGGAAAACAGTGTATAGCACATAATAGGTGCTTTATAAATTTTTATTGCTGAATTTTAAATTGTCTTCCTAATTTCTGTGAAGACTACTTTGTGCATCTTAGTACATTAACTCCTACATATATTTTGTATAATTTTAATAGAATATTTTCTTCCTCTTTTTTTAAAAGTAATTTTGATTTTTCAATTCTTAAGGCTCTTTTAGGAACTTAATCTCTGGCTATCCTAATTGCCTCATTTCTTCTTGTTCTTTTAAATTTTAAATAATAGTGGAAACCTCTTTACTTTATCCCTTATCTTACTGGTAAAATTTTTTTCATTGTAAATAGGGAATTTAAATTTCAACATTATAAATAATTTTGAACATATTTTATGGCAGGGTTCTTTTATTTCTATTCATTTTAATATTCCTAACATAAATGAGTGCTAGGACTTATCAAAAACTTTTCCTGCCTTTATCATATATTTTCTATTGATTTTTGTTACTATTATGATAGAATATGCTAATTGTTTTCCTAATATTTATCTGTCCTTATAACTCTGCTACAAATCTAACCTATTTACAGTTATTAAACATATTTTTTCAGTTTTTGATATGTGCTTTAATATTTTTAGAACAGAAGAAGAAAGTATATGAAACTAAAGCTCCTTGGAAGTTATATTAGCAATGTAAGTGAATTTATCTACAGCTTTCAGATTTTCTCGATTTGCTTATAGGCCAATGTGGTACTGGCTGATGGAAAACTTTGGCTTTTTTTTTTTTTTTTGGTGTTAACTGTTATGCAAAAATTAGCCACAAGCAGCAGAGAGGATCATTTTAACAGTTGAGCCATTGTCTTTGTCACTCTCATAGGAGTTATTTGAACATAGGAGTTATTTGATTTATGTTGAGGCAACTGTTTCTTTTTAATTTGTTCTTAGCTCTTGTCTTTGTATTATCAAAAACTAGTTAGATGACCCAAGACTGATTATGGTTTTTTGTTTTTTGTTTTTTGTTTTTGCTGAGGCAAGCAGAGGCAAGTGACTTGCCCAGAGTCACATAGCTAGGAAGTGTTAAGTGTCTGAGGCCAGATTTGAATTTGAATTTATCTGTCACATGCCAGTATTTTCTATGAGGATACATCCCTGAAGTTTTATTGCATTTAGATAAACCAAAGACAGTGTTGATGAAAAGATGCACAAATCTTTTAGTAGTAAATGATCATTGCTGTTGCTGTATCCAACTCCATCCTTCCCAAGGAATCCCTGATATGTCTGGTAGTCTGTGCGTACTCTTGCATTAAAATCACCCACGATTATAAGCTTGACCTTTTTCAGCACATTAATAATGAGGTTCTTAATAAAATTTTTCTTTGACCTCATCAAGATTTATTATGGTGGAAACATTTGCACTGACAGTGGTGCTTTTATGCAAGTGGCAATCATGTTGTCATGAACTTGCATTTCACTCCTTTTGGTAGGCATGTAAGCTTGTTGACTAGATGAGTTTTGACTACAAAAAAAATTATTGTGAGAGATATTCAGGAGATAGCTTTTACCATGAAAGTTAGACCGCTATGTCTCTCAAACTTCAATAGAGAAAGACAAGAACTCTGAAGTCAAGAGCCTTGGAAATAGCAACATTTCTAGCCCAGTGCCCATCAGCCAGTATCACATCAATCATACATAGACCCATCAGTTGAAGCAATTGGAGACATTTTGAAAGCTGTGGATAGGTTCACTTCCCATGGCAGTATGTCTTCCAGGGATGTCTAAGTAGATGATGAGCTTGACTCATAGAATGCTGACCTAGCTCAGTGTCGTGGGAGTCTCTGAACAGAATTGTGGGAGAGTAGAGGGATTAGATTGCCTATCAGTATGAAGATCTACAAAACCATTGTGCTTATCTCATTGTTGCATGCCTGTGAAACCTGGACCAGTACCACTCCAGGCAACCGCATTGCTTCCATTTGAATTGTCTTAAGAATATTCTGAATATCACCTGGCAAAATAGGGTGCCAGACATTGAGGTTTTCTCTTGAACTAACCTGCCAAGTATTCAAACTCTACTGTAGATAGCACAACTCCAGTGGTTTGGCCACATTGTTTTAATGCCAAATGTTGTTTGCCCTAAATACTATTTTGTGGAGAACTCAAGCATGACATACATAGTGGTCAGACAACACAACACAAGGACACTCTCAAGGATTGTCTAAAAAATTTGCCAGTGACATGGAAGACACTGGCAAAGGACTACCAGGATAGTGTGCTTACATCAAAGAAACCACTAAGCTCTATGAGCAAAGCAGGATTGAAGTATCTCAAAAGAAATGTGAGATGCACAAATGTTGAGACATCTCTTCTCCATATGTTCATGTGGACTATTTGTGCCTGAAATATAGTAGAGCTTTCTGAACTTATATTGATTTGAACCACCAGTCCAAAATACTGTACCTTGAATTCAATATGGTGGTGTCATTTTGGTCTTATTTAAGATTGAAGCACAATGATCAATTATGCATGCATCATATTTACTCTCCTGAAATCATGGCTGGTCATTGTATTGATTAGAATTCTGAAGTCTTTCATAGTGTTTTGTTTTTACAGTGTTATATAAATTGTTCACTTCCCTCTGCATCAGTTCATACAGATCTTCCTAGGTTTCTTTGAAACAGGAACTTGCACCATTTCTTATGGCACTATACCAATCTAACATATTGATATTCTATAATATGTTTAGCTATTCCACAATTTGTAGTATTTTATGTACTTAATCTGTTCAAGGAACTAACTTCTCATCTTCCAGTTTCCAGTTATTGTCATGAGTATGAATAGTTTTGATACCATCTTTTGAGAAATGCCTGTTCTTAGTTAATGATCTGTTCATATTAATCTAATTCTTTCAAATATTTGAATCAGTTCCCTGTATTTTTTCAGAGAAATTTGCTGAAAAGATTTTTTCCTCAGTTACTTGTTCTATTCAGATAGTTTTACTTGAATCAGATTTCTGCAAAAATCTTAATTCATCTCTATTCTTTGGTCATGAATCCTCTTATCCATGTATCTGAAATGTAATTTCTTTTTTTTATCCTGTGTGTTTATCATATGACCATTTATATTTACAGCATGCATCAATTGGGAACTTTTTCTTGACATATGATATAAGGTATTGACTTCAATTTAATTTCTAACAGACGATTGTCCAGTTTTCCAAGCAGTTAAAAATAAGATCTTAACTTCAGTAATTGTTAGTCTTCTGGCTTATCAAACACTTAACTACCAAGTTTGTGTGTTACAGTATTTTGTGTACTTAATCTATTCCAGGAACCATTGTCAAATCATTTTGGCGTTTACTTCTTTGTAGTATAGTTTTAAATCTATTTTAGTTAGTCCTATTTACTTACTTTTTAAAAATTTGAGATTCTTGACCATTCTTTGTTCTTTCAATGAATTTCATTTTTAAACATCTATATGAATTAGTCTTTTGGTAATTTAATTAATATGGCACTGAATAAGTAATCATTTTAAGTAATACTATGATTTTCATATCAGTTCAATCAACCTTATGTGCAATTAATATTTAGTTATTTAGATCTGTATTTCCAATAAAGTGTTTTATATTTATACACATATACTTTTTTTTATCTCTGTCTTAGGAGGTAGACTATCCAGTATTTTATATATTCTACAATTATTTTGAATGAGGTTACTAAATCTCTTCCTTTTTATTGGTAATAATAATGATGATTTATGTGGATTTATTGTATAACTACTGTTTTAGTAAAATTATTATTTCAGTTGATTTAATTGATTCTAGGGTTTTCTAAGTAAGTCATCATATTTCAAAAAAAAAAGGTATGCTTATCCATTTTTTCCTGTCTTATTTATCTATCTAGCACTTTTAGCAGTATATCTAAAAGAAGTGTAGTAATGCCCAGTTTTGCTTTGTACCTGATTTTATTGGAAAGATGTCTAGTGTATCCATAATACATGTTTTGCTTATTTGGTTTTAGATAGATATTAACATATTAAGGACTTATTAAACATATTAAACACTTACTCCTTTTCTAAGGTTTTTAATAGAAATGTGTATAGTGTGGTATTAAATACTTGGTCTGTACATGGATTGCAACAATCCTGTGTAAACTAGTTTGAAATTTGCTTATTACTTTATCACTTTTTCTTCATTTTTATTCTGTTGTTAATGTTTTTCCCCTTTTAAAAAAATGGTTTATTTTAGGGGGGGGGAAAAACTGCCCCTACTTTTTGGGGTTTTTTTTGTTTTTTGTTTTTTTAATTTTCAGGTGTTTTCAATTTTGTTATTCTACTAAATTTTTAGGATTTATATTTTGGTGCTTTTTTTTTTTTCATTAAGTTTTTTCAGTGTGTTTAGAAGCATGCCCAACTTATGGGTCTATTCCTTTGCCAATGAAGATGTTTAAAGAAACAAACTTTTCCCCAATAATTGCCATGACCAAAATTTTCATAGGTTGTCTCATTGGCATTATTTTTGATGAAATTGTTTTATGTTTTTTTCTTTGACCCATCAATTCTTTTGTATTAAAATAATTTTTCGGGGCAGCTAGGTGGCACAGTGGATAGAGCACCAGCCTTGAATTCAGGAGGACTAGAGTTCAAATATGATCTCAGACACTTAACACTTCCTAGCTGTGTGACCCTGGGCAAGTCATTTAACCCCAGCCTCCAAAAAAAAATAATAATAATAATAATTTTGCATTCTTTGTTGGATTTTTATTTCATTGTAGTCATTAAAATATTCGTAATATTTCTGCATTTGCATTTGAGGGATTTATGCCTTTCATGAACATGGTTCTTTTTCTTTTTTTTCTTTTTTTTTTGTAAGATGCCATTCTTAGCCTAGAAATGTGTGCTCCTTTCCATTACTATTCAGAAGCTGACAGAAAACTATAATTCCTAACTTTTCAAAATTCTGTATATAATCATCAGAGTCAATAGCATTTAAAGGGAATCAAAAAAGGCTTCTTATAGAAGATGGAGGGAAGGGTGTGAATTGTAGTCAGACCTGCTCTTTAGGAAGATCCCTATGACAGCTGAGTAGATGGAGGGCTAGAGACTGGATGGAGAGTGAGTGAAACGCAAGTCAAGAATGACACCTAGATTGTGAGCCTGGGTGACTAGGAGAATGATTAATCAACTGTAATAAAAAAATTTGGAAGAGAAGATAATTTAGGGAGAAATAAAATGATTTCAGTTTTCAATTCCAATAGGTAGTTGGAGGTGCAAAATGGAGATAATCAGACAAGTCAGATTTGAGAATTATCAACAAGAGCTTTTAATTGAATCCATGGAAATTGATGAGATCACATAGTATACAAGGAGAGAGTTCGTTCACTCTTTCTCCCCTTTCCTTCCTTAAGTGTATTCATTTTCCTCTCCCTTTGCTGCTGCTGCTGCTGCTGCTTCTGCTTCTGCTTCTTCTTCTTCTTCTTCTTCTTCTTCTTCTTCTTCTTCTTCTTCTTCTTCTTCTCCTTCTTCTTCTTCTTCTTCTTCTTCTTCTTCTTCTTCTTCTTTTCTTCTTTTTTAATTCTTAGTCTATCACTTTTTTTAATAGCTTTTTATTTACAAGATATATGCATGGGTAATTTTTCAGCATTGACAATCCTTTGCTTCTTTCTTGATGTTTATTAAAACATGATGAAACCACTCCAAAAAGGGCATCTATCTTATTTACCTCCCCCCAGGGACCTCTGAAGACATTGTAGTTCTGAAGGAAACTTTGTATCATCTTCCTCTGTTAGCATATTGACACTTGATTTTTGTATAGTCCCTTCTGGTTGCTTTCTTGTATTTACCTTGTTATGTTACTCTTGACACTTATGTTACTCCTCAGCTCTTGTATTTTCATCAAAAATGATTGGAAGCCTAATTCATTTAGGTTCTTTTTTTTTCCTATTATAGAATTATAATCCATTTTCAATTCCTTTATAATAGGTGTTGCTGCTAAATATTATATATTAATGACTGTGGTTTCTTTTTTTTCCCATCTGATTCTAGTATTTTTTTTTTCTTTGACCTGGAAGTTCTGGATTTTGATTTTCAAGTCTTTTGGAGCTCTATTTTCAAGAAAAGCCAGTGGAATTCTGGCGGTTTTTCCCTTTGCTAGCTTTCTAATACATCCTGATAGGTTGCATCATATTTTTTTTTAATGAAAATCCTATGATTTTTGTAAGATTTTTAATATTCAACACTTTCCCTTGCCCAATCTTGCAGTATTGCTACAGAAAGAAAAACTTTCTAAACATAGTCCCTGTTCTGACTATAACTTACAGTTGTGATACCTTTGGGTCTCAATTTCCTTTTCTGTAAAAGATTAGACAAAAGTCCTTTCACGTTGTCACATTGTATTATAGTGAGAAAGAAGTAATTGATAAGGACTTTTCTGAGTAGTAGTGTTTCCTTTTTTATGTGAAAATAGATAATAATACTGGACTCAAGGCTCTTTAAGCTGAATACATCTGATTGAGAAGACCCAGGCCTATTAGAAGATGCAAAAATTTGTTTGGTGTCCTTCAAGATGTTCTTAATTCCAGTCCTTCCAGTCTCAGGCCCTCAATTTCTTCATCTCTATAACAAAGGGAGTCACCCTTGTGACTAGATGTTCTTTTAAGAAAAAGCCTCCACACTCTTTCTTGTTCAGGGCCATTCTACATGTATTTATTGAGTAGCTACTATGTCTCAATCCCTGTACAAGTGTACTGAGGATGATAGAGAAAAATGAAACAGAAAATGAAAACTCAGTTCTCTTATTTTCAGTTGCCTTTATGCCTTGTTTTTATTTCCGTTTCTCATTGTTCTTGTGCCAAAACAAAATCTACCTACACTTATTGTTACCATTTGTTTTTATACCAGCTTTTCAGCTTTTGATTATGTAACCAAAGCAAAAGCAACGATTCAGGATAGTTTAAGAAAAGGAATTTCTATTTCTGAAGTTCCTTGAACAGAGAATAAATCTGTTTCATTATGAAGCACAGGCAAAACTAAATTAAAAAGATAGGTATAGACTTATTTTGAATACTTAAATTCAGACACATTTTAAAAATGCTACCTTTGCTTTATTTCTCAATATATTTGTATGTATACATTGTATTTTGAGATTCTGATTTCATAATAAGCAAACCAATTTTTCCCCAACTTAATTGCATACCATATTAGGAGGGTTAGATGATAGATGAAGCCAGATCACCCATAATGCATCAATTCCCTTCTCATTCTTTTTGTTCCTCTAATATAGGGGTTTCAAATTATAGATTAGCTTAAGGTAGCTCTTTAGTACTTTTTGTAAGAAAGTTACAGGAAGAATAGTCTAGGGACATGGTGCATATGTATGCTAAAATTGAGTCTGGGTTCATTTTGTTTGGGTGGAATACACTAAGCTATAAATTCCCATGGTTGTGTGTTAAGAAAATACTGATATGAGTTTCACTTTTAAATGAAATTTCAGTTTTAAATAAACATGTTTCAGCATATGTTTATTGGAAAATTTTGAAAAAATATATTGCCTTTCATGGTTTTAGCAAATAGCAATTTATTGTATACAAGATATGCTTCATTCATAAATTGTTTAAAAATATTAAGATATTAAAATGTTTGCTCACATAGGAAATAGGAAATGTATTATAATTTTGCTTTTTGTTAAGATTATGTTTTTTTGAGAAATAAAGGATTCAAGTTATTTTTTTACTTTGCTTATGGCAACATGATGAAGCAAAGAACATGATATCTTAAAGAAGATTAGTTTTTAAAATTGTATGCCTCTGCATTTAAAATCCTTAATAAATTCATAAAGCATAATCCATTTACTTGGCTAATAAAAATATCATTACATTTACACATAAATGGAGTTTTATTTCTTAAAATTATCTAATGGATTTATTGAGCATTCATTATGTAGTAGGCTCTGTGAGAGATAAATAAGAATTCACTGCTCTTTCAAATTCCCAGACTAGTTTAAGAGGCTGGATTTAAGCACAAACAGTAGATGGCCACTTAGTTGGATTTGAGGTTTTAAAGCAAAGTTGAAGGAACTAGTCCTTAGAAAGATACAATAATCTGCCCAGAATCACACAGGTAGGTACTAAGTAACAAAACTGAAACTGACTACAATGCCATGCTGCAACTCTTCCTGACCCCTCAAGGTAGTAGATGGGATACCTGTGGGAGGCCTAGGTGACATGACTTCTTCAATGCCTTTGAACATTTAAATTCTGTTAGTCCATAATTCTGAAAGTCAGTAGTAGGACAAGATACAAGTAGAAGAAAGGTCACAAGATAACATATAAGTTAATACAATTTAGATAGATATAATAATATGGGTTCATTTTCATAACCAAAATTCCTGCTTATTTATAATCTGAATTGTATACATTTAGATGATAGAAAATTGCATATTTTTTTGTTCTTTATTGTACAGGTTTCTGCATGTTTGTACTGAGCTTAGTGAAGAAACATTATCGACTTCAGTTTTACATGGTGTGTATTAACCATTTTTCATGGTCACTGATTTGTTATAGAAATCAGTACTTTAAATTTTTCTTAGCTATATTCTTAACATTTGAAATTATGTAGTTTCAAGAAGCTGCATGTACCCTTTAAGACACGAGATAATAATTAAAACTAGAAAAGGCCCTTTTGAACCCAATTTAATCTTTGGTTTAAAGCCCTTCAAGTTTAGAGTTTAAAACAATCATGTTATTTTATGTAACATTCTTTTGTTTTTTAAAATTGTTGGACATTATTATTTTTACCTCTATTACCTATTCATTAGTCCTTTAACAGTAAGAAGAGTTTATCCCATTCTTCTCTAGGAGATAATTTTTTCACATGATGTGTGTATTATAAAGAATGTATGTATCAATAGTACTGTTTGTTACCAGAGCAATAAACTTGTCTACAACATTGATTTCCAGTCCTATCAGAGGCAGTGGGCATAGTGGATAGAGTGCTGGACTCAGTGTCAGTAAGACATGGATTCAGAACATTTATCCCTTGACATTTGCTAGCTGTGAGTTGAATCACTTAATCTCTCTACATCAGTTCAGGGAATTCCCACATTATTAAAGTGCCCTCATTTAATTAAGGACTTTTAGAGGCCATATAGTTCAACTTACTCATTTTGCAGATGGGAAAACTAAGACTCAGGAAGTATACCTGACTCAGTCACACAAATTCTAAGTGCAAGTGGTCCTCTGACTTCAGGGTCAGTGTTCTTCCTAATATTGATTGCTATCCTCATATTAACGTATCTTGTCTTGATTTTATGCATCTTTAACAACATGTATTCTGAACTAATTTTCTTTTTAATTATGAAACTAATGTGCAATTGTTTACTATGGAAATAGAATATTTGGTTTTGTGAATACATGTACTCAATATACATTTTCAAGATCAGATTTAAAATACATATTTCCTTTTATTTTTCCTAATATAGAGTACTGGATTTGTAATCAAAAGTCTTTAATACTTAATTTATTCAGAAGTCCTTTGTATTTAATATATTTAACATTTGTGTGATCTTGGGCAAATCACTACTTCTGAGCCTTTGCTTTATGAAAACTAGATAGTCTCTGAAACTCCTTTCAGCTCCAAATCTATAATGTTATGATCCAGTTAAGTTATCCAATTTATCATTCTAAAATTCAAATTGGTAGTGTAAAGGAATCATGTGAAAAGAAGGATCTAAAAAAGTTCAAAATGATAAATACTTTTTAACTGCACCAACAGCCTATTGCCTCCAGAAAAGATCACTGGGGCAACAGCACCAACAAAAAAGATAACTTGCTCTTAGTTGTCAACAGAAAGCAAGTGTATTGCATATAAATGAAAATTCCAGATATATTAAAGTTGTATTATAGTCATATATATTGTTTTCTTAACTAGGTGTTGGGTTGGCTGTTTGTTTGTTTTTGAAGTAAAATACTTCCCTTTTGCTTATCTACCTTTAAATAAAAGTGCCAAAGGTCTTTGAAATGCCTAAAGAGGGAAGAATTGTAGAGCCTCAGAGAAGCCACAAACTGCAATAACCAGCACTGGAGTCCACAGAAAAGTTTGAAATTTTAGGGACATCTGAACCTTTTGACAGATGTTCAATTAATTTGAGTTGTTTGAAGTTAGGAAGTTACCTGTAGAAAAGAAAGTAGTTTTTAGTCTATCAATGGAATATAAATACTCAAAATGTATCTAAATTAATTAGTAATTCACAAATACTACCATACTGGTAATGTGACATTAGTATCCTAATTACCTCTTAAATTCCTCATATAGTTAGCCCTCTCATTCAGATACATGTTTAAGTATGTATCTCACAGTATCTACCTACCATTTGGTCATAAGTTGTTTTTTTTTTTGTTTGTTTGGTTGAGTTTTTTTGTTCAGATGCTTTGAAATTAAATTAATAAAAATTATTTTTCCTAGTTTTTAAGAAAACAAGTATCATACAGTAGAGTTATCTTATATTGCATAAGTACTAAATACTAGACTGCTGAAAGAAATTTGAATGTGCTTAAAGCATTTTCTCTTTATTTCTTCAACTATAAGTATTTTGATCTGTGTAGCATTCACTAATTCTTATCTTGTTGCACTATTAACAGTTTGCATGGACTCATGTCACCTTGCTGATAACTGTAACTCAGTCTCATCTTGTCATCCAAAATCTGTTCGAAGGCATGATATGGTAAGGAAACCAAGAATAAGTTGCTTTCTGATGATTTATCAAACACTCTAATATTTTAAAAATCTTACTAATTTCAGCTTTCTACTATTTATTTCTGTTAAATATAAAATGTATTTTTATTTTAATATTTGATAATAAAGGACCAAATTCTTACTGACTATGCTTCTAATCATATGGAGCTTTATATAATAGTGCCTTTTAAAAGGTCTGTTATTTAAATTCTAAATAAAACTTGGACATTTCCACAAAGGGCAATTTAAAAATGAACTGAACTTGAAAATTTCCCCAGTCAGCAAGAAAAAATGAATTGAATCTTCTTATGATGAAAAACAATAGCTTTTCTTTATAGTTTTAGTGGTGGAGGAGACTCTTAATGTTCTTTAAGGAAATGCAAACAAAATAAACTATGGCTGATACTATCAGGATAAAAAGAAACCTCTGTGTGTGGATTTGTTGACTAATATATGGCATGTCTATCTGATGACCTATCTAACTACACTTGATCACAAAATAGAGGAGGTCATGGCAATTTATTTTCTGCCTAAGAAGATGTTGAAGAGTTGTTACTTGGTGAACTTCATAATGACAAAATCATGGATCCTTGAAGTGTTAAAGAATTAAACTATAACATTGCATTTTTCAAGTGTCTTATTACTTATCATTTTATGCAATGCAAGCTGAATATGGAAATTTGTAATTCTTTTGCAAAAATGTGGCTATCTGTGGTGAACTTTGAAAGAATTGCTTTTTCTTTAGACTAAGTATTTATGTATTTTTAAATAGCATGTATTCAATCTGGAATTCTGGAGGTTTTCTTTGTTTTTTGTTTGTTTGTTTGTTTTTTCTTTTTCTGAGGCTGGGGTCAAGTGACTTGCCCAGGGTCACACAGCTAAGAAGTGTAAGTGTCTGAGACCAGATTTGAACTCGGGTCCTCCTGAATTCAGGGCTGGTGCTCTATCCACTGCGCTATGTTGCTGCCCCTAGAATTCTGGAGTTTTGATTTAATGAGTCACAATCTAATAGAGTTGTAAAAAAAAGATAGGATAATGGACATTTTAATTTGTTATTAAGTTACAAAGCATTTTAAAAATTGATTATAGTTAGGCATGGGAAAAACAATAAATTCTACCAATTTTTTAAGTTCATATTTTAAAATAACTTTTAGGTGAGGAATTTTATTGACTGAGGAATATTAAATTTACTTTAAAAGTCTTAGTATACAACTAATTTT
The DNA here is from genome assembly GCF_048593235.1 of Sminthopsis crassicaudata. Classification (NCBI taxonomy): domain Eukaryota; kingdom Metazoa; phylum Chordata; class Mammalia; order Dasyuromorphia; family Dasyuridae; genus Sminthopsis; species Sminthopsis crassicaudata. The sequence goes on from NC_133622.1 coordinate 155,226,554, forward strand.
GCATTAAAAAAATTCTGATTGAATCAATAAAACCTGTGGTAAGTTTTCTAAAACAAATTTTAAATTTGAGATTTATTGAAGTTAGTAAATTATGAATCAACTTCACAGATGTAGAACTAGTTTAGATTTCTACTGTAAGACCTAAAAGATTTTAAGATTACATTTTTGCTTGATTGTTCACTTATTTCATTGTCATAATGAGTTTGGACCTTAGATTGTCTTGAAGAGTCATGTACTCAAGAAAACTCATTGCCCTGTAGACAACTTGGCTATGAGCCTTTTTGTACTTTGTTAGGCTTGTCTTTGGGGTTCAGTCTTGTTTCTACCTCTGTACATGGTACGTCTACCACAGTCTGAGCTCTGTTGACAAAGCTTAAAGGAATTGACAATCTTATCTTCAGTCTCTTCAAAAGAAAATTGTTCTTAATGTAAAATGGATTTTTTTAACCTATCTTTTATATAGATAGTAGATATTTTAGTCAGCTTTTATAAAATAAACCTAACCTATAGGTACTATAATATCCTTGTAATTTGGCATTTAAATCTGTCCTATGGTATGATAATTGTATTTTAATATTAAAATTTTAATTTTTTTCTTTATTCTTTAATTAATAAGATTTTAATACTTAGTATTATTCTTCAGAGAGTTTTTTTAAATTAATTTCAGATCATATTTAGATTATTTTGTTGGTAAAATTGGCATTTAAATCCATGAACCCAGTCTTGATGACTACCCCAATGCTCTAAGCAAGAATGTAAACACCAGTATTGTTGACATTAGTTGTTGTTATATTTTTTTCTTCTAACTCTTTTTAAGGTTTCTTGTTCCAATCTCAAGTGTTATCTGCAATGACATTACAGCCTACCTTTTTGGATTCTTCTTTGGGAGAACTCCTTTAATTAAGGTAATACAAAAACATGGCCCTGCAGTTTTTTGTTTTTTTGAAAAAAGGAACAACAAAAACTCCAAACTTAAATGTGTCAGAACTTTTAAAATGCAACAATGCTTCTTATTTTATAGACATAAAAAAGATTGGGAAGGGAGTTCATGGGGGGAAAGTGCAGAAGGAAAATCTTAGCTCAAGCCATAATAGCGTAAGAGTACTTGAAAGTAGAAGACTGCCAGACAGTAGAGGCTCGCCTTGAGTGACATGACCAGATTTGTATTATAAGAAAAATTATTCTGGAATGTGCAGGAGGGACTTGGGGGAGAGGGTAAGAGAGTGACAGAGAGAAGAGATATGTGGAAGCATGAATTCCATTAGGGCCTTGCTAACATAGTGATAGTTACGACTAGAGAGAAAAAAAGACCTGAAAGAGATGCTTCTGAGATTGGAATCAGTAACAAGGTGTCAAGAGGAAGGAAAGGAAGACTTAAAAGAAAATCCAAATTTTTTAATGTAAGAGTTTGAATGGGCGGGGGTGGGGTGGGGGGGGGGATGGGAGTGTGTGATTAGGAGGGAAAAGCAAGTTTATGGGAGCATAATAAGTTCATATTTTGTGTTTGTTATTCTGATGAGACATTTGAATAGAAATTTCATGTGTTTCTAAAGCTTAAGAGAAAGCATTAAAGATATAGATGTGGCAACTTTTACATTGAAGTTTTAATAGTTAAAGTCTTGGAAGTGAGATGATCTCCTATCTTGACCTCCTTTGACAGAGGATACTGTAACTCATTAGGAAGATAACCAAAATATTATGGATTCTCTGAGAAGAAAGGATCCAAACCAAAAGTATCAATGCTTCAAAAAGATATAGTTAAATTTGTGTTCAACTTTTCATATATTAGGGATTTTCCTAGTAAAGATATTGGGGTAGTTTGATGTTTCTTTCTCTAGTTCATTTTATAGTTGAGGAAACTGAGGCAAATGGAGTTAAACTTTTTTCTCTGTGTCATGTAGCTAATAAGTACCTGGATAAGAGCTCTATCCACTGAACCACTTAGTTGCCTTCCTAAAGATTAAGGAAGATGATAATGAGGATCAGATTGGGAGAAAATAAAAGCCTTTGGAATTGGCAAATGGCAAATTTGTTGCCATTTGGGAGAGTAGTTTTGGGAATTGCTGGGGGGAAGAAAGGCAGTTTGGAAGTGAGTGAGGAGACATTAGGTTTTTAGGAAATGGGAGCAATAGGTATTCATGTCTTCCTTGAAATTCTGCATTATCTTTATCCATTTCTCCCCACTGTATCCCAGTGCCTCAAGTCTCTCCCACCTCTTCCTATTACAGAAAGCAACTTTAATGTAGTTGTTTGGAAGTGTTGTATAAGGGCCTTGTACCTTTGAATCACAGGAAAAAAGCATCCTTGAGTCTTCTTGATCTGGCAGTCAATGTGAATAATTAATTGAGACCTTACAGGCAAAAAGTATGCTAAAACAGAAGAAATGCATTTTATGTTATCTGATTATATTAGTGGGCTTAAAGTTGTTTTGACTGACTCAGATTTTGAACTACTTGTTCAGTTGATATTTTTAAGTGCATGTGCTAGATAATAAGTATACAAATACTGACAGGGCCTGCCTCACTTCAGAAGGTTTACATCCTTCTTGCTTTCATGTTGTTGCCAAACTGAATTACTTGCCATTTCTCAGATTTTATTCCTTAGCATCCCTTCCTTCCTAATAAATTTTGGAGACCTTTCCTAGTTCCCTCTGGTTACTAGAACTTTCCTCTCTTAACATTCCCTTCTATCTATTCTATATAACTTTTATACATTGTGTCTCTTATTAGGATGTGAACTCTTTAAGGACAAGGACAATGTTTATACCCTTCTTTATATTTTTAGAACGTAGTTCCATGCCTAGGGCCAAATACTAAATACTAAGCATATAGTACTACATGCTCTTTGACTGACTGATCAATCTTCATAAACTTTCCTTGTGCCCCTTTTCTGAAAGTGAACTTCACATTATTATTTCTGTACATGTCTTCTTTTCCCTACTGGGTGGTGAGGCCGTCAAAGGAAAGGATGATGCTTATTTGAATAAATCTTTATATTATATAGTAACATATACCTTGTGCATAGAGTCAGTGCAGTTTTGAATGTATCCTAATCATCATTAGGACTTTGATCGCAAAGTAAATGTCTTTTCCCCCTTTACTATAAAAGTGTAACTTTTGTGTTTAGAAAATTAATTATCAAATTTGTGATGGACCTTATATAGAATTGCCAAAGAATTGGTGACATCGTATCATTTATTGAATGTTGAACATGAAATTCCCTATAGTGGTCTGATATCTTCTAAATCCTTTAGAGAAATTATATTTGTAAAGCAAAGAAAGTATTTTGACCTTTTAGGATATTGTGGTGTTATAGACCCAGCATTAAAACAATTCAGCATACTCAATAATAGTCCACATTTGTTGCGTTTTCATTTTAATTAATACATATAATTTTGGTTAACACTGTTAGAAGTATGTTAATATAAATTTGAGAAAAGAAGACTTTGGTCCCTTTATTAGGGAGGCTGGAATTCAAGGACACGAGAAACATGTTATAGTAGCACAAAAAACATATAAACCATAATTATTTGAGTATTTTACATAATAAATTCAATAGAAATAGTAATAAATTACAAAGGTAGAAAATTTTAAATAAAAGGTGGGATTATCAGAGTAATTTGAATGATGAAGTCAGATAGACATAAGGTGACAACTTTTCAGGTTGCTCAGAGGCTTGGATTTATAGAAACATATTTTTTAAAATGTCTGTTTAGTAACTTATCTTACTTTCTTATTTGTTTGTTTGGTTATGGGCCCTCTATTAGCTATCTCCTAAAAAGACTTGGGAAGGATTCATTGGAGGATTCTTTTCTACAGTTATTTTTGGATTCATTGTAAGTATTTCTACAATTTTTCTTCCTTAACATTCCTTCAAACTTTCGCACAATTAGTGTAGGTTTCCCCTCTGTTCTGAATCAGAACGCATTAAACTAGAAAATGTTATTAAATTCCACTACTGCTCTTTGTACCATATCTGAAGTTTAAAAGCTGGTGAAAACTTTGTATATTTTCCTAAATGCAGGTAAGTCAGAAATAGTTGTATCTTTTTAGTTGACTTGTGGTCATGTATACTATTACAATCAGCCAAGTTGCAGAAATGTTCTGTTGATTATATAATTAATGTACACTCTGAGCTATGAATGTTGAATATTATAGATGATTTTAAGATATTTCATTTCTACATTCCAAGCTTTGGGTAAATAATGCACAAGAAATGGGTATTTTAAGTATTATAAGTGAAAATTGTGTAATTACTCTTCGAGTCTGTGTGTATATGTGTTTTATACATATAACTTTATATGCCAAGTAATCTTCCCCCCCCCCCTTTTTTTTTTTTTTTTTTAGTGTAAGGAGATTGTTGAAAATTAGTTATAGCTGCATCACTAGCTTCAGCATTTCTGCAAATTATTTCTTGGTATCAAGTTCAAGTTTGGAGTAGTAGATATGAGACTTCTCAGCAGCTGATGATTTAAAATGCATATTTGAAGATAGTAGCTTATGTTTTAAGACCTTTAGTTTAATAAGTGACAAAAAGAAAAAGGAGATGATTAATTGAAGCTTATTTAGAACTGAGAAATTAGCTTTCATTTATACTGATGGTAATCAAGATTTTAATCATTTTCAGTGGTCAATAAATCATAATCTTCAAATACCAAGTTTAAATAAACAACTTTAGGCAGTTCACCTTGTAATACCTTCAGAACTGAAATTTTTTTTAAAAAAAAAAATCTAAGGTGTGAATAAAATCTGATCTTAAAGCTATTCCAGTGCTTTTTAGATCAGTCTCTTTTTATTTTATTTTGTGGGTTAGAGAGGCTAGAGTTTCTCATTGTGAAGCCAATCTGTGTAATCCCTGTTTATAATTTTTATACTTTTCCCCAAAGCTACAAAGTTTTTAATTGAGACAATATAAACTAAATGATTTTCTTTAATTTTCTCTTTTATCTTTGTTTTGATATCTTTTGATTTACAATGGTCAGTCACCAGTGCTACGTGCCAGGCACTGTGCAAGTGATACAAAATGAAATGGTCCCTATCCTGACATTCTGCTGAGAGAGTCAACACCTACATACATTTACAGAATAATATCTATAACTATTTTACACACACACACACACACAGAAAAAAGTTTTGTTTTCAAAAATATTAAAATTATACTGATAATCTAACAGTTATCAAAAGGTTTATTTAAGATAGCATGGAGAGGATATTCATTAGCAATATTACATTGGCTCAAGTGGATACAGTTTGTCTTGATTCTCTGATTTGCCATGGTAGGATACTTGGTCAGCATAATATATCTAGCCTAAGGAGTTCTAGATTCCCTGTATTGCTATTAACATGCCAGGAAGCCATGCCAGTGGTTCTTCCTTAGTACTATAGAACAGTTGTTTTTACGGGAAAGATTATTCTGACCAACATGGTTTGTGCCACATGAAGGTTTCCATGAGATAGAAGTGAGAAAGAAGTACATTCTAGACATAGGAAACAGGCCATGAAAGGACATAAAAGGGACATGGAGCATTATGTGTGCAGTTAGGACGATATGACTGTGTATCTGAGTATGCAAGATGGAAGTAAAGTATAAGAAGACTGGAGAAAAAGGAAGATACCAGATTGTAAAAAAGATTTTAGTGTCAGAGGAGTTTATATTTTACCCTAGAGGCAATAGGGAATGAAGTTAACAAGAATTTATTAAGCATATAATACAAGCTAGACACTATGCTAAGTTCTGAGAATACAAATATAATAAAAAATAAAGACAACTTCTGCCCTCAGTGAGCTTTTAGTTCTAATGGGGGAAGATAGCACATAAAAGAGATGGGGTGGGACAGGAGAGAAATAGAATGGTATTTAAAAGGTGTAGATAGGTTGAAAGTAGAACTTGTAAGATTCACCAACTGTGTGAGGTGAATAAATTAGTAAATGGCTGGATGAGTGGGAAGATGGTGATGCTTTTGACAGTAATCTAGGAGTTGGAAAAGATGTGTTTTGGCATGGGAAAGGGATGGAGATAATGAGTTGTGTCTTGGAAATGAAGAGTTTAAGATGCCCAGAGGAAATGCAAGAGGAGATCACTAATATTTCATGATGTAGGACTCAGAAGAAAGACAGGATATTCTCATTCTATGTGTATCTATCAGTCAATTGCACAGAGATGACAATTTAACTTATAGGGAGAGAGAGATCAACATCATCTTGAAGTTACTCAGAGTACATCATTTTGGCCAGATTGTGTCCCTTGCTTTTCCACACCTAATAAATCATCCCTCAAAACAAAGTTAGAAAGAAAAAAGTTTAATAAAATTATTCAATAAATAGGGAAGAAGGAATATTTTCTCAGCTCATTTGCACCAGACTATAACACTATAACAAACAATGTCAATTGTTTGCTTTCCATTTATATTCATGTGGACACTTTGATTTTCAGAGTAGTGTCAACCAGAATGGTGCCTTGAACATAATATGTCTGAAAATATTTGTTTTAATTTAAATTGGGAGCAGGGATTGATATGTAAAAATATACATATTTAACTCATTTTTCTGACACAAAACTGAAGATAGGTTTTTTATGACACTTGGTATTTTAATAGTTATTTGTTTTGTTTTTCAGGCTGCCTACTTTTTAGCAAAGTACCAATACTTTGTTTGTCCAGTAGAGTACAGAAGTGAAGTGAATTCATTTGTAACAGAGTGTGAACCATCAGAACTTTTCCAGCTTCAGACTTACTCTGTTCCTCCCTTATTGAAGGGAGTGTTGAGATGGGTAAGAGGACCCTAAATATAAAGTTAATTTTAGAATAATAAAGTTAACCTTTTAATGAACTGATTTATGGAGTGAGTGAATGTGTGTGTGTGTGTGTGTGTGTGTGTGTGTGTGTGTGTGTCTGTGTCTGTGTGTGTGTGTCTGTGTCTGTCTGTCTGTCTGTTTCTGTCCCACTCTGTGAATAATAAACTGAATAATAAGCTAGCTAACTTTGAGGAATTAGTAATATAGAGAATTAATTGTCTGGGGTTGATATAAATTCCAAGGTATCATTTAGTTCAATTACTTTTGTGTTAGAAATATTTAGTAACCTTTTGGTTTTCCAAATGAGAGGAATTTCAATAGAAACAGGTTAAGACGGTTAAGAAAATCAGTTATAAATGATAAATCCAGTTTATGCATCCATTAGTTAGTTAATTATAGGTATGACATATAGCAAAAGCTGCTGGTATTCCTCAAGTCATTTTCTCTTCCAGTATTTTTTGCTGCCATTTTAAAGAATCCATGTGACCTCTTTACCTTTATTTTAAGGTTATAAAAATATAAGAACCATCATGATACAAGAGGATAAGAAATTCACTTTGGAGTCAGAGAAATCTGGTTTCACATTTTGCTTCTGACACTCAATGGTTGTGTGACCCTGGTTAAGGCTTTTACTATTTAGTGTATATTAGTAGAGATAGATTCAACTTGGAAAGTCCCTCCACTAGTAAATTCAGAGGTCTGGATACCACATGTCCCCCTCAACACAAAAACAGAAACAAATGTCATTGTTGGGCTTTTTTTTTTTTTTTAAAAAACAACATAAGTATTGTGTGGGATTATGTAGTAAATAAAAGTGTGCTTTTGTTTCTTTTTCTTCAGGATACAGTAAGCTTGTATCCATTCCAGATACATAGCATTGCACTTTCAACGTTTGCATCTTTAATTGGTCCATTTGGAGGTTTTTTTGCTAGTGGATTCAAAAGGGCTTTTAAAATTAAGGTAGGTACATGCATTTTATGCCCAAATAGAAACTCTGATGGCATCTGCAATTGGAATTATTGTTTCTCCCTTAGTTGTATATCCTATACCTCTTGAAAGAAAGACACTGTATTTTTTTCCTCACAAATATGGTAGATAATCTGTAAACATCAGCTAACCTAGTGAAAAGTTGTCATAATTGGCACATTGATTTTGTTATTCCATGTGTCATTTCAATGTTAAATGATCTATTTATCAATGAAATTATTCAATAACAGGAGCCTATGTACATTGAGTGGTTGGCAGAATTCATGTCTGGCACTCCAATCTTTTGAAAAATGTTCATGGTGACCAAGGATGCTTTTCCATCCTCATTTGAAGAGCAGGGGTGAAGGCTGGGTCAGAGTGGAGTAAGATAAGACCACATAAGAAGAGTCATTTGTATTCTAGTCTGGTGGCCTTACTACTAGACTTCATCTTTAATTGTTTATATTTTCTGGAACAAATTTAGATTGGGATTAGGATTGGATGCCACCTGCTGACTCATTCATTATAAGATCAAAAAAGTTTTCCCTACCTTTATGCCCTTATACTTAGTCCCACTGTGTACCTAACATGTAATGTTTAGTGTAGCTGGCAAAATTTGGTAATGAGAGGTTTGTGACTTTACCATCTTAGATCCAGTGGGATAGGATGTGAGAAGGTAAAAAACAATGACTGAATAACTATTGCCTGTGATTGAAAAGCTGGTGAGTGAATTAAGTAAAATAAAACTAAAAGAGACTATCCACAAAAGGTAGGGACCCCCTTTGGTTGATCTTGTGGTATGCTAGGAATTTGTTGGAAATTGGCTGTCTGCCCTTAAGGACTTTACAATATAGGAGAGGAGACCACACAAATTGTCCACATTCATAAAATGAATTGTGTTTTTTCCTGATAATTAAGAAAATTGGCTAAAATCTCCCCAACTCTTTCCAATTACATGATCCATCATCACTGGGGAGCAGTAAGGTATAGAAATTGTGTAGACAATAGAAGTTGTGTAGAAAATTCTGGAGTGCTGAAGTAAGAGCAGAGTTAATTGATTCGTAAAAATAAGTGATAAAGTGCCTAAGCTATCAATCTCAATCATATACTAAATGTGAAAAATTCTTGAAACTAGAATGGTGTTACACAGAATCAGGTGAATGATATCACCAAAATGCTAGAAAACCCAAAAGTGGGAAGAAAGTTCTTTGCCACATTGCAGTTGCAAGCAAAGAAATAAATTATTTTGTGATTTACAGAGTAATGGTGGAAACTTCACAAAATTCTGCAGGTTAAATTGACCTCTTTAACTCATATAAGCTCTGGGCATCATTATCCTAACTCCTACTTTCCTAGGTAAGTTTCAGGTCCTAGATAAATCCTTTCCACAAGAGTCTAGTGGTACCCCAGTGGAATTGGGGTTAAGAATAATTTTAGTCAGCCAGTCTTAAGTAGCTTTTAGAAAGTGAGATTTATTAGTACAAAACATTATCCCAACATCAGTGACACTAACTTTCTTATGTGGACTAGTGGGACACTGGTGGGCAGAGGAGAAATTGATATCCCTCCAGAAACGCCAAACCAAATTTTTTTATATTCCTCTGGTCAAAGGTGTTTTTTTTGTTTGTTTTTTTTGTTTTTGTTTTTGTTTTTTTTTGTTTTGTTTTTTGTGGGAGGAAACAGGGGAGAAGACCTATTTCCCCCTATCTCTTCATAAGCAGTTCCTTCTTCTGGAGGTTAACTAGGTTGCTACACTTGTTCTTGTCTCTGGAATAACTGGTACTAATTAATTTTGATCAATTTATAGACACTCCCTGAGGCATGACTTAACTTTCTTAGGTCTATCTGAGCCCTCTGTAGAACATCACTCTAGTTCCAAGAACTTTTCACATTTAATCTATGATTATGAAGCCAAAAAGGTAGTAGGTAGGCTATACTGAAAAAATTAGCTTTACATTTGGCAATATCTTTTTTTTCCTCATCCTAGATAAATTGAATTACCAGGAAAAAAAAATCTGGTACATATCTAAAGATGTTATTAATTTTTTATTTTATTAATTTTTTTTTTTTTTTTTGGAAGGATTTTGCAAACACCATTCCTGGACATGGAGGAATAATGGACAGATTTGACTGTCAGTATTTGATGGCAACTTTTGTGCATGTATATATCACCAGTTTCATAAGGTACAAACTTGTATTAAAGTATTACCTTAGTATGTGTGTGTGGGTGTGTGGGTGTGTGGGTGTGTGGGTGTGTGGGTGTGTGTGTGATGTTCTTAAAGATAATCATTTAAAAATACTTTAACCTCTAGCAGAGTCTTAATAGATAAGGGATAAGGGCACAATTAGTTTAGTATTTCATATAGCATTAATCTCAAGGGGTCATATTTCTCAACTTTTATCATTTATTTGGGATGGAAAGGGAAGAACAAATAATCACTGTAAACCTTCAGTTCATTTGCCCCTAAATAAGACATTGAGTAATAGGAAATGATTGTTACCTCCAGGTATATTCAGTTTTATTTTTCTAGTGCTATTTTTTTATTGCAGTTGAATCCACTTACTTTATTAGTGTTGTGTAAAGAATAATTTTAAGAGGCATTGAATACTCATTTAATCATTTTATTTGCTTAGTTAGGTTTGAATTGATGTAGCTTATGTGAAAATTGTATTGTAGATTTGTTACTTTCTTGAATAATTTAATGCATATTTGACCTTACTGATGTAGATACACACTCTCCCTGTAGTCATCCTTTTTTGAATGTTGCCAACTTCAATGATTTTTAACATAAATTCCTTTACAAGAGGGATACTTTATCCATATAATGTCTGTAAACTTGGTTGCTTATTTTTATTTTGACAACTATATTTTAATATAATTGGTTTCATTTGTAATTGTTATCTTTATTTTATGCTTTAATTACATATTTCTGAGAGGATTCATAGGCTTCACCAGACTCTCCAAATGGTTCATGACACACAAAAACTGGTTACAAATGACTGTTTATCAGAATCTGTCAAAAAAAATTTGAAAATAAACTGATGGCAGTGGAGTCAAAATAGTGAACACAAATCATTTTTGCCAACCTTGAACACAGTGTTGCATCCATTAACAATGCCCAAAATGCATTATTCTAAATTCTATCTGGAGCGTCAAGAAAAAAATCACAGTGAATCATTTTTTCCAGCTCAGAGCCAGTGAGGAAGATAGAGAAGGAGGTTTTCTGGAGATTTGGGCTGTACAGAAGCTCAATGCCACAGTAGCCGCAGGGAGCAAGCATTTCTACATCCCACAACAGAAGGAGGAGGGAGACAGCAGATCTCAGAAGAGTGCTGAATCCGTTTTGAATGAAGGAAGAGGTGCCATCTGGCAATTTTGTCATATATTGTACAGTTCTAGGTCATGGATCCAAGCCTGAGAAAAGTGATGGCAAGGGAATGTGGACCCATCCTAGCTGTGTTCTGAGCAAGGAACAAGTTCTGAAGGTGTAGGTGGTCCTTGGAGCCTAGAAGAAGAGTAGTAAGAACTCAATTCCAGTCCTTAGCCTATCATCTAAGCCTGCAATAAAATAATCAGAGGAGGAGTTCCAGACTAAAGGGGAGCCAGCAGATCAGGACTTCTGAGCCTGAATAGCCTCCCATTAGGCTTGAATCCTGCACTAGGCTATGGCAATTCAATTGTACATAAACCAACATATGAAAACCTGGGTCAGGAACTTACAGTGTAAGAAACAAGGAGGGTAGTGATCTCCAATCACACCACTTTAGGAATATTAAACATTGTCAGTCCATATACTGAGTTATGAAAGCAACAGAAGGATGTAAAAGAACAGAAGTACAGACCAGATATTTTGTGTCCCACTCACACACACACACACACACACACACACACACACACACATTTTCTTTGCTTCTAGGAGTATCCAGACCCCAGCACTAATATCAAGTCCAAAGTGAAGAAATAGTCTGATTGAGAGGAAAAAAAAAAAAAAAATTTACCCTAAAAAGACACTAATGACAGAGAAGGTCAGGACACAAACACAGAAGCAGAAAATTACTTGAAAATATCTATAAACAAAGCTTCAGAAAATAATTAGATACAAGTTTAACAAGAATTTCTAGAAGAATTATGGGTAAATTTTTTTTTAATCAAATGAATACTTATGGAAGAAATTTGTGAAAAGAGAATTAATGTCATGGTAAAATAGGTACAAAATCTTGCTGAAGAAAATTAAAGTTGGCCAAATGGATATTAATAACTTCATGTGATATTAAGAAATAAGACAAAAGCAAAAAAACTAAAATAGAAGAATATGAAAAATATCTCAAAGGCAAAACAATTGATCTAGAAAATCTAAGACACTCCTTGAAAGACACAGAAAACAGAATGTCGAGAAATTATAAGACAATTGCCCAGATATCTCAGAACTCAAGGGCAAAGTAGAATTTGAAAGAATCCACTGGTTACCTTTTAAGTCCCAAGTGAAAAAGTTCCATATTTTGGCTATAATATCCAAATTAGGGAAGTGGAAAGGATTAACAAATGAAACCTACCAAACGTTTAAGGAAAAATGAATTCTGTATTATGTAAATAGTTGAAAGAAAAAATGTAAAGAAGTAATTCTGCCCAATTCTTCCTATGATTAAAAATAAAGTCTAGATACCTAAACCAAGCGGCATCAATCAAAACAGAAAAATAAAACTATAAATCAATTTCCTATTCTCTAATGAATAATAATTTAATGCAAAATTTTAAAATAAAATATTAGTAAAAAGAAGGTAATAATTTATCACAAAGATTATACATTATAACCAAATTATTCATTTAATTCGTTCAGTATTAAAAAAAACTATAAATATAAATAACCCACTAAAAACAACAAAAATCATATTACATGCAGAAAAAAAACAATAAAAACACATTCATTCCTATTTAAAACACTAGAAAACAGGAATAATATTACCTTCCTTAAAATGATACATAGTATTTGACAGCAAGATCAAGAATTAGCTGTAAAGGGGACAGTTTCCCTATAGGAGCAAATGAAGTAAAGATATCCATTCTCACAGTAATATAACTATCAACAGTATAAAATGAGTTAACTTACTGACATAAAAAACTTTACAAACACAATTACAAAATACCATTTGCACAAAGATAGATATGGAGAACTAGTTGCTCATGGGTAGGCTGAGCCAATATAATAAAAATTGTAATATTCTTGAGTTAATTGACATAGTACTATACTAACAACTATATTATAGAACTTGATGATTCATCTGGAAGAAAAAAAGATAAGAATATCAAAGGAATCGACTGAAGAAAAATGAAAAGGAAGAGTGATTCAGAGTACACTACAAAGTCATAGTTGTCAAAACGTTTTGAACCTAGTTAAGAAATAGAAGCAGATGGTCAGTGGAATATATTAACTTGCACAAAATAAACAAATAAGCACAGCAAATTGGAGTTTGATAAGTCTCCAGTTCACAACTGTGGGATCAAGAATTCTATTCAATAAAAATTTTGGGAAAACTAGAAAACAGTATGGCAGAAATTGTGTATAGATGAATATCACATCTCTGATACAAAGAAGAGCTCCAAATAAGTATGTGATTTGACCATAAATTTTAAGGTGGCATATGTATTTTGGAAGCAAGGAATAAATCTGTGCCAGATCTATGGATAGAAGAATTTGTAACAATAGGAGCTTGTGGGCCCAAGGATAGAAGTAGGGTTTTGGCCTATCCTAGTCATTCAGTTGAAATCAAATCCATATGTAAACTTGAAATAATGTGAATTACTCAGACAAAGAAATTGAAACTATTTCTAGCCATATGAAAAGATTCTCCAAGTCATTATTAATCATAGAAATGAAAATTAAGACCACTCTGAGATACCACTACATATATCTCTGATTGGCTAGAATGACAGGGAAAAATAATGTGGAATATGGAAGGGGATGTGGGAAAACTGGGACACTGATACATTGTTGGTGGAATTGTGAATACATTCAGCCATTGTGGAGAAAGATTTGGAACTATGCTCAAAAAGTTATTAAACTGTGCATATCCTTTGCTCCAGCAGTGTTACTACTGGGCTTATATCCCAAAGAAATCTTAAAGAAGGGAAAAGGACCTGTACGTGCAAGAATGTTTGTGGCAGCTCTTTTTGTGATGGCCAGAAACTGGAAACTGAGTGGATGCCCATCAATTAGAGAATGGTTGAATAAATTGTGGTATATGAATATTATGGAATATTATTGTTCTGTAAGAAATGACCAACAGGATGATTTCAGAAAAGCCTGGAGAGATTTACATGAACTGATGCTGAGTGAAAAGAGCAGGACCAGGAAATCATATACTTCAACAACAATACTACATGATGATCAATTCTGATGGGCGTGGCCCTCTCCAACAATGAGATGAACCAAATCAGTTCCAATAGAGCAGTAATGAACTGAACCAGCTACACCCAGTGAAAGAACTCTGGGAGATGACTATGAACCACTACATAGAATTCTCAATCCCTCTATTTTTTTCCGCCTGCATTTTGGATTTCCTTCACAGGCTAAATGTACACTATTTCAAAGTCCAATTCTTTTTGTACAGCAAAATAACTGTATGGACATGTATACATATATTGTATTTAATTTATACTTTAACATATTTAACCTGTATTGGTCAACCTGCCATTTGGGGGAGGGGGTGCAGGGAAGGAGGGGAAAAGTTGGAACAAAAGGTTTTGCAATTGTCAGAGCTGAAAAATTACCCATGCATATATCTTGTAAATAAAAAGCTATAATAAAAAAAAATTAATGTGAATTATATCTTTTTTCTTTTATCACCAGGGGTCCAAATCCCAGCAAAGTACTTCAGCAACTATTAGTGCTTCAGCCAGAGCAACAGCTAAATATCTACAAAACCCTGAAATCTCATCTCATTGAGAAAGGACTCCTCCAGCCGGCCCTGAAGTTATAGCTGGATCCATGAGGAACTTTAAGCATTTCTATAGAAAAGCACTGACATATTTTGCACCTGTCTAGAAAAAAATGATATGCAGTAAATTGAGGTTTTAAAGTCATGAATGTTACTTCTCTAAAATTACTGTGAATATTTAATAAACATTTGATCCAAGTATGAAATATGTAAGAAATTGCCTGCAAAATATCCTGTATTTTTTCTAGTGTATCTCATGGTATTGGCAAGTCATTCCATTCCTTATATGCAGGGCTCCAAAATAGAAATCTTAACATACTCTCAAATGTATAAATTAAGGAAATATTAAAGTTGTCCCAGATATTTCCCTTGCCCAAGAATTTGCCCATACAGTTCAAAACAGCCTTTTTAGCTAAAGGTTTTCTAGTATAGTAGAAAATCAATTTGGCCATGTTTTATTCTGAAATATTTTCTCAAGAATAACTGTTACTAATAATGAATATATTTAGCATAAGTCAAGAAAATAAAATTTGTTAGGCAAAAAGATTTTTTTAAGATGAGGGCAAAATAAAGAGGTTAATATATGTCCTATCAGACAAATGGCCAGCATTTGACTCTTTCTAATCAAATTGTTTGTAATGTTCTCTAATATAATCAGTGAGACTCAAGAAAAATATGAAAAACATTCTATTTTGCTTGAGATGCTCACTGTCACAAATACTCTTTTGGGGGAAATGGATTCAGAACTGTCTTAGGACCTAAACAAAAGATCAGAGCTTAGTTAATTGACATCTGGCAGAATGTTTGCAGGACAATTTAGGGCTGAAGTCCTTTTCCTTCCTCAACCAATTTAACTTTTTCAGAAATGCTGACTTCATGCTGTGGAATCAGAGGGCTGCTTCTGTACCATTTGCTTAGCTCATGATCCATATTTAAAGTAAGGAGGCTTCAGACAGGAACAGAAAGACCAAGAAGGCTAAGCCTTTGCTTTGGTGTACTGGAGATCTGACCCTAATTACAAATCATGAATGGATCTTTAAAAAACTTCAGATGCTATAGAAAATCTCTCCCTGTTTATTTCATTTACTGGTTGGAGTTAACACTTCAAGAAATTTAGTGCACCTAGATAAAATTATGTAGGAAATAACAGATGTGTATGTAAAAAATAATATACTAATAACAGTAAATATTTTTGTTTACATCAGGATTAAGTTTCAATCATTTTTGAAAATGTAAAGTAAGAAGTTATGTTTAGCTTTAGGCATTATGTAAGTATCTTGTAAATAGCCTAAGTCATATGCTTTCTGCTTCCTAGAAAGAAATGGTTGAATGGAGAGCTAAGAATTCTACTTAGTGCTACATTCATTAGGTTATTATTTATTATTATTGAATGAGTACAGTTAGCAATATTTCATTGTACTTTTCAATAAGAATCTAGAAATGACATTGGAAAATTCTTTGATAACAAAATAAGTTTCCGAATTGGGCTGTTAGCCATTTGTCTGATTTTTCTCTCTTTGTCCCAACAATCACTAATAGCAAATCATAAAAGCACTTTGGATCTATGTAAACATGCACATGTGTTAGACTTGATAAAGTATATCTATATATATGTATATATGTATGTGTGTATGTGTATAAGGAAGCTTATTAGATATGTTTTAATTGGTTGTCTCATACATACACATGTGTGCATATTTGTATAAAAAACTAAATTTGGGGAAAATCTAAGAGGTCATTAAATAATTGCTAGATATTATGAAACAATTAGAAGAAAATCTGAGGAAGTAGATATCTTGTAAACATTGAAATGTATTATAAAATATAAGCCTATAATGGCCTTTTAGAGTTACAGATATAAATTCAAATTGGGTGTACATTCTATATGTAAAAACAGTTTTAATTTTTATTTCAACAGAGTTATAAAGATTTCACTTTTTTTAGAGTAATTTTATAGCATGTATCTTAAAATAGAGTCTATTTTAACAAATGCAACCTACTCCAAGTGGGTCATTTTTATATTTACACTGTGAAGAAATAAATATTTCAAGATATTAATTGTGATGGTAAGAACAAAGCCAGGATCTTCCTTTATAGTCATAATAATGGACAATTATTCTGAATTTACTTTTTTTTTTTTTTTAATATTCTAGTTATTGCTTTCTGCTCTTACAATTGCTGGTTTGGTTTTTAATCCGTGGAAGGCAGAAAACTTTTATTTCATCCTAATGATATTTTTCCCCTGTTGGTTCATAGGTATGTGTTTTCTATTTAAGAAAGCAGTCAGAAGGCAAAAACAAAAAACAAAAACCTGCTTTTTCATTGATAGCTTCTCTTCATTTGCATTTTGGTTTTTATAAGGATGTCAACAGAACATGTAGAAACAATGTAGATATTGTATTCAGGTGCCAGTTTATTACATGTGTTCTAATTGGTTGCCTAAGTCTTCTACTAAAGATGGGTTGAGGGAGAAATAAAAGTTAAAACTGCATTAGACTCTTGTAGTTTTCTCCTTTTAGTTCTTAATAAATGCATCTGCACTATGAAAAATTATTTCAATTGGCAAATCTTAACTTGAGTGATAAGTGACTTGAGGGAAAATGTAAAAAGCATTGTAGATTTTAGTCACCTGAAATTATAATAATTGTCTATGTTTCAGAAATCACTTGAAGCTATACAGAAATCTAATATCCCACATTATGGGAACTTCCACAAGAATATAAGCCACTCCACTTTAGACATATGCCCAGAGGTTATAGGCAATTTCAAAAGATAGATATAAAATGAGGGAGGAGTAGAAAAGAAAGGGCGTCTGATTGTGGAGGGGATTTTATAATTATCCCTGGAGGACAGAAAAAAACATTGAATAGATGGGATGGAAATGTGGGGAGTAAGGGAGCATAAAATGGTCACAATTCAGCTTTGCTGAGGAGAGAAGCATAGACTGGAATGGGGAGAGACACAAAACTGCAGGTTATTTATATAGTCCAGTCATGATGGCTACATCAGGGTGGTAGCATTATCAGATAAGAGGAAAAATATTTACAAGGACCCAATTTGTAAAGAAAGAAGACTTGACAACTATATTGAAGTGGGGAGTGAAGAGATAACTAGGTTATAAGACTAGGGGGATGGTGGTGTCTTTGGAAATAAATAGGGAAGTTCAGAAGAGGAGAGAGAGGGAAAACTTTAGCTTCGGATGTGTTGAGTTCAGGATGCCTACACATTAGAAGTGGTTCCCTAGAAACTAGGGAAGAGGTTCGAGCTGATTTAATAACAGAAATGATGATTAATGAGAGTTTATGAGATCAACAAAACAATATAGAGGGAAAAGAACTCCCAGAAAGCTTTGAGGGACAGCCATAATTAGCAGGCATGACCTGGATGAAGTTCCCACAAAGGATTTGTAAGAGGAGTCAGATGGGAAGAGAACTGGAAGAGAATAGTATCAAAACTAGAGGGAAGAGTATCACAGATAAATGAGGGAGCAGTAGCAATTAGATCACTGATAACTTTGGGAAAACCGTTTTGGTTGAATGATGAAGTCAGAAGCCCAATTGCAGAGCATTTAGAAGAGGAAATGATGCGACAACTTTCTCAAAGTGAAACATGAGAGATACAGGACAAGTAGGGATGATTTTCTCATGTTTGAGGATGGGGAAAAACATTTATAGGCAGTTTGCAAACATTCTCTAAGAAAGTAAGGATAAAGGGAGCAATCTACTGGAGAATATGGGATCATCTTTTCATGTAGAGAGTTTTGCTTTGGCAGTGAAAACAGTGAAAAATGAAAAAATCATGTGAAAAAGATGGAGATTGTGGAAAGTAACAGTGTTGTGAGATGAGGTGGAGGAGAGAAGAGAAAGGTCTGGCCATATGACTTCCATTTCTTCAATGAAATGAATTCTTAGATGAGAGGCTGAGGGGAAAAAAAAACTAAGAAGTTGTTTGGGGAAAGACGGAAAGATTTGGGAAAAAAAGGCTAGATTGAGTGAAATAGTAAATCAAGTTGAAGTAAAAAAAGGATGTTTTGCTACAGTGACTGCCCAATTAAGTTTATGTAACAAATTTGTAGTTAATCCAGTCAGGAAAGTTTTGTGATTTTTCTCCGCTTCAGTCAGTAATTTGTAAATATAAATGAAAACATGGAAGAATAATGGGAAAAATGTAAGGCTGGAATTTGTCAGGGCAAGACTAACAATAAAATGTTTCAAAAGGATGCGCAGAGCTAAAATGGCAGATTAGGAGCAGTCACCCAGCTGAACTCTTCCAACATTTCCCCTGAAATCACTCTAAAATAATACCTCAAATTAAATTTTGGAGCAGTAGAGCTAACAAGATTAGGATGAGACTTTTTCTAGTTTAAGAAAATAAGTGGTTGGGACAAATCTGTGACATCAAGGTCACATGCTATGACATAGCAACAGCTTCAGGAGTTCTCAGTCTAAATACAATAGGAGTCTCAGAAACATTCATTATAGGACACTTTTTGCTGCCACTGGGTACCAATTGGCAACATTATTGCCCATGTACAATTCTGGGTTGCAATTCCAGAGAGGAAGTTATAGTGGTCAATTACAAGGGCGAAAAGGCCCTGATTATAGTTCCAAAGCAAAAAGGAGCCCTATCCTCTGTGGCTTTGGGGAATAGGAGCATTTGTGAGTAAAGACAAGAGCACAGACCAGGTGACCACACTTTTCCCTGGATCTCACCATCTTAAAAGCACTAAAAACTTGCAGAACTCCAGAACTACTCAAAACAACACCCCCCAAAAAGCATGAAGCTTAGGACAGTGCTTCCCCAGCTCCATGTTACCAGAATCCATCTTTAACACAAATTTGAAATTCAAGAAATAAACTGGGAAAATAAACAATGAAAAGGAATTTCACCATAAAAAGCTGCTATGGTGGCAGGGAGGACCAAAACATTAACTCAAAAGAAAACAATGTCAAAATAGCTACAAACAAAGCATCAGAGAAAAATGCTAATTGGACTCAAGCTTAATCCTGGAAGAATTAAAGAGATAAGTGGTAGAGGAAAAATTGGGGAAAGAAATGAGAGGTAAGAAAATCATTAAAAAATAAATAACAAAAAGAATGAACAGTTTGGCAAAAGAGGTTCAAAAAATACTGAAGAAAATAAGAAAACAGAATTGGCCAAATGGTAAAAGAAGTGAAGAAAATAATTTGTTAAAAATTAGAATTGGCCAAAAGAAAGTTAATGACTTCATAACACGTCAAGAAACAATCCAATTCAAAAGAATGAAAAAAAAAAAATAGGATAAAAGATGAAATGTCTCATTGGAAAAGCAACTGCCCTGGAAAATAGATGAAGGAGAGGTAATTTTAAACTTATTTGATGACCTGATAGCCACGATCAAAGAAAGGGCCTAGATATTACATTTCAAGAAATTATCAAAGGAAATTGCCTTTATATCTTAAACCCTGTGGGTAAAATAGAAATTGAAAGAATCCATCTATCATCTCCTGAAAGAGATGCCAAAATGAAAATTCCCAGCCAAATTCTAAGAGTCCTTAGGTCAAAGGGCAAGTTAGAGCAAGAAAGAAACAATTCAAATATTGTAGAGCCACAGTTAGGATCACACTAGTTTTAGTGGATTCCACATAAAGGGATTAGAAGCTTGAAATGTGACATTTTCAGAAAGTGTGGTGGTGGAGAAGATTTTGAGATTCCTTTGGACAGTAATGAAATCAACACATGAAATTAATTCAGACTATTTACTGGAAGGTCAAATACTAAAACTGAAGCTTAAATACTTTGGTCACATAATGAGAAGGTAGGACTCATTGGAAAAGATCCAGATATTGAGAAGGATTAGGAAACAAAAGAAGGGAATGGCACAGCATGGGATAACGTCACAGAAAGAGTGAACATAAGTTTGCACATTCTTCATGAAGAGTTGGACATGCCTGAATGAGTCAACATATTTATAATCATATTTATAAATTACATTTATATATACATACATATATATATATATATACACACATGCATTTATATGTGTGTATACCCAATTCATTCAATAAGGAATATCCAAACTCAGAATTTTGTAGAGGGCAACAGAGGGGTGGTGGGTGGGAAGAAAAGAGATTTTCTTCTTCCACCCATTGGAAATTTAGGAGACTATCTAGACACAAGAAGCTATATAGATGCAGAAAAGACCTTTAGGGGACAGTTTCAGGGAGGCTGGCAGATATCATGTGGTAGAAATGAGTAAAGACCATGGACCCAAGAAAGGACAGTAGCAAAGATTATATTATATTATTATATTACTCTTTGTCATGTTCTCTGAGTTAATTTCCCTATACATTTAAGGGAGATTATGTTCCCCAGGTTTTGAGAGACTGTATTTAATACCAGCTGTCCTTGCCACATCATTGCAATAAATGCATTTCCTAAAAGCTAGATTAAATCTAATGTCTTAAGTGTTAATGTGAAGCATATCAGTATGGTTTCAAGTGACCATTTCACTCATACTTAATAAACTCTACTGGATCCTAACATCCAAACAAGCTAGATTTAGAATGTAGAATAATCCCTCTTCCCATTCTCAACCATACAAATTGAAAGAGCCTCCTCTACTCATCACTATTTCCTTTCCTCTCACTCTCTTCTCAAGTTTCTCAGCCAGAGGCAATCTGGCTTCTGATTTCATCCCTCAATTAAAACTGCTCTCTCAAAAATAATTCATGATCTTTTACTTGCCAGATTGAACTTTTCTCAATTATCATCTGTAATGTTCTGTTGTCTCCAGACCATCGCTCTCGGGGAGGAGATCTGCTGTCTCAACTCAATCTCCGGCCAGACTCTGTCCTAGAGTAGACTCACTCCTTGCTCAATGGTGTCTTCTTTTATCCTCCCAGAGAATGGGTGTGTGAGAACGCAAGGGTTTGTGGGAAAATTACTTCTACTAATGAACTTGCTCCTCTTAAACATGTAAGCTCCTCCCCAGAAGTTCAAAGGGGTAAAACTCCCCTTAAAGGCCGGAACCAAAAGGTGTGGACTAGAGAATTGCTAAGTACCGACTTAGCACTTAGTAAGAACCTAACAATCATCCTTTATTTCTCTGCAGCCTTTGACATTGTTGACCACTCTCTTATGTGTTTTGCAATTATTATCCCATTTGATCATAATGGGACATAGGTGCTATTTTACAGATGGGAAACTGAGGCAAACATAGATGAAGTGACTTGTCCAGAATCTCACAACTACAGATTTGAATTCAGATCTTCCTGCCTCTAGACCCAGCATTCAATATACTCTACCACCTAGCTGTCTGTATGTAGCAAAGAAGGCAGATAGGGAGAGATTGAAGATTTATATTAATAACATAATGTCAAAAATAAAGGACGTAGCCTTCCTTTTTATTAATAATTGAGAAATTAACTTTGCACTAGATTGAATGTCTAAAATAAGAAAAAAAAATCATTGTAATAAAAAAGCAGATTAAGGCATTTTCTATCATCTCTACTTATTCTCCCAAACCCTACTTAACTGTGATTTTGTAAGTGGCCATAAGAGCTGAAACTTTTTAAGTATTTTTTTTTTTAATTGGTGCAACTCTTTATAGGCACCACCTTGGCTAGTTGACCTAGCTGAGTCACATTTTCACATATGAGTAAGAAGAGCCATAAATTATAATGGGCCACTCCTAACAATCAAGTAGATCTTTGAAAAAGAAAATTGATTTAAACCTTGTATGTGCATTGTTCTCAACCTCAAGAATTAATTCCTGACTGGTAATAGGAGCTTCAGCTATTCTAGTTAAACCAGCAGGATTTGAAATGCCAAAAGCACAATTACAATAAGTTAGACAAGAAAGCAAATCTCAGTACACACATTACCTTCTTTACTTAAATGGGGGGGCAGGGGCAAGCTGTTCAAATATCGGAATTAGCTGGACCCCTAAAATACTAAATAAACATGGAAATTTTAAGGAAAAATCCCCAAATCAAAGCTATTAAAAACCATACCCACATACCCCCACACCCCTCCCTAGAAGGAAAGGAGGGGGTTTGAAGATGTATATAAAGCAGTTTATATTTATATTGTGCTTTAAGCATAATTTAAGCTAATAAGACTGCTAAAGGTCTATTCCTTTAAGCATGAACAATAATCTCTGCCTGCATTTGTATTTGTGGGGCTCTTTCCTTGTTGAGAGTACTCCTGGAGGTTGAAGGTATCTTATTGCATGGGAATGGACATTTTTTGCAATGGCTGCTGAGCCAGAACTGAGCACATTTATGGCGAGGAGGAACACATGCTGTGAACCTCCACAAGTAAGTTGCCATGTGACTGTTAATTCATGGTGCCTATTATTTTTGTCTTTGTGGAGTTTGCTCTTTTTTCTAATGTTAACTAAATGAATATGAGATGAAAGGACCAAATTATGGTCTAAATTTCATAAATGTCTAATTTCTTGTGAATCATAAAGGATCCTCCAGAGGCCCAACCACTATTGTCCACAGCACAATCTTTTGTAGCCTCCGGAGCCAAGGCCAGTGACTAGTAACCAGCTTGGCGCAGGCCAGGAATGCGTTGACCCAGCAACTCCGAGATGATTTCCTGAAAATAAGTGAACAACTTGTTTATCAGCATGCTGCACCCAAAAGGGTCCTTGCTGAGGCAATGTCGGAGGTCACCAGTTAGTTGGTGTCTACCTCTTTCAGGACAGTAGAAGAGAATGTGCTTTTGGTTTGTGAGAGTTTTGTACTTCAGTCTCCATAAATTTATCTTTAGAAAAGCTAACATGTTAATTAGTTAATCGCCGTGGAGGGAAGATAAACTGATAATGGATATTTGGCCATCAATCACTGTTTAAATATTTTGACAATTGGCAATGATATCAGGGAAATATACCACTGTCCCTACACTTCAGGACAATTCTAGAACCCCGAGGCAGAGAAATAGCCTTGTTCTGGGGACCTGGTCTATTGGTCTGAGTATGGGTTGAGAGAGTGAGTTCAGGGCTAATAGTGCAATCCTAACACCCCTTGTATGGGATTCTCTATGTTGGTGGAAATCAGGGATGGGCTAGATTTGGAAGAAGAAGACCTTAAGTCTTTCTTCAAGTCTCTTTGGGCTTTGCAGTTGCTTCAGGTGGACTTCCAGCTTTAAGAAAGCAAGTAGAAGATGCTAACCCCAAAACAAATTGCTGAAGGAAAAGACTCAGGGAAGAAGCTGACATGAGAGGAATTGGTAGTTTCCTTCACGTCCCTGTCCCCAGTTTGCTACACTAAATACTTCAGGGGAGTTCCTCTTAGGTGATATCTGGGACTGTCTTTCTCTTGGTTGAAATGAGTAACCTCACTCAGAGTTTGAGAGTTCCTCCACTTTGTGTTGTCTGGTGTGTATTCTCATATGTATATTTTCCTTTGATTTCTCCTTTCCAAGAATTAGATCAATGAATTTCTTAGCTAATTTCCCATGTGGAAAAGGAATCAAGCTTAGAGACTTTGGAGTCTTGATCATCCCCTCCTCCAAATAATGAAACTGTTTATGTTAGAATCTAAAAGCTAGCCCTTTTCCCCCCCTATTTAAGGGAGCAGATAGCTGTAATTCTAGCCCAGTCTCCCTTCTCTCTGAGAACAGAAAAGTAGCCAAGCCATTTGGCTCCAACTTCCTTGCAGGGATGAAAGCCTCCCTTGGAGAAGGTGGAGGGATAAGAGGCTGGAGATGTCTCCCTTCTGACTCCCTTAAAGTCCCACAGTGATGCCCCCATGCTTCATGGGTACATGTGAAAAGCGGCTCTTGCTAGACACGAAGTACACTATATGTGTACTACATAAGATTTTCAAAGCGTTTCCTTCTTAAAAACTTTGTGAAGTAAATAGTCAATAAAGGCATATAAAGTTTTTATTCCTATTTTAAATTAATCTATCCATTCCACTATCCCATGGAACAAAACAACAAAAATGAAGTCCCCGCTATGTAGCTGCATAGTCCAAAAAATAATAATGTCCTATATTATATAATGTCCTACATTAGCTATGGCCAAACAGATGTCTCTTTCTTCGCTTTTAAGTTAATCCACCTCTTTGTTAGGAAATTAGTAGTATATTTCATCTTTGTTCTTTTGGACTTGTGCTTTTTCTTTGTGTTGATAAAGAATCCTAACATCTTTCAAAAAGGTTTTTCTTTATATTTTTTAGAAATTGTTCTAATTTTGCTCCCTTCATCATATCTCTGTCCATAGCCTTTCCAGATTAATATAATTAATAATTAATATAATTAAATAATATTTTCCAATAAGATATCCCCTTAATTTCCATTTCCAATTCTAAAACGAGCTATGTTTTTGTTCATATAGATCCTTTCGCAATTTCTTTTATTACTTTAACCTAGTAGTATTTAGGTCAAAGGGTATGCACATAACAATAACTTTTTGGGCATAGTTCCAAATTGCTTTCTAGAATGCTTAGACCAACTCACACCTCCACCAATACAGTGGCCTGTTTTCTTACAGACCCTCTTAATATTTGTCTTTTTTTTTTTTTTTTTTTTTTTTTTTTGTCATTTTAGCTAGTCTCCCTTTTTCTTTTTTTTTTTAAACTAGTACCAAATCATTTTTGAAGATGCTGTTTTGAGACCTGGTTCTGATAGATTTCATTCTTTCCACTTTTTTTCATTATTTCCTTTGAGATTCTTGATTTCTTGTTCCTAAACATACATTTACTTTTTTTTTTTTTTTTTTTTTTTTTTCAGAATCTCTAAAATGTTCTTTGGGGAGTTTGGTTTGATTTAGCATTGAATAATTTAATTATTGATTGTAATTTTTATTATATTGTCAACCTACATACAACAGAGAGTAGGAGAGGAACCTGGGGAGAGAAGAGTTTCCTTTATTCCTTGAATAAGTGGGAACAATGCTGGTATCATCAGGGTCTTTTGCTTTGAAATGCCTATACAGCTGATGATCTTCTTTGATTTCTCCTCTGTCATAGTTCACTTCTCTACTTTTTGTTTTTGTTTTTTTTCCCTTTCATTGGCTGCCTAGGGGACTAACAGTTTTTGTATCAACTTTGATCCTGTTTGTTCCAGATCCTTGTAATTATTATCTAAGGATCTTTTTCTTTTTTATGTAAATATCTGGACATGATTGAGTTTCTCACACAATGGTTTTGATTGATTCAAGAAGGTATACAGGCCCAGTTCACACTTTGTTGTGATTTTTTTTTTTTCAGTTAAGAAGTATCAATCTGAAAAAATTATTACTTTTCAGTAGATAGCATAATCAATGCAATCCCATCCTTACTCATGACTGCTTACTGGTCTCTGTCAAAGGCTGTATTTCTCCAATAGAAGATGAAGATCTTTGCTAAATTCTTTTCAGGACTAAACCCTCTATACACTCACTCTCCCTCCTCACAGGACCTTCCTTCTAATAGCATTTTTCTCCTTACTCTAATTAACTCTGGTTAGTCTAACTATAGGCTCTCCCAACTCTTATTTCAGATTTGCCACTCCTGGTGTCATTGTGCTCCTTCATTTTGTCTGTAATCTATTCCCTAAGCACATCTACCCTTTGCCAAAGAGCATGACCATTGTGAATTTGTCACATGTTTATTTTGAACTAGGAATTTCAACCTCAACTCCATCAGAAATGACATTCTGAGGAAGCTCTTTCCATTGCACCATTCTGTTTTGTCCTAGCTGAAAGTAGGGACCGAGCAGATTAAGTGAGATGTTATGAATAATGGTGACTTAATTTTGTGCTTTCATACACAACTTGGTGAATCAGAGGTGGAGTCATCGTTATTGTCATTCAGCCAACAAGGACTTGAAGAGGTAGGGCTCTTGCAGCTAACTGGTAGAAATGAGGGATCAGCTTTCCCTCCCAACCAGATGCACTTTCCAACACATGACTTTATATATTCGACATCCTGCCTTAATTCATATTTCTTGAAAAGGGGGAAACAAATAAAGGTAAGTTCTGTACTGGGAGGAAATAAAATTATGAAGGAGATATAGTCCTTCTTGCTCAAGGATCCTTAAATTCACTTTAAAGGAAACAATCCAGCAGGGAAGGTCAGGGGTTCCAGCAGGATGATAATGACATCTTCCTTCCATATGGTAGGAGCTTTAAACATGTTTGCTGAACTGTCTTGAACCTGGTTGGAGCAGAGGTGTACTTGGGTGTAAAAGACTTGGGTTCTTCACCCACTCTGAAAAGCCAGGTTTGTTTCCTCCTCTATAAAACTAAGAGTTTGGGCAAATTGACCTCTAAGGTCATTGTGTTTCTCACGGGTTCATAGGCTTGGAAGGGGCTCAGCAGCCATCTAGTCCAACCCTGCCATTTTACCGAAGACTGGGCACTGGTGCTAAATGACTTGCCTAGGATGATACAGAGAGTAAGCATCAGAGGTATTTAGTTTAATTTTGGCAGAATGGATGAGCACGGGTGGTGGAAAGGTAGTAATAGGATAAGCCCTGGTTTTCTTACCATTAGTGATGATTATCAAATCTCATATGTACTCTTGCTTTCCTTATTTTCCTTTATCGTGCTAAGGTAGCTGGTCTTCATCCTTTGCGCTTCCCACCCATAATACCCCATTGGGAAGTTCTTTTTCACTTTTACTGTTTCTAAGCCCATTAAATGTCCTTTTGCCCTTTTAAGGTTAATGGATTGATTCCTACAAGAGCGCGTTTATATCACTAATTGCTAAATAAGCAAAGGGAAAAAAATGGTATTTATCCAGGTTCCGTTTTCTTAACACTTAATCAAGCTTCTCTTCTGAAGGGAAGAGAGTTCTAGGTATGAACAGTATAAAAGGGGGTGAGAGTGGAGTATGGGCAAGAGAACTTGGGGGAGGTTGAAGTGTGTCCAAGGAGGCCCTCTTGGGAAGGCTTAGGCAAGTGACTGTTGTGGAGTGTGGGTGGCTGGAGAGCGCCTGGGATGATCCCTGGCTTAGTGCCCCTTTAAGCACTCATTAGGCTATTCTTCCTGAGGGTTCCCCACCTATACCCGACACAGATGCAGTCACAGGAAACCAAGATCTTGTATCTGGTCCTACAAGTCAGGGTTTTTTTTCCTTTTACATCACCTTTCTCCCACTTCAATAACTAAATTAACCAACTGTCACTGCAACCTACTTATTTCAACTAATACCAACTAGTCTATGCCAGGCCTAAATCGGGTTCAGGATTGGAAAACAATGCAACATTCTTGTTCGATAAAATACAAGAAAAACTTAGAACGAGTTTAAGGGCACAGTTCCTAACTGGAAAAATAAAATGCATCCTCCATCCTTTTTTTATTCCCTAAAGAAACAGTAATGACATTGGAAATACTCAGACAGAAAAGGGAAATGGTCACTCAACTGGAGGATGGGCTTTTCATAATCCCGCTCTCCTCACGCCCACCCCCCCAAGTTCCTACGAACTCCACCCCAGTCTACACAAGGCTTGCCCCCTGAGCATGTTTCCTCTGGGACCTTGAAGTCAACCCAATAAAGCGAACTTATATTGAAATTCTATTAGATGCCAGGCATTGTGCTAGGTCCTGAACTAAGCAGAATTTATATTTTTAAAAGGAGTTTATTTTTTTCAAGCTCTGGCATTGATATGGTATTGTTTTGGGGTGGTAGTGGTAAGGAGAGTTTCAAATTATCTTTCGGCAGCCCCCCAAAAGCATCTGTTTTCTATAAAGATTACAATCTAACCCCCTATTCCCAATTTAACAAGTATCTAAGATGCTAAATGTGGAAAAAAGAAAAAAAAAACAAAAAAAAAAACAAAACTCAGACCAAAGCACCTTCTGCTTATCCAGAATAATTTCTCAAAATAGGAAGCTTACCAAATTTCATCCTTCTTCTTTAGTGGGAGCAACTTCCTGTTTTTCTAGTGTCCACCCACCCCACCCCCAACTGAGAGATGTTTGCTTCAGGCACAAATATGTCTAGTTAATTAAATTTTATTGTCATTCCTCAAAGGGGTACTCTTTACAAAAGAATCCGGTTGAGGCAAAGGAAGATAAATTTATTAACAATATGGACTTCTCAAAACATCTAAGAGTTTCTCATTTTGGTGTTTACAGGTCATAAATTATAACTGTTGATCAGTAAAACTCTACTCCTTACATTTTGGTAAATTTTGTGAGATACATTCCAAAGTATTGGTCTTTAACGGAAATACAGTGGAAGAGAGTATCTCAGTCATAACTTATATGTGGCAGTGAGTTGAATTCTCACTCACTCATTTCTCATTCTAATATGTCTACACTTTCTGAATTTTACTAAAGAGAGGATAGAGACTGGACATGTGATTACACTCTCATAATTAACTCCCAGGTGAGGGAACCTTTTCTGACAATGTACCTCTCCATTTTAAAGGTATAGTCTCTTATAGAGTTGTCCACAACTCAAAGATGAAAGAAGGGCTCGGAGTCCCAAGCCTGAATGTGTCAGAAGTGGAACTGCAGTTCATGTTTTCCAGGTTTCTGAGGTTAGTCTCCACACCGTGCTGCCACAAGAAATAAAGCTTTAAACCAGTTATACAGAAGTTCAGGAATTTTTTTATTGGACTCTGCTTTTTAAAAAATAAAATAAAATAAAACAGCTTAAAACAACTTTTTGGTGGTAAATAGCAGGTATTTATTTGAAATGGAAAAAAAATACTTAGGTACCTGAACTATTGCATTTAATCATGTATTGTAATTGTATTAATCTACCTTTTTGCATCAGACAGATAGACAATGAACATTCAGATATCACAGATTGCACACTACATAGTAATTCTTCAGGCCTTTTACATAACCACCAAAAAACAGATATTGGATTCTGCAATATAGTACAAAATTCCACAATCCAGTCTTAGCTAGTTATCTTCAATTGAGTTCTGTTGCTGTACAAATCAATGGCTGTTTACTAGGGCTAACAAGTTAATAACTGGACAAAAAATATACATTGCACTGACACAAAAAGTCAGCTGTGTTAATAGTCATGCAACAAGTAAACACACTTGCTGAAATTAAAAATACTTTCTAAAAAGTTTTAACTGCATAAATATTTTATACACAGTTCAATTACCAAAACAAACATTCTTTAAATGATATAAAGCAAAAAATAAGTTTCTACCAACTTTGTACATAAGAAAGTGCAAAATAATTTCTCTAAAGTGTTTTGCTCTTGTCCAGGTGGATGGTCACTGTGGGCAGCTCACCCTTTCAGAAGCATGACATTACACCTGCAAACTACACACAAATGGCTATGGACAACATGAATCCTGACGCTTCCAAAAACAAGGCGAAAGAAGGCATGTGAGGTACTTGCAGAGAAACAGAGATCACTTGGAAAGATGGCTGTACATTGTGAGAAGGGTTATGTTCAACACGTGGACCCAGATAACAGAAATCGATCCAAGGAAAATGCGTTTGGATCTTGCTGCTCCAGCTATTTTGTGTCTTTGCATCAGAAGCAAGAACAAAAGAAAGCTCCCTTGAATAAAACAGTTGCCCACAGCACCAGCTGCCAGAGGAAACACCAGGTGGGGTTGGGGAGCCATTTTTTGCTCATGGAGTTGGAAAGTTTCAAAGTGTTCATCCCATTGACCTTTCTGTTACAGAGGAATCAATCACTCCCGAGTAACTAAGTACATAGATTCATATATTCAAGCCTTGACAAAATACCTCTGCCATTTGGTTAGGAAGTTTAAGGGGAAGGTGCCGCTTTTGAAAAAAAAAAAATGTACAGTAACATGATACAATTCCTCAGTGGAGTCGGAGGACAACTTTCAGGGGGAATCATCAATGCCATTAATCTTTTTCTAAAAAACAAGAAAGTACTTGAAAATTTCTCTTAGGTATGCAAATGTTTTAATAAGTTTTATTTACTATGAAGCCGTAATTGGATGCTAGATTCAAACATAGGTAAACAAAGATTCAGTTTTCCTAAGCATAAGGTACTCAAGTGCCTTGATACCAGGAGGAAGAACAAATCTGTCCTTTACTTGGCTCTAGTCCATTCAGTACAAGAATAGTATTATACACCAATAAGTGTATAATATGTAATATTTAATGCATGGGCATTAAAGTTTATGAAAGTCTATCATCAGGGCTAAAAGATGAAGGGTTGTGAATTTAATCCAGAAGTGGCTTTTGTGTAATGCATTAGTACATGCTCCTTATGAAGGCCCTTCCTTATTTAAGGCCATTAACTTTTCTATATTTAAAAAATAACAGGCCTTTTTAGAATTACTAAGTGTTTGAAAAATGTTAAAATCTAGATTACTCTCTCTCTCTCTCTCTTTCTCAACACACATTAAAAAAAATACCAGTACCAAAGCCTCTTTCCTATTATCTACCCGTAGGCCCTTCACCAGCTTTAATCCGTATAGGTGTATTTACTCTGTGTTCTACTTATGGTGCAAATTAAACAACTGAATATTAAAAATATTGCAATTATATTCATAGTAAAACAAAAAATAGACATTGATATAGTATAAATTGTACTGTTTTCAGGTAGATGGTATTGAATGGTAGAGGTGACCTCAAGTAGTCCTGACACTATCCAGTTATACATCAAGGGTTATATTTTAATTCTGTACAGTTTTTTTGTTTTTTTGTTTTTTTTAAATAAGCCAGTCACCAAATATGCGTGCTTATACTTTATGCAAGAGAAACTAGCTCTGAGTTACATGCAAGCATATTTCCATTGGTTTAAGGAGGTCTGGGCTGGTTCCTGCACTGCATGAATCAGCTGATTGAATTATTAAATGCTAAGAAGTTAACACTATGACCCAAACAGCAGCCCTAATATATGTATAAAAGAGACCTTATTACATATGAACAACACTGAAGTGGTAAGTAGCCAGGTATAAAATGCCAAGAAAATTCTGATAATTCCTGGTTATCTTACAACTAGAATAATATTTTCCCACACAGTTTGCTTACAAAGAAGGGCCATATTATTTTGGTGACTAGCCTAATTTAATGAAGATGCTGCGGGCAACTGAAAGAAAAGACACACATGCATAGGTGGAATTTGAAAGGAGAAAAAGGCCCATAGAATAATGCCTTGGGGGAGGCTGATTTTTTTTTAAGCATATTCATAATTAAGTTGATAGATGAGAAATGCCAGATAAACTCTAAGTAGTTCATTAAATTAGTGGTTTAGTTCGAAGTCCCATGTTACAGGCTGTTTAATTAAGTTCATATTTAGATAAAAAGGCCATTATACGTATTTACAATATACACAATTGCTTGCAAAGAAGGCAGATTTACAACTATCTTCTAAAAAGCCTTTTCTTGTTTTTCAAAACGAGGTTGAGTGGCTCTACAAAAACAAGATACAAGAAAAGATGGTTAGGTGAGGGAGGATTTTCTCCTTTTTCAATAGCCACTCTTACCAAGGAGAACAGGGGACTGACAATTTTACTTCTGGGAACCACAGCAGCTCCTGAAACTGCTCCCCCCAACAGGCTGAGCTCCATTATCGTGTCCTGGGCCCCTTTAATTCAATGGTCTTGCTTAAGTTCAGCACTTCAAACACACAGTATGAAGGCAAGTGTAAACAGAGACTTTTTCAATGCTTTCCAAGTTCACTGTCCAAGACAGGAATTCAGAAGTAGGATTGGGGGAGCAAGAGATCCCGCACACCTTTGTTTCCAGCTGGCCTGAGGAAGCCTCAGCAGTTTTTAGGCCCATCTTCTGGGCACCGCTCATGCTGTAGGTTGTAATAACAGTTCTGACAAACTCGTACAGGAGAGGAGATTTTCAAGCGTTTGATTTCAGACTGAAATCGGCTGCACCTGAAATAAAGGGGGAAAAATGCAGTTAGAGGTGTATCCTCTTATATTATTCTTTGTTGCATGGTCAAAGAGATTAAAGATCAAATATATAAATAAAGCATGTACTCCTATGGCCCACGTTGAAAAAAGAAGAACATCAAGGGGTTTAATTTAAAATATATGATTGATTTTAAAAACAAAATAATTTTAAATTGTCAATAATAAAATAACTAAAATCAGGACTAGATATATATTTGATTGGTGAAGGGAAGAACAGAAGATTATAGTTCGTAAGCTGAAAGGGATCTCAGAAGGCATCCACTCTGACCATCCATTTTCCAAGTTGAGGTTAAATAACTTGGGTAAATTAAATACAAATAGTTAGAGAAGGGTCACCTAACAACTTCCTCTTTAAAAAAAAAAAAAAAAAAAAAAAAAAAAAAAAAAGGGAAGGAAAAGTGCCAACAAGTATCTAAATCACAAGGTCTGAAGAGGACCAGCTACATTTTCAGAAGAACATTCAAGAGTGCTCCGAGAGCTCACTTAGTTGTTGAAATGGAAGATTCCATACAGGGTAGCTATTAACGTCCTGAATTTGGAAAGACCTTGCATCTTTCTTTTTCTGTTTAAATGTGAGTTTTTCATATAACAATTTTTTTAAACTAGCTTTCGGCTACCATCTACATAAGTGTTGAATTAATATAAACACCACTAATTGGTACTTAAAACGGCTCATGATTTATTCACTCAGATATGATCATTTAAAGTGTTACTTTTTGCAGTGTCTCTGAAGATCAATCAACTGACATAACTGGGAACGGTGAAAACAACATTTTGCCTAACATTTCTCAGAGTCCCAAACATAGGACCAGCTAATAGGGATACTTAGACTAATCTCGACAGAATCAGAGTGCACAGATGATAGGTAATCTCTAATCAGTGTTACCTCAACAATTGGAATTTTTTTTCCAATTCTATTTTCAGTTCACTAGTAATGGTTTTCTCTCCCTCTTTTTGTACCTCCCCCTCTAAAAACAAAACAAAATAAGACTTTTATGATTTTTATATATGAAAAAAACCCTAAAAGTTAATAAGTTGTCTAATAGCGATAAGCTATGGACACGATGGGTCTGTGGTGTTTCAAATAAATCAAACCCTTCCCTCTCCTAAGGGACCTTTGTCAACAATTGCATGGGCAAAAACCCTGGAAATGGAAAGGCATGGAACCTGCTGAGAAGGGCTGTGCTTTTGGGCGAGGGCAATGGAAAAGCACCAAACTAACAAGATCTTTATTTTGTCTTATGAAAAATGCCAGACAAGTCGATGTTGAATACCAGTGGTATCATAGCCGCCAATAGCTATTGTCACTCTGGGGAAGGCTCTGCCCTTTTGGACCAACACCAATAACAGGCAGTAAATCCAAGAGTCCTGGCAATAGCACTGCCACCTTCATCCGATTCCAGCTTGATCTCCATGACAACCATAAAGGCAAGCAACTATTGTGGAACCTGGCAAACAAGCAACCCCGTGACTGCTTCCGCAGTTAGCCACCCCAGCTACTAGAAATCCAGAAAAGCCAGCGTTCCTCATCAAAGTCCTTGGCACTATCAGATGGTTGGATGTGCTTTTATCAAGAGAATAAGAGTGAAGAAGATCTATTATCATCTGGCTTGTCTCTGCACTCTACAAACCTCCTGTGCTTTTCCATGGAATGACTAGCTGAGACCTCCTGTATTAGATCTGTGTTAAGTTCTTACTAAGTGCTAAGTCGGTACTTAACAATTCTCTAGTTCCGGCCTTTCCTGGGGAGGAGCTTGCATGCTTAGGAGGAGCAAGTTCATTGGTTGAAGTAATTTTTCCCAGAAGCCCTTGCATTATCCCCCGCCCATTCTCTGGGAAGATAAAAGAGGGTGGCACTCAGGGAAAGAAGAGTCTCTGCTCTAGGTCAGAGTTGAGGCGGCTCTCTTGAGGAAGAAGTCTCTCCTCTAGACCAGAGAGGGATCGGCAGTTTGTGGAGACAACAGCACATTACAGATCTGTCCTGATTAGATAGGAATTTCTTGAGAGTAGAGACTGGCTTGCCTTTCTTTCTCTTTGTATCTTCAGGTTCTGTACAGTGAATGTTCATTCATTAATTCAATGAGAGATGCAGCCATTCAAAGGTCAGTCTAACAAGAACAAAGGATGCCCCCTGTGTCACTTATGATATGTAGTCACATATTTGTATAGCCTCTACTTGCATACCTTGATTAGGTGAGATAATTTTCCCTAATTTTCCTTTCCCTCATGTCTCCCTTCTGCTCTCCCTCAGTCTTCTACTTTTCCATTCTTAAGATCTTTAAGGCATAAGATCTCTCAGGCTCCCTCTGATGATAAAGTTTAGAGGAGACACATGTATCATCTCCCCAAGTGAGAATAAAAGCTGTAGAGAGCAGAACTCTGAAGAAGTGTACTTGAAAGAAGGTGTTAAATCAGTGGAATTAATAAGACAATGGTTCTCTAGTTTACATATACTTAGTACTTAGCATGGTGATGTAACAGTTCTCTAATTCACACATACTCAGTACACTGTAATGATGTAATTGTAATAGAATATAGAAACTGGGGACAAACTCAGCCAGAAACAGAGAGGAACTGACCAGCCCTGTGGTGACTCTCATGCCTCCTGCACTAGAATCAAGGCTGGGCCAGAATAAAGAATCTAGATTCTATTCTTGACCGTTCTTGTGGTGTCTATCCTGCTGTGACCAAGGCCCTTCTGGAGGACCTCCAGAAAGCTAGCCAGAACATTACAAAAAGCAGCCGACCCTTCTCTCTTATAACTGTTAATTAATCTTTATCTATCTGTTCCTTCTAACTCTTGTATCTGCCCTTCGAAATTTCTTTACAACTGTGGTCTTTTCATCAGGAATGCTTGGAAGTCCTTTATTTTCTTAAAGGTCTTTTCTTCTTCCCTCTCTTTGGCCCAGTCAACCAATATGAATTTACTCTGTGTTTTGCTGGGTAAGTTATTCTTGGCTATAAACCTATAGTCTTTGTCTTTTGTAACATCACATTCCAAGTTCTATATTCTTGATAGTGGTGGTTGCTAAATTGTGTGAATTGTCCTGAATGTGACTCCTTGATTCTTGAATTCTTTCTCTCTGGTTATTTTTCTTCATCAGGAAATTCTGAATTTGGAGAATTTTAATTCTAAGGTTTTTGGTTTTTTCTTTTGTTTTATTTTTTCTTTTCAATGGATGACAGTGGATTCTATTTCCACTTTGCGCTCTGATTCTAAGAAATTTGGGTATTTTTTCTTTATGATTTTGGTCATGTCTTTTAGTTAATCTAATAATTCTTAGATCATCTCTTTTTGATCTGTTTTCCAAATTAGCTGTTTTTACTAATTTCTTTTATTTTTCCCCTTAGTGTTTTGACTTTTAATTCTTCTTGTCTCATAGAATCAATGACTTCTATTTGTTCCATTTTAATTTTCAGATAGTTTGATGCTTGGACAAAGTTTTAGACCTCTTGTGTCAATTCCCTTTCCAATTCTTCCTATAGCTCTCTTTATTTTCCAAAATATTTTTTAACTCTTGCTTCATCTCTTTCAGGAATTATAATTGAAATTCAAGCAATGTTCTCTTTTGAGGTTTTGCTTATGGATATTTTGGAGTCATTCTCTTTTTTCTGGGTTACTTATATCTTGAGTATTCCTGTTACCACAGTAGCTTTTTACAGCTAGAATTTTTTTTATTTGCTTATTCTTTCAGACCACTTTCTAACATTATGTTTAAGTTGATTATAACGAGATAGATTAGTTATTATAACTCATAGGGATAGGTTCTGTATAATTATAGAGGAAAAATATGGATTGTCCCTACTTTCTTGGACTGTTGAGTGTCTTATTCCAGTATCTCAGGTTAAGGAGCAGTAAACCTACTAAGGTAAAATATGATCATTCTTCCTACCTCTCTATCCCCAACTCAAGTCTGAGCTCTGCAAGTTACTGACCTGGGTTTAGGCCTGAATAGCAGTACACTGCTGATGTACTAAAGTCACTGAGTCTGTTAAAAAGCCATGCTGATTCAATTACAGAACTCTAAGCTTCTCTTTGGCATTATTTCTTTGTAGGCTTCAGACTTTGCAAGAACCTGGGACTGAGATGCTATTCTCCTCTGGAGGATCTGAACCTCACAGCCACTGTAGCTTTTGAACTTGTTCTTTGCTTCGTATACTCTGTGGTCCCATGACCACTCCTCTTTCAAGATTACCAGTCCTGGGCACAGGTACTGGATTTGTGAATTAGATGTAAGTAGCGAGCAAGAGAGTTGCTGGTTGGTGTCCATCTTTGCACCTGCACAAAGTCAGGCCTTTTTATGCTGGATCTGGAATCTCATTTCTGCCTTGGACACAACTTCTCTTGGCAAGCAAACCTAGTTCACAGAACTCTGTCAGACTCCCTATTCCAACCTGAGCTGAAAAATTATTCACTATAATTTTTTTTCTCTTGGATTTCCTGATCAAGATCCAGGTTAGTAAATTTTCTAGCTCTGTTTAGGGGAGTCTGGGAATGGAGAGGTACATGTTGTACTTTTTTCTCTGCCTGCGTCTTGGCTCCATCTCCCAAAGTGATTATTCCTAAAGTATAACAGTTCTAGCAAAGTCACTTCCCCTATTTAATAAACATCAATGATCACCCTATTGCTTCTATGATA
This sequence comes from Sminthopsis crassicaudata, assembly GCF_048593235.1. Lineage (NCBI taxonomy): Eukaryota > Metazoa > Chordata > Mammalia > Dasyuromorphia > Dasyuridae > Sminthopsis > Sminthopsis crassicaudata. The sequence continues at coordinate 155,263,693 of NC_133622.1, forward strand.
AAATGGAATCTTCTCTGTTTATTATTTAAAATCCTTCACAGTCTGGCTTCAAGTTACCTTTCCTGCCTTGTGTTACTCATGTCCTCTACAGACAGCCAGTGAGCCATCAAAAAGCATTTATTAAGTGACTACTGTGTGGCAGGTACTGTGCTAAGTTCTGGGATGCAAAGAGTGGCAAAAGTTTTGTCCCTGAGAAGCTCACAATTTAATGGGAGAGACAACAAGCAAACAAACATAGACAAGGCAAATTATATACAGAATAAGTAGAAAATAACTAAATGAGGGAAGGCACTAGAATTAAGAGGAATGGGGGAAAATTCCAGCAGAAGGTGGGATGTTAATTGGGACTTAAAGGAAGTCAAAGAAGTTAGAAGTTGAAGATGGAATGAGAGCATTCCAGGCATGGACACTAGAGAGAATGCTTAGAGCTAAGGCTGTCTTATTTGTGGAACAGCTGAAAGGTCAGGGTCACTGGAAGCAAAGAGTACTGTCAGAGAATAAGTGTAAAAAGACTTAGAAAAGGTGCAATAAAAGGGACTGGCCCTGGAGTCTGAGGAATCCAACCTCGGACACTTTCTTCGGTCAAATTATTTAACCCCAATTGCCTAAGAAGAAGACATGATGATTTGCAAAGGCAGGAGAGGGCTGGGTTAGGATGGCTTTTGAGTGCTAAATAGAGCACTTTTTATTTGATCCAGGAGGCAATAGGGAGCACTGGAGTGTTGTGACATGGTCAGGGCTGTACTTTAGGAAAACAACTTTAATGGCTGAAGGGAGGATGGGCTGGATTAGAAAGACCAGATACAGGTGGGACTCCACAGCAACTATTGCAATAATTCAGGTGCAAAGTGATGAGGGCTGTGCAGGGGTGAGGAGAGTATCAGAGAGAAAAGGGGATGTATGTGGTAAATATAGATTGATATGGAAGGTGGGAGATCATAAGAAATGCAAGATGAGTCCTAAATTGTGACCCTGAAGTACTGAGAGGATAGTGCTGGGCTCTAGAGTAAGAGGGAAGGTAGAGATAGGGGTCACACTGGACATCCTGTTTGTCCCTCATACATAGAACAGCTTTTTCACTGCTATCTTTGCACTGGCCACTCAACAAAGCTAGAAAGCATCTCTTCCCCATCCCTCTCCCCTTCGGCTCCACTTCTTGGATGCCTTTGTTTCTTTCAAAGATAGGGTCACAGGCCCCATTCTACACAAAATGTTTTATAATCCTCCCAACTGCTAATGCCTCCCACAAAAATCACCTTCTGCTCTGTATATACTTATCGCTACACGTTTTTCCCTTTCCCTAAGAGAGTATAAGCCTCTTTGGAGCAGGAAACATGTCTGTACTCCAGAGCCTAGCCTAGAGCCTGGCCTAGTGACCAGGAGCCCTGAGTTGGCACCGGACATTGAAGCCAATATCCAAATAACCCGTCTTACTTCTGGCAGAAGAGCTGGCCACAGTTCCTGCAGTGGTGTCTCCTTTCTGTGAGGGAGAATCGAACTGAGCAGCCTGAACAGCTGTCGCCTCCTTCATCTTTCACCCAGTGGTCAGCAGCAGAGCGGCCTGGCTGGTCACTCACAGACCAGCTGAAAACTCGGCCTCGACTATCACCAACGAGGATCCTACTGTGATCCCTAAAAGAAGACAAGTTATTACTTGGCATCTCACAAAAAACTCTGTCACAGGAGCAATGCTAGCTACATGTGTGAGCCACGATGAGCTTTCTGGACATTACACACATAATCCAGCTACTTAGTGGGAGATGAGTACAAGAGTATGAGACAGTGCATTTCTATGGCTGGGACCAAAAAAGATGCATCCATGACTCTGAAGCGTCCATTTAGTTCTATCTACCCCAGATCTAAGGTCCCCTACAGAAGACTGAAAGCAAACATTCTTTATGGTTTTATGTTAAAATAACAATGGGTCGATTTTTTTCCCCCCCTTCTTCTTTAGCTCAACTCAGCCTACATACTACATAGCTGTAAGGTAATTTAAATTCTTATTTTTTCCTTCAAGACTCAGCTCTTTGATGACTGTCACTATCAAAAAGCTAATCTCATTTTGGAAATCTGATCAGGAATGTCTTTTACTCACTTGGAGATACCCAGTGCAGTGATCTCTGCTGGGTGAGCATTGTCTTTTCTATCAAATGCCGTGTGCATAGTTAATTTGCTCCTAAACACCAGCTGCCGCTCCCACCTGTATCCTGGAGAAGAAAATTAAAAGACATTAAATTTTGGAGTGAAAGAAATCAAGACTTGTTCTACATCCCTTCAGTTGTGTAGGATAGAGCCAGGGCCCTTGGATGTGATTCTAAGCTGCTTTTCTAGATACTTGGAGCATAACCCTTTAGCCAAGGGCCTAATCCTGTAAAGGGCCTAGATTCACAGGTGGAAACACCACCAGAGGCTATTGAATCCAGCTTTGTCATCTCTCCAATGAGGAAACTGGGACCCCAAAAGGCAAGGCTCCCTAGCTTGTCAAAGGAACAAGGTCTTCCTGATTCCAAGGGATTATCTCTACTATGACACATTGGCTTCTGATCGTATAGGTTAAAAGCTGTGCTTAGAGAAGGCATCTCTAAGTGGTGTTTTCATCTCATGACCACTGCTGCGGTCATGAAAGCCAATGCTCTTGAGGGGAGATCTCCTCAAGCTTTATCATTAACTAGAGTCTCTAAGGGCAAGTGTTTTAGGAAATGGAATGTTTAAGAAAAGAAAACATAGATGATTTCTCCAAATGAGAAAAGATTTCCTCTTTGTCCTTAAACAAAGAAATAAAGGGATTTTACACATTTTAGAATGTTTTTCTTCAAATATTGGAACTACAAGCTTGCTTCAGACTCCTCAGATATAATACCAGCCCTGGATATGCACTACTTCTACTTTATTGGGAAAAAATAACCTTCATTCCTTGTGCTCCTGAGGTCTATAGTAAATAATAGAGTCAATACAAGTAGTCCCTCGTGCCTCATTCCAATCCACTCTGCCCTCTTCAACCCTTCCCTTTGTCCCAGCCAGAGTGAGGTTTCAGATTCTCTGCCATGGGGCAGGTGGAGCACGTTTCAGATTTCAATTACCAGGTTTAAGGTTGTTGTAATGCCGTACATCAACAGGATATGGGTGGGGGTGGTTAAGAGGACCCTGAAGATGAACTCTGGTCTGTCCTTCGGAATAGTTTACAAAAATGAAGCCATCTTTCTCATCCAAACTGAGCTGGTCTGACCAGCGTCTGGAGTCATCTGAACCACTGTCAGCCGACCAAGCTGCTGTTGCTCGACAAGATGCCGCTCTTGGTCTGTGGCTCACACTGCTTGGTTGACTGGGAGTCTCTTTGGGATCTTGGACAATGCTCTGTTCCTCAGTTTCTGAGTCACTGCTGTCCTCATCTTGGCCTTCATGTCCTGCATTACACAATGATAAGATTAAAAGAGATCTTGTCTCTAAAACAGACATTTTTATTTCCATAACTTTCTGAACTTTATAAAAATTTATTTTATTTTTCTGAGTGATTGCTAGGATTACATTTTCCTTTTTCATCACTACTCATGATGTTGCTCTTTAAGGTCTCCCCCATTAGGATTATATCCCCTCCTCCATCTTTACTTCGCTTTCTACTCCACTCAGGTACTTATCAATCCACAATGAGCATTTATTAGTTAGCTATTATACACAGGCACTTTGTTTGTTGATCAGATAGTACATGGAATGAAACAATTCCTACTTGAAGGAGTCCTACATTTTCTAACAGGAGAGACAATAGCACTTATATAACTGAAACAGACACATGAACTCCACAAGGAGCAATGCAGTAGGCCTGGCTCTGAGTAAGTTGGGAATAGAGTAAATCATGCTGTTCCTAGTCATTATTGTTGTTTTTTTAAATAAACGAAAATCATTGCAAAAAAGTTTAGAAAACAGATACCTATTTGTGCTTCTGGACAGTCTTCTTGCATTTCTAGGTCTTCAACAGGCTCGGGAGCTGGTGTTTCAGGAACTTGCAAAAACTCCATCCTCCAAAACTGATTATGAAATGATAAAGGTAAATAAAAAATTAATTAATTCAAAAAACCATGTGTGCCATTGGTTCTCCTTTGTAGAGAATCTTAAACATCACTTCCAAAAATATGTGATAGAATCTCATGTCTATTTGCCTAGTGATAACTACTAAGACAGAAAATGCTTTTGGAATATAATGGAAGAAAAGTTGTTTGGGCATGTTGAGTGATGTTATAAAAACCCAAACATGTGTCTTGACCAGCACTTAATGTTCAGTGAATAGAATGACATTAATAACAATTGACAAACTAAGATACTGGATAATAATTAGCATAATTATTATTGTATTATCCTGTCTCAGATACTTGCTAGCTGCATGATCCTCAGCAAATCATTTCACTTCTTGGCCTCCATTCCCTCACCTATGAAATGGGTCATTTCTATCTCCTGATCTCAGGGAAGCTTCACAACTGTCCTGTGAGACAGGTACAACCATTTTTATTATTTTTCCTTTTATAGATGAAGAAGTGAAAGAATGGAGATGATACCTGCAGCTTTTCCTTCAGTCTAGTTTATTAAGTCAGCTCTTTCTGGAATGTCATTTACAAGGCTGATGCCATTACTGAAGGAGATGCATGGGATGTGGAGGCTACAACTACAACAGCAAAATGGGACGAAAAATAGACACAGAGAAAGATAACTAGGGTTGATATGAAATGTATTTAAGCAACTGACATAATTATGGAAGGGACACTAATTGATTGTTCTGTCTTTGAAAAGAAAAAAACTAGAGGCATAAGGAAGAACTTTCTTAGGAAACATTCCAATTTACTCCAAATAGCCAATCACACAGATAACTGGGTATTCAGACTCCCCCTGAAAACTGAGAAAGGTTCTGGGACCTATGATATGAATCTTCCTGGAAAGCATGAATTCACTTTCCCACTCCTCAATCTGAATAAAAGACTTTAGGCGCAGGACAACAGGCTGAAGTGCTAAGAGTGAAGATCAGATGAGGTTCACGTTTGGAAAAAAGCACATTATGGCAGCAGTAGCACAACAGTGAGAGACAAAAACTCCCATAGATCTTTTACCATGTAAATGTGGAGAATCTGAGCATTACAGGCCTGGGTCCAGTGGCCATGGTTACTGCTCCTTAGGGAGAATAATCACGGACGAATGTGGGGGGACTGATGCTTATGACTTCTGTTGCTTCTTAAAAACCAGCAAAAGAGTGAGGAAGATTTAACTTCCCTTTTCCTACTTATATTTGCAGCTAGAAAACATGTTCTTTATGATTTCTCTATTTCTTTGTTTCTAATTCATTATATTTATCTCATATAAACTCTAACCATAATGCTATAAACTAAGCCATAATAACCATACAAATAATTCATGAATGTTCAGTGACTCTTGTTTATCAATTAGTTATATATAGTGGAACTTGCAATGGAGGAAGCCAGATAACAGCGTGGAAGACAGAATTAAAGAAGAAAGAAATGTGAAACTTGTTCAAAAACCCTCTTTTCCCCATTGGAGGTAGAGCTAAATATGAGAGAATCTTTAGCTTTTGATTTTTTTTTTTTAACACTTGTATAAGCTCACAAATTGTAAAATCAGATGAATGATACGATTTGGTACTAATGACATCTAGTCTATGGAATTCTTCTCACTAAAGCTTGTGGCTCCAGAGTGAGGGGTAGAATAGAGGCAAGGGGCAAAGGAAGGCAGCATCCCCTGGACTGCTGCTGGTGTGTGGAGCGGGAAAAGTGACTCTGCTTGGAGCCTGGCTGAAATTCTGAAGATGGAAAGTAAAAAAGAAAGTGATACTTCTGACTTTTGGTATCCCTCACAGACAAATCTTACTTGACAGTGCCACCTTTTGGTTACAAATTAAATGGTCTGTCCACTTACAGTAAATAATTGAGAATATTTTGTTTGTAAAGATCTAACCAAATCTGTTTTTCAAATGGCTAGATATAGATTAAATCATCTCTTGAAATCCTTGTTAAGTTCAAGTATTTCTACCAGGAAGCTGGTATAATCTTTGTCTAAGCTCAACCTCTAAAACATATACTGCTGGACTTGAAGGTCAAGGAATGAATAAGTCTAGATAATTGTTTTAAGAAGAGAAGCTATTTTAATCCTTATCACAGCCCTCAGGATCAAAGTCTAATATCTAATTATGTCCTCAGGATCCAAGTCTAGTTTACAGTCATGTGATTGCCAACAAAATTTATTAATCACCTACTGTTATCAGTAAGTGATAAGTGCTCAGATTCAAAGAAAGGTAAAAACAGCCCCGGGTCAAGGAACAAATAGTCTCATTGGGGAGACAACACAAAAAAAACTGTACAAACCAGGTCAAAACAAAATAAATCAGAGACAATCTAGAAGGAAGTTACTAGCATTAAGGGAAATTAAGAAAGCTGTCTTGTAGAAGGTAGGATTTCAGCTGGGACTAGAAGGCAATCAGGAGATGGAGATGATATGAGATAGTATTGCAGTCATGAGGAATATCCAGTGAAAATGCCCAGCGTTGAGAGAGGAGTGTTTGTGTGATGAATAGCAAATAGGACAGAGTCACTAAATGAGAGTACTGGAAAAGCAAGAAAAGGTCAGGTGCTACCAAGATAGTTTAAGGGGCTATTAGCTTCAGAGCTGAACATAATATTTAAGAAATTTACTTACTCGGACCACGCCATCTGAATGTCCTGTTACAATGACATTTTGTGTGTCCCATTCATTCATCTCTGACATGCAGCAACACACTATCTGCTGACTTCGACCAGTGAACGTGTTAACACTCACGATAGGGTTGCCATTAATACTCCAAACATGGATATATGTGCCAGCACAAGATACTATGTCCCCCTGAAATGACAGGGCCAAAAGAATAACTCGATGACTTTTTTTTTCCACTAGAGACACAAGCAAGTTTTAGAAGCACATCAACTTCCTAGAATTTCTCAGTTTAAGCCCAGAGCTCATTCCCATTTTGCACTTCAAAATAAATATTTGAGACATTGTGATATTTAGTGATTTAGGACATGTTCTTTTAACTTCAAATGTTTTAAACAAACAGAGGACATTTTAAAATCAGAGACTTAGATTAAGTTTAAAATATATTGGATCAGTAATTAAGACAATCCCTAAATAAGCTCCCATTGCTCTTCTAAATTATAAACTAAGCATATCAGCAAATAATAGTTAGCTATACCAACAAGTACAAAAAGCCTTTATATTTAGAAAAATTGGAGAAGCAGTCCTTTTTTCTGCTAACTAGTAGGAAACCATAAAATAACATTGTTTAATTTATAAAATGAGAACAAATTTGAATACTATAGCATACAAATAAAATGGGGGAAAATCTAGTTTACAAATTATCTTTCTTAATAAATAGAATCATTAAATTTTTCTCTTACAAATTTAAACATTTTACATGTAAGAGTTACTTTTAAACTCTTGATTAATAAATGGAGATAAAGGGAAGACAACTGTAATGTGAATTTCCTTTGGAGAAATTTGCCTGAGGCTCCCCTTTCTTATATTCCACTAGAAAAACTATTTCATTAATTACACCACTATTTGGCCTAAAAATAAGTAGGGGAAGTTCTTTATTCCTTCTTTCTATGGTTCTATTTGGGCAGGGGCTTTGGTAACTGCAATGAGCGAGAAGGACCCTACTGATTCCAAAAGGCAAAGCTGACTCTGGGTTTTATCATCTCCAGTACCCATTGGGGAAGTGATCTAATGACTGATTCTACTTGAGGCAGAGGTCCTCTGACTCTTTAAAATTTCCAAAGAAGGGTACCCAAAGCAAAGGGGATACCAGGAGGCAACAGGAAGCTTGAGACACATAAAGAGAGGAGATACATTCTAAACGAAAGATCTACCCATGACCCACGAAATTGAACTTGATTAATAAGTACATAGTTGCCCATTTTTGATTGAAATAGGGAGGAGATTGTGTCATGGGAGGATAGCAGGAAGGGGACCTGATTATGCCCTTGAATCAGTGCTTCAGGCCTACTCAAACTCTGAAGTAGATGAAGCCTTACTCGATTTTCACAACTGTCCTGAAAGATCTCACCTCATCTCGTTCATGCCTTTAGTCACTTTCAAACAACCAAAACAGAAAAAAATGAGCACAAGGCTTTTGGCAGCCTTGACTGTCCCAGCTCAAGAGCAAAAAGAAGCGTGGAAGTGTGCCTGCCTAAGAGGAAGCAAAACTGCTGATTCAACTCAACCCAAGGAGCATTTCCTGAGGCCACTTCCCAACTCCTTCACTGTTTCTCATTTCTCCCGAAAACATCTGCCTCATTTTCTTGTCCATGCTAGCTACTTCTGCACCACCTTGTATGGAATACCTCCTATACATGATGGTACTTTTTCACTAAGAAAGCAAGGACACCATATACCAAGATAAGATCAAAATGGGTCCATGATTTAGGCATAAAGAGGGAGATAATAAATAGATTAGAGGAACAGAGGATAATCTACCTCTCAGACTTGTGGAGGAGGAAGGAATTTATGACCAGAGGAGAACTAGAGATCATTATTGATCACAAAATAGAAGATTTTGATTACATCAAACTAAAAAGTTTCTGTACAAATAATACTAATGCAAACAAGATTAGAAGGGAAGTAACAAATTGGGAAAATATTTTTAAAAACAAAGGTTCTGACAAAGGTCTCATTTCCAAAATATATAGAGAACTGACCCAAATTTATAAGAAACCGAACCATTCTCCAATTGATAAATGGTCAAAGGATATGAACAGACAATTCTCAGAGGAAGAAATTGAAACTATATCCACTCACATGAAAGAGTGTTCCAAATCACTACTGATCAGAGAAATGCAAATTAAGACCACTCTGAGATACCACTACACACCTGTCAGATTGGCTAAGATGACAGGAACAAATAATAACAAATGTTGGAGGGGATGTGGGAAAGCTGGGACACTGGTACATTGCTGGTGGAGTTGTGAAAGAATCCAGCCATTCTGGAGAGCAATCTGGAATTATGCCCGAGAGGTTATCAAACTGTGCATACCCTTTGACCCAGCAGCGCTACTACTGGGATTATATCCCAAAGAAATACTAAAGAGCGGAAAGAGACATATATGTGCCAAAATGTTTGTGGCAGCTCTTTTTGTTGTAGCTAGAAACTGGAGGATGAATGGATGTCCATCAGTTGGAGAATGGTTGGGTAAATTGTGGTATATGAAGGTTATGGAATATTATTGCTCGGTAAGAAATGACCAACAGGAGGAATATAGAGAGGCCTGGAGAGACTTAAATCAACTGATGCTGAGTGAAATGAGCAGAACCAGAAGATCACTGTACACTTCAACAACAATGCTGTATGAGGATGTATTCTGATGGAAGTGGAAATCTTCAACATAAAGAAGATCCAACTCACTTCCAGTTGATCAATGATGGACAGAGGTAGCTGCACCCAGAGAAGAAACACTGTGAGGGGAATGAAAATTGTTAGCACTAATATCTGTCTGCCCAGGTTGCATGTACCTTCGGATTCTAATGTTTATTGTGCAACAAGAAAGTGATATTCGCACACATGATTGTACCTAGACTATATTGTAACACATGTAAAATGTATGGTATTGCCTGTCGTCGGGGGGAGGGAATAGAGGGAGGGGGGGTAAATTGGAAAAATGAATACAAGGGATAATATTATAAAATATATATATATATATATATAATAAAAAAAAAAAAAAAAAAAAAAAACAATTAAATATTAAAAATTAAAAAAAAAAAAAAAAAAAAAAAAAAAAAAAAAAAAAAAAAAAAAAAAAAAAAAAAAAAGAAAGCAAGGACAGAAACCTAACCAGTTTTAGTGAAATATTTTTGGATAGCTTCCTTTAGTCTTGACAAATTCAAATTTTTAAAGGAACAGAATTTGTTGATTTAACACATGCTTGAGCAGGTAGCATCTGCAAATTGTGAATATTTTCTCAATGAATTCTAAGTCATTAGAAGTAAAAAAATCCTGAATTAGCTATTGACAACTCTGAGGGCTAAACCTATTTCATTCTGTTTAAGGGAAGATTTTCCTAAAGGACTGAAAAATCTTAATGACAGCATGTTAGAGAAAAATTCTGCCAGGAAAAGGATTGCCTCTTAGAATAAATTACTATAAATGTGTGAGCTATCATAAGCTCAATACTAAGATGATGGTAAATCAGCCTTCATATTTAGTTTAGAAAATTGAATAGAGATATATCTTAATAACTTATTAAAAGATAGCAGCAGATGCAAATAAATACAAATAAACTGAGCCAGACTTTTTATAAACCTACATAGATCTTTAAAAATTACTTTGATTCTTTTTTAAAAAATCATTGTATCATTGAGTGTTTTTACCATAAAGGTACACAATCTCATTTATTCAAAAAACACATGATAGATCTAGTATCCTGCAAAAAAGATGGAATTTTCATTCTAACAAGTGCTCTGACTTTTAAAACTTGAATAACAATGCCATTCAATGTTGTAATAGGAAGCACCTGTTGATCTAAGTGGGAAATATTATCCCAATGATTGATTTTGGGAACAGTTAACAGAACTGAGTAAACATACACAAATGTGTGACCATTCTATTAGCATTATGTCCAATACTCTGCTTCTCAGTTCCTTGAGGAAGAATTTCACTCACACAGGCTGAGAAACAGAAATGCTGGCACTGCTCTGCTCTTGCTTTTAATTTAAAGACTTGGTCCCTGGGGGTTTGAGGTTAGTATATTTTCTTTTTATGACTCACTTGACATATAATTTTCACACTAATCACTACTGATCTTAGAAAACTTTTGAAACATTTGTGGAGAATACTTTTACATTGGAATTTACGTCTCTATAACTAGAAGGTGTTTTATTCTTTATTTAAGCAGATAACATGGGCAATGAATTCTCTAGGGTCCTGTTTAGTTCCCAAATTTGACTATTTCATAAAAGATAAAAGCATCTTTACAAAATACCAACTCTTTAGATATTAAATAACTACATCCTATGATGTTTTGTTTAAATGAAATATTTTTAAATTGTAATTGTGAAAGGAGAGTTGATTACCAGCACAGGGGCCTTGGTTCATGAACTTTAGCATTCATGCTTTTTTACAAATATCACATAAATTAAGGAAAAAATATATCTATTTTGTAAAATATGGAAATTTTTTGAAATAGGAAAAGCTTACTATAATTAAGATAAAATAAATACTTTAACCACAATTGCTCATTTTCCTAAATAAATGATGAGGAGGTGATTTACTACTCACTGTTAATTCATTGATACAAAGAGCTGAAACAGGAGCTCGGTGACCTCTCAATTGAGTTATAAATGACAGTTTGTTCAAATCCCAGATGATGCATGTCCGGTCACGTGACCCACTGACAATTATATGATAGGCTAAGGAGGCTGTAGAGCAAGTAACAGTATCTGTGTGGCCAAGCAATGCCTACAAGAAAGACAACACACACACACACAAAACAATAAAATGATGGCAGGATCTAAGTTACACCAGAATTTCAAACATAGTTATGTAAAACAGGCTCAGTTTCCTCATACATAAAATGGAAATAATATTTACACTAACAATTCCAGAAGGCTTTTTTTCATAATCAAAGGGTGCAATATGCTTTGTAACCATAAAACAAATGTGAACAACTGGTGTTCTGCTCAAATGCACACCAGGAAAATCTGGTATTTTCCTATTTAAGAAATTACTCTGAATCTACTTATCATGCAGCTACTACAAGTTAATAAGTGACATTATAAAAGGATTCTATCATCACAAGATAACTTACAGCAGAGCTGAGCACACATTAGGAAATTACTAAACACTTGTAAACTGATTCCTTAAGGGGTTTCTTCCTCTGCACACTTAGGAGTTTGTCAAGTATGTAGTGATATGTAGAGAGAAGGGGGTGAGGGACTAGAAGGGTAGAGAAAATGTCAGCAGTCATTGCAATATCGTTTGCAACTTCAGTAGAGATTTGGGTTTATTTTGTACTACAGTTACAAGTACAGGATTTTTCTTCCCAACTAAACTGTAAACTCCGTGAGTACAGAGATTGACTTACAAGTCACATATCTTTTTATCAGTCTCAAAGCCCAAAACAATGTTTTGCATACATCAGAAACATGAAAGTCAGAAATAATATAAATTGATGAGAAGTATGATTTAATCAGCAGTAATCCAGCTAAAATCCAGCTTAAGAACTTAATCATTATATTACATAAATGAAAGCTATATATGGCTGACAGGTAAGTGTTTTTTAAAAGGCCGATATTTTGTGCATGTATAGGCAATAACTCCTAATTGATCTAGCATCAGTTACCTGTTTGAGGGTGAGTGTTTTGGCTTTCTCTTTGGAGGTCCCCATCTCCCACACACATACGACAGTGCTTGTCCCCCCAGTGATGACCAGCTTAGGGCTTGGGCAGATTGCACAGAGAATCTGTCCCCATTCCGACAGACATTCATAAACAGTTACTGCCTACAAGAGAAAACACAAATGAAATATAGACATCACCAAGTCTCATTTTGCTTTGCTAAACCAAATGCTTGAAAATGCCCCACTCTGACCATATTCCCCACCTAGAAATATTAACAGTCGTCATCTAAAAAAACTTTTAGAGTGCAGTTCATTTCTATCTCAGTTGAACTATGTATGAAAAAAAGTCTAAGAGAGCTGGCAAAGGAATAGGCATATAAACTTTATTTTGACTTAAAAAAAAAATCTGTCTGGTTTTCATACCAGGAAACTAATTTTTCCCTCATAAGTATTGAGGATGGGAAGGAGCATGGTAATGGCCCAGAGGTGTAAAGCTCTCATGACAAGTGCAGCCAGAACGATTAAAATGCAGAAATGTTTAACAAAATAAATAAAAAGCAATGCAACATAGCTAAGGCTATGGAATTGCCAGCAGCAAGACACTTCTATTTGAGTTTCACACTACCGTGTGGGTTTGTAGACAGAATATGGGCTATGAATTGGAGCCCAAGGCTCTAGTTTTGATTCTGCTACAGACTTGCCAGTAACCTTAGGAAAATTACATTAAGATTCAAGGCCTTAGTTTTACTCATATGAAAATAAGGAAATAGTAGTTAGATGAGACCTCAAAGGTCCACTTCATCTCTAGGGTCACGTGGCTTTTTGGCATAAGGGAAATTCTGAATTGCAAAACAAAGAAAATTAATATTAGAGTTAAAAGAGACCTTTTAGATTTCGGCTAGTCCAATTCCATTCCTCCTTTCTCCCCTTCCATATATTCTCACCTTAGCACTATTTCTATTGCCTTAATCACCAGGGTCAAAGAACAATGAGCATCTCTATTTAGTCTAATGAAGGCATATAAAGTGATCATGGAAATAACTTTCAGAGAAACAATACCTAATTATCAGTGTTTGATAGTGAATGCAACCCTATAGTGCAACCCTTAGGAAGATGTAGCAATAACCCTATAAGGGCCACTGATATAGTTGGAAATGATATATTTCTTCCCTTAAGTTATATAAGATGTTATGGCTATAAATATTGTTGGTTGTTAGATAACAGCCTGTTGGTCAGTGATGATAATTTGTGGAACTAATGAGCAACAATAATGAGGTACTTAAAGTTAATGCAGGTGCAGAACAAAATTGAGTGTCTGTCACTTGATCTAGTGATATTTCAGGCCTAAAAACACATATCTGGAAGGTTCCCCCTGTGAGCTCTGACCAGACAATTATGGGTACTGCACCTGAACACAAACTCAGAACCATAACACTCTTCAACTCCACTTCTAAGCCATAAAATTAGCATATCAGTGACATGAAATGCCTGGTCTCTCATTTTTCACTATAAATTTACTTTCTTGCTTCTGTTTTTTTTTTTTTTTAAACTAACTTCTTTTTTACAATTACAATAAACTTTGCTTCTTGATTCGAAAATAGGTCTAAACCTGCAAATTCTCTAGAGACACCTCATGACACTGGTCTGGAACCCCAACATTTTTGGTGTCCCCCTTGAACCTTAACAAATACCACTCCAAAGAATTTGGTGACAAGTCTGCTTACTTCTGCTGTGGCATGAGTAGCTAACAAAGCTTAATCAAATTTTCCAAAGGTGATCAAATAAAATCTTGAGTGTACACAATGTTTTTTTTTTTTTTTTTGCAAAGGATGGGAACAGTGTTGGACAGACTGGGTATGGGACTTAAATTTTTAGTGGCTATGACTTAAAAAAAAACAAAAAACCCTCATCTCTGCTTCATGTATATGCCATTATTGAACAATGTGGCTTATTCTTCATTGAGTAGTTATGTATGTTTACTTCACAGAGCAGAGCAATAAACTATCATGACAGTAGAAAAATATGAATTTTGCTTTCAATATTGCCTATAAATCCAAGCTCTAGGAAATAGGCAATTTATTTGAAAGTCAGATTCCATAATATGGCAATTCTTTGCTCTTTATTCCAGCCCTACCCGACCCCACCTTTTTTCCAGTGAAATTCTAAAGGGAGATAACAAACCTTGTCTGACTCATAGGTTCCCAGTCTGCAGCTGAGATCTGCATAGCCCCAAGCAAAAGTTTTGTTCCAGGTAGGTGGAATTAGAACCTTATTCTGCTCCACTGCCAGAATGCCTTTATCTGTGCACACAATTTGTCCCACCGGCTCTTTCAGTTCTGTACAAAACACATTTTGACATTAGAACAGAAACAGGGAAAAATCGTATACAAACGCCTAAAGGCAGTACAAATTATGAAGTGCGCCTCAAGCTCCCATTTAAATTAAACACTTAGCACAAGCCAATATTAAGACACAATGTTCTTTCATTTGGAAGGAATTTTAAATTTCCTGGGAGTTTATTTTAACCAATAGTTTGACACCAGACGCTATGCGATGTAGGACCTCCAGGCTGTCGGCTACTCTGTGGCATTGCTCTCAGGCCTTCTTTCTTTATGGTTAATTCCTTCTTTTCTAATCTACTACTTCTTGAGAAAAATTCCATAGATTTAGAGAAAGTGAGTTTGTCTAAAACAGAAAGCAGGGAGAGTCATTCACTAATTCATGTCATCAGGACTATGAAGTCCAGACCTATTCTTGTTTAATAGTACCATTACTTGATACAGATTCAGGAATGCCAAGATGGGATCATATTGCAAGCAAATAATATGAACCTCTAGAACTTTCTTTGCAAATCTGAAATGATAATGTGCATAACTTTAGGTTGCTCATTTAATATTAATATGAAACCTATATTTTTATTTAAGCATGTAATCAAAATTTGAGAATCTGATAAAAATTCAATTTCTTAATGGAAAAACAATCCAGTTATAAATGTTTCTGGCTAAATTGTTTTAGAAACAGATAAGAGTTAAGTCTTTTATTAATGTGCAACTAAAGAGAGGAATCATAAATAACCATAATATCCTGTACTTTATCCCAGTCTCCACTGATCATAGAGACACAGTCTAACTTAATCTCTCATTTTACAGATGAAATACTGAATTACTATGAACATTTAAAATTCCCCAAACTTAAAAACTGCCTGCAGTTCATGATGTCTGTTTCTCTGTTTTTCAGTACAAAAGGCATTAACTCAAGACTGTAAGAATTTATCACTTTGAGATTTTTCTTATCAGGCCATTAGAAGAAAAAAAAAAAGTCAAAGCAGCTTCATATTCTGGTACAAGAAATAAGCAGAACACATAACTTTCTTACACAGAAAGGATACTAAATGAAGAGATTAAGGTCCTTTCCAATTCTCAATCACAGATCCTCTCTGATTCAGCAGGTGCAAAATTACTCTAAGTTAGGCATACAAATAACCTGCTTTTACATATTGCCATCAGGTTAACAAGTGCTTTCCTCAGGAGCCCTCAAGAAGGATGTAGCACTGGATGAAGAAATGGAGACTCAGAGGGACATGGAATACGATATGATCCTGGTCTATTTAAACCTAACACTTTCATTATACCCAGGGCAATAGCTGGCATTTTAGCTACCTGGCTTCTGCATATACTAACTAGAGGCACAAAAGTGCTACTTTTACACATGGGCACCAAGAGCTATCATATTTTAATTTCCCCAAAACAACAAAATACACACACACACATATAAACATATATTCAAGAAAAAAATAAAATCTTACAACTGGAAAGGGAAGAATATTCTATTACTAGATAAAAGATAAATTTTTAATTGATCCTTCATCTTGTGAACTATCTCAACTGTGCCTCTGTTCTGCCCTTTCTCACTACTTACCTTTAACAGGTGCAAGAGAAGGCCGCAGGTTGTCTAAATGATGAAAAAAGATCTTGTCACTTGTAGACCCTGGTGGAACAGAGACTCCAGAATTGTCACCATTGAGTCGACTCCTCACTCGTTTTGGGGGATGAGGCTTTTTAAAGAGCTGGCAACAAGTGGAAGTTTACAGAGGATGAGAGCTTATACAGATTTTGAAAAAAATAAAGTTATTAGCAAACCTATTCAATCTGTGGTGGATTAGCAATAAGATATATTTAGTGGAGTTCTCACAACACTACTGAAAATTTAACAATTTATGATAGAAGAGGGAAAGAGAGGGGAATTCTGAGTAAAATCTGATTTGACTAGAATACTTCTGGTTATCCATCAAAGTCTTCCTCTGCTAAGAAAGGAATATTGTAACAGTTTAATTTTTTTTCTTTTTACTAGATCACAGATGAATTTAAAAAGAGCTGTGAAGGTTTCAAGGCATTTATTTAGAAGCACTATATTACATAATTACATTATAAGTTGGATTATATATTACAACTAAGCTGGCATTTTAGCTACCTGGCTTCTGCATATACTAACTAGAGGCACAAAAATGTACTCTTACACATGGGCACCAAGAGCTATCATATTTTAATTCCCCCAAAACAACAGTTAAGTTTATACATACATATCCAAGAAAAAATAAAAGTTAGAGAAAGACATGGTCAAAGGAACAAGTCTAAGACAAGTGAACCCAATAGAGAAAGAATGACAGTGGAGACTGCTGCTTGCTGCTCATGAGTTGTGCTGCCCTCACTGTGGCCTTGCCAAGTAAAAACCACCTCACTCTGGTTCACCCTATGTAACAGGAATGGGCCCAAAAAGGGACAACTGTTGCCCATTTGGGCTCAGGAGGCCTCTGACTCCTCAAACACTTGCCCGTGGATTCTCATTTTTGCTTCCACTGTCCCCAGGCTTGGAACAGGCTCTTTTAATTGTTCCAACCAATACTTCCAACCAACCCCAACCAGAAACAAGTATCTACTCTTGGAGTTGCACATATTCTTTTCCAATGTACTATGCTTGTATTATTATCTACTTCTCTTAGACTATGAAGCTGGGATGATACCTTTCTTTGTGTTTTCCATGAAACTCTGCATATAGATTTAATTAAGTTAAACTTAATATTTACTAAAGCCAATCCTTATTTTATACATGCAGAAACTTGAATAATGTCTGAAGTTAACCCAGAACCCTTTTTCTAACAGCTGGAACCACTACTCTCTTGCTAATAGTCACTAGCTGCTCACATCACCTGGATAAGCAAGGGGCTGCAATCCTCCTGCCTCAGATGCTGCCTCCCAAGACTTATTAGCAGCCTGGCTACCCTGCCCTCTGGACACTGTCATGCAGCTGGCTTTGCCATCTGCTAGTTGGCCTTTCCATGAGTCCTGTAGCTGAATCCTCCTAACTAGAAGCACCTTTGTCTTGTTTGTTGTTGCTTGCATCTCCAATACTCATCATGGTACCTGGCATAAGGGAAGTATTTTTTACATAATTCATTCTCTTTCATTATATAGATGAGAAAAGTAAGGCTCAGTTAAGACATCTCCTTAGGGACAAAGTAAAGACTCAAACTCAGGTTCTTGGATTCCAAGATCAGTGTTTGTTTCCAAATATTACTCTGACTTTTCTAAGAAAATGGTGATAACACACACACAAATACAAGAATGCATGTTTATAAATATGAGTATATGTGTTCACCTTCATGTAGATATGTGTGAACATACGTGGACAGGCGCTGTGTGTGTGCATGTATGTATGTACGACAGCAAATGCATAATGAATTGGGTCTAGGAGTGTTGAAAAGGAGGAGCAAAGCAGGAAAGATTGCCTCTGGTAAACTGCAAATTTCTTTGAAGGATTCCAAACTTCTCTCTGAAACAAATGCTAATTAAAAACATTACCAGTGGTCTTCTGGTTTTGTGAGGCTATGACAGATGTAAAATTATTGTTTCCCAAGAGTTGAAGTTCTTGAATCTCCCACAAGGAAATGGAAGAGGCACATAGTGGCTGTAAGAAGACTTTGACAAATTACAAACAAGGAATTATGGAGAAGAACTAGAGTTCTAGTTCTCTAGAGAGAAGGATAATCTATGGACAGCCCATATACTACACTGGTGTTTCTGCCATTCAGGAGAGGTGAGGAGATGAGGAGACATGTAGCAAATTTGTGAATTTGAACAAGAAGTACCCAAGATGGGGCAAGATGGGCTATGGTCTAAAGTGTTGAAATCAATGAGATTAGATATCTATGGATATTAATATATCCATAGCTAAAGAATTCATCATCTAGCAATCTATGACCTACTGATAGTCTTTTATGAAAAGACTTATGAAAAAAAACAAAAACCCTATCTATGTTAGGTTCATTACAAGGAGAATGCACAAAATCTTTCTACAGTGGTAAAACCCACCAAAGTCAGTATAAACTTTGAGAAAAGGTCATCCCTGTGCCATAATGAGGCTTTGGAAAAGGACTTCTTTGTAGGTATGTGTAAAATGGGAATAAGGGTAATCATGAACATGATTTGCCAATTTTAAATAACTGTATAATGTAAGGTGCTATCAGCTTTCTTCTATTATGCTTCTTCCTTCTCACCACAAATTCATCACTTATAAGTGAAGAGAGAATAATTTTTAAAAGAAGATGGCACATTTATGCCACATGTTTCAACTTTGTAATTAATTCTGAGGGAAAAACATTCAGACTCGGGAGGAGGTTGGGAAACAAGTCTGCTATTCTTTTATCATTAATATAGATTTGAAACAATCTGGCTAATCACTTTGATTTTTTTTTTTTTTCAATTTCATTACACAATTCATATGATTCCTAAATTAATTAAAATGGAATTAAGAATGCTCATCTATTCTTACAGATATTGATTCTACCTTCTGAAAGTTGAATTGTCTTGGACCCAGAGATCCTACTACTAGAACATATCCTAAAGAGAACAAAAACTGAGAATCACAACCATTTAAATCAAAATATTAATGGCAACATTTTTGAGATTGCAAAGAACTACAAACAAAATGAATGGGAAAATGAAAGAATAAATAAACTATAGCAATGAAATGCAATACAGGCCCTCAGACAAACATAAAGCATGCAGAGAAATATGGGAAAAACTCATATGAACTAATGCAGAGTGAAGTAAATTGGGAAGAAGCAAAAAAGTATGCCATTCTTCTTTTGTTTGAAAATGGAAGGGGGGAAAGAGAAGGAAAGAAATGATGAAAATGTAAAAAGAAAAGTCTTTAAAACTTAAAGAAAAGGGGCAGCTAGGTGGCGCAGTGGATAGAGCACCAGCCTTGAATTCGGGAGGACCCGAGTTCAAATCTGGTCTCAGACACTTAACACTTCCTAGCTGTGTGACCCTGGGCAAGTCACTTAACCCCAGCCTCAAAAAAAAAACAAAAAAAAAACAAAAAAAAACTTAAAGAAAAAATTGTCTAAATTCATGAAAAGAAATAAATGTAGCAATTCAAAAATGTGGATTACACTTAAAAAAAAAAAGGAAGTTACAAAGTATTCGTTTCAGTTCAAAGGGCTTTCTTCCTCTTTGAATTGTTTCAGTATAGATAAGACTCAAAATACAATGGTCCATATTAACTAAAATTGCCTAGTTTACTCAACCTCTAAATTAAAAAAAAAAAAAAATTTAACAAGTCATAGATAGCCATACATGCATAATCAAACCCAAAGTGATACAGTATTTCAAGTAAAGCTTTGTGCACAGCCATCAGAAAGTTTATTAAAGTTTATCAAAGAGAAACTAGTGGAGCAGAGGATGTCCTTAGGCTCTGCATATTTTACTTGGAAAGCACACTTTGTACTGGTCTTCAGTTGATTAATTTCCTTGAATATTGTGAAAGAGTGAAAAGAACAAAAATGCAAATTTCAGTGTAATCTCATTTATAGTTATTTCTTAATATTTTAAACCAAAACTTTTACGTATGCATTTTTATCTGAAGGACTGGTTATAGATTATTTAAAATATGGAAATCTTTAAACATGAGATCTTTAAACAATTATCTGAAAATGACAACAACAACAAATCTCCAAGAAAACAATTGTACCTGTTTTGGTATCTGTCCAAAGTTATTAATGAATCCTATGGTAGCTGTCTCTTTTAATGGGTCATTTATGTTGTAGATATCAACTTGACCTTCATAAAAGAGATGATGGAAGACATTTACAGCTTCAACTGCAGCAGGGCCTTGCTGTTTATAACCAAAGATTAAGTCAATCCATTCGTGCAGATGAGCACTCACATAATCACATTCCAAAGCCTGTAATTATAAAACACATTTTTTGGTAGGCAGCAGGATGAATTACTGATTGGTCTAAATTGTCTAGTTAGAAAGCAAAATTACCAATGAGAAATAAAAGAAGTCAACAATGAAAATCACAAAAATTAGATTGGTAGTAACTTAGGGTCATATGTTGTTCTTATTCCTTCTTCTGGAATCATGACCAAATGAAGTTCAGTTTTGTTCTTCAGTCAGGCTTGCTTACCTCTCGATGGACTCTGATGAATTCTCGAGGATCTCCTTTTGCCCACGGTGGTAGTATCACATTTCCAAGCTTGGTGCCATTCTGTTTGCAGCCTGAACAATTGAATATGATTTTTAAAATAAGAAAAAAAAAAAAAGAACAAAAAAAACAAATACACACACAAACAAAATAAAACTGAGTAGCAACTTCGCATCTAAGTAAAAAGAACCACAACAAGAACAGGGCTTCTTAAACTTTTTCCATGAGTGACCCTTTTTTACCTGAGAAAATTTTTATATGATCCCAGATATAAAGGTATATATATAAAACAGCCATACAAATCAAACATTTACTGATCATAAATTATAAAGAAATTAATTTTAAAACAATTCTTTAGTACACATATAATTTTATAATTTATTAAAGACAAGAGCATATTTGCATACTAGTGAGATGGATTTACTTATTTATTTTTACATAAAGAATTAAATCTTGGCAGAATATCTGATTATCTTCAAAGTTGTGAAATGTTTTGCTCAACCCTATACAGGTCACAACTCATGGTTTAAGAAGCTTTGGGGCAGATAATGCTGGAAACATTAAATACTATAGTTGATTTTGGAGAGGAAATGACTTTTAGCCTCCAGAAGCTTTGAGTTATCCCATTTGCCACACTTGTACTCTGAGCTTGCGTCAATTTTTTTCCTCAATTCTGCAAGTACTTAAGGACTCTTAGTCCTTATTGAATCACTTTCTAAATGCAATTTTAAAGCTGGCTGACTAAAATGGTTTTCAACAGATAATCATGGGAGGAAGGAACACCAGCTAGGCTCAAGCCCGTGGAATTAGGAAATTACCCATAAGAAATTACCCATAACACCTTAGGAATAAGCCTAGAACCCTTGGAAGAGAAACAATCTTGCTGTAGAACCCAAGATTTATTTATGGAATGTGAGTTAGGCTAAGATTTCTCAGAGTACTCCTATATTCTAAGGGAGAGCTTTCAAACAAGCATAAATCTTTCTTCTTTCACTACTAGTAGCTACTAGAGTACTGATTAAGGTGCTCAGTTTTTGTATGTCAATTTGGCTCATTTTTGGCCAGGAAACCGTACACTTCCCTGATGTCAACAAGATAAGCAAAAAGGAACAAGCAAAAATTATTTTGAAATCCCAAACTGAAAACACTTTGGGATACAAATTTTTAGATTCAGTTACTGAGCAAATGCTTCTTAGGAACACCTGCTACAAGCAAGGCATTGTGTTAGATACTGTGGGTGGGGAGAGAGAAACATTTTTTAAGAAGTTACAATCTAACACAATAACTAAGACCTATTAAAAATATCTGTAATAAGTTGGCAGTGCCCTCAAGCAATAGTAAACTTATTAAAAAGTAAGAATAAGCTAAAGTTTAATTTGGCTTTTGTGACATTTTCAGATGACATTTTCAATTATGATTGATTTGTATATTGAAATAACTATAAAGTTTATATCTCTTTGTACTCATTACCAAAAATCTGATTTTAGAATTGCTGCTCTGGATGAAATTGGGTTATATATTCTTTTTACTTTTTCTTTTTTTTTTTCCTTGAGGCAATTGGGGTTAAGTGACTTGCCCAGGGTCACATAGCCAGGAAGTGTCTGAGACCAGATATGAACTCAGGTCCTTATGCCTTTAGGGCTGATGATCTATCCACTGTGCCACCTAACTACCCTACCCTACATATTATTTTTTTTATAGACATATTTTGATTTTGAAAAATACCCACTGATAGTGTTTTTGTTTCCCTTATTCACAATAATCTCTTCTTTGCCACAACTACTGATGTGAAATTTTTTTTTTTTTCATAAATACCCTTGGGTATTGCCAGAAACTTTTTCATACCTAGATCAAAATTGTTTGAGTTGAGCAGGAACTCTGGTAGGTAAAAGAATTCTGGAATGAGTTCTTTCACATCTGCCATGTTGTGCTTTGAAGCGGAGTACCAGGCTTCTCGCACACTGTGGAACATTCGGTCAGCCAGGTCAAAATGACCACCCTATGGAGTAAAATGGAAACAGCCTCAAAGTTAAGATCTCCAAGCTATAGATCATCACACTATCAGCCACTTCTGTGACATTGCAATCTCCTAACTTTAAAAAATCAAACACATATAAAGAAACACACATTTGTTGAATAAAAAAAATGATGCTCTTCTCTTTACTTAATTTTATTTTGTAATAAACAGATATAAAGGATGAGAAAAGCATTTTTTCCTACAAAAACTTCAGAAGCATATTCATTGTTTCATTTTAAGGGTACAGAGTTCTAGAATTAAAGAGGGGGAAAAAAGGCAAAGAACAACATTAGTGACCAAGAAGTAAATGGAAGTACCAAACTTTAACTACAATATGAAGCTGATGGATTCCATCAGTAGCATTTTCTAAACTCCTGGTGCAGGTTAGGTCTATACTTGGAATTTAGTTTGAAATCATGTTAGTTTGTATATATTTTGAACTTCTAACTCATGTTGTGTACTAACATTTTATACCAATAGAGGCTGCATTTTTAATCGGTCTTAATTCAGTGGGCCCTAGATACCTAGTATCTAGATACTTTGTGTATTCACTTTTGTCAGTAGTGTTTCACCTTCCTGCTCTTGACCCAAGGTATCATAACAGAGCAGATAGTCTGACTTACCTGAAGTCTCAAGAATATCTGAGTAAAAGGCTCCATCCTAACAAGGTATGAGGCAACGATCATTGCAGAGGAATAGTGGGTGCCATAATGATAGGCTGGGGTTTCTCCTGGTAAAGAAAATTAAACTACAATTAAGATATAATGTTGGCAACAGAAGAAAAGTTTAGCAGGTTTGAAAGGGCCAATTATGAAATAAGTAATATGTCTAGATTTCACTCTATTGAAAATAAGCCCACTGAAGACTTGAAAATGACATTTGGAATTCTCATCTAAATTTGTGGCAATAGTTCACCATGCATGATTTCTTAGCAGTCAAGCATGTTTTGAGATTTAAAAATCCCAATCTCCTTCCACTCTGTTAAAGGAGGGTACTGAATTTGGTGATACTGAATGGCCTTGACATACTAATATTGTCCTGAATTGTTGCCTATATATTTTCTACTGTTTTTATGAAACAATCAACTAAGATTTATTAAGCTCTTCCAATATACCCAAGCACATAGGTGGGGCTGGGGATATAAATTCAAAGAATTAAACAATTCTTGTAATAAAAATGTACACATACATGTACAGACATAAATATATGTAGAGTATAGAAAAAATAAATCCGAGGTAGTTTGGGGGGAAAGGACCGCCCAGGCCTTGATGTTGGGAGAAGTCAGTAGAGGGCTCATGGAGAAGGCTGTGATTGGGGGGAAGGGAGGAGATGAGGCGAAGCAGATGTCTGGAGAGGGGACATGCTGCTAGAGATACGGGGATGGACGATAGCAGGCTGAGGAGGTGGAACAGAAAGAGGCCAGGCCGGGGGGGGGGGGGGGGAGTAGTGTATAATGTCACCAAGGGCTTTAAATGCCCAACAAAGGAGTGTATGTTTTGTTCTAGAGGCAATAGAGAACCACTGGAGTTCATTGATCAGGAGAGCACCATATTCAGAGCTGCATTTAAGGAGCACCATTTTGGAGACTACAGAGGAGAGCCTGAAGTGAGAAGTGATGCAGGAGATGAATTAGGAGGTCACTGAAATAGTCAAGTAGGAAGTGACAAGGGCTTGAATCAAGGGGCTGAATGTGTGAGCAGAGAGGAGAGGCACAAATGAGAGACACTGGTGTGGTAGAAACAGCACGATCTAGCAACAGTTTGGATAGGTGGATGAGGAAGTGCAAGGAGTCCAAGAAAATGCTGAAGTTACAGATCTTTATGCCTAGAAAACTAGTGATGCCTGTAAAGAAATAGGGAGGTTTTGAAAAGGGGGTGTGGTTTTAGGAAAAAGATAAAAGATAAAGCATGTTTTGGACATGCTGAATTTGAGAAGTTGCTGGTATATAAAATTTGGAATCTCTAAGAGGCAGGAAATGATGTTATAAAGCTGGGGCTAAGGAGAGACATTAGGGTTGGACATATAAAACTGGGAGTCAACAACAAAGCAGATGATACATTAAACGGGAGCTTAGGGGGTCACCAAGTGAAAGAGTGAAAGAAAATGAGAAGATCTAGGATAAAGTCTTGGGAGTACATCAACAGTTAAGGGGTAGGAAAATTCAGTTAGCATACATAGTCAGAGAACAGAACCAGTAGTGTTCACAAAAACCCAGAAAGAATAGTAATCATGAAGAAAGAGGAGGGAAGCATGCCAAATGCCACGAGGAACAAGGATGAAGACCAAGAGATTTGCCAATTGAGAATTCACTAACAGGAGGAGCTAGGTGGCGCAGTGGATAGAGCATCAGCCCTGAAGTCAGATGGTCCTGAATTCAAATCTGGTCTCAGACACTTAGACACTGGGCAAGTCATTTAACCCCAACAGCCTCAGGGGAAAAAAAAAAAAAAGAAGTTACTAACAACTATGGAATGTGCAATTTCAGGTGAATGAGTAAGTCAGAAGCCGGCCTGTAAAAAAGTTAAAATGAGTGAGAAGAAATGAAGTGGAAGTGATAGGTATAGATTTATTTTTCTAAGAGCTTGGCTAAGAAAAGAGCTGTAGCATAACATCCTGAAAGGATATATAGGAAGTTTTTTTTTTTTATTTTTTTTTTTTTAAGGATGGGGGAGATTTAGGCAAGTATAAGTGGCAGTGATAGGGAATACTGAAGATTAGAGATACTTGAGTGAAGATGATTGACAATAATTTTTTTTTTTTTTTAAGTGGGAAGAGATGGGATGCTGGTCTTAATGAGAAAGACCACCTCATCAGGACCTACAGTAAAGGAAGTGAGAAAGGAGGATGGGAATCATGTCAAGAGGTATAGAGAAAGGAAAGAAGAGTAGTTCATATCAAATAGTCTATTTTTTCTGTAAAGTGTGAAATATAGCTGTTAAGTAGGAGAATGGAAGTTGGGGAGGTTTGAGGAGAGAAAAGGTTTGAAATCTTATTATTGGAGAATGGGATCAGAGAATTAATGAATGATAACTAAAAGAATTTCCTAATAGTAGTGAGTACTCAAGTTGAGATTAAAGAAATATATTTTTTTTTTTTTGGAGGCTGAGGTTAAGTGACTTACCCAGGGTCACACAGCTAGGAAGTGTTAAGTGTCTGAGACCAGATTTGAACTCGGGTCCTTCTGAATTCAAGGCTGGTGCTCTATCCACTGCGCCACCTAGCTGCCCCCAACAATAAAAATTTGTAATGGACTGAGCTTGGTTTTGTGATTTCCTCTAGCTCTGATTTAGAAGTATATGAGTAGCATGGAGTAGATGGACAGTGGAGTAATCCATGGATGGTGTTTGAAAAGTATTAAAAAGAGACAAGAAAACAAAGTAAGGAACATTGTGAAGTTGAATTGTTTAACTTGGGGTAGATAGAGAACGAGGAGAAACATCAAATCTGGGCAGGATAATGTTTTTAACAAAAAGCCATCTAATAAGAAAATATCAAATTTAAAATATCCCCTTACTACTCCTTGCTGGACAAGATTGCATGGATAGTTTTCACATGTCAAGACATTTTAAAAGCGAAGGATTTCTTCTTTCTAATAAGGTGATTTATCCATTCAAAGTAAGTATATTTAAGTTTAAAAAGACGGTACAATTAATTCAAAATTGCTATCAATCCTCTATTATCCTTTTTAAAAGTATCTGGTAATAATTCTATAGACTACTTTTATTATTTCTATTATTACTAATAATAGCCTAGCAAAGTGTTGCTTGTCCTCACCTTGTCCTGACAACAACTCTGAGGTAGATGTTATGACTATTCTCATTTTTACAGATATAGAAACTGAAGCAGGGAGAAATTAAGTGACTTGTTTATGGTTGCATAGCTACTAAATATCTAAATCAGAATCTGAACTCAGATCTTGATTCCAAGGCCTAGTTGGTTTTGTGATTTCCTCTAGCTCTGGTTTAGAAGTATATGAGTAGCATGGAATAGATGGACAGTGGAGTAATCCATGGATGGTGTTTGAAAAGTATTAAAAAGAGACAAGAAAACAAATGCTATGCTAACATAAAAATGTAACTTCTTTATTTATTCAGCAATTGATTCATTTATTCATCCAACAACCATTTATTAAATATCTGCCATATACAAAGTATTGTGATGAAGACTGGGGAAAATAAAAATATAATTAAAACCTGGTACTTTCCCTCATGATTCTTATAAACTAGGAGTGGGACCTTGGAAATAGACACACAAATATCCAGAATAGAATAGGGGATAAGAACAAGAAGAGAAAAAAATGCTATGTGTACTTGGAAAAAGGGAATATCATTTCTCACTGTGAACATCATTTCTGGAAGACATGGCACTTGAGCTGGAGCCTGATGGACAGATAAGATTTTAAAGGGTATAGATGAACAAGAGAATTAAGGAAGAACATTCTAGGTGTGACAGTGTGAGCAAAGACATGGAGGCAGGAATATGGAGATATGCTAGGAATTAAAATACGATTTAGTTGAAGTCTTAATAAGATTGGTGTCAATGTTGGCAGTAGAAAATGCAATATATAAAAATGAGGAAAAATCTAAAGGGGCATTTGAGGAAATATCCAAAGTCTGATTGGTAGACTTTAAATAATTACTGATTCAGTTCTGAAATTTCTCTCAATTTCTCCAGTTTTACCATTACTTACCATTAGGATCTTCCCAGTCTCTATAACGTTTCTTGTATTGAGTTAATCTTTCATCTGTTTGTGCTCCCATAGGCTTGGCTAGGTTCCTGAATGTCTTGGGGTTAGTGAGATCAACTTCCTAAAATACAAAGCAAAATCCAAATCTAAATGCTTGAAAATCCTTTAGTAGTTTGACCAACATAAAAAAATAAAAACAATTTGGGGCTTCAGTGTGTATGTAGATGTTTATCTAGGCTCCAAGAGAAATTCCACAAAGCATCAGGAATCCTAGGGAGCTGGACTC
Organism: Sminthopsis crassicaudata; assembly: GCF_048593235.1. Taxonomy (NCBI): domain Eukaryota; kingdom Metazoa; phylum Chordata; class Mammalia; order Dasyuromorphia; family Dasyuridae; genus Sminthopsis; species Sminthopsis crassicaudata. The sequence goes on from NC_133622.1 coordinate 155,291,527, forward strand.
CTAGTCAGCAAAGATTGTATCACTTTTACATTCATGCCAAACAGAATGTAACTAATGAATAACTAAGTCATTCTGAAGATAATCACCTTGGAAGTGATTGCTTATTCCTTTGATAAAAGCATGCAGGTCAGATTTGTAGTATTTAAGCCATCTAATTCAATTTTTACTGAATTAATATTTTGTATTGATCTTTACTAGTAGAGTAGGAGGAGTGAATTTCTGAACTCTCTAATTGGGGATAAATGAAGAAACTATTTAAGACTAATTCATCACCTTCTGTGATAACACTAGGGATCAGTTGCTCCTTTTGTCTTCCCTACTGTGATAACCTCCCAATGCTTTGATCTTGTAGGTGACTTAAAAAACTTGGAGGTAATAAAACACTGGAGTAGTGATCTTTTAAAACCTTTAAAGGGCAAGCAATAATATGAAATATTCCCAGATAGGAATCATTTTTTTTACTTCAGTCTAATAGAGATTGTTCCAAAGACCTAAAATGTAGTGGATCCAACTCATCAGTTAATTTAGCATATGAAGATTTCAAAGGTAGAAGTCTGAAATCTACAACTACATATTTTATTTGTATCTGTCACTAAATCATACCAACTAGGTCTGGATATACTATTTCATCAATAGGCAACTGCTGTATTTGGAGACTCTAACTAATGTTGACTATTACATTCTCTGCATCATATAGTTTGGGGAAGTGCCCATAGTGCTCAGAGATTGAGGACCACAAAGCCAAACTGTAGCAGAGATGGGGCCTGTATCTGTATTCCTAGTTTTGTCTAAGACTGGCTCTCTATCCATTATTTATCTTCTGAACTCTCCTAAAGATCACAATGTCTTACCAAGTTGTGAGGTTTAAAAAAGGTTTGATCTGTGTAGTTCATGGTTTTATGGGATAGAAATGGGCTGTACAAAAATAAAATATACATTTATGAATATAAGCCATATTATTAGAATCTGCTCTTATACTTTCCTTCAATTATATAATCAAGTATAATTATAGAGTTACATTGTTTCTTTTCTACCAATGTCCTATCTATACATTTTCTCAATCTCATCCTTCAAATAATTCTTTCTTGATTTTGATTTAAAGAGAGAGGAAAAAAAAACCTGAACACACCTTTGATTTTTTTGCCTCTGCCACTTAAATATTTTCTAAATGTGCACTTAGGTGCATAAATTACCTAAAAATGGTATCTTGTAAATTTCAGCAATATATGTGTGCCTATTAATATATATTATCTCTATTTTGTCTCTTTCTTTTTTCTTTCTTTAAAATGTAACCATCTTGAGGGCAAGCACTATATCCATTTTTGCCTTTTATGAATCACTATAAAAAGGAGGACTTTATGGGTAGCATTGTTATACAACAGAAGTTCTTTGAAGTAAAGCTTAAAAAACAAATCAATATGATGAATGGGACAACACTGGCAGGATAAGTTATACAAGTTGTATAAAATTCAGGTGTAAAACTACTCTTTCCTTTTGTTCTGCTTTCAATTTTGAAAATTTACTATTAAAGTCTCACTAGATAGAAACTAATAAGAGAAAAGGCGAAACAAATTTGCCTCTTTTGATGATTCTGAATCCACTTTTATGTGCTACTTAATACAAAATAACTCCTTACCTGACAGTAATGATTTTACTGAAAAACAATTTAAAACACCTTAATTGTAAACAACTTAAGAAATATAATATTAATAACTAGTAACAATATAAGCAAAATAACATTCTAGAATGGATAGACACACATATCAGGTCCTTAAAAACTAGTTACCAACTAGAAAAAAAAATGGAGAAGATAAAACATTTCAGAAAGTGGAAAATTTTTTACAGTCTTTTGAAAGTTAACTTCAAAAGAACAATGTGAGATTTACCTGTGAGTCATAGTCTGCTAGGACCCAGGGGAAGACAGGATACTGCATGAGATCATTGTAAGATCTGCCAGCCAAAGTGTTCAAGTGCATCAGGTACTGGAAATTGCTGATTTCACCTCTCTTGGTAAATAAAAATAAATATTAATATTGCAGCTCATTTCAATATATTCAATTACTCTGAATTTTCTTATCATCATAATTTTTACATTTTACTTAATATTTATAATGTGGTTGCATCAGAAAGTATATTTTTGTGCAATAGTTTCTGTTTTAGGACTTAATAAATGATGCTACTTAGTCAAATAAGTAATTACTTAACAACAGCCAAAACATTTTTAGAAGTATAAAAATAAAATAGATTCCAATGCAAAAATGTCTGAAGAATATATTTTCCAAATTGTTGTGTAATAAAACGTGGCGCTAGTGCTTTCCTCATTGTGTGGCCACAAAATTTTAAACTACAAATTAGAAGGAAACAGTAAATAATTTTCATTAAACTTACCTCCCATCTCTGTGTTACAGACTTCTCACCTACTAAGGTGCTAAGCAATCCAGACCTAGGCAGTAAAGAAACAAGATATGGAGTACAATGTTTCAGAAAAACATGTAGAATAGAAACATATATTAATAAAATCACAAGGCATGAATTTTTAGAGGTCATGTGATTTGCATAATTTTAAACTGTACTTTTGACAGGTCTATATTACAATTTAATCACAAATATTATTATTATTAAAATTAATATATTCATTACTCATTTTAATGAAGGAAGCTGGTCTAAAAACTAAGAACTAAGAATTTCAACAGGGAAGTTTCTGGACTGTCCTATGGAAATAATTTAATAGAGGAAATCCCTAAAGTAGAAAGCAGACAAGATTACAAGGGAAGTTAGAGAATGATGAGGGATAGAATTTCTCCTCCATTCCCCCTCATGCACTTCCACGCAGAAAGAAGGAGTACAAAGCTTTCTGTTTCATGCCTTAAGTGAAGGCTTTTGCATTGCTGATATGGTGTCTGGTAGACAATATTACCACCCTCTTCACCCTCCTGCTGCCTCCCACCCCTCACCGCCCAAACATCAGGGGCTGCTGCCACCTGAGACATCCTATTCTCTTTGCCTTCTTCTTCTGGTCCATCTCAGAACCTACCTGGTAAGGCAGGGAGTGGGGAGAGGATGCCACTGAGAGCATTTTATCCCTTAGATTTATCATCTTTGTCTGAGCTGCTGAGTTTCTCACAGGATTTGAATGAGTGAAATGGAAGTCAAAAATGTCAGACAGAGATGGAGGGCCACCAGGCCTTACCACACCTCTCCTCTCTTTATAGATATTTCAGGCTTTTTTCTGGGTTCAGCCTCATTGGTATTTTAATTAATTACCTCAAGGCCTGTGGACCCTGCCAGTGACTTTGCCATTGAGGCAGGAAGACAAAGGATTTCAACTGAATAAGAATCACCCTGAGAGCAAGATCTACCTACGTGTTTCATCGCTGCCCTATTATTCAACACATCTAATAAGCTAAGGAAATCTTTTATTAGCCCCCTGCTTTTGCTAGACTAATCATTTGTGTAAACTAAACACTTGGGTTTAGGACAGCTTCCCTAAGACACCCATCACAGTATTTTTTGCTCATTCTTAATTTACTCTGGAAATGTTACAAGTTTTACATTTAAAATTATATGCAGAAATAGACTTTTGATTAGATGGACACAGAAGTCCTTCCCATCTCTGAGATTCTTTAATTCTGGAGTTAGCAATAATTAATGACAGGAGAAATATAAATGGCTTTTGATCAAGAAAAATTAATGGCCATAAGATATTTATCTATAAATTACAGTAAATCACATACATTATCTTATCTAATTCCCACAACAACCCTGTAAGAAAGGTGTGGCTATTAGCTCTATTTAAGGCTCATGGAAGACCTTGCCAGGGTCACAAAGATATAAGTTTACTGACAATCCAGGATTCAATTCACTATAATAGGCTGGCTCTGAATATACCTTGGTTATGTAAAACTCTTAATAACAAAGGTATTACATTTTCTCATTCTGATAAATTCTTTTAAACAAGTTTACTGAATTTGCAAGGATTAATGAAAAACAGCAGAATTTGCAACTAAGATAAACAATGAGAAACTGATATTGAAATTGGAAATTAATTCCTGCTTCTTTCCTATAAATTTTAAAAAGTTCTTGGAAATGTACAGATTCAAAAAAATATATAGAAAAGAAAAAGATTAAAAAAGGTACAGATTCATTGAGAGTAGCAGGAACTTTGTAACTGGCAAATATGAAGATTATTTAGGGAACAAGTCAGGTTATGATAGAGTACTAAAATATGACTACTAGTATGGAAAGGAAAAAACAAACTTTAAGGCAGTTATTAATCTACTTTATTTCTTGTGACATTTACAAATGTCTTTGAGGTTAAAAATAATGCCATATCTGTTATCTGTTCCTGTTAAACTATAGCTATAGAAAATAAAAAAATAGTAATTTTAATTTCTTCAATGACACACGACTAGCCTTTTAAAAATATCTACTTAGAACCATATAGATTAGAATTAGATTATAATTTCATTTTATAGTAATCATAAAGAATTAGAAATCTCTGAAACCATTTATTTTAGCCTTCAAGAAAATCCAGAACATAGCTACTAATTACAGTATATGATTTTCCAAGAAAATGATGAGGAACTTGTTTTGTTCTTATTTATTATGAAGTAGCCAACTCAAATTGTGTCTACCAACTGTGAAAGGTAAAAAGGAATGCAGATTGCAACTGGTTATCATTATCCCCCCTACCCCCTGCCAAAAGTAATATAATTGCTCTTCCAGTCATTGAACTGTAAACTTACCCTTGTTCCACACTAGTATTTGGTCGTTGCCCGGAAACAGATTCTGAACTGTCTGTCAAAGATGGCACAACAGCCAAAAATCTGGATAATGAAAAACAATAATTATTTTAAAAACCAAATCAAAATCTGTATCAACATGGTAAATATTAAATTATTTATTAGAAAGATGATATTGTAAACTATGGATTGGTTTGATGCTACCACCTGGCTTTTCACCATTTATTTAACCTTGTTACTCAGTTAGTATTTGCTCTATGACTATCAAGTAATTTTCACAGTAACTAAAACACACATAATTATGTAAAATATGGTGGGAAAAAATCTTGAATTTAGCAGCCAAAAGTAAAAATTTTTCCATGATAATTTTAAAAAATCATTTTTCATAATTTTTTTTTCATTAGCAGAAATTCTTATCAGTTGTCTGGTTTCAAATAAACATTCGCTAAGATGACTTGAGATTTCTTAAATGATTGTCAGGTAAAAAGTCCAATAATTGATTATGGGAAGCAGTCTGGTACTATGGAAAGATGATGGATATGCATTTGGGGGTGGGGGTGGTCTGGGTTCAAATATATGTTTTGTCACTACCTCTTCTTGACCTCAGTTTCATCATCTGTAAAATCAGCAACTTGCCTGGTATTAATCTTGGGAGTCCCTTCCATCTTAAAATCTATGATTTTACTATATGTTCACATAGTAGTGAAATTAATTCAGTAAATGATGACATTTAATGGATCTTTATTCATTTGATACTACACAGGAATCTTTCCAAACAACAGTGTTAAAGAACATTTTGTAGAATAGCTAATGACGCTGAACATTTCCACTCTGAAGTATGGGAAAGCGTACGAGATCTCGGACTCCCTCTAATTTAAATGAAATAACTCTTTGCTCAAAATTTTTTTACAGAATTGAATTCATTGAATCTGTACCTTTCATTTAATGCACATTTTTGAATTCTATTCATTATATATATACTCTCTGTTCCTGGCACATGGCATGCCATTATCTATCATTGGGCATTTATATTGGTCATTCCCCATATACGGAAGTATTCTCTCCTCATCTCTGCCCTTCAGAGAATCCTTCTCTTCCCTCAAAATTCAGCTCAAGTAGCACCTTTTATAAAAAGGTCTTGCTTCCTCCAGAGGTGAGTGACCACTTCCCAAGCTATCTTGTATTTAATGATTTTTTATTTTTTTATTCACTATTACACACCAGACGCATACTTCTTATCTCCCATTAGAATGTATGTTTTTTGTCAATAGAAATTGTTTCATTCTTTGTTTTTGTATCTACCTAGGACAGTATCTAAAATATAGCAGGTGTTTAATGTTTGGATTACTGTTAGAATGAAGTATTTCTGCAGGTGATCAATATGTCTGTTTACTGTATGTGACATCATTATGTATAACCATTTATATCTAATGGTAGGTAGAATCCTCACTACAATGATAAAACTGAGCCTACATAAAAGTATATTAATTTCTAGACTGTTTAAAACAGTACCAATAACTGGGAAAGGCATCTGAAAGAATATTATTTAAACCTTTACAAGTCACTAGAGAGCCATCCAAATAAGGAATATAGATGAATGTGCTTAATACCTACCAACTTATTTGTGGGAATAATAAAAGTTTAACTTGCAAAGAGGGAGATTCTCTTTTGTCTTTTCCAGTTGATGTCATGACAGAAGGGGTAGAAATAATGAGCTAATTTTTTTGCATTAAACAAAATGCAAAGTCTATATCTTGATAGATTAGAGGATTGAGGAAGGAAGAGAAAATTTGTAATAGCTTCTGTGGAATGAGATGGATAAGATAAGAAAGTTTGTTAAGAATAAGTGATAACTGGGCATATTTAAAGACAGTAGATTAAAAAAAATTTCAATTGATGGGGAGAAGCTAAAGTTTAGAAAGAATGGGATGACTGAAGGTATAGTACAATCACTATGAAAACAGGAGGAGAAGGGATCAAGTTAGGCCTTGGCAAGGAAATGGATCATGTCTTTTGAGAACCCCTGGAGGAAAATGGGAAAGAATGGGATATTTCAAAGGTGCTGAGATGAAGAGAGGCATATTAAAGTGGCCTCTACTTTTCCATTAAGAGTTGGAGGGCAGACCTTTAGTTGAGAAGAGGAGATATAGGAGGATTTGAAGAAGGAAGAGAAAATTTGTAATAGCTTTTGTGGAGAGTGAGATGGATAAGGGAAGAAAGGTAATTTGAAGATTTAAAAGGACTACTTTGTAATATCGTGGACCCAGCTGAGGTTGCATTCATAAAGTATCTGATCAGTATGGTTGTGGGATTTCCTCCTGCTTCATTCAGTGGCCTCTTTGACAGAGCAGAGGGAAGAAGTGGACGAAAAGACCAATGCAGGATTGAGGTTTGGCAAGAAGAGTGGTGAAGGGAAAGAGCAGATAACTACTGAATTGAGACTGGAGATGGGGGCATGATACTGAGAGGTGTATAGAATGTAGAATGATAGGAAGTTAAGGTCAGATAAGAGAAGATAGAAAAGTGGAACACTTGGCTAATGACAAGCTTTAGTATGTGATAATTCTAATGTGTGGCAAGAGCTGGATTAGGTCACAATACTTAAGAAATATGAGGAAATGGGATTGCACAGAGTTTGAAGGAGTATTTACTTAGATATGAAAGTCCCCAGCATACAGGCAAAGATTAGAGAAGGAGGGGATGAAGAGAGAGGGAGATGTTGAGCCAGATTCTGGGTACCTTGAAAGAGGCAGCATTACTAGGGAGAGAGTGTTAATAATACTACAGCTAATATAATTTTGATTAGATGAAAAATTTAAGTAACTGGACATCAAAAAAAGGAAAGGTTACTGAGTGAATAAACAAAGGGAGATGACAATGGGGAGCAAGGAGTAGTCTATCTCCATCCCTTGGACTAGTGGGAGGAAGATAGGAGAAAAGCATAATATAAAAGAAGTTAACAATCAGAACTAGAAAGTCTGGACAAGAATGCGGTGTAGCCACAAAGGAACTGGGTCTGAGTGAAGGTTGATGAATGGAAGTGTGTGAGAAAGGGGAAGGGTTAAGGAGAGTTTGTTCATTATGGAAAAAGAAAATCCACAGGACACAATAGAAGTGGTGAGCAATGATTGATTAGAACATGGGTACGATCAGATTGAAAAGGATGGGGATAAAGAGTGTGAGATAAGGACAGGGCTCAGATTTCTCCTAAAAAACTGCTAATTATTAAAGGGATAGGAAGAGAAATAAGAGAAACCTTTAGGTATAATGGAGCACATGGGGAGGGAAGCTTGCAATCTCCAAGGGATAAAGCAGAGAGAAGGGCCATCTGTCATCCTGGAGACCAACAAGGGGCTTTGGACACTGAGGTTGGTTTGAGCTGTGATCACCATTGAGAATATGATGGCTGGCAACAAGGCCAGTGTCTGGGTCAGACTAGGCTCCTATAGGATGCAGGTGGTTCTACTCTCCTACCAATTACTTGCCAAATCTTTACATTTATCCCTTCACAATATCTCTTGGCATCTGGCTCCTCTTTACTTTATTCTCTCTCTTTTGTGATTTTACCAGCTGGGTCAAGATTTAGTACAAGTAAAACAAAAGATTTCTATGGCCATCTTATATCTTAATGATCAAAATTCCACTGATTACAAGGGAGTGATAAGCTTGCCCAATTCTCCTGTCAGGGACATACAGGGATCCTTATTCTTAAGAACTCATTCTTAAAGGGAATAACGACAAAGGGACAGAGCATCTTCTTGTTTTAAAACATCAAAAAGAATCTTAGTCCTTATTGGAAGAAGCATTTTCAAATGAAATAATTCTTCTTCTTCTGATACTTAAAAAAAAATCAGTAAATAAAAGAACACTGCTGTCAAGTCACAAGAAAATTAAAAAATATTTAACCAATTAATTTTAACAGGGTAAGAAAATAAAACCTAGCACTACTACTGATCATTAGTAGCATTAATAATTTCTTCAAAGTGGATGTATGAATCTGAATTCTAAGTTTTTAGATACTTTAATTTTTCTGTGTAACATGCCCTGATTTTCTTCTCATATCACCAAAAATATATGTATAAATGGATGATACCTCTGGTAGACTTTGTTTCTAACTCCTTTCTGAAAAGCAAGAAGATAATTCCGTCCATCCCCTGAGAAAACTTCTACTGCAATAGGCTGGGGAAAAAAGAAATATGAGAAAAACAGTTACAAAATCAAGTCTCACAAACAGGCCACATAGAAATTTCTGAATTTCAAACATTAGAAACAGTAAAGATTTCCAGGGTATTCTTAGAGCAGTAAGCTCTTAACAATGACACATTACATCCTAACAGTTTGGTTTCTTCATTGAATTTCCTATCTGTTTAGTCTAATAACAAATCTGCTTATTTCTGTAGCTATGTTAGCAAAGAAAAAAATGGGTAATAGTTATATAAAATTATTAAAGTATGTTTATTAAATAAGGAAAAATAAACTTACAACTAGGAGACTCAAAATTCCTAACTTCCTTTCTTCTTCCCTCCCTTCTCCTTCCCTTCTTTTTCCTCTGCTAACATTTCTTTGTGAAGAACCTTCTCTATGCCATGACACAAGGTGCTAGGTACACAAAAGAACGGAAACAATTCCTCTTCTAAAGTGCACCAAATATTCTATTAGAAGGAAGTAAATGTGTACACAGATAAATAAACAGAAACTACATATAAAGTCAATAGAATGATTTCGGGGGAGGCTCTAGTAATTGGGAAGGCTCTAGTATGGGTGGTAGCACGTCAGATGAGCCTTAATGGTTTCTAGGATGTAGTGAAGAAAAAATGACTTCCAGACAGGTATGACAACTGACAGGTATGACAACTTGTGGAAAGACCTAGAAGCTGGAGACAGAATGCCACATAGAGGGAACAACAGGGAAGCAAGCTGGGTTGGAGAAAAGGGATAGACAAAAAGCCTGAATAGGTAGGATACAGTTAAATTGTGAAGAATTTTAAATGTATAATGGTGGAGTTAAATTTTATCCTAGATAAAGTAGGAAACCAGTGAAGCTTCTCATTTAGAGGAGTAAATATGGTTTTAGAAGTTGCACAGAGAGGCTGGGGAGAGATAAGACATGCAGGATACCAGTCAGGAGACAGTCCAGGTGGGAAGTGATGAGAGCCTCCAGGACAGTGATAACTGTATGAGTGGACCAAAGGGAACAAATGCATGAGATATGGTGGAGATTTGGCATCTTACTAAATGTGAGAGATGAGGGATTGAATTGGTATAAAAGGTGAAGAAAGTCGGGGATTTGAGAAGGGATTTTATTAGGAGATTGACACAGTTAGATCTGAACTTTAGGAAAATAGCTTTGGCAGAATAGGAAGATTTGAGATAGACAAATTATAATGCTACTGTAATAGTCCAAGAAAGAGGTGATGTGGGCCTGTTCTGGGTAGTAGTCTTGTATGTAGTATGCAGATAAAAGAAAAAGAGAAGTTGCAAACACAGAAATGAAAGACTGTCAACTGCTTGGATATATGGGTTAAGTGGAAGACAACATCAACACTGAGAAGCTGGTTGACTAACAGAATGATGGCACTGTCAAAAAAAAATTGAAAATTTTGGAAGAGGAGTGGGAGATTGAGAGACCTCTCAGTCCTCTAGTTAGAAATCTCTTAACAGGATGACATTTACCTAGAACTCATTAAATATAAATATATATATATATATATATATGTATGTATATACGCTAGATATATAGAGTATATATGTATATTGTTATTTAGTCAGTTCAGTTATGTCCAAGTATTCATGACCTCATTTGGTGTTTTCGATTATACAAGTTAATAGTTGTTTGAGGTTGGATTTAAACTCAGGAATTGCTTTGAGACCTGCCAAAGCATCTACTATGCCACCTTGCTGCTCATATTATTAAAACTAAGCTTTAACTTAAGGCTTAACAAAATCAATTATGATTTAAAAGGTTAAACTGCACTAAGACTTTTGGGACCCCCCCCCACACCAATAAGCAAAGTAATTTTAATAATAATAAATAATAAGAATAATAGTTATACTGTGGTCTGTCTTATAAAATGACATGTAAGATACATTATTGCATACAAAAAGGAAGTCTTTTACTTATAGTATGATTAAATCTGAAAAACAGTCAAATGTTTTATGATAGACTTTTACAAAAAATAATAAATCTCAGAGATAAAATATTATAATAAAGTATCCTTTATTCAAACAAAACCTACCTGCAACAAATACCTCCTTTTATGAACTTCCTTAATATCCTCATATGCAAAAATGCTGCAAGACCTTCTGAGCTGACTAGGACCTTGTCTTGCTCCTCTTGGAATAATTGGCTCATGCATGCTATTGATATCAAAAAGGATGATAAATACAAATGTAAGTAATGATAAAGTCATTAGTAAAGATAGAACGTATCATTTACAAAGCCTGTTCTGTGGCATCAGGGATGGGAAAATATTAGTTAAAAGAGACACAATTAAAATAACTTTAAAAGCGTAAAAGAAAAATACCAATTACTTATAGGCAATTTTTAATTCCTGTTAGCTTTGAAAGAAGTACATAGTTTAAAACATATTATTTGTATTACTGCTGTTAGAAGTAATGAAGAGATGTATTTCAAAGCTCAAGTATGATCTAATTCAGTCTCTGAAAAACAGATTTTAGGGAGTGTGTTGGCATCTTGTATTATTCCTCATATACCATAACTGTATATCACAACTGCTCAATCCTGTGGAGAGCTTATTGTTTATTTTTTAATGCACTTGAAGATACTGGGCTTGAAAATACCAAGATCTAGGTTCAAATTTCTCCTGACATGAACATCTTCACCATCAATAAAAATGTAATTAATAATTATCACCTTATTCTCTTTTCTTTTGATAGTGAATGTTCAGATAGAAACAACAGCTTTAGAATAAGATTTCTTTTATCTATAGATCCTTTCACAGAGGAGATAAAATGGCTGCTTTTTGCAATTAAATAAAAGTATTTAAGTTGTCAGCTCTTTCCCTGCGGGCTCTCCTCAAGCATCTTCAGCATAGCTCTATGAGCAGACACAATGATGAGGATGATATATACCCCACACTGAATTGATTTCTTCTACTAGGTTTCTACAGTTTCATAATTTTTCATTTCATATATCTTGGAAATTATGAATATTTTATATATGTATAATTTTTTTGTAGATTCTTAATTTCTATAACTTTCAATATGAAACTGAATAGCTTCTAGAATAGAATGAGATAATGATCCACAGGGCTTTTTAATAACTCTTTAGTATTTTCTAGTAGGAAAAACCCTCATCTTAAACTACATTAACCAATGCACTAGTTTCTACCAGCAGATATACATGGTCCTGCAGTTTAATGCTTCTTTGTCGACATATTGTTGATTTGAGTTCCTGCAGATGTTTCCCAAAAAGGGCCTTTTGATTTCATTCTTGGATCTTTATAGGTTCTTCACAGTGGTAAGCTATTTTCTGTGACACTTGATATATTGCATAATGAGTACTGTAATTAACCCTTCTTATTGTAGTCTGATGAAGTTCTGTTTACATGAAAAGAATTTCTGTAATGTTTTTTATCATGTACTCTGAGCACATAGAATCAGTCCTCTTTCCTCTTTTAATTAAATGTGAATTTTTTTATAGCTTCTTGGGGTGATGGGTCCTATGTCTTATTAATATGACAAAAGTTTTTCTGAGAAGAATTTCCAAATATGTTGCTTCTTCTTTAGTTCAAAAAAAGACTGATATTTCATAGGTATTAATTACTTTTAAAATGTTTTTCAATAGTTTTGATTTCAGGATGAGAGTTAGTTTCTAAATATACATTGGCATATTCAACAGATCTATGTGTAATTTGCATTATCTTCATGTACTGCCTTAATGTGACCCTTTGATTCAAGCTCAAAACTGAGGTTGGTTATCTATTTTTCTTTGATCTACACAAGAATCATTTATTAATTAATAATATTTTTACATTGACAGAATAAGATTCTATGAGATGTACAACTTGTTTAATTCATGTGTGTGTTTATATTTATGGGAATTTTATAACTTTATATCACCTATGCATAAGTGATTAATAAGATGATTATATATGAATCTCTCTTTAACTTCAAAGTCAGTGAGCTTAAGGCCAAACAGAACCTTTATAGGCTTAAAGACAAGTTATGATTTATCATTATGTTGGTGGCATTTGAACAATAAAGAAGATTCTTCCACATGGATGTCAAATGTTCTGATACTCTCTTTACACCTGAGTTTACACCTATATTTGTAAGACAGAAATGTCATTTGTTCAGAACTCAGGCAAAGGCTTTGCCGTTATCAATGAAGGCAATATAAAGGTTAACACAATTTCTCTCAGTGGCCATCTGGTTCAACACATATACAATAGGAATCCCTCTTGTGACATACCTGACAGGTTATCAGCTCACCTCTGCATAAAGAGGAAGAACATTCTGTAGGCAGGTCTTTATTGCTTATTAAATAACTACTGAATATATAATGAATCTCTCTTTATACCTTGGGGCTGTATTCAAATAAGACCATATCAAAATCAAGGACTGGTTAATATGCACACAAGAAAACTGTCATGAAAACCAAAAAGATTTATGTTTCAAACAGCTGTTAACTGATGTACTATGAGAATTAAATCAGTTCTTATTACAAAGCTGTTAATAAATCCTCCTGCTAAAAGCCTCAATGTGTCAGAAGCTCATTATGATTTAAAAAATGAGGGTAGGAGATTTTAACATTAACTGATACTTGCTTAGTAGTCTAAGATTTTTCAAAGAACTTTCCTTCTATCACCTTGCCCAATTAATCCCTGAGAGGTAACTTCTCTGGTTAGCATGATCCCCATTTTACAGATGAGGAAATGGTTGAGCAGAGAACTTAAGTAAATTGGCTGCAGTCACACAGTTCATAAATATTTTTACTAGTTGTGTGACCACAAGCAAGTCTCTTAAGCTATAAAATTGGGATGAATGATGCTTTCAGTGACTCCCTTACAGTTCTGTAAGGGACAGTGCAAGTCTCAAAAGCATAACACGAATGCCAGCTATAATCATCATATGATTACAGTCAACAGCAAAGCTCCAGGCTTCTTAGCTTCCCATGGGCATCAGTTGGCCTTTTGTCATTTGAGTGCTCACTGTCACCTCCTTATTAGGATGGAGGGAAGCACAGTAGAGGAAAAAAAAGTAGGACTTGGAGTCAGATGATCTAGGCACTCTTTTGCTCACTACTTGTATGATCTGAGTAAGTCATTGTCCTCCCTGAGTAATGAGGGTGGAGATCAGAGGACCCTGTGCTCCATCTAGTTCTAGATCTATGTCCTAAGTAAGCTGAGGGAAAACTTATCAACTAGTCAATTCCTAATTCCATATGAATCACAATTAGGACAGTATGTTCTCCATATTTAGAGTATATGAAGAAGCCCATTTTCCTTTAATGTTTCTTTTCTTTTCTAATTTTTTTTTAATTGACGCAATTGGGGTCAAGTGACTTGCCCAGGGTCACACAGCTAGGAAGTGTTAATTGTCTGAGGCCACATTTGAACTCGGGTCCTTCTAATTTCAGGGTTGGTGCTCTATCCACTGCATCACTAGCTGCCCCCCTATTATGTTTCAATCATAAAGCAATGTGTACTTTCTGCAGAGTTGTATAATATTTGAAATTCTAATTTACTCAGAATAAATGTAAATAGCAATTATTTCTACAATAGTCAGAAACCCTGGCCTCCCAGATTCATTCATTTATTTAGATTTTTTTTTTAATTTTTGGATGAAGTGAAAGAGGAGATTCTTTGTTTCAATTGCCACTTGGCCTTAATTACTGAAAAGCCAAACAGAGACCTGTTGAAGTTCTTAGCATAGAGACCAAGATCTCCCATTGTATCCAGGACCATCTCCAGTCTCATCATCTATATCTGGCCACTGGACCTGAGAAAGTGAGGCAGGTGACCTAGAACAGCCCTCCCTCACTCAAATCCAATTAACTTGGATGTCATGGAATCACCTCCCTGATGTTATGGAACTCACTGAGAATGAAATACAAACAATAACAACAACACTTCCAAATATAGTTTAAAAATTAAAATAGTTTTAAAATTTAAATAGAAATTTCAAGTTGTCTACTGCAGAATTTGATTCTGATTTTGGCCAATCTAAATAAAGGCTTTCCCATACTTCCCGGAATAACTAAATCTTAGTAATACATGATCATCAGTTTTCTCAGCACTTACTAAAACATGCTGCAAAAAGTAGGTACTTTATAAACTGATACATACAAATTAAATGGTTACAAAGTAATTTATATGCATCAAGTAATATTTTCTCCAAATAATAAATTACTAAATTCTCCAAATGCTAAATTATTTTTCTTTATTTCAGTGTTTTACTTACTTTGGAGGCAGGGTCTCAATATCCCGAATCTCCCGGGTTGCAGTCATTGTAAACCCATCAATCACATAAAAATGCTCTTTACCAAAAAGAAGTAGACCTTCACTAGTGTCCAGCCCTTGGACTCGAGCACACCGATACATGTGTTGAATCTATAAGAAAACCATCAACTTTCAGTAGATACAAGTGAATATAGCTTTTGATCACTATTTATTTTTCTCACTAACATGTATGAAGCAGGATGTTCTTAACTAAAGTCATGAAATATATTAAAGTTCTTCTGAGCTTTCCTAACCTTTCCTGAGCTAACAAAAAAATCCAGTTGTCCTCCCATTTATTTGTTTTTGTAAACAAACATTTGAAAGCATGTCATTTAGTGAATTTTGATTTATTAACATTTGATGTTAACATGAATTTTTTAAAAAGTTAGAATTCCAAAATTCTTCTTTCCTCTTTTCTCTCTCCCTC
This sequence comes from Sminthopsis crassicaudata, assembly GCF_048593235.1. Classification (NCBI taxonomy): domain Eukaryota; kingdom Metazoa; phylum Chordata; class Mammalia; order Dasyuromorphia; family Dasyuridae; genus Sminthopsis; species Sminthopsis crassicaudata. Next base: position 155,307,159 of record NC_133622.1, read on the forward strand.
CTTGAGAAAGCAAGCAATTTGATATAGATTGTACATGTGCAGTCCTATAAAACATTTCCATGTTAGCCACATTGCAAAAGGAAACTCAAAAAAACAAGGATAATAAAATAAAAACAGAAATATGCTTCAATTTGCATTCAGAATCCATCAGTTCTCTGGAAGTGGACAGAATTTTTATAAGTCCTTCAGAATAATTTAAAATCATTGTAGTTCTAAAACTAGATAAGTTAGCAAGAGAATAGTTATGAATAATTTAGTTTAGAATAAGTAAATTCATCATACAATATTGCTGTTACTATGTACAATGTTCTGCTGGTTCTGCTCATTTCATTTTGCATCAGTTCACATCCAAGTTTTTCTGAATCTGGGACATGTTAAAAATTATCTCTAAATTAGTAGTATTGAACAAACCTTTTTTAGACTCCTTTGGGCTATACAACTTAATAAGAAGATGAGATTTAAGAAAAAAAAATTAGAGGAATTAAGATCATGTACTATGAAAAAGAAACTAAGGAATGTCTCAATATTAATTTTCAGGTAATCTGTTATATCATGTTATAGAATAAAAGTAGTTTTTTTAATTGCCAATGCACATGATGCTTTGTTTTATACTGCAGTATGCTACTGATTTTTTTTATTAGCATTACCTTTATACCTTCATGAGGACTAATACTCAAAGTAAATTAAGGAAATATTAAGAAAGCGCTTAGCTGTCCTTGATGAGTTCAACTCACCAAACCTTGATGCATTGTACCTTTTTGTACTAAAAGAAGTGGCAGATTTGGTTCCTGCATTACTGTTAGTGACCTTTCAAAGACTATACAAAAGAGAAGACAAGAAATTTTCAAATCTTCAAAAAAAGCAAAGAGAATAGAGCTTGCAAACCACAGGCCATTGAATTTTTCTTCAGATTCTGCCAAAGGATATAAAAGGGAGGGTAAGCAATGAAACATAACTGGGCTAAAAACATGCTAAAATCTATTAAGCTGATAATGAGCTAGGATTTGAGACAAAAAAATAACATGTTAAGTTGTAGTTGAGAATTGGGAACTATGCCCAAAGGGCTATCAAACTTTTCATGCCCTTTGATCTAGCAGTGTCTCTACTGATACCCAAGAAGGGAAAGGCATGCCTGGCTGGGAGCCTGCTTTTACTTGGGGCTTGTTTAAATTTTATTTATTTATTTTTTACTAGTGACATAAAGAAAAAGATGGTATGCTTATCAAATCTGCAGATGTAAAAGGCCGCTATCATATGGAGTGATAGTCATTCAAAGAGATCAGAGCAGAGCATGGTGTTAAGTTGAATTTAAGATTTAATTCAATTCCTTTCAATAATGATAAGATGTTTTCATGTATAAGACTGTATACCAGGCCTTAGGAATACAAAGACAAAAATGGACCTGGAGCAGTCCTTGCCATAAAAAAGCTTACTTTCTCTGTGTGTATGTGCCTTATAATATGTGAAGACAAGAAAATAAAAAGTGATTTCAAAAGAAACTAACAACAAGAAAACATCGGGAAAAGTCTTGTGTAGATGTGAGTCACAGTCTTGAAGGAAACTTGAGACTCTAAGAGGAAGTAAAGAACTAGAGTTTGTATGCAGATGTCGGATATCACAAGTAGACAAGATAGGTTAGGAAAATAGAGTAGCATAAAATAAAATTGGCAGAAAGACTGTGGCTGGCTCAGCTGAGGAGCTCTTATTTTATCTTAAAGGCAATAAGAGAGTCAGAGAAGCTTGGGCAGTACTATATTCCCATCTGAGCTTAGGGAGCATGTAGTAAGTAGGTGAACAGAAGCAGAAAGGTTACAGCAATATGAGGTTACAGACTATAGAGGTAGCCATGGGGATGAGAAGAAAGAAGGGGTTCAACTGTACAAAATATTCATTCTATTCCATGGAGAAGTCCACAATAAAATTCTAGGAAAATTTGCAGTGTTTGCTACATAGAAAATGCTTGATTTCATTGCCTACATTTTATGTACTCATAACATTTCTCTAATGCCATTTAGGTAACTCTGTAAACTCGTACACTAAATTATTAGCATGTGCCAAGCAAGCTTCACTGGAGAACAATCTTGGCTGAGAGGGCAGGAATGTGAAAAGGAACTTAGATCGGGCAAATAAATGTCCATAGCTTATTTTTCTTTATTCCCATTGCTACATACCAGGAAAGTTAAAGGAATTGGAAAAACTGGCTTTGCTCCTTATTCCTCACTGACATATTGGTTAGCTTCATTATATAAAGAGAAAAATTTGAAATTCTGTTGTTTTCACAAGTGGAGAGGACTGGTGATCTTTCAATGTAGATGCTATTTCGTAGGCAGCTACTGTCTCCCAGTAACAAGATTTTTCTCTTAAAACTCATTTCAACATGAGTCAAGAGAAGAAGATGGTAGGAAGAAAACAAGTCAAACATTTAAACATCAAGTTTAAAACTATTTCATGTAACATTAAGATATAAAAGATAAGAGTAGGATAAAAAATTGTATTAATGAAAAAAGTCTGAAGATACTTGGAGGAAAACACTTTCCTATAATATTAAGACAAACGTCTACCTTCTGCTTTATCTCTTGTCACAATGCTAATAACAAAACTACTAGTAATAAAAGAAAAGCTTCACGGATCTTTCTATGATTCTGAGATATCCTTATTTTCATATGAATTCATATTATGAATATGAGTTCATGTTAATGATTCCTAGTGGATTTCTTAGAATTCTGACATTTATTAAAACTTCAATAATATTAGGAAGTAAAGAAAAAATAGACACTCATGAGTAAAATTTTTCCTACTATTAGATATCCTTTCTTGAACTGATAATTTATGATTATATATTTTTAATCCTCCCTGATGTTCTGCTGGGCATATAACACTGTTCTGCTTTGTTTTATTTTGTTTTTATTCTTTTTTTGTTTTTATTTTTTCTTATTCTGTTTTTTAATAAAATAAAAATTTTTTAAAAGAAATGTAAAAAACAAATTAACAAGGAAAAAAAAAAGAGCCTTTACACAAAAATGCAAGAAATAATCCAAGAAAATTGTCCCCAAATGATAGAACATGAAGAGAAAGTAGAAATAGAAAAAACAAAAATCCACTTATCACCACCTCAAAGAGATCTTTTGTGGAAAAGCATAGGAATATTACTGCAAAATTTCAAAAAACCCAGATCAAAAAGAAAATCTTCAAGAAACAAATAAAAAAATTCAGATATGCTGGAATTAAATTTAGAATTGTATAGGACTTATCAGCAATCACAAAAAAAGAACCATAGGTCCTAGAATCATATATGCTAGCAATCTACAGAACTAGCCCTATGACCAAAAATATCATATCTGGCAAAATTATTCACAATACTGAATGAAAAAAAAATTAAACGAATTTGTAGATCATCAGGCTTTTCTATCAATGGAACTATAACTCAATAGAAAATTTAACATATAAGAGCCAATATCCAAGATTAATTTTAAAGAATTCAACATGGACAAATTGTTAGTGTTTTTTACATGGAAATGTATACCATATGTTTAAGACTGATATCAGTAATTGGATAGCTCAAAAGAAAAATTTATACAAATGAAGTGCAGAGGAAGAATAAACAAAATCGCATTGGGAGGTGGAGGGAAAGCTGGTAGTTCTGATAATCTACTTACAAAGGGAATGGGTTAAATAGGCAACACTACATATAAACTGTGAAGGATATATCATCTTCCAAAATTTACAAAAAATAAGGGAAGGAGGGGAGAAATAGAGGAGGAAGCAAAGGGAGGGGAAAGAAGATAAGGGAGGGCTGCATGGATGAAGGAAGGTTAAATAATAGCAAGGCAAGTTAAGGAGCAGAATTAAAGTAGAAGAATTAGGGATATGAAAGTAGAGCTACATATAAACATTACAACAAAGATCAGGAGTTGAATTTATTAGGGAAAAAAAGTATGGCTAGTAATCATTGATCCTAGTCACAAATTTAAAGATTCATTCAAGAGAGAAATTTACATTATTTGTTAGCCATATTAATATTGTTTTAAATGCATGTTTACATATGATTAAATATAAGAGCATATGTGTATGTATGAATATATGTAGACATGTATGCATGTTGCTCTATGTAGGTATATATAAATATATGTGGGTTTCTGGATAGGTGTGAATATATATGTATATATGTGCATATGTGTTTGTGTTTGTGTGTGTGTGTGTGTGTGTGTGTGTGTGTGTCCCCATTAAATATTTCTGTGCTTCACTATAACCTGCTTGGGGAAGGGAGGGAGGAGGATGAAAGGGGAAAAAAAAGAATAAAATAAATAAAGTGGGCAACAGAGAACAAAAGAACAATTTACAAGGAGGTAAAGAAAAAATGAGCACTCATGAATAAAATTTTATGTATACATGTGTATATATATCTATATCTCTATATCTATATCTATATCTTTTTTTGAACTGGAAATTCATTGCTATGCATTTGAATCCTCCCTGACATTCTGCTGGGCATACGACAATATTCTGCTTTGTTTTCTATTGTTTTCTTTCTTATTTCTATTTTTTTTTTAAATAAACAACAACAACAACCAAAAAAAACCAAACACCCTTCAATATAATGATAACCTACAAGCAGCTAAGAGAAATGGTGATGAGACCCAATGCATTGAACAGTGAACAGAGAGCCAGTCTTGAAGCTAGAAAGGTGTGAGTAGGTCCTGCCTCTGATACATCCTGACCATTTATGATCTTGGACACTAATTTACTCAATGCTCTTGTTAACTATCTAAGACTAAAAATTGCAGAGAATGTGTCAATCTGTATGGGGAGAGAGAGTTTCCAATATGGGAACTCATTACAATAATGAAATCACAGGTCCAGTCCATATCTCTAGGGCAAAACTATATGCTGCAAGCAGACAATCCTTTGATCCTCATTCACTTCTTCAAGCATTGCCTACATACAAAATATAAGTCAAAAACCCCACTAATTTTGTAGTCTTAATTTATGAGTTCTTAATCAAGTTTCATGAATTTCATCATTGAGAAGCTGAATGACTTAACTAAGATCACAGTTTATCACAGGAAATAAAAGACAGATTCTCTAGCATCCCAATACGTACCTTACTGACTAAATCACTGACCAGCTTCCCTGAAAGTATTTAAACAAAGTTCTTAAATAAAGCAAGACCAAATGTTTTTCAAACACAATACCTTCTCTCCCTCTTCTAGCAGGCGAAGTAATGTTGCATTATCTGTTTTCTCTTCCTCTTCTATTGAGCTGCCCTCAGCAATCTGATCTTGTAGTTGTTCCTGGTTTTCTTCATCTCCCCCATCAGGGGCAGAACGAGATCTTTTTAGAGGAGGTTTAACCAGACCTGTAATGTCATTACCAATTAAATCACTGTTATTGTCATAGAGATTAGTTTTGCAGTGAAATCCTTATCTCCTCTTTTTAAGTAGCTGTAATTCAAATTTCTTTGAAATCTTAGGCAGGCACAAACCACTTAGCAACATCCACAGTGGTTTGTTTGCTATTATATAGGAAGCTAAATTCATTTTCACTTAATAAAAAAACATTTATTAAGTGGATGTGAAGTGTAAAGTGCTGTATAGGATGGGACAAAATTGTATGGATGAATCAATCAATTAAGAAGTATTTATTAATTGTCTACTATATACTGTGAATTTATTGGAAATTTTATTTTAAAGTTGTTTCAGCTGTATTCCTAAATGATGTTTTAGCAAAGATAGTAGAGTAGTAGTTTGCCATTTCCTTCCCCAGACTATTTTAAATTTGAAGAAATCAAGACAGAGTTAGGAAACCCAGCTAATAAGCTACTAAATATCTGAAGCCAGATTTGAATTCAGGTAGGTGAGTATTCTATTGTACCATCTAGCTTAAAGTACTACTACAGAATGCACAATAAAAACAATATAGTTTTTCCCAGAATAATAATGAGGAGAGTGCCATATGTTAATTATTAATTCTTCCTAGAAATAAAAATATATGTGTTGTCATATTATAAATGTTAATACCATGAGGTACTAGATCACATAATACTTGGGAAGACCTTTGTGGTATGCTCTGATTAAATACTGTATCTGGTCATAATAAAAGCAAGTACGACCAATTCTTGGTCATTCAGCAAATATCATATGTTTTCAGAATTAAATAAACTTCATTCTTTTAAGCATTTGCTCCTGTGCTGTTCTCCTTTTGTATCTCTCCCTAATTATCAACATCCTCTATCAAGTAAAGATCAGAAATAGGTAGAAGATGTAAAAGTTTCAGGTAAGTGATAGTGAGCCCTAAGTTAAAAATGGAAAGAACTGCATATATCATAAATATCTTAATCAATAGGGTCAACCTATCTTAGCTGTAATTGCAAACCGAGGTTCACAAATAAATTCTCTACTCTAGAAAAATGGGTAAATCTGCTAGTCTTATGTGATTCTTTGAGATATTATTGCCAAATGGTTCTGATTAGTTTTTTTTTTTTTGAGGGAATTAATTTCCTTATTTGTTAAATAGTGTGATAACTGAGGAAGTAGAGTCCCTTTTCTTCACCATTCTTAGTACTACTAAGATCAGAGCTGTGCTATTTTCACTCTGAATGCATAAAGATCTAGAACCAAACTGGTGTGCCAACAAGTGAACAACATAGATCAAAACTTTCAGGATTGGGTGAAATACTAAAAAATAGCAGTTCACATTTACAAAGAATTTTAAATTTTGCAAAGCACATTATACTATTTAATAGATGAGGAAAATGAGGCTCAGAGCAGTTCAGTTTCTTATTCAGGATCACTGAGCTCCAAAACCCTTGAAGCCATGTTCAAACTCAGGTCTTTGTGACTAGAGTAAAATACTCTCTCCATTATACACATTCATGAAGGAGGAAAATTGATATTCTTATATGATTATCTAAGGCAAGAGTCTCAACAATGAGAATAAAAATAATAGAGAGCTGAAAAATAAACAACCAAATTATTTTTATTAAAATGTTTTAAAAAATTACAAATATAAAAATTCCCATATTAATGCCTCTTTTTGTCATTAAGATAAGTCTGGATTCTCAAAGATTATGTCAGCATTGCACAAAGCCTAGCAAATTTTACCAAATGGAGGAAAGATTTTGAGTATGGTCCCCACAACAGAGTGTATATGCAACTAGATTTCCTTTAAAATAATAAATTTCCAGCAATGGTTAACATATTTGAATGTGTTCTTCTTAAAGTTATGATTATAAAAGTGGTAAATGATTTTAGCCCCATGGAAATATGAGTGTGAATATGAACATATGCAACTACTTCAGGAGGAATCATTATTTGCATTCATTTGGATCTAGCCTAGATGAATGGAGAGAAGTTAGTCACTAGATGGCTACCTGTATGAAATTTTTTGCCACAGTGACTAATCAAAAAGGAAATACAATATGAATCTTTATCCTTGTGACCTCTCCTTGTGATCTCCTTTTATTTCCACAGTGAAGGTAACAGATTGATTAAAGAAAAAGAAGGGAGGAGAGAAGGTGTTAAGAATTTCAGCTTAGTTTTATCTATAAATATTAACTTAAAGAAAAGCAACAGTATTTTAGTAACTTCTGATGATCATTTTATTTCCAGGAATCCTAGAATTTTAGAAGGGGAAGTGATCTCAGTGGCCATGTAAACTACATCGATGGATGGATTCTTTTCTATCCTGTGTCCACAAGTGGTCATGCAGTCTCTGCTTGACATCCTTGAAGGAGGAGAATCCATCACTTTTCTCCACAGCCTACTTCACTTCTTGACAGTTTTAATGTTAGGAAGTTCTCCTGACACTGAACCTAAGCTTCTCTTTTTGTAGCTTCCTCCCACTGCTCCTGATTCTGACTTCTAGGATCAAACAGAATGAAATCTCATTCCCTTCTCCACATTTTGGCCTTTTGGTTATTTGAAGGTGAGTATCAGATCTCACCAGTCTTCTTTAGGTTGTGAATATATATAGTGGCTTCAACCAGTTTTTGTATAACATGAACTCACAGCCCTTTACTATCCTGATGACTCTCCTCTGGACCCTGTCTAGCTTATCAATGTTCTTCTTAAATCATGTTCTCCAGATAAGATCCCATATGAGGTCTGAAAAGGGGAGAATTCTATGGGACTATTAGCTGAAGCTATATTTCTACTAATTCTGCTCCAAATCACATGTTTTTTCAGCAGTCACATCACATTGCTGACTCACATTGAGATAGGCCAACATCATCCCTACATTGTTTCCTTTTAAGAAAATTTCTAGTTATAAAAATTTAGGACAATCTCTTCAGACTCTGAAGTTAGATGATCATTTCCTGTTGGCTACAACAATCAGTGATAAACCTAGAAACTGTTATTAAGAGTGTCAGCTGAAAATAACTATTGCCCTGGAATGTGATACCAAATTAGATGAACTATGGATGCTATCAAATAGCCAGCTAGCAAATAACACACATCAGAAAACAATTAAATGATGCCAGATCCTCTACCTTTGGAGCAGAGATCCTTGAAACAAGTAATTATTCCCAAGTCACCTTAGGATTATTCAATTAATCATGGCTCTCTACTATCCCTATTTCTTCATGTTTTAATATGAAAGAAATCAAAGTCAAGTAGCTCCTGAAAACCTGAAGGATGCAAATGATCAAAGAGGTAGCCTGACCTTTAACTTTGGCAATCGTGTCTTCCCCATGCTCTGGCTCCTGCTGTGTAGACTCGCCTTCAGAACTTTCTACAATGGCATCTTGGACAAAGGTTTGATTTCCCGAAGCTAGGCGCATGTAGTATTCCTTACTGTCGTAGCTGATTGCTCTCCGATATCGAGCAGGCTTCTAAAAAATAATCAAAGGAAAGGCTCATTAAACCATATTTTTATGGAATAAGAGAAGCATTGGAAATATAAGGGGAAGTGCTATATAGTTTTATGTAACCTAGTTCCCAGATGTTAGTCAGTAACTGATAAGTATAGATTTTTTTTTATCAAGAAGAAGTGTACACTTGCTTTAATTTTAACTATGGCCAAATTCATGTCCTGTAAATAAGCTCTTTTTGTATCTTTTGTATTATAACTTTATACATGAATACTTTTACAAGTTATTCAAATATTGGGCAATGATAAAAATATCAATAGATCTCTACCCTCAGAAATTGTGATTAGCAATAGGAAACATCAGAAAAACTCCCTCTTCAGTATTATATACTAACTGCACTGCCTCATATATGGCTCCTTCCAACTATGTACCATAAATCTAACTTTCTAGGTGTCTCTGGAATCTTGTGTTTGTATTTCAAAGTTCCTATTTAGCTCTAATCTTTCAATTAGAAATGCTTGACAGTCCTCCTCTCCATTGGATCCATTTCTTCCTTCTCTGTAGAAATATATTCAGTTTTTAAAGGTAAGTTATTTTTAGTCTTAAGTGCCTATTCTTTGCCTTTTGAAATATTCCAATTCTTGTTTTGGAATAGAATCTTTCAGGTCATATGTTCCTTGGTACTCAAACTATTCCTCCTTTCCTCCCGAATGTTCACAGCATTTTTTTTTTTTTTTAACTATGTAGTGAAAGCTCTGGGTTTTGGTCATGAAATTCCCAGAAATTTTCCTTCTGGAGTTCTTTTAAGGAGGTGATTGATGAATTCTTTCTATCTTTACTTTGTTTTCTTAGTTCTAATATATCTTGGGCACATGTCACCTATAACTTCTTAAAATATAGTATATAGGCTTCCTTTTATCATGGCTTTCAGGAAGTCCATTTATTCTTTAAAAAAATTTTTTTTAACCTACTTTTCAGGTCAGTTATTTTGGAAAGCAGAGATCTTATATTTTCTTTTTTGAGTTTTAGTATTTTTGTTTCTGTCTCATAAAATCACTCATTTCTTTTTCGACCTACTATAATGTTCAAGAAATCTGCTACTTGGATAAGTTTTTAATATTTTTTGTTCAGAGCTATTTATTTCATGTCCAATTCTTTTCTCCAGAGCTTTTATTTAATCTTTTTTAAACTTCTTGCTTCATTTCTTCAGGTGTTCACATTGTAATTTTTTACCTCCATTCTTACTTCCTCAATTGGGGTCACTGTGCTAAGGACAGGTTCCATCACTAGCTGTGCCTCTGGGGGTGGTCATTGGCCTTGGTTGGTCTGGCACATTTGTTCCCTGGGTATTTGTGCACTGGTCTTCACTTTGTGGCTGTAGAGCCCCATGAAAATGAGGTTCAGGATAGTGGATGCCAATAAAGATCAGCTGAAAAACTTATGTGAACTTCTATCTATCTCATGCTTTCACTCCTAGGGTCTCTTCTACTTGCCATGTTCTTGCTTTTCTTTTTCACCTATACAAACACTATGTATTCTCTGGGTTGACAGAGTACAATTTCTGACTATATCGTTGATTGCTTTTTTTTTTTTTTTTTCATTTGGAAAAGTTATTTCTTTGGTGGGGGCACTGTGGAAATCCTTCCAATGATCTTGATTCATTCTGCTTCTTATTTTATAATCTCAAGGAACACCCTATACTGAGAAATCAAATAATTTACTTATAGTCATTGAACTACTATATATCAAGATAAAACTTAAATAAGGTTGTCCTGATTCTAAGGCTGTCTCTTTATCTATTATCATAAGTTTCCTCATGGAAATAACTCTTCTTCCAAGGTCATATGTTCAGATATACTGCACATAATATTGTCCCAACTAATACTATCTTCCAATAAAGTAATTACGGACTTTATAAGAAAACCCCATTGTAAAATCACAAACCCTATAGTATCTATTTGATCTGTTCAACTGAGCATCCATTTACAGTATTCCTATGGAAGTACCAATACCATGCCCAATACCCTCTATCTCTTTGTCTAATATTCTTTCTGAACAATCAATTGGATAAAGGATTGCTCTATTTATGAAACAAAATTGAATGCAATTTTAGTTTCAGTTCCTATATCCATGTTAATAAGACATATGGTTTATGAATTAATTTATAATTTAAATAGGTCTTCATGTAATTAGAAGGAACAAGGGATATAGTGGTAAGCTGTAGGAAACATTACATTATATTGAGTTTGTTCTAGTATTTTTGTTCCTGTCTCATGAAATCAAGACATATTACATTACAAGGAGAGGCATATTTCCCTTTTATTTAAAAATGATTCTTTATTTACCATGCTAAGATTTCCCCTTTAAAAGAGACAATATGAGATAAGAGTCTGAGATAGTCTATGATATTATATTAAACATGAAGATCAAACCCACTGAAGGGAAAGGTTCATATGTTTCCACACTCACACTTTGGATAGAGCTAAAATAGAGTACAAATACCTTGGATCAAGAGTTATCTCCACTACTTAAAGTATAAGTTTGAAATGGGAACTAAGTTCTAGAATCTACATTTCTAAAATGGATATTATATCTTCTTTCTTTTTACACAAATAAAATCTTTATATATATTACTCAATCTGCAACTAAATATGATGTGATATGATGCTCTCTACTTTTGCATAAGTATGGCAATGACCTGTCCTGCTATGATTACATTAAGCAAACTTTTTGCTCACACTATTTAATTGCTAATATAAAGTTTAATTGGAAAAAAAAAAGGGAATTTTATTTGGAATGTGTTTCTCAAAATGAAGATAGTTATGTATCAGGGAATAAATTTTAAATGAAGAGTAAGAGTGATAAGCAGGGAACAGAAAAGAAATAGTATAAAATTAAAATATGTAAAACATTAATATAAAATTCAGAATTAAAAGCCAGCTAATGGAAAGTCTCCTAAGAATTCTGTAACAGTGAAAATTGAGAAGACTAGTATGTCTCTTTTTCTATAGGGAAAAGATTCTTTTAAAAAGTAGGGTTACTAAAGTATTTGTTTCAAAATAAATGAAAATAGATTTAGTCAATATATAGATGTAAAACAGTACTTAAGGGATTATTGTACAGAGTTGTAATTGCTATCTAAAAAAATCTTTCTCTAAATACCTTTGAGATGTTATAATGTTTTCTGAGATGTATCCAAAATGCTCAACTGGTCAACAGAGAATAACTTATACTTTTTATTTCAGTCCTAAATTTTAACAGGTACACTCGCTCTCATAATACTATCCTTTGTGTGGCTTTTCTATTTCTATATTTTCTCTCCACTCTCCCCCACCCCCTCAAAAAAAAAAGTCTTGGATTTTACAAGGTTCCTTCTTCTATGTAAATTACTGAGTAAATAACATTTATTAAGCCATAACCAATTACTAAAGCCAATATAAGTTTTATTATGAGCAGTGAAAGTTTAGCCTGTTAGTGAGCAACATATAAATTCTACAGAAATGATTAGAAAGATTGGCAAAGGATAAAAGAACATATTTCAGCATGAATGTACTAAATCTTTAAACCTTAAAAGTATTTATTGAGAAAGCAACTTTGAAAACCAATCTTTTAAGTTAGTCTGGTCTATCATGCATTAAAGACTGTGCATGTAGTTGACATTCTTTATGGTACTGTATGCTTTACCTTTTGAGGAATGGTATCATCAGGAGGGTCAAGCTGCTTACTTGGGGTGGCAGACTGAAAATAGGGGATTAAGTACAAAGAGATCAGAAAAAAAAAATCTCGTGTGTGTGTATGTGTGTGTGTGTGTGTGTGTGTTTGTTTATATACATTACAGCAAGGTTTTCTTGAGTTACTGGTGAAATATGAGCTAACATACTCTAAATATGAGCTATATACTCAAAGAAAATAAATTTTCAAGTTTAAATTGCCTGACATGATGAAATTTTGCATTTTATAACTATTTTATGAATGACACATAATAATTCAAGAAAAAACATAATATACACCACTGCTGAAGATCAATACAAACTCTTTGAAAGTTTCTCTGTCTGTCTGTCTCTGTCTCTCTCACACACACCCTCCCTCCACTAAGATCTAAAAAAAATAAATCCCTTTGCATATGGCTTAATACAATATTACCTCATTTAATTCTCATGGCAACTTTGGTATAAAGGGTCTATTATTATCTCCATTTTACGGATAAGGAAACTGAGGCAAAAGAGATTACATACTTGCTAAAAGTAATAGAGTAAGCATTTTAACTGGAATCTGAATTTGGCCTCTAGACTGCAGATTCCATGTTCTCGTCAGTGTCATCTAATGGAAATCCATAGAGTAAACAATTTCCAACTTTTTAGTTTTGGGACCTCTTAACATTCTAAAAAATTACTGAACACCCCACAGAGTTTTTGTTTATGTGAATTTTATATATTGACATTTATCACATTAAAAATTAACTGAAAAAAATTAAAAATATTTATTCATTTGAAAACAACATACCCATTACATGTAAGCATAAATTATATATTTTTATGAAAAATAATTATATTTTCTGAAGAAAAAAAAAAGAAATAGTGTGAAGTGGTTGAAGTACATAAAGAAAATACAGCTTCATACATGTGTAATTGAAAGAGTATTTTGAGAGGTAAATATTATCTTAGTATAATTATAAAATATTTTTTTAATCTCTTGGATGCTTTAAAAGGGCCTCAGGGATTTTCCACCAATTCATGTACCACATTTGGAGAAAATGTTGCCAGAGAGGGTTACAAAACTTTAAGCCTTGATAAAATCTTCAGTCTGTAGATTTGATGTGAAGCAGGTGAATAGCAAGTAAAACTGACTTGTTTAATTGAGAATATATAACAGTAACAACTGACAATTTCATAGGGATTTATATAAGAATCAAGACTGGATCTATGATTTCACTTATACGTGGAATTTCTAGATGAGGAAACTCTCACTATTACAAGTTGGCACTTTCTCTGCAACTTGTAGCTTGAGAGAGCTACCAAAGCCAGGATAGTGAGAGGTTATATGACTTGTATAGGATCATATAGTCAGGATGTCAACCAGGTGTGCCCGGCTCTCAGTCCAGCTTTCTATTCACTGCAACACAAGTTTGCAAAGCTCTTCACTTCATTTGAGACTCAATAAACTTCATGACATAAGAAGTACAAATATTTTCAACTTCGTTTTACAGATGAGAAATCTGAAGAAATCCAAAGCTCAGAGAAAACCAGAACCAAATTCTTCTTTTGAAACTTTCTAGCTGTGGGCTGTTGGACAAGTTATTTAAATCATTTAAAATAAGGGGCTTGAACTCAAAGGTATTTAAGGTCCTTTTTCAAGTTCTAACTTTATGCCACTATGTATGTGATTTGTTCAGATCACACAGCTAATTAAAATGTCACAAGCAGAATTTGAACACAAGTCTTTCTAATGCCAAATGCTACATTCTATTAAGTGCAATGCTAATACAGTAACCCTAATAAAAAAGTGCTAATGAAACAAGCAATAAAGTAAAATTTTTAAATTTAAATTTAAATATTAAAATGATTGTTGAAGTGCTGGGTTCATAATGAGATGAAATCTTGGGCAAAACTGATCCAACTAGAAAACTCAGATTTGATCAAAATTTAAAGAAATTTTAGCTTAGGTGAACTGATAGATTTTGGCTCGTATTTTACTCAGATAGTTAAAAAGGCCTGGTTATAAGGGAATGCCCTCTTTTGTCCAGATTATTCTGGGTGGGATGGCATAAATATAGATGTCTTTTTGAAACACAGTGATCACAGTCATGTCCCCCAAACCATCATTAGAATAAGTCTATATCTTCTTATAATATTCATTTTTTCATCAGTTATTAACTAATTAGAGTCCATTGCCACCCTCAGGAACACACACTCTTCTAAGGGGATATAACTGCTGAGTAGTTCCATGAGGGGGTCTCTATGATATTCTAGAGTGCCATGGACCCATTTATTAATTCTGGCTAGCATTATTAATAAAATGATTAATTGCCCACAAACTATGTCACTTGTACTTTTTATATACTATAACTATATTGCAGATACATAGCTCACAGCAACAAAATTAGTGAGCTAAAGATGTGCATAAAATACTGCTTTTGATGACCTTTTATTCTAACCTTGCATATGCAGATTGCCATGCTTGTAATCCGTACTACAAAACCTGCTAATGGATTTGCTTAGAGTTTGTGGTTGTCCACATTAAGGCTACTACTACAATGGTGATCCCTTAGGACTGAAAAAAGGGGGGACCAAGCTACCTTAAGAGGGTTGAACAAGACCAGGTTTTAAACAGGGCAAGGCAATGCTCCTGTGCCAATCAGTAGGGGAATATAACTTGCAAATAACCACTATACCATCAGTCTAAGTGAGATGAGACCCGACTAAAGAAAAAAAAAAAAAGCTTAATAAGACTCAGTGACTTACAAGACCACTGTATTCCCAATTTAACATAAAGACTGTAACCCGATGGAGCACATTCAGAACTTCAGATATGGCTTTAGTACAAATATTCAGTATGAATTTAGTAAATTATACTTTAAAGGAAACTATGCACTTCCAAAATTTTTCTAAAAGGCAACGGTGACATAGTAGAAAAAGCAATGGAATATGGATGCATATACTATTTCAATCCAACTCAACAACACAAAAATTGAAAATACCACCTCTGCCCTCAAGAAGTTTACAATTTAAAAGGAGGATGAGGTTTGTATGTAAGGAAACACAATGGAAGCTGGAAAAAAATTATGTAGAAAAGGGAAAGACATCTAGTGAGATAGTAGCATTACAATTGGACCCATGTCAATACATGGAGATGGAGGCAAGGATAGGAGGGTTTTGGGCATGAGAGCAGGACGAGATGATGGGATTTATTCACAAAATTACATAGTAATGAGTAGCTTTAGGATGTATATAAAGGAGACTTGTTCAGTCATGTTCAACTCTTTGTAACCCTAACTGGGATTTTCTGGCAAAGATACTACAGTGTTCTGCCATATCCTTCTGCTGCTCATGAGGAAACTGCGGTGAACAGGAATAAAGTGACTTGCCCAATGTTTGAGGCCAGATTTGAACTCAGGGAAAATGAGTCTTCCTCATTCCAGGCCAGGTACTTTATTCATCGTGCTGCTTACCTGCCTACGAAGGAGAAATGATTGTGGGAAGGGAGGTTAGAGCTAGATCAAGAACTTTAATTCCAGAATAAGAATGCCTGAAAATTTTGTTGGCTGTGAGTAGTGATCCCAATGGGTTGAAAGCCTGAGTAACTAGAAGCATGGTAACACAGGCAAAATATTTGATATCTGCTCTAAAATTCACCCCTTGATGTCTCTCTGGGGGTGACTCAGGATGTTAACGGCATTTCCAGCAGAGCACCAACTTCAGTAAGTTCTCTCAGGCAAGAAAGATTTCAAATTTAAATGAACAGGTTAGTGAATTTTCAGAGGCTCATTCTTAGGAGGCTGGTTACCAGTAATTAAGAGATAGAAAACCTGTGGTCTGCATTTTTTGATGCAGTATAAAATTAGATTTAAAACAAACAAACCAAAAAACAAAAACAAAAAAAAAAAAAAAAAAAAAAAACTTGTAAAATAATAGTATCTGTTATAAAGTCTCAGGCCTATAATGAATGCTAATGAAACATATGAAAGGATTATTTTCTTTGGGAAAGTGTCTAAACCCAGAAACCATTTGGATGTTTGTTAAGTGCAGAATAAATTTTTAAAAATTAAAACTCTGCGGGAAAATGTAGCTAACTCTAACTCTCTAAATGGTGAAGTCTCTATCAGGCTCTAGAATCTTTATAAAATACTTTAACTGCAAATGATCTTTTTAATGGAATTTTTAGCAAAGAGGGGCTCTGGAGAGAGTCCGGAGTAGAAGTTCCTTTTCATATACACATTGGCTTTCTGAATCTGGAAAAATCACAGGTCTTAATGATTTAGGCAATTCTGTAAAACTATCACAGACCTCAGTGATTCAGGCAACTCGGAAAGACTATCAGTTGTAAGAAAGTGCCAAACTTCCAATAATCAATGAAATCACAAGTTCAATAAAACAATATAGTACTGATATATTTCTCAATTCTGTCCATCTCCTAAATACACTAACTAGTTTCCAACGAGAGAAAATTAGCTAGCTGCTAATTAAAACAAAGTTAGGATTTCAGGTAGGCTAATTTAAATAATTCACATAATCTGAAAAAGACTGAAAAAGAAAAGTGAAATTTGAATAGTAATCATAAAACAGAACTGTGCATACTCACCAACACATTTGTCTCTTGTTCAATTTCTGGCACATAAGGGTAGTGGTTGTAAAACATGTCATTGCGGACCATTTTTTTCCTCATCCTGCAAGGTCCTTCCGTCATCTCCAACATCCATTTGTCCAAATGGGAGCCAATGGGAGGACCCCACAAACCTCTCTCCCGCAACAGCTCATACTCTATTTGGCACCACTCCTCTGTCACATATTTCAGGGCATTTTGCTGACGCTATGAATATGAAGATTTCCAAATTGGTAACCAATCAAAAAAGTAATAGTAATAATGCATATAAAAGTAGCCAAACAAGTTCATCTTTACAAATAAGAGATGCCTTAGTTTTTGCCAAAATTATTTACTTATGATTGAATCAAGATATACCTTTTCTGAGAATGGAAGAATTTTTTAATGACACATAGGGATTATCATTAAAAGATATTACAAGTGAAAACTTATGCATACTTCTCTGCTGCCTCCCTATATAAAACTCTAAAAAAGGCTACTAAGTTGGAAAAAGCTTTAAATGCAAGCTTGGGAACAAGATTCAACAAATGTTAATTATTAAATACCCACTTGAACTAAGTCAGAAGGAAAAAAAAAAAAAAAAGAATAGCCCCTGCCCTGGAGAAGTTTACATTCTACTAAGTGAATAAAACATTCACAAATAAATATACTTGAGGAAAGCTGAGGATGGTGATAGTACTAATAACTAAGAGATGAGAACACTTCATGGAGCAAGTTTAAACTTGAGGAAAAGAATTTTTAAGAGAGAAAGGAGGAGGTACCTCACAGACATGAGCGGTAGTTTGTGCATCTCCAGAAATATCAAATTCAGCAAACTGTTTGGTTAGAACATAGATTCCATACATGGGAATAGAATGAAATAAAGTCAGAAAGGCAGAGGGAAGAATCCCAGGGTCTAAGACCTTTAATGCCAGAGAGATCAACAATTATCTGAGGACCAACCTAATCAAGAACAGGTTATCACAAAAGGGTTAGGCACCAAGGAGAAAAAGGGGGAGCAGCAGGTTAGGAAGACCATCTTTTAAGGTGTGGACACAAATGAACAAAAATACAGCTCTCTGAAGTTCTGACATAATAAAGAAAAACCTCTTTGATTATAGGAACAGATTTTAGGTTCAGATGGGGCTGGCGTTTGTAATTAAATTAATGCATATGTTCTGGGGGTTGAAGGGTAGCTACCTATCTCTTCTGGCATAGTAGCATTGACAATAGCAATGAGAAAGTTTTTTCATCTTGCAAGCTGGCTAATAAACAGTCTTTTTTTAATTATGACCCTGAGAACTTATGAAATGATTGCCAGAAGGTACTGGAACTCGGCCATGAAAATATATTAAGAGATTCTGGTCAACAGACTAGATAATTAAAAAGGTGAAACTCTGCTATTCTCCTTTTAAACATTGATATAACAGGAATACATGGAAAGAATATAAATGTATACCCCTGATCATTAAATTACATTTATTTGTATACATAAATTATCAATCCCCTAAATAAGGAGGAAAATTTTGGAGAACATCAACTTTTATTTATTTTTCTATTTCCCATAGCATCCAATACAGTTTTTTATACATTATGTAATACTAAATACTTTCTACCTGCCATATGCTAAGTAATATTTATTTTAATGAAATGAATATGAATTGATTAACAAGGTAAAAACAATTTTCAGTATCGAAAATTAAGCAGATTTACATAAGCCAAACTGTCATAATCAAATGCTGATGCTCTTGGCAACTTCCTTCTCCTGGATATATTCTTCTTCTTATGTGACCTGGTCCACTCCTAGCTCCTCTCCTACCTTTTTAACTATTCCTTTTCTGCTTCTTTCGCTAGAACACCATGTCCTAGGTCTCCCTCTCTTTTGATGAGAAGATCAGTTCAATTCTCATCTCTATACATATCAGGCTTCACCTTGAGAGTATCATTAACTGCATGGAGGGGATTCCCACTTAGATGTTGCCCAGGGATCTCTAATTCAGTAAGTATAAAAAGGAGATCATTCTCTTCCACACAAACACCCATATCTGTCATGTACTGATTTGTATAAATTAATATCATAGTTTCAGTTTCAATGTACAGTGAAATATAATACTCTAAGAATGTGGGGAGGGCAGAGGTTAGTTTCATATTTGTCTTAGTATTCCTGTCCCAAAGCAGGGATCTTGCCTACAATAGGTATTTAATAAATACTTGTCAGATTTGGAAAGTCCTTCATGATCTGGCAGCCCTCATTTGATATCCTCAGTGTTACTACTTCCCCTCCCTCCACCAAAAAAACAACTTTGCATTGATTTTATGCACACTCATGTTGCTTTCGACAGTAAAATGCAGCTTCCTTGAGAGCAGGAACGACTTCATTTCTGTCTTTCTACTCATAGTATATGGCACTATACAAATACATAGCACATAATAGGTATTTAATAAAAACTTGTAAATAAATATTTATTAAAATGAACTGGGGTTTTATTGTCTACAAATCATCAATCTAGAATAGGATACTTCTTGATGTGTTATAAAAATTTGATTCTAAATTTAAAAAAAAAAAAAAAAACACTGACTAAACGGCCATGATACTACAAAATGACATAGCAAGATTTTTACAGTATTTTTAAAATAAGTATTTATTACTGTGCAATTGTTGTTAAGTTGTATCTGACTTTCTACAACCCTATTTGGAGTTTTCTTGGCAAAGATATTGTAATGACTTGCCATTTTATTCTCTAGCTCATTTTACAGATGAGGAAACTGAGACAAAAAGAGTTAAGTGACTTGTCTAGGTCATACAGCTAGCACGTGCCCAAAGACAGATTTGAACTTAGGTCTTCCTGACTCCAGATTCATCCAGAACCATCTAGTCTCCCATATAATATATACTAAATATCTAATGTTGCATTCATATAAACATAAAATTTGATGAACTCAACAAATTTCAGGAAGCATAATTTTAAAAATTTACTAGTTGCTTCAAAATGACCACAAATATTTAGGATAAGTTATTAAATTACAACAAATTAAACAATTTGGATATGATAAAACTGATATTCCACTGATATTTTATTTCTTTATAGAAGTGCAAAGGTCATTTTTAGGTCATTTTTGATGTTACTTTACAATATTTCTGTTAAGCTAGAAGGCATCAAATATGTACTAACTTTATTATCATGTCTTTTTAAGTAAAGGAGAGGAACAGATAAACAGGACACGGAATGTTATTAATGCTGAGCCCAAGAACTGATTCCTAGTTTACTGTTCTTATACAGTTTATCTTAGAGAAGAGTCAAAATTTTCCCCAAAATCATTACCAATAGCTAGAGGCAAGGGTAGTACTTTATCATGGATTTGAATGTGGTGATTTGAAAAAAAATTATGCTAAATTCTTACCTCCTGATATTCTTTATATTGTGTGTCTACCAAGTCCCGGACAACAGCAATATGAGTAAACATCCACTGGGAAATCTCCTAAAATGTTGAAATAGTGAAGAAGGGAGAGAAAAAGAGTTAATTGACATTTAAAATAATTTTAAATGAGGATAATTAAAATTCTATTAAAAATTTTGCACAGAAAGAATACAATAACTAAATTACTGTGATAAATATTCATTAATTTTTAGTATTCCATTTAGTTGCCTCTTAAGTGTTGGTACTGAAATGTTGCTGGGATGACTGGGAAAAAAACATTAATCACAACTTTTTGGCTTCATCTCTAGCTACAATAGCCAAGTAAAAGACATGTTAGTTGATTTTAAGTCTCTGTAAGTAAGGAAATCTTTTAGTCCCTTGAAAAAGCCAATGTGGAGACAGTGGGGGACTATGGACTCAATCCCCTTATTTTAAACTATAATTCCCAGAGGTAAAGTGATTTGGCTAGAGTCAAAAAAGAATTGAGTGGGAGAACCAAGATGTCCATGAAGATTAAGATAATGGTCTTATAAGCTATGCAATTATGAGCTGTAATCTATTTTATTCATTTGCATTTTAACACGAATGCTAGAATTGATACCCATAATGAAATATGAGCAAGTGAGAAGTTCTGTCATTTTGAATTAATTCTTTTATGAAACACCTGAAGTAGAATCAGAAAAAGGGCTCAGTTTAAGTCATTTATAAGGACAATGCACATTTTATGCTTTGTTGACCTCAAGGACTCTTTCCAGCAGAACGCACAACTCACTTGTGTGGAGAGGTTGTGTTTGTTGAGACCGCTCTCCTTTCGATTCCTTCTGGATCCTGTTAACTTTGAGAGGCCAAAGCCACTGCTGACTCGGGACAGTTTGGACTGTGTGCTTGGCACCAGGGCTTCTCCTCGACTGATGCATTTCTTTTCATGGGCTGCAGAATTAAAATATGATTAAGGTTATTTTGCATTGCTTATCATAGGTAGCAGAGTTTTAAACTCATCATGTTTCATGTGTACCCTAAAATGGGGTGATCATTAATCTAATTATCTGTTGTTGACGCATTAATCTTAACTCATTTCCAAAATTTTAAGGTAATGAAAGGCTATGTTTGGATATTTTTTAAATTAACTAATAATGCTGAATGCTATAATATCTCTCATTAATCAATTAATTCAATTTCAGTTTAATAAACTTGAGAATATGTATTTTTAAAAATAGAAAAACCTCTTATCCCTACTTATTTCTCTCTATCTATAAAGTATCCCAATACCCTAAACTAAAATAACTCAAATTTATAGGCTCCAAGATTCATTAACATCATAACAACAAAATGAAGATATTCTTATTTACAATGTATCAGCTCTAAGTCCTGACAAAAGGACTTAAAGTGTACAATGAGGAAATGTTTTGCCTGATTATGTATATTTGTTATGAAGGTTTTGTTTTTCTTTTTTAATGGAGGTAGGCTGGAAAGGAGATACACTGGAGGGAGATGACAAAAAAGAAAAAGGGAACATGGAGGCATTTTTTAAAAAAATGCCCAGAACAAGACAGAAGCAAAAACAGACAAATGGGACAGCTCTGAAAGTTATACATTGAATTTATTACATACTTAAAAGGAAAAGTAAGCTGTGTCTAACAGAGATTTTGCAGAGCACTAATTTTGTTTAGTGTTTCCTAATTAAAAATTAATCAATTTTTTTAAAAAAGCTATGAAAAGTCTCATAACCAAAGCCACTTTTAACTTACACTACAATTTCTGAATTTTCCTTAACTCTTGGAAGCACAGAGTATTCAGTTCCCTCAGGGTACCAATTAATTCTTTCTTTCTTTTTTTTTTTTTTCCTGAGGCAATTGGGTTAAGTGACTTGCCCAGGGTCACATAACTAGGAAGTGTTAAGTGTCTGAGGTCACATTTGAACTCAAATCCTCCTGACTTAAAAGCTGGTGCTCTATCCACTGTGCCACCTAGCTGCCCCAATTAATTATTTCTTAAGATAAGAATTTCCTTAATTTGTTTATAATGTGACCTTTTAAAGTGATAAAAAACAATATGAGTAGAATTAGAACAAATTGTACAAAAACAGCAGCAGTGGAAAATCAAACTTTGAAAGCTGTCAAAGCAATGATCAATATTATACCTATTTATGATCCTAAAGGATGGGAGATTAAATATGCTATGAATTATAGAGAAGTGATAATTTTGGTAAAGAATGATCTGTGTGTCTATGTCCACATAAATTTGCATAGAGGCAGTGAGGGAATTTATTTTGCTTGACTATATGTTACAAAAAATCTGTTTTTCTTCTTTTTTTCTAGTGGTATTGAGGTTGAGAGGGAGAGAAAACCGATATCTGTTCATTTGAAAAGACAGAGAGAAGTCTACCTGTGGGGATGCTACAAATTTGAGAGGTTGCTAGTAATTGAAGATAAAGTTATTACTTAATATTTAACTTTTTAACAAGAGCTCTCTCATGAAGTGTAACATTATTTTAATTACTTTTAAAAATCAGTAAAACTTAAAAAAAATGATGTCAAATAGTTCTCAAGAAATGTTTTCCTGCTCATTTTCCTTTGTTACCTGTCTCTGTTTAGCCATCACAATCCTTAAAATTAGTTAAACTGTCAATCTCTCAATAGAACAGTGCTTTTTAAAGTGTCTGTAGGAGAAATGAATGAAGCTGAGGTTAGAAATGGGGTTAGCTTTTTAAATGAATACCTTCTTGACATGAATAACTAAAGCTCAACTCTGTGTCTCTGTCTTTCTATGTATACAGACAGACACACAGACACACACATATTTTGAGCCAGATTTATGACTTCATTATGTAGGAAACTTGTCCATAGGTAAACTCTACTAATACAAATCAATGAGTTCTGCTTTTAAAAGTCACAAAGCTGCCTGGGGCACTAAAATTATCATCCATCTGGAGGTAGAATGGAGTTCAAAGACCATCTACAACAATCCCTGATTTTAATGACATTCATCATTAAATCCAAAGAAGTCAAATGATTTGGTCCCAAAGATAGTAATACCAGAAGCAGGACCTTAACCTAGATCTTGTCATAACAGCCAGAGTTCTTTATATCTCACATTGCCCACAGAGCTCCACCCTAATCCTCTCTAGCCATCCTGCCATGCTGCTTTTTACCTCATGAACAACTGCAACACTGCATTCTACGGTGATCAAAAGCTGTTTGTGGTAACGACCCATTTTCCTATTATCTTAGGTATTATTAAGCCAGGGTCTGTTAATGTAAATATATACCATACTAAATATACATATGTATGTATGTATATGTGTGTTACATGTACACATATCTATATCTTGATAACCTTTTCAACATAATTTGGTTTAATCATTTTTAACCTTCATACTTTATGCATTTTAAAACATGATTATGAGGAATCCATAGGCTTTTTTGACTGAAAAAAGACCTATGACACCAAAAAAAACTAATAACCTTTTTCTAGACGAAAGTCAGTATTACATTTATAAACCGTTTCCCAAGGCACTAAAAACTTTCTCCTTTTCTGATTCTCATTTATTATAATGGTAAATAATGCTAACATAGAAATTATTGTTTTATTTTTAGATAGAAATGTCAAAGTGCCACAGGACTTTAAAAAAAAAAAAAAAACAAAGCCGCAAAAAAACCAACAACCTCCTATGAATAAGAAAATTCTACCACAGCAACATTTTCAAGGGCTAGAGGGCTAGAAAAAGATTGTGAAACCATTTATTATATACAACTTGTATATATAATAAAATGTGGTAGAGTAGGACTGCTATTGTCTTGTTTGTATCTATTCACTTATGTTCTTCTGCTCTGAACTCTTCTGTATATTTTAAAATGCACAGGAGCGAGATGGTACAGAGAATGGAGAGCTGGGCCTTAGAGTCGGGAAGACCTCAGAATCTTACGAGCTATGTGATCCTTCCCTAGTCTCCTCAACTACAGAATGAGATAATAATAATATAGTACCTACTTCCCAGGGTTGTTGTGAGAATAAAATTAAATAAGATTTTTAAAGCAATTAGCATGGGTTTTGGCATATAAGTGCCATGTAATAACAGTTATTATTATTGAAATGTTATTGTTCACTGACACACTATTCTTTCAATATTTTCTCTTTTTGCACAACCTCTTCTGCCTTTTTTTTTTTTCTTGTAACAGAACAAGTACAATCAGGAAAAATATTTTTGTGTTAAAATATATGTCCCATTTTGTACCTACAGTCTTTCATTTCACCAAGAAGGAGAGAGGTAATCATGCTTTATCAGCAATCTTCTTGGACAATGATTCCTGACATCTGAAACCTACCATTTCTATTTCTTTGCTATAATAATAATAATAATAATAATAATAAAACTGTTACTAAATTTTAGTATATATGGGTCCTTTATTTCTCCTAATGCTCTTTTTGGGTTGAACCTAGAATGATGGAATTGTTGGACAAAAGGTTATGCATACCTGAGTGACTCTGAAAATAAGGGCCAATAAGAACCTGAAAGAAAGTATAATTGCTGAAAAGTTTCTAATATTTTCCTTTATTTCTTCTTCCTTTATTTAGAGTTCTCTTTTTAATTTTCGTTTTTGGTGATTTGTTTACTTTTTAAAAATTAGAATAGATGGTGGTTTGCCTACTTAATGTTAAAAAAATAGCACCTAGATTTATCAATTAAATTATTTTTATTTTTTAAATCTGTTTTTATCTTTTTGATTTTCAAGATTTTGGAAAATTTTCATGTTTAGTTTTTTGTTGTTATTTTCCCAAGGTTTCCTTTTTCTTTTTAGTTGCATGCCCGTTTAATTTATCTGCTCTTTAATTTTTTATTTATTAAAGTATTTAGAAAAGTTAACTTTCTTCTAAAGATAGCTTTGATAGCCTTCTAAAAATTTTGGCGTGCTGATGAGGTCCAATTGTACTCACTTACTCTTATGAAATTATTTATTATTTCTATAAGCAGTACTTTGGCCCAGCAATTTTTAAAGATTAAATTATTTGCTCTTCATTTAGAGGTTATGCTAATGACATTTTTTATTGTATTGTGCTGAGTAAAGGATTTGGTTAATATTTTTGTCCTTCATATTTATTTAAAATTCTCTAGAAAAGACACACACACACACACACACACACACACTCTTTTTTTTTGGGGGGGGGTAAAAATGCCATACATTTGTGAAACACTTGTATTTTGGATTCCCATTCAATAATTATTATAGATCTATTTTATTCAATTTCACTGAAATTGTATCTAGATCTTCATTTTCTTTTTTATTTATTTTATCTGACTAGGTCAGATTTAAGGCTTCCAACTTTTAAAGTTTCATTACTTATTTCTCCTTGTTAATTGATTATCTTTTCTTATAAGAGCTTAGATTTTATGCTATTATGTGTATATATTTTAAGCATTAAAATTATCTAATTTTCAATGGTGCTTTAAATATATTGCTGTTTCCTTCTTAAAGTTTAACTTTCATTTTTAAGGTTGCTTTGTGTAAGACTGTGATTGTTAGCCCTACTTTTTAAAATTCATGGATATGATAAATTCTTTTTCATCCTTTCATTTTTAATTGTATGAATTGTAGTGTTTCTAATGCTTAGCATTTTATTCTGTTTGCTCTTATTTTTAGCCTTTGGTGCTGAATTGAGACTTTGATGGATTAGACAGACCTTGTTCAATCCTGTCTTTCTACTCTGGATGCTGTCACTGCTGCTTCTAGAGATCTGAATGGGATAGTTGGCATTCCCAGCCTACATTAGGCCTCAATCTACTGTATCTACTACAGATTCTTTTTTTTTTTTTTTTTTTTTATGATAACTGGTCAGGAGTTGCTTTTGTTCCTTCTATGGTCTTTAAAAAATTCAATAGGCAATCCTGCTATTTCTGAACTGCCTTCATTGCATGGCCTTTTCGGAACTGGTGATCAGAGGCTGTGCTCCAAGGTTTAGCTAGCTGGTTGCTCTCTCCTTGTGAGGTTAACCACTGAGACTGCTTTTATTCCTACATCTATGCAATTTTGGATGGGATGGAAGAGATTATTTTTGTTTGCTCTCCCCAGCCCCTAGACATCTTTATCATTGTTCTTTCTGAGAATTATATTTTCAGTGGGAGAGATTGGCATCTTCATGACAACACCATCTTATTTATAAGTCCTATCATGGAATTTTCAAAATTACAAAATCACTTTAGCAGAATCGCAATCTTTTGTTTTTTTCTTCCTTATTTCTCATTTTTGAGAAATTCTACAATCCATTGATATAATCAATTCCTTCTATTTAAAAGCTTGAAATAAATAACTTGATCTCCAACAGTTTTGGTTTGCTTGTTTGTAAAGGTATATGGTTTTATATATAAAATTCCAAAGAAACACTATGATTCCTCAATTTGAAACAATACTGGCAACTTAAATAGAAAAAAATGACTTCCAAGTGCATGTTAATGTATTATTGACATGCATCTATTTCCTTTGCTCTGCTTATACATTAGTATATAAAGACAGATCACTGTACAATTTAGGAAGCTATATTTATTTATGCTTCTTATGTCACTGTGATTTTGTGAATCAGTCAATTAAGCTGCAACTTGATATACTATAACATTTTTAGCTATCTTACTTTTTACTTGACTTCAAACAAAGCCCTTCTTAGTGACTGAAATATTTAGGGTTTTTTTGGCCATTAAATTAAAGAAAGTGGGAATAAGACACTCAGAAACTATGCCATACTTCATACTGCTACTTATACTTTTGAGGCCAAATAAAACAAATCTAATTCCCCTTCTACATGACATATCTTTAAATATCTGAAAATATCATGTACTCTCATTCTCTTCTTTCCCATTCTCAATGTCCCTGGTTTCAAATAACCATCATATAAAATAAACTGAAGGTACTTTACCACCTTGGTCATTTTCTTCTCAATAATCTCCAATTAGCAAGGCCATTAACTGTAGAGCCTGGCATTAAAGAGAATAATACAGACCCACTTGACCCGGGCAAGATGAAGGGAACTATCACTTTCTTAGTTCTGAAAACTATATATTTCCTAAGGCTGTCACTCAACAAGCTAAGCATACTAATATACTGCTGATGGAGCTAAGAACTGGCCCACCCATCATGGAAAACATTTCACAATTATGCCAGAAAGTCATTAAATTGTTGAGTAGTTGACCTAAACCTGTTAAACCAACAAAATTAATAATTAGGCATATGCCTCATTCCTCATAGTGGGAAAGATTCTTAAACATATCGATTGCAGCATATATGCAAGAACAAAGAACTAGAAGGAAATATATCTGTGTGACCAGAGTGAGAATTTGTCTATACAAATTGTAGTTTATGAATATAATAGAATATTAAGCAATATAAGAATGACAAATTATAAAGAACTGAGAGTTTTGGGAAAACCTGTGAGAAAAGATGCAGAACTGAGAGGAAATTTTTCAAAATGACCACAATATGTAAATAAAACAATACTGAAAGAGCTCAAAACTCTGATTAGTGTAGTAGCCAATCACAATTTCAAATAAGTGATGGTGAAGCAGATCTTCTGCAAGATGTAGGTATAGAATGAATCATGTATTGTCAGATCATGGAGAACCTGTTCAATTGTTCTATATAAGTGTACTTTTTATTGAAAAAAAAAAAAAAAAAAAAAAAAAAAAAAAAAAAGATGCTACTGAGCTGAGATTCTCTGAGAGGTGATAATGTTTTTTGTTTGTTTTGTTTTTAAAGAATTTTAAAAAGTTTAAAAATTATTTCTTAAAAAATAATGCTCTCAAAAAAAATAATAATAATGCTCTCCTCGCCCTTCTTCCCTCCTTGATTAATCTAAAGAAGTTATTATTTATTTACGTTTGATTGTGCTAAATATAAAACTGGGTTTCAACTGATACAATAACATCCTTTTAGGGAATCTTGTTTACGCAATTAGAATTCCCACACATGCCACTGTAATTTGTAGAAAGCATCATCACAGGAGATAAATCACAACAGCTTTATACCCAGGCCTTGGAGCCTACCCCAGATCTTACACCTTCTTACCCAAATGGTTCTGCCAGCACTTTAAACCAGCTTCTTCAATAAGAGGTCTTGCTGCGGTGATATCCACCAGACCCCGGTCATTGACAGGTAGGGTCACTTTAAAAAGTTCTTCCAGAGCTTGTTTCTTACTATGTATCAATTCAGTCCAGACTCTGTTGACAGCTTTTATGAGAAGCTGACGACCTAAATAATAAAGAATAAACACTGTCCATAATTTTTTTACGTTCTACAAAGTTTGTGAGTCAGTGTAATTTGAATTAAAACTGATTAGTTTTACGTTGTCAGACCATCATCAATATGAAGTGTTTGAAAAGCTACAATAAAAAGACCCCAAAAGCATACAAAAATACTAGTTTCATCTGTATAATTTTGAGTACATTTTACTACATAAAATTTTCTCTGTAGAACATATGAATTATATAATTGTCTAAAAATGCTTTGCTCTTAAACATTTATTATATACATAAATCTTTTTAATATCCAAATTTCGGAAAGCTTTCTCTATTTTTAAAAATGCTTACATTTTGTTATTTCCTATCATTGTTTATGTGCAATGACTATAAAAGCTCATTTTGTAAAATGAACAAGTTTCATGAAAATGAGCAACAATAACTATAATTCTTACTTTGTGATAATAAACCTTATACTCAAATCTAATCATTTGTTATACCACTTGAAAATAATTAGTTGGCTGTTTTTGTCTGCTTGCATTTTTGATTTCCTTCTCAGGTTAATTTTACCTTATTTCTAAATCTGACTTTTCTTTTGCAGCAAAATAACTGCAAGTGAGAAGGAATAAAATAAGAGCTTCAGGTGGGCTAAGAGCCTGGAGAAGTTTTGGGAGTTAGGAAAAGTGAAACCCAGAGAAAGATGGAATAATATACACATGTCACAGTTTCTAACAATCAAGGAAGGGCATTAGTCGTTTGTGAGAATGAAGAATTCTAATGGGTGACTATCCCTTCATGCCGGAAAAAGTGCCAAGATGCCAGTCCTAAAAGAGACTAAGGATTTGGGAGGTGAGGGTATTTAATAGAATGTCACTGTTAGAGCAGCTAGATGGTACAGAGGAGAGAGTCAGGAGGACCTGAGTTCAGATCTGGCCTCAGACACTTACTAGGAGTGGGACCCTGGGCACATCACTTAACCTCCACTGTTCCCATCCCTCCCCAAAGAGACAGAGTCAAGACACAGAGAAAGAGAGAGACAGAAAGAGACAATCAAAATCACCATGAATGCTGCAATTTCTCACATAATAAAAGATAGGTGCTGGGCTCTTCCAGAAGAAAGAATAAGCCAGGGTCACCACAAGCTAGACTGGGGAGAAACATCTGCCTGAGTGAATATCAAAGGAAAAGAAGCTAAAGAATGGTGGGGGTCAGGGAGGTGGCAGGAAGACAAGGTGAATTCTGAGTGCCTCTGTGTTCTGAGATAATGAGAAGAGTCAGCTTCGGGGCTGGAAGGGATGTCAGGGAAAGTACTGTGAAGAAGCATGAGAGAAAGGAGTCTAGGACAAAGGCGATGCACAAATGAGAATATCAGAGGTGCTAAGGGTTGTTAACAGGTCCCCTGACCTGTTTTTTAGTTGCCATAACTTCCATAAACTCTGGACCCAGAGTACCACAAGGCCCTGAATGTGCCAAAGACAAACCACACCTCCTGTCCCCCAGCCCTGCCTCACTGATATAATTTGAGCACCAAACTGGACTTCCTCTGGGTTCCTGAGAGTCAAGGTAGGCATAAGTCAGTCTGAGCTAGGCTGAGAAATTGCTCGTGGGACTGGGACCTGGGAGATAAGCATGCCATGTCATATTCATAGTCTAGAAATTCCCAAGAGAAAATAAGGAGAATTTTGCCATTACCTTGCTCCTCCCCTTTGGGAAGGGTTTTGTCCTTTTCCCACCTTTCCTATACCTTTCCCCCACCCCTGCCATGCCCCTGTAGATAGAGATTTGTGTTTTTATTCTCCTCTTTTTACCATTCTGTCATATGCAAACTTTTGCATGGATGGATTCTGAACTCTCTGGGTTTCACATGCATATTCATTTTTCTTGGAATAAACCTGGCAAAAAATGTTTGTGGCAGCCCTTTTCATAGTGGCTAGAAGCTGGAAGATGAATGGATGTCCATCAATTGGAGAATGGTTGGGTAAATTATGGAATATGAATGTTATGGAATATTACTGTTCTGTAAGAAATGACCAACAGGAGGAATACAGAGAGGCTTGGAGAGACTTACATCAACTGATGCTGAGTGAAACGAGCAGAACTAAGAGATCGTTATACACTTCGACAATGATACTGTATGAGGATGTATGCTGATGGAAGTGGATATCTTCAACATAGAGAAGAGCTAATCCAATTCCAATTGATCAATGATGGACAGAATCAGCTACACCCAGAAAAGGAACCCTGGGAAATGAGTGTAAACTGTGAGCATTGGTTTTTTTGTTTTGTTTTGTTTTGTTTCTCTTCCCAGAGTATTTTTACCTTGCGAATACAATCCTTCCTTTGCAACAACAACAACAACAAAATTTGGTTCTGCACATATATATTGTACCTAGGATATACTATAAGATATTTAATATGTATGGGAATGCCCGCCATCCAGGGGAGGGGGTGGAGGGAAGGAGGGGAAAAACTTGGAACAGAAGGGAGTACAAGGGATAATGTTGTAAAAAAAAATTTTTTTTTACCTATGCATATGTACTGTCAAAGAAAATGTTATAATTATAAAAATTAATTTAAAAAAAAAAAGGAATAAACCTGGCAAGTTTTATGAAGCTGTGATTGCCTCTTATAAGAGGATATGATGGGAAGGGCTGGAGTAGAACCTGCTTAACTAGGGTAATGCTGAAGATGCTGGAGATGAGAAGAGAGGTGGGGAGCTGGGAAATATTTGTCATCAAATGGCAGATGAATTCTACAGGGTTAGGAAGAGAAGCAGGAGTAGTGGCACTTGGCAGACAGAATAAATCCTATAGTTGTAAGGGTCTGGGCTGGGCTTGGGTTTGAGTTAACTCTATTTAGTTGCAGCTATTCTTCCTGTTTTCCTCACTCACCCCTTGGTGGCAGTAGTTTCAGAGTGACCTATCCTAGAACTGCATTTAGCCAAAACTTGCTGCCGCAGCAAAAAAGGAAAGGAGAAAAAGACTTGCCATAATGAATGTAGGTGCTTATGTTAGTTACCTTCACTAACGTCTTGACTGCAGCTGCCGTCCGGGTCTATATCAGAGGGGATCATGATGTGCCAAGTCGTCATACGGGCCTCTGCTTCAAGTCCAAACCCATCCACATGGCTGGAAAAGTCCAATCATTTTAACGTGTCTGAGGAAGGTCACGTCCTTAGAAACTCTCAACACATTGCTATGTCTAATCACAGATTCCCTGGCTTCTCCTAATTGTCTACCCTTCTGCTACGAGCAGCACCTTCATGCAAATACTCTGCCCTCTCAATTCTCGGATGTCTTCAGGCCCCATGATTGCCTTTTCAATCCAAGTCAGCAGCAATTCACAAGAATGCACTATTATACTTATTTGAATAAAAGCTGATGTTCCTACATCTGAACATAATCCACCATTCTATCTCCCCTTATGCTTCCCGCCTAAACCTATTTTTCATCCATAGAGAGAGATCTCTCCTCATTCCTCCAGCTCAGTATTTTCTGAAGCCCTAAACTCTGTTCTGAATTCATTTTCCTCCCATCCCAGTCTGGATCACTAATTCAGCCCTATAGTGCTCTGCTCTGGAACCCCTTGCCTCCTTGTCTTCTCACTGCTCCATCCTTGTCCAATCTTAATCATGTATTATTTTGACATCTGCCTCCTTCATTTACATTCATGTGCTGTTGAAGGGAGCACAAGGAAATCATGTAATGGTGCTCACTGGCTACACTGCTAATTTATATTAAATAACTTCAACTGCAGCAAGGCAATCCTTTTAATCCTGCCTAGTTGATGCTGCACCTTGCTTCCTACAGAGTCTATTTCAAATCTCTTCTCTCTTCAAGCTACATCATCCCCCTTACCTCCTTTCAGGTGAGGAACTCGCTGCTAATTTACTCAGAAAAGGGATCCTTCCTCCCCTTCTTTTCCATTCAATAACCGAGGGCATGAGCCACTTTCTACTAGCTCTCTCCTCCAATAATGAATACTGAAGTGGCTCTTCTCTTGGCCAGGACCATCTGCCTGACCTCCTCCCTAATGGCTTCTCCCCAGTCTCTTCAGCTCCCTCACCAACCATATCCATGCCCTAATCTGAAGAGGAAGGACTTGAACTCAGTGTCAAGACTCTCAGGTCTGCTTTTTATCTATGATATCACACTTTGCTATCATAGGTTCTGAACCAAAACACAAAACACAACACAAAAGGGAAGTTATCTCTTATAAAATTAGACCCTGCTCACACATTTTGCCCATTTAATACTACTGTCTATCCTTACTCATGATTAGCTATATGTGCATCAACATTTGTATTGATCAATGTCTCACTGATTATGATCCTCAAAAGAGTATCTGAATATAAAAAGTGTAAGAGAGACCGTTTGGAAAGCTGATTGAATATTTTTGCAACAATGGTTCTTTTCAAGATTATACTGTAAACATCAAATAAGAAAGAAGACATATTTTGTCAGAGAAAAATTTTTAAATGGATATTTTATTCTTTCTTTGATTCTTGGACTGTTCAAGAATACAGAGTTGCAATCATATGATCACACATTTACAGCTGGAAGAGACCTTAGAAGCCAATGGATTCAACTCCTTTTTTTCAAAAGAAAGCTGCCTAGAACATTGAGAGATTAACTCCCTTGGCTCAGGGTCACCCAGCTAATGTGTAACATTAGAATACAGATCTTCAATATTCTAAATTCAACACTATCCCAACCCTAATTGCCCTTCATTTGTTATATGTAAACTAAAACATACAAATTGTTAACTATAAACAAAAATGAACTTTTTTCATAATTTTAAATTTTATTTTTCAAAATAAAAGTCCAAATAATGTTCCCCTCCCCATTACTTATAATGAAATGGTAATCTTTGCTTTAAATGGAGTTATAAGGGAGTGGCCTTAAATAATGAGGATCTTATGAATGACTGAGGAAGACATGCACAAGAGAAATAGCATAAAGAACAATCGACAAAGAAATGTATAACTTGCAAAAGAAATGGGCAGATCACATAATAAGATTGAGAGGTTATTGCTAGGCAGCCTGTGGAGAATCTGAAGGAAGGCCCTTAAGTACACCAGATAAATTTTCTGTTAGATTTTTGGAGCAAATGTCTGAGTTACACAAAAAAATTTATACCACAGGAGGGCATATTTATATCAATGAGATCACAGATTTAATGCAATATACAAGAAATAGCCAAATAGTACTTAGTTGTAATTTCTAAAGAGTAATCAATTTAAGTGCTTCATTTGGATTTCTGCTGAAAAATGTTAGCTTTTAACGAGAAAATTGTGGCTAAAAAAATTTTTTTCCCATGTGATCAGAGAATCACAGAATTTGGGAACCAGAAGGAAACTTAAAGAGTTCAGCCAGGATGTCCCCTCATTTTACAGATAAGTGAATCAATGCCATGGACAGTTCCCTTAATAAGAAGCAAGGGATAAACTAAGATTTGACCTCATAAACTTTTGATGCAAATCTAAGCTGAAGAAAAGAGTGAAGGAATATTGCCACACAGTTTCCGAGCTTCAATATCATGAATTTTTCTTCCTTACCTTCCAACATGCAGATTAATCAAGCAATGAGCCAGACAGCTAATGAACTCTTGGTCATGGTTTCCTGGTCCTAAGATTAAGTTTCTGTTCACAGTAAGGACCCTAAGAGAATCGAGGAGAGCAACTTGCTGTGGGACTGTTTTGTGTGCCCTTGAAAACTGGTACAAGATGGTCCTATTTAGGCAGTGGTAAACGGCATCCAATGACAACCCTTGGGATCTTCGTTTTGACTAATTAAACATATGAAAAATACATGGTAAAATGAACAGTGCAATATTTTTATAACAAGGAATGCTCTGTTGAAATTAACAAAATAATTTACTATTTATAAAAACCCTTGGGGAAGGAAGTAAATGTTCAATGCATAATTTAATAATTAAAAACATTTTGTGAGAAATTTCTATTTCACTGTTTTTTGAGCATACTACTCTGGCTTAAAAAAAAATGAGGCAAACATACATTAACCTGAGAAAATACTATGACTCTTATGCAACAGCATATCAGTTTACTATTTTCAACATTTTCCCCCATGAATTACTGAACAAAACATAAAAATAATCCTTATTCACAAATACCTGAGCCATAGATTGACATGGAACACTCAGATGAAGGGAACAGAAGAAATAGGAGATGTGTGGCTTGACAAAATACAAAAATGGTGGCTGATCATCTAAAGTCTTTTTATTTTGAATTTATTTACAATGAGTAGTATAAATCAACTATGTAGCAATTGGAAGTATTTGGACTATACTCAAACTCTTTGAGGGACAAAGAATGTCAAGAATTATAATGTTGGCCACAAACTGATGGGTGGGTCTAGCAGTTAAACTCCTTTTAAGAAACAAATTTGGAAAACTCTTGAAAATATATTGCTGCATGCTTATTACTAAGTTTTCCTTCATGTGAAAATACGAGAGGTTTGTTTTGGCTTCCTCTCAAAGGCACTATCTTGCAATCATCAGCAAAATATTATTATTAATTAAATACAATAAATCTTAGTTTCTGAGCTGTGGTGGGGGCTAAAGACACAATCACAAAACTAATATAATCCTTCCTGCCCCAAAGCCTGCATTCTGCAATATTGTTATTGCTATTTTATCAACAATATTACTAAAAATAAAAAATTAAACCAAAAATATTAAAAACAAAAACAAAAAAACTTTTGTACAACAGCTTTGAACAGGTTACCTGTGCAATTAGTTGAATAATAAAATCGATAAGAAGTTTAGATTCCTTATTGAACATTCCCTGCCATAGCTTGTCTACCACACGTTGAGTGAAATAAAATACGTTGTTCACTAGCACTTGATAACTTCCTCCACTGGTAATGGGCAGAGATGCATCTTCTCCTAAATTCCAGGAGGAAAAATTGACAAGAAAATTAATACATATGCAATAGGAGATGAAAAGAATTAAGTAGCTCTAAAATAATCTTAACTACTTTACAAATTTTTAGGTAACTGGGTAA